>NW_024412396.1:33038259-33098269 GCF_014898765.1 Herpailurus yagouaroundi | reverse complement strand
AATAAATTTCATATATTGAAAAAAAAAAAAAGAAAGAAAGAAAATGGTTGGCAAAACCATCAGGGAAATGCTGCACAGTTACCCAAAATCAAGTAGCCAAAAATCAGATCAACCAAAGAAAAAATGTAAGGGCATAATGAATTACACATCAAACTTCACAGTCTTGTATTGGATGAGTGGGAGCATGCACCTTGCAAGAGGCCAGCTTGTCATTCATCTTAAGCAACGGAGTGGCATTTTGGGCCAAAAGTTACACAGCATTTTGGGCCCCAGCTCAGGTCAGTGTGTCAGTGCCTGTTGCCAAGAAAGTATTTACTTGTTCATCTGATGGGCCACCCCCAGAACCTCTGATGCCATCTTTGATTAAGGACAGTGGCTCCTTTAGCCTGTGAGATGAATGCCTGAATGAATGCTGGGAAGTGAAGACACCCGGATTTTTCCATGTGCTATTTCTGACTCTGGCTTTGTATAGCTCCATGACCTGAAATCAATCACATTCATCCTTCTTTTCAGAGCTAACTCTGCAAGGAAGTCAATTTTGCAATCTTTTTGATGTCGATGGCTGAGGCTTACAGTTTCCATCCTTCTGTGGTAGCCACATAGATCTGTTCCCTGGTCACAGTTTTGGCCCCCCCTCCGTCAGCCATCGTACCATTGGCCATAAGTAGGACCTTGTGAAACCATGTGAACAGCTCAGGGTAACACGGGAAGTCGTCTTATAGAACGTGATGGACCATCAGGTGTGGCATCGTCCCCTCATCTGGGATATTGTTCTTTCACCTTACTCCTCATATTTCCAGTCTCCTTACACTTTCCTTCCTAATCAAGCCTCATGCCAGTCCCTAACATTAATAGCCAATGTTTTATTTTCCCAGAGACCTCTGTCTTATAAGCTAGGGGCAGAGATTTCCAACTGTTCACCAAGAATGTTTCCTCTTCTTTCTGGCTACCCAGCTAGTCTATATCTCACAGGTTTCCTTCCAGTTATGTGTGGCCATTCAAGTAAGTTCTAGACCATGTGAATGGTTCAGGGTGATATCCCTGTTCTTCCATGCTTTCCCCCATTCTGATGGAGAATGATCAAAGTGACTTTGGAAGTCATGTGTTGAAGGTGGCAGAACCTCTGGGTCCCTGAACAGTGCTATCTCTCACCAACACATGCTTGGAGTATGTATATAAAAAAAGAAACCTGATATCCATTTGTTACAGTGGTTAGTATTACCCTAACTCATACGTGTTCGGTCTCTACCGTGGAATAAATGGCATGATCCAGGACGGTAAGAATACCAGGTACCACCACCAAACAGATGTGGGAACACTGACGGCACGAATCGTCTTCAGTTCTGCTTTTCCTATCATAGAAGTGACTTCCCCTCCTATGTAGATTTCTGGATTTTGATGACATTTGGGAGCAATTAAAATGATGCCTTCCCCCCAGAGCCTGTTAATTTGTGAAGTGAGCCTCATCTGTGATAGGCCCCAGCCCAGGGAGCCTCTCAAACGTGAAGTCAAGCCACTGGTCTAAAGGCACTGCTCTCCCTGCCGTGAGGAGGAAGGTGGAACAATTATAGGAGAGTCATTAAGCATCCAGATGTTTTCTGTCTTGGGGGTTTTATCATCTAGACTATAATGTTGTCACCTTTTTCTCTGTGCTCAAGCCATAGATGAAGCCTGCCCATGTTGTCTGTCAGGGGAGAAATTTCTTAGCAAGGCACACCAGTCTGCCCTTTCCTAACCCTTGGTCACCAGTTGACTGTTTGGGGAGGAAAGGCTTGGTCTTAATTTTGTCTGAATCAGTAGAATGCTATCTTACTGATTCACAGTTAAAAAATTTACTTAAGTCCATGAATTGCCTCGGAGGACAATGAACTAATGAATTTTTGACTTGAGAAATGTCATATAGACATCTCCTGTCTGTAAAGGCAGGTATTTTTTTTTTTTTAATTTTTTTTCAACGTTTATTTATTTTTGGGACAGAGAGAGACAGAGCATGAACGGGGGAGGGGCAGAGAGAGAGGGAGACACAGAATCGGAAACAGGCTCCAGGCTCTGAGCCATCAGCCCAGAGCCCGACGCGGGGCTCGAACTCCCGGACCGCGAGATCGCGACCTGGCTGAAGTCCGACGCTTAACCGACTGCGCCACCCAGGCGCCCCGGCAAGTATTTTAAGATAAACGAACCCATTCTTACACCAGAGACTATAAATTTCAAGATTTGCACTCTGTTCCTGGAGGGGCAAATCCACACCTTTCCTGTCTCAGTCCTTTGTAGGCTCCCTTCTCAAACTCTGAAATGTTACCAAGAAATTCAACTTTGGTGGGATTCAGATTTCCTCTCACACTTTCCGAGAGAGGTTGGAGGCTCTCAATCATTATCACTGTGAGAGAAACACAAAGCCAAAAGCAGCTATTGGATCAGAATCTGAGAGTCTAACAAATGCCTCAGACTTGAGTAAATCCCCGCCAATCAGCACATTCTCTATCACAGCAAAGTTGAGGCACATAATCTGAAACCAGAAAGGGAAGCATCAGGCAACCGGCAAGTATATGAAGATAATCATCTGCCCAAACCCCCAGCCATTGTCTGTGGGCCAAGGCGCCATATGCACTGAACATTGATTATGATAGTAAAGGGATTATAATTCATCTTGGGCATTTTGTATATTACTGAGATCCAACAGATGGGAAATTGGCAGGTCCTGTCAAATAGAAAATTCAACATTAACTCAAGTGGGCTGATAAAATCACCATAAACCATTTTAGAATATCCCTCAACCACAATACTCAATGATTAAATCAAACACGTCTCAGCTCTCATCCCATGGTCATTTCATGGTGTGTTAGTTCTATAGGATGTTTTACCCCTAAAGCTCAGAGGTTATAACTTCCAACTTACACAGACTGAGCTTATGACACTGTCATAAAGCCTTTTGAAGTCTGTCCCTAAAGAACCTTTAGCCAGGTAACATTTCAATAGAATAAGCATTTTTCAAAGTGGTTGATTTCTCACTGCATAAGGGCTGGATTCACATAGTATAGATAGATTAGATCAGTCAACAGAGGACTAACTATATGAATGCGTTGATAGATGGATAGGAGATGACAGTGTCTATACATTAGGTTGGAAGCTTTCCAAAAGGGAATGTCATAACTGATGCTTGTGCTTCTGTGCTGTTGTTGCTGAGAGATGAAGAGAAGACTGGATGTAAATAGAAAACTCTGTTGTTGTTGTTTTTTTAATTTTTTTTTTAATGTTTGTTTATTTTTGAGACAGAGAGAGACAGAGCATGAACAGGGGAGGGTCAGAGAGAGGGAGACACAGAATCTGAAACAGGCTCCAGGCTCTGAGCAGTCAGCACAGAGCCCGACGTGGGGCTCGAACTCACGGACCGCGAGACCATGACCTGAGCTGAAGTTGGACGCTTAACCGCCCAAGCCACCCAGGCGCCCCAAAAACTCTGTTGTTGTTTTTAGCGCTTATTTATTTTGAGAGAGAGAGAGCGTGTGTGTGTGGGTGGTGTGCGCGCGTGCAAGCAGGGGAAAGGCAGAGAGAGAAGGAGGGAGAGAGAATCCTAAGCAGGCTCCACGCTGTCAGTGCGGAGCCAGACACAGGGCTGCATCTTATGAACCGGGAGAGCACGACCTGAGCCAAAATCAAAAGTTGGACGCTTAAGCAACTAAGCCACCCGGGCGCACCTGTGAACAGGCAACTTCAGCTTCTTCAAGATGAATATGGCAGATGATTGGCAAGTTTCTTGAGCAGGGCAATGTTTGGGAAAATGGGCAGGATGGTATCAGGGTGGGGAGCAAGCAGTATACCCCAAGAGCTGATGATAGAATCCCAAAGGGAAAGAATTCATTGGCTACTTTTTGCAGTGAAGATCCTTACCTCTCTAATCGTGGTGCATTGGGCAGGCTGTAGTGTGTGCCAAATTACGTATCAATGAACCTCTCTTGTGGGTGGGTTTGTCTTCAACATTATCCCCGTAACCATCATCAAAACCTGTCCTCATCCTCATCATAAATAACAGTCATTATTCATTAAGAACCTGCTCTATGCCAAGCACTACATTAGGTACTTCACGTATATTACTACTAGTCCTCACACAAATCTTAAGAAATAATCTTATTTCCATTTTTACAGTGAGGAAAATGAGGCTCAGAGATGGTAAGTGACTTTCTCCAGGACACACAGACGTAGCAACTAATGTCAGATTTGACCTGCGGTCCCTCTGATTCCATTATCCCATGCTGTATTCCCTTAGCAAGGTATTTATACCTTGCCGGCTTGCGGGAAGTTTCTGAGGCTTACCTATGTCCCCAGAATATTCATTCAAGAGAAAACAAAGTTTTCTCATGGAAGACATTTTAAAGCATTTTCTGGTTCCATGTGTTCAGCTGAACCTGTGCCTTTCTCTCACCCCAAATTGCTTCCTGGAGAAACTTGAGCACTGGGGAAAACAGGAACTAAAAATTATATGCTGTGAACCTCTCCCAGGAGAAAACATCATGCTGATTTTATACAGGCCAAAAGCTCAGGTGTATTTTATGCAGATTTTCTCAATTGGTGACTTCGACCTTTTTTGCATCTGGCACTTATTAGGGTCTCTCCAGGGGCCTCCTGCTCCGCGGAACCTCCTCCCTCCGCGATATTGCAATCTAGTCAGGAGGCAAAACAGACACACAAAGTAAGCAATTAGAGAACAGGGAAGTGTCAAGTTGTGTCGAGCCGCTGCTGGAGGTAAAATACTGTAATGTGTGTTGAGGGGTGGGGTGGGATATTAATGGGCTTATTTGAGAACAGGTTGAATTTTGGCAGATGAGGGTTTTTCCAGTATAGACATCTAGAAAGTGCTGGTAATGCAGAATTAGAGCCTGGGTGAATGGTCGGCAATGGAGAAGGAGGTTTCCAAGTGCTGTACTGGGTGATGTGAAGGAGACAAGAATAAGTAAGTTCTAGACAGTTTAAATTTAGAAAGAAACAAGCAGAGGGTTAAAGAACATCCACAGTGAGAGGACTGGGGGAAGAAAACCACCAGGGAAGGTCATATTATAGAAGCCAAAGTTCTGTTTGATGGAGAGAGCTCTGCAGGGTCACCAGCCACAGAGAGAAAAGGCTGGGGTTCTCTCGTGAGGGAGCCCAGCTAAGTTTAGTGATTTTGAGTTCCTCTTAAGAGGGCCAGCCCCATAGCAGAACTTGTAACTTCATAGCCCCAGCTGACCAGCCTCACAACTTAGACTCACCCTCCCTGAGTGCCTGAGGCATCTACATTAATGAATTTGTACAGATCCCAAGATGTAAGGCATTATATGAAATGAGGGAGTCTACTGACAAACAGCCAATGTCTACTGCAGATTCAAATATGCAATGAAATGTCCACAGGTAGCTTTGGGGCACACAGGGTTGTCCCTCCTGCAGCATGAGACAGCACATTTCAATTAACAATCTAAAAAGTGAATGCCACACTCCTGAGGGTAGTTTTCTGTCTGGGCAACTGCCGGGTGAATCCGTGAAACCACATAACCGTTCAGAAAAATAATGTTTGGAAACCAATTTGACAATAAATTTCATATATTGAAAAAAAAAAAAAAAGAAAGAAAAATAATCATGTCATATGCGAAGTACTCACCGGTAATATCTATAATCATTTTGTGTGAGCTAAAATGTTGATGAATGCATTAGAAGTAAGAGCATTGAACTAAAACATACTCAAAAATTCCTTGAAATTAGAATTCACTCTAAAAAATAAGAGGGCATTAGGATATGCTATAGGCCAAGAATTTGTCAAAACTCATGTATGAACATCTTAAAATATTTATCCAGGTGGTTTCTTACTCACCTGTGTTTTGGGACAGTCGAACAAGGATAACACATACAGGGGACAGATGTGGCCTAGAGAGGTTGGTAAGTCTTTCGAAGTAACACAGCCACCGTGAGTTGAGGATCCCCCCCCCCCCCCCCGCCGCCCTGTCTTCCTCTAACTCTGGTGCACACACCACCTTAATTACAATCCTGACAAACATACCTCATCCCGTGCCCGATCCCTTAACAAATATTGGCTTATATAATGAATAAGAGTCCCAAACTGAAAGGGCCGGCCATGGAAATAAATACAAAACAGCTGTCAGAGCTGCCGGTATAAATTCCAAAGGATGGTCCGTCTTCAGGGTGCATCCTCAACGCCTGAGGTGAGGGAAGGGGTGTTTTGGAAGGGTGAATGTGAAACATTCGCATTTTAGCAGATTTTCCTCTCTGACTGCCAGAGAAGAACAAGAAGAGCCAAGCTGTAGATTTAACTAATTAAAATACCGTCAGCATCAGCAAAGATCTTGAAATGGGGTCCTGGCTAATTAGGAGCTGGGCGTGTGCCCTGACAGCATATATGCTGAAAACGGTCCCTGAGGTTTGAAATGGGTTTCTCCCTGACCAAGAGCATACAGTAGGCATCACGCAGTTGCCCCGCGGGTTCTTCTACTAGCGACGACTGGATTGTATCCACTGATTTCTACCACTAACAATAGCAGCTTGCTTACCATCACTGTTGTCTCTGTTTCTTTATTGGAAAATTGTAACTGACTACCTGTCCCTCTTCAAAACTGTTTATGAAGAATTTTATGAAGGGTGTTTTTAAGTTCAAGGGAAAGAGTCAGGCAGCATTTGTTAACTATCACCTGTGGGATATTAAAAAAAAAAAATGGATTTTGACCTTCAGGAACGTGCAATTTATTTGGGAAGAGGAAATGTATATGTAAAATAATTAGCACATAATGGTTGGCACAATTTGAACCGGAGCTGGGTTTTTTGGTTCTGGCTATAAATGTAGTGGGAGGGCTAGCTAACACATATTGAGGTTGTATTTATTTATTTATCGAAGTAGGCTCCACACCCAGTGTGGGGCTGGAACTCACGTCCTCGTGATCAAGAGTTACATGCTCTACCAACTGAGCCAATCAGATGCCCCCAGGTCTTTTCATTTTCAAGTTGTATGCATTATAGGGAGTGTCTCTGTTAACTCCCAAAGCTACCCTATATGGCCGGCACTGTTCTATCGAGAGGGAAAAGTTAAGTGACTAGCTGGCGAGAACAGAGCCAGCATTTCAACCCAAGTCCTCTTGGACTTCAGGGCTCCGTGCTTTTAACTGAGGGACAATACAGGGTTTTCATTCAGGGATCCAGAATTCAATTATACCCACATTTGCCCTCCTCACTTCCCAGCCGTTTGATTTCTGGATTAAGGTCAGAAATATTTTCCTCACTCTGTGATTTGTTTCCAGCATAAGGCAGTGGCAGGTTGAGAGTGGCTTAAAGAAACCTCGAGATACAGAGTTCTGGTCTTGCCGCTCCTATTTTCAGAGCAGCCCACAAAATTAAGCATCATACGATGTTTACCAGTGACCGTGACGAGACAGCTTTTATAGGTGAGTGGATTCCCGCACCCCCACGAGTCTGTGCTTCCCTTTCCGGCGCTGAGAAGTACAGCAAGCGTGGTTTGGAAGCAAAGGGGGAGAGAGAACTCGGCCACCTAATTGGTCACTGCCATGAATCTATACTCAGGGGACAGATAGCACGGCCAGAGGTAATAGCTTACACACGTATTCTTGGGCTGTGCAATAGATGGAAAAGGGTCCCAGATGGATTGGGCAGGGGCTTAGTTCCGGGATTATGATGAGACAGTGGGTAATTATTGAGTGGCAGGGCCTCAGCCCTGATTAGTATCTGCAAGCTTGTTCCCCTCCTTCAGAGGAAAGCATTGATAAAGATAAACCACGCCACACCATGTCCTTCCTGCAAGCACAAAACAACACATTTCAATCTAACAGGATCAGGTCTCCGCTTTGATCACAATCTGTTACCTAGATGTCTTTGCAAATTAATCAGTCCTGCTTGTTTAGCTCCAGTCAGTTTTTACTGCTAAATTAATAAATGTACCAGGAGCAACAGAACACATAATTAAATTCTACGGTTTAATCTCCACATAATAATTTTGACCTTAGTCCGGGTCCTCCGTTCCAGCCAGTAGCATACAGGACGAGCACAACCTTTGCTGGGTGGCTTACACTAACAGGTAACCCTACAGGTGGCCCCCATGGCCCTGAAAATCAGGCGAGTCCTGATGTAAAAATGCAAAAACAAAGAAATAAAAAAATCACGTGCTGGGCTTCGAGGCAGAAAAGGGAGCAAAACAGTCAAGATCCTGGGCTGGCTTTAAAATAGAAAGCACCCTTTTGGAAGAATTACGAAAACTTTCTGGTTTCAAAAACAAAGCATATATGCAATGCCCCGGGAGACTGAAAACAGAGCACCCCACTAGCAGGCTGGGAGCCCTTCTGGAGAGAACAGGGAAGCTGAGTGCAGGCTCTTTCATAATGGTCTGATGTAATGTGTTTGCTTTGCTTGAAGGTTATCAAGTTGATAACCCGGCTTGTGTGCTGGGACACCCAGGTAGATTTGAAGCTCGTAAAACATCCTGGGCCTGAGTTTTCCTGCAGGTCTTAAGGGTTTTTTGTTTTTGGCTTTTTGGGGTTTTTTGTAGGTTTTTCACCGGGGTCCTATTAGGAATGGGAAAATGTTTTAGTTTATTTTGTGAAGACTCATGTAGCTTTGTCTTGTTCTGTTTTTTAATAGTGTCTAATGCTTTTCCCACCTCTGAATTATATGGCCTGCTGGATGATGTCATGCTCATGTGTGCTTTTAAAAGCTGGCTGTTTGAGGGGCGCCTGGGTGGCTCAGCTCGGGTCTGCTCTCAGCGTTTGTGAGTTCGAGCCCCGCGCCGCGCTCTGTGATGACAGCTCAGAGCCTGGAGCCTGCTTCAGATTCTGTGACCCCCCTCGCTCTCCCGGACCCTCCCCCACTCGCTCTCCGTGTGCCTCTGTCTCAAAACTAAATAAACATTAAAAACAAAGTGTTCAAAGCTGGTCATTTGCTAGTAGAACACGTGCAAAGAAAATTATTTGATGCCCAGCTGAGGTGAATTGTTGCATTTGATTTGGATTCAAAGTCTTGGGTGGCATTTTACTGTCTTCCTTTATAGTGCTTCATGCTGGCACCATTTCCTTTGACCTCTAGGGACCTTGGAATCAGGTGGCGAGACAGTATCAGTTGTAAGGATGCTGAGCCAGGAACTGGGAAATCCGGGTTCATGATTGGACCCTGCCACCACCTACTAATGACCTGGGCAGGGCACTTGACCTCTGTGGGTCTGAGTTTTCTCATGTGAAAAATAAGGGGGTTGAACTAGATAATCTCCAAGAGACTGAAATTCTGTGTCTGTGATTCCACTCACACGGAGTCAAATGGGAATTAAGGCAATTACGGGGAGAATAGAAACCGAAGGGAGACTTTTCTTCTTCCCTGTCTGTGATTGGGGTATTTCAGGCAGAACTGGTTGTTGAGCTTAGTTTTTAACCTGACTTACGTAGATAATCGCTCTAGTTCTGCCACGTCATTGTGTGTCTGTCAGCAAAGGCCTGATGTTTCTACCGGACAACCAGTGATTAAAGTATTTGGTTAAATATTTGGCAGTATGGAATTTTCATTCATTCCTGTTGAAAAAAAGGGGAGGGGGAATGTGTGTGTGCGTGTCCGCGCACGTGTTTGTGTGGCCCAGGGGCAGGGGAGGGATTATGCCTAATTTGAAAGTGTGTAATATTTGGGTCACCAGTGTTTTACCTAAAATGAGTTGATTTCATCTGAAAAATAAGTTGGTCTTGTCACAAAAGATCTCCAACATAAATTAAACATGAGGAATGCAGCTGTGCAGTAAGATGTTAAAATACAGATGGTTTCTGGGAAAAGAGAGAGAGAGAGAGAGAGAGAGAGAGAGAGGCTTAAAGGAAAGGTTTTAACCTGAAATTAATTCAAGTATGATTTACTTAAATACTCTGGCATGCATTTGTATAAATGCACCATCTATTTTTATAAGAATGATTTTATTTTGGCACTCTGAATTACGGATTAGAACTGTCTGGTGGAAGGAGGAAAAACTAGTTTATACGTTTTCTGGTTTTTCTCTGAAAAAGGTTGAGAGATTAAAATAATTAACTTCATTTTTATAATAAAGCAACTCGTTGCTACTTAGACAAAATGGTTTATACTGTAGTTCCCTTTGAATCTCTTCTGAAAGCGCCATCAATATCATTTAATATGTGTAATTCCCTGAGGAAAATCTATTAAAGGGTCCGTATGTCACCCATGTGAATAACAAATGAATTAATTATGACTGGTGCAATTACAAGGAATAGTTAATGAAGCCATAATGACCAGACTCTGGTGGTTAGTTTTCAAAGCACAGTGAGGAGAAGTGTGGCAAAAGGTCCCCAAAGAAAACAATAAGCTTTGTGTACTTACCTTGGAATCAGGGTCTTGGAGTGCACCATGAAATAAGGCTGCAGAGCATTTACTATGCAGATGGAGTTCGTCCTTCGGTCTATGGCCAGCTCACCGCGGGCACAGACTTCCCAGCGGCGGCTCAGCCCAAACCAGCAGTGAGCACCAGTCGCTCAATGCCCATTGACGAGGGCTCCCAGAAGCAGGAGTGTCTGCTTTAACGATGATACGGTTTTTAGCGAGGGTATTCACGTGCATTTCATCTTTCCTAGAAACAATTGAGGGCAGTGTACAAAAATACAAGGAGTTGAGAAGGACGAATTAAAAGCAAGTGAGAAAAGTGAGGTGAAGAAGGGTAAGAAGAAGTGAGACGGAGTCAGAAGGGAGGTTGGGGCGCAAACTGCAAGCCTTGCTGGGGCCTCTTACTTTCTCAGCTTGGGTTGGCTTCTCGTGGGAAGAGTACAGGGTAGGACTTGGTCATCATTGGGGGACTAAAGTTCTGCGTGTCTGTAATTCTTTTATATTTCATAGTTCTGAAAATTAGTTTTGACCGTTCGTTTTCTAGTGGCCGTGTTGAAAAGGGGGTGTGCTAATGAGACCAGAGAGCAAGCTCTGTGTGGAAGTAACACAGGGGCTGTCCTAGAAATCCACCCTCAGAAAACACACACGCAGACACAGACACACAGACACACACAGACACACAGACACCTTCGGCTATCAAAGACATATTTTTAGGTCAGGAGATACAAAGCCATATTGCCCTTCTGTTAACAATTAAGGGACCTATTTGTCAGTTTTAAAAAATATTAGGTTGGAGCGCCTGGGTGGCTCAGTCAGTCAAGTATCCAACTCTTGATCTTGGCTCAGGTCATGATCTCACAGTTTGTGGGATGGAGACCCATGTTGGGTTCTACGCTATCAGCGCAGAGCCTGCTTGGCACTCTCTGTCTCGCTCTCAAAATAAATAAATTAACTTTAAAAAATATATTAGGTTGGGGAGCTCGAGTCCTTACAACGAGGAAACTCCCGGCTGGATCCATTGGGTGCTCATGCCAAGCCACTCTTCCTGAGGTCACGCTCTCCTGATAGGAGCAAAAACTGGACGATAGTCAAGGAGTCAGGGAAGGTTATGATTGCGAGTTCTCCACGCAGAAACCCAGAGGATCGAGTTCTAATGTCACCACCCCCTTTCACCTCCGTGAATGTATTTATTCACCTCTTGGATGGGAATTAGCTACTATCTGTCAAAACAACAACCAGCAGGATCCAAAATACACAGAGGACTAAGCGCTTACTACCCGGGGTATTTTGATAGTGGTTTATCTATATAATCTACATTCATTTTTTTTTTTTCAAGGTTTAAATCCATGTCAAGATCTGTGCTAGCTGTCCATCTCTGATTGGCTCACCATTTTTGAATGTCAAGAGGCATTCCGATACAAAACTCTCCTCAAAGACATTTGTGAACACAGCCTCAACAGACAAGGTTCTTATGCATTCTGTCTTATGCAAATATTGATGACCTACTGCAGGCCAAGCACCTGACTAGGTGCTGCAGATACGATAAATAACCATCCTTGTGAAACTTATGGTGGGATGCCA
This sequence comes from Herpailurus yagouaroundi, assembly GCF_014898765.1. Lineage (NCBI taxonomy): Eukaryota > Metazoa > Chordata > Mammalia > Carnivora > Felidae > Herpailurus > Herpailurus yagouaroundi. The sequence goes on along the minus strand of NW_024412396.1, from coordinate 33,086,341 downwards.
GACAAGTAAACATACGCTCATGGATGAGTATGGCATTCTCTACATAGGGGTTGACAAGGGACTAAGGAAGCCCCAAAGAAAGGGACCCTGGTCTTGGCTGGGGCTGAGGAGGCTTTTCTGAGAAGGCTTCCTGGAGGAAGCTGATTTGAAGCTGATTCTAAAGAGTGAGGGAAAAGCTAAATGGCAAAAAGGGCACACCTGGAAAGTGTGAGTGTTTGGGTAAAGGGAACAGCAAGGGGGGAAATCCTGGAGTTTACAGGGATAGCTAACATGTGTTGAATGCTTACTATTTGCATGGCATTCTCCAAAGTTGTGTGTACCTATACATCCCCCCATAATAACTCTACAAAGCATAGTTTTCTCACTTTATAAATGGGAGAACTGAGCCATAAAAAGTTTATAGAATTTACCCAAGATCATTGAGCTAGTAATTAGAAGATGGTGGATTCAAGTTCAGGTTGACTGTTCCAGAGCCACCATGTTTAAGACAAACGCTGTACTGAATTCTCGTGGTGGTTTAGGGGAATTAAAGTGGTTTGGCGTGGTGAGGCTTGATGATGCTGCAGACATTAGCAGAGGCCCGTACTTGAAGGTTCTTTTATAAGCAGTGCCCTTTTCCCCTGTGAGTACCTGAAAATAAATATGAGTGTGGAAAGATGTGGCATTGGATGTCTTTGGAAGGAGCTGAATTTGTTTCATTCTGTTTTGCCCTAATTCCTTTTGTCAACTTCTCTGCACTAAATACAGGAAAGAGTTACTTGATATAAATTAAGCAAAATATAACTCACTGGGCCTCAATAAGGTACAATAGGGTAATGTAATGACAACAATGCTCATAACGTAGCAGTAGTAACCAGTGGGCACTTACTGAGCTGGCCCGGCAGCCTTTCTTCATCCTGGGCTTCTTAAGGGCTAGAACATTCTAAGTTCCATCTATGACCCAGTAGGTTGGGCATCAGTCCAGAAGGCCTCTCAGAAGTTGTTTGCTGCCAAGACCGTAGACAGGAAACCCTGTCCTCTTGCTTTAGGGGAGCTCTGTGGTCCCCCACAGCATCCCCTGCTCCTTAGCAACTCTGAGAACCTCTCCGCGATCATCCGATCTCACTTCCTAAACATAGTGAGGGTACAATAAAGCCAAAAAAAATAATAGGGATACTTTTCCATCAAGTCTTAGAAATGAGCACGAAAGGGGGAGAGACTCCAATACCAGATATAATGAGAAATGTAATGGATGGATTTGAACTTAATGAGAAAGATAAATACACTCAACTTTTGTACTTTTGTAAGAACAAAAGAACTATATTTTAAAGAAAGTAAAAGTTCAAGTTATTTAACCCCCTCTCGGGGTACCATTCTACCTTTTATAAAATGGAGCTAATGTCTTATCTCTACAAGGGGCTGGACCCACACTAAGGGAGCCTTTGAGGTCCCCAGCTCTAAGATCTGGGAGCTGATCGGCCTTTCATTAGTGCCCACCTTTGGCGGGGAATGGATGCCGTGGGAGAAGAACTGGTTGAAAAAGAGGCGGTCCTGTTGTCACTTTCATGACTAAGTTAGGGAAATGAAACAAGGAGCCTGAATGAGGACAAAGATGGCAGTTACCATTCCTGGAGAGCTCGCTGAACACCAGGCCCTGCACCAGGCATTGGGCTCGAGTGACATCATGGACAAACCCTTCAATGCGTTAGGACTATGCCATTCTACGGATGAGGGGCGGAGGATCAGAGAGATTCAGTAACTTGCTCAAGGTCACATAACTGGCGGACGAGGCACTGGGATCTGAACCTAGTCTGTTTTATTCTAAGGCTCACGTCTTTGGCCACAGGAAATAGTGTTTCTCAGCAGGTACTATGGGGCGACCTAACAAAGTATAAACTAAATTCATAAGAGTCACATAGAGGATGAAGAGAGTGATTCATGAAATGGTTATAAAAGAGAGAGAGATGTGAAAGTAAACTTTATTTCTGCTTTAAATATACTATCTTTGGTATTAGGTTATCATCTGTCAGATCAAATATTAAGATCTGCTTTTAGAGATGTATTTCTGATTCTAAGCATCTGAAATTCATCTCTACATCCATCTTATTTTAATTTTTCTTAAAGAATTGTGAAACAAAACAGAATGTTGTATTGCGAGAGGTCATTTAACCAAGGTTAAACTCCTATGTCAATCCCGTATCTGAAACCACTTCAGAAATACAATACAGGGGGCTCCTGGCTGGCTCAGTCAGCGGAGCATGCAACTCTTGATCTCAAGGTTGTGAGCCCCACGTTGGGTGCAGAGATTACTAAAAATTATAGAGCTTATTAAAAATAAAATATTTTTAAAAAAGAAATGTAATACTGTATCTTTTTGTATTAAAATTATAAAAATTGTGAATAGAGTGCATTATAGCACATGGACCAAGCCAAATCCTGGGACTTAGAATGGAAGCATTGAGAATGTAGAGATTTCCTTCCTTGTTACTTTCTCTTTCCTTCTTTCTTTCGTTCTTTTTTCCAAAGAAGCTAATTGCACAGAGTGCAAAACTCAAAATGCATAAAAAAGGTATACGGAAGAGTATCCCTTCTACACTTGTTCCCCAGTTCCTTTCTCTGAAGGCAAACAGTGTTAACCGTGGTTTGCTTATCACTCTAGACATTGTATACATATTCAAACTTACTTGTCTGTGTTTGTGCAATCACTCCCTTTAAAAAAAAAAAAAAGTGAGGGGCGCCTGGGTGGCGCAGTCGGTTAAGCGTCCGACTTCAGCCAGGTCACGATCTCGCGGTCCGTGAGTTCGAGCCCCGCGTCAGGCTCTGGGCTGATGGCTCAGAGCCTGGAGCCTGTTTCCGATTCTGTGTCTCCCTCTCTCTCTGCCCCTGCCCCGCTCATGCTCTGTCTCTCTCTGTCCCAAAAATAAATAAAAAAAACGTTGAAAAAAAAATTTAAAAAAAAAGTGAGAGCCTACTGTACGCACTGTTTTCCCTTTGTTTTTCTAATCTAGCAATATATCTGGCATATATTGGTACGTAAAAAGCTTCCTCATTTTTTATGGCTGTACGAATAGTTCATGTAACCGCTTTCCTATTTGTAAACAGATTCTGTAGGCCAATGAGGATGTCTGTAGGAAAAATGCCCAGGAGTGGAGTTGCTGGGTCAAGTGTAAGTGCATTTGTGAACTCGATAGATAGCCCTGAACTGCACTAATCTAAATGCCCCCAGCTCCCTTGGCAGGGCCCGGTCTATCCATGGCAATGCCCATTTTCCTACCTTCTCTCACTGACGCAACACCATGGACTTGTTGATGATTGCTAATCTGATAGGTGAGAAAAGTACCTCTGTAGAGTTATAACTTGTATCTCTCTTCCTATGAGTGTTACTGAGCCAGAAGCGACAAGCGATGTCATTCTTCTTGGTGCCTCTCGGTTCGAGAAGCACATAGTCAGGAATGGCTAATTGCGTTCCGTTGGAAGGATTACTCTGAGGGAATCACAGAGGCACTCACTCACGTGGTCTCAATTGTCAGACGTTACAAAAGAGAAAAGAAGTCAAAAGCAGAACTCATCGTTTGCTGAAGAAAATACACACATCAACGGCAGAGAAAGTAATTTGTAAAAGGTGAGGCCTCAGGTGGTCAAAATTATGTTTCCTTGCCTTGCTCCTTAGATTTTTCTAGATGGGAGGAAAGCTCTTCAAAGAGTCGAGATTCCATTGGGAGAGGCTGGAGAATTAGCTGCCAGGCTCTGCCACCCTTAGACAAATCTTTGACAAATTCCTGCTTGGAGGATCCTGGGAAAAGACCTCACTTTCCTTTAAAAGGGTCTCAGGATCACTTTAAAGTCGGCAGTAAATCCCAAATGCTCCTAATTAGGCCTCTGTTTCGTTAATTGCTCTGGGAACTCCCTGGGAGAGAGTAGAAAGCCCTGGACCTGCCGTGGTTTGGCTCTAAGTGTGTGTGACGGCCCGTTGAGAGCCGGACCCACGTCTTTGCTCCAAGCAGCCTGCCTCCTTGCAAGCTGCCCTCTGCCGCCCAGAGAGGCAGAGGGAGGGAGCCAGCTGGGCCTGAGAACAATACATTTAAGAGCAGCGTGCCCTGTTTCCTCCTGCCTGAAACAGGAATCCGGGGAAGGTTGCCTTTTAAGCACAGCCCTGTAAAACCTTCTTCTGCAAAGCCCTCGCTCGCTTACTGGGCTTTCTCACAAGTGCTGAAAGGGTACAGAATGCCCAGCCCTTTAAAAAAAAAAGTCTGAATATGTGCTTTACCACCTCCCTTCTCATCCATACGGCCATCTCATTTCTAGCAAAGCCACTGTTCTAGAACTGTTGAAGGAAAATCAAACAGCAGTTTGGGAGGCATTTTCATATATGTTCCTACGCATTAGCATGTCTGCTCCTACCCCCTGGTTGGCAGAACCAGTATTTCGATTAGTTCCATTCTATCCAGAAGGACCCTGAAGTCCCCAGGGATTAGGGGACATGCCCAAAGGACCCACAGACACAAGGAGTCTGAACTTAACCTGAAACCCATTTGATCATGTTACTCCTTTACGCTATTCTGAGGTCACAAATCTCACTCATTTAAAATATATTAATTAGTTAATTCAATAAATGTTTATTAGTATCAACTATGTGTCAGCACCAGTTAAGATACTAACAATATAGCACCGAACAAAACACACAAGCTTCCTGCTGTCATGGAGCTGACATTCTAGTGGGTGAGATAAACGATAAACAAACACAAAAGATATGCCAGGTGATGATTTGCCGTGTAGTTTTTGTTTTCCCAATCCTTTTCCTTTTGAGTGTGAAAGGAGTTTTTGTAGTTACTTTCGGACGATCATCAAGTAGGACTGTCTTGAGCAAACGTGGACATCTGTTCACCTTAGCTACGAGGAAAAATAAAGCTAATAAGGTCACAGAGTCCGGTGACACGTAAGCAAGAGCCGAGAAACCCAGATTCTTGGTTTGAATCATCCTTGGAGCTCGCAGCACATTACCTCTGCTTAGTCACCCTGGTTGCTGGGGACCAGTTTTCTCCCACCCTGGAACCATCATCGGCAGTCAGCCACCTGTATCGCCTGGGGGGGATTCAAGGAGTTCTCTCCGCAAAGTAACGTCTCTCCATAGAGGAGTGATACGCGGTCTAGAAACCTAGGTCCCACTCCCATCTTTTCCAGAAAGTAGCAGCATGTCCTCAGCACATTTATTCCTGTGGCTGAATATCAGTCTTTCTACCCATCACCCTTTCACTCACCATTTACTAAACAACTGTATGTCCTCTCAACCGTTATGTGTTTCCCCATATTTGTAGAATGGGGATAGAAACACCTCCCCTACCTGCCTTGTCCATTTTCTAAGATTATAAATCACAGCTTAAAAAAAAAAATTTTTTTTTAACGTTTTATTTATTTTTGAGAGAGAGAGAGCAAGATCAGGGGAGGCGCAGAGAGAGAGAGAGGGAGACACAGAATCCGAAGCAGGCTCCAGGCTCTGAGCTGTCAGCACAGAGCCCGACGCAGGGCTTGAACCCAGGAACTGTGAGATCGTGACCTGAGCGGAAGGCACTTAACTGACCGAGCCACCCAGGCGCCCCTCAATCACAGTTCTGAATGCTAAAGGATCCTGCGAGATACTCGAGAAGCTTGGGCTTCTCTGGGGAGTGGGGAAGAGTGAAAACAGTATTTCTTCAACGTTACAGATGAGGTCAGAGGCCCTGGGTTCCGCAGCGCGTGCACGGGAGAGGGCACACACCTCCAGCTGGCAGTGCTGAGCTTTGCCAGCTATTCGCACAGCTTCCAGAACAGGGTTTCGCTGGAAGAATACTTTCACTGAAGTCATTTGTATTACACCCTTCTCCCAGACCTTAGGGTTGCTTTGCCTTTCCAAGTTGGAAAAGACTGACATACTCATCGATCTTCAAATGTAAACATCTCCGACAATCGAGGAAGATATTTTTGTCTTGCCTGGTTATGTCCACCGTTGCTTCTTTTTTTTTTTTTAAGTTTCTTTTTGAAATTTTATTATTTTTATTTTATTTTATTTTATTTTATTTTATTTTATTTTAATTCTAGTATAGTTACCATACAGCGTTATAGTAGTTTCAGGTGGATCATGCAGTGATTTAACCCTTCCATATGTTACCCCATCACAAGTGCCCTCCTTCAATCCCCATCACCTATTTCTGGTTGCTTCTTTCTGAAAACATGAACACCACGCAGGTTCCATCTTCTGGCACATCTACACCAAATTCCAAAGGCACCCGGATTACCACAAAGGAAACGCAAGAACAGAAAGGCATTTTCACAGCAGGAAAGGGCTACACGTAAATGAACGTGTGACCCGGAGGTGAGTGTGTAGAGTGTGAGCGGGGGGGGGGGGGGTCTGCTCTCCGGGTTGAGTGAGGGTGAGCTCGCTGACCCAGCCTTCCCCTGAGGTCCTGTTTACCCAACAGGTTGATATTTTTCTCAGTTATTGGGAGGTGATAATGTGCTCCACATATGAAATTCATATCATTTGTGTCTGTCCTCCTTTGCCATTCGAAGGGTTGTGAGGGGCACCATTTTAAAATTAATTTGCTGGGTGTTCTGTCTATCTGTTAGGAACAGGAGGAAGCAAGCCTGGTCCGAGTATTTATCAGACACATGCCGCCCATCTGCCAGAGCTAGGTCGAGGAGGATTTGCCGTTAATCCTTCAGACCCATCTGTAGGGGGTTCAAAATGCTGACCAGGAAGCTAGACAAGATGAGGTTTATTTAATTAGAAAAACGGCTCTGGAGGTTACTGGAAATCACTCTGAAGAAGGAAGGGCTTTTGCTCACGTCACTCCTGCAGGGATGGGAATGGGCCGAAAGTGGGGAGAGCACAGAGATTGTTTTGTGTTGGGCTTGGGGTGGCTTGCCTTGTTTTTAAAATGGTGTGGCCCGGACAGGGGAGAAAGCTTCCTCCCTGTCGTGTCTGAGCCGGAGGAACCAGCTTCAGCGTGGACAGTCGCACAGGAAGATCCCGTGTGGGACGCATGAGCAGCCTTTGGTCTGCGAGTTTGGATACAGTCGAGAAAGGACTAGGGAGTCAGGCAGGACTAGGTGGGCGGCTAAATTCCTGGCACTTAGGCTAACCCTGCTAGAGGCTGAAAGCAGCTTGGGGCAAAAACTGTTACCTACACTTTAGTCTTCAAAATTCGCTAGAAGATTCTTGTAACTGAGGTTTATTGCCGTTTGAGATGCATTTTGGAGGCCAGGGAAACAACAAAATTGCGTTTAAATTTTCCCCAATGGAAAAAAATGACATCCGTTCAAAACAAAATAACCAGCAAGCGCACATTTCCTTTTTAGTATGAAAATATTATTAGCATAATTGGTTTCTGCAGGGCTGCCATTTGGGACAACTGGGCAGGGAAAATTGTGTGCCTTCCCCCCGCTTCTGATTGTTATTTCGTGGCAATATAAAACATGGCCATTTTCATCGAAGTGGGTCGAGATAAACGGTCCCCTCTCCGCTTAGGGCTTTTTGAAATGGTGTCCCTGTTGCTACCCAGATTCCTGGACACTGGTCTCCCAGGGAATCACATTTTTGAGGCTGAGTTTTTTGTTTTTTGTTTTTTTTAAGGTTATCATCCAGGGACCAGAAACCAAAAGCTCACCTGGGGGTAGGTGTCCAATAAAAGCCACCAGAAAGAACAAAACATTGATTTTAGCCATTGTCCACCAGAGGAGCATGAAGTTCTAGCCTATTCTCTGCACACCCTCTGCTTCTCCCGCACACTAGGGGATGTGTGGTGTGCCCGGCGGAGTGGCCCGTCTTTGCAATTCACCTTCTACCTTCGAATTTCCCCGGGAACCCCTTTCTCTTCCACTTTGAGAACTCTGGCTGAATAGGGGATGCCAGGAGTCCTGGGAACATTGGGAGGCAAATTCTCAGCTGTCCAAACTCAGCAACATAAAGATGACCAGAGCATGACCAGGAGGAAGGAGAGAGCCAAGCAATCCTTCTCCCCTAAACAGACCTGCCCAATGCATACTCCACCTGCAGCATTTCAGCATTTTGATGTGGTGAACTGACCAGCAACTTCAGGGGAAAAACAGTCAATCAAGTTTGGGGGGTCATGTAGCCACTTAATTGCTCATATTTCCCATTTCCTGCCATCTAACCAGTTATACTGGAATGTTTGAGATGCATTACTGGCCAGTTATACTAACCAGTTATACTGGAATGTTTAAAAAAAAAAAAAAAAGGCAGGGGCGCCTGGGTGGCTCAGTCGGTTAAGCGTCCGACTTTCGGCTCACGTCACGATCTCACGGTCCGTGAGTTCGAGCCCCGCGTCAGGCTCTGGGCTGATGGCTCAGAGCCTGGAGCCTCCTTCCGATTCTGTGTCTCCCTCTCTTTCTGCCCCTCCCCTGTTCATGCTCTGTCTCTCTCTGTCTCAAAAATAAATAAACGTTAAAAAAAAATTAAAAAAAAAAAAAGAGGCAAAAAAACTCAAAGGCTCTTCTGGTTGTTGACAAAATTAATTCTGCTGTAAAAGAGAAACTCTTTCCTCAGGTACAGGCTTTCTGCTTTCCCCGTTGAAATAGACTTCACTTCTTTTCCTATCTGTAGGAAGGGATATTATATTGGTGGGTAAAAAGACTGAATGTTTTATCCCTAAGTATTGATGACTTATTGTATCGTTTAAGGAGGAACCCAAAATGTCTCTGAACAGCTGGCTGGGAGAAATATGATCCTCAATATCAGGTGAATACATGTTTGGAAACACGGCTTACGCTTAGTTTGTTAGATTGAATATCTCTCCTTTCATATAAGTTGAACAAAGCGAACTTGAGTGAGTGAAATATTTAGTATGGGCAATTCCTCGCAGTAGCTGAGACTGTAGAAGATGGATTCGAATTTTTTTTCCACCCAGCATTTCTCACTAATCTTCCTCTGCATAGATGTTTATTGAATATTGGTTAATTCTATGCATTCCTATTTTCTGGAGTTGTTTTAAAATTTCCCTATGATTGTAACTAGGTTGAAGGTATCACCAATAAGCTGAGGAGTATCAACTCAGCTATTTTTCTTGGTGCTGTCCATACAGATCATTTAAATGATATTTTTTGGAGGCGGGGTGGGGTGCCCGGCTGGCTCAGTCAGTGGAGCATGAGACTCTTGATCTTGGGGTTGTGGGTTCGAGCCCCACATTGGGGATAGAGATTACTTAAAAATAAAATCTTTAAGGGGAACCTGGGCGCCTCAGTCGGTTAAGTGTCCAACTCTTGATTTTGGCTCAGGTCATGATCCCAGTGTCATGAGATCAAGCTCTGAGTTGGGCTCCGTGCTGAATGTGGAGACTGCCTAAATCTCTCTCTCTCTCTCTCTCTCTCTCTCTCTCTCTCTCACTCCCTCTGTCCCTCTCCCTGACTCTCTCTCTCTAAAATAAAAAACAATTTTAAAACCTAAAAAGAGGGGCGCCTGGGTGGCGCAGTAGGTTAAGCATCCGACTTCAGCCAGGTCACGATCTCGCGGACGGTGAGTTCGAGCCCCGCGTCAGGCTCTGGGCTGATGGCTCCGAGCCTGGAGCCTGTTTCCGATTCTCTGTTTCCCTCTCTCTCTGACCCTCCCCCGTTCATGCTCTGTCTCTCCCTGTCCCAAAAATAAATAAACGTTGAAAAAAAATTTAAAAAAATAAATAAATAAATAAAACCTAAAAAGAAAGGGGCGCCTGCGTGGCGCAGTCGGTTAAGCGTCCGACTTCAGCCAGGTCACGATCTCGCGGTCCGTGAGTTCGAGCCCCGCGTCGGGCTCTGGGCTAATGGCTCAGAGCCTGGAGCCTCCTTCTGATTCTGTGTCTCCCTCTCTCTCTGCCCCTCCCCCGTTCATGCTCTGTCTCTCTCTGTCCCAAAAATAAATAAACGTTGAAAAAAAAATTTTTTTTAATGAAAGATATTCTTTTTTAAAACGCCAAATCAATCATGAGCCTTGCAAAGTCACAAAAATCACCATCTTACCACCGGAGAACACCTTCCATGAGGTGACTTTCCTTTTTGTTCCCGATCTTCAGGGCCTTCCACTGAGTTCTCTCAATCTCATGAAAGCCTAGAGCTTGAGGACAACACATTCTTTTTTTTTTTTTTTTAATGTTTATTTATTCTTGAGGGAGACAGACAGAGTATGAGCAGGGGAGAGACAGAGAGAGCGGGAGAGACAGAATCCAAAGCAGGCTCCAGACTCTGAGCTGTCAGCACAGAGTCTGATGCTGGGCTCAAACCCACAAATCGTGAGATCATGACCTGAGCCGAAGTCGGACCCTTAACCAGCTGAACCACTCAGGCACCCCTTAAGGACAACACAGTCTAACCAGCCTGAGAAAACGAGAACTCTGGCCCCCTGGGTGGGTGGGGCTTGTTGAGATGCAGTGAGGTCTGGCTGTCAGTGACTCTGCACCGGTAGGATGGCGCCTCTCGGCAATACTTTACTCGGACACTAACTAGTGAGCTTGGTGACATCGGGCGGTTGCCAAAGTTTGAATTTAGACCAGGAGTACTCTTTTTTTTTTTTCAACGTTTATTTATTTTTGGGACAGAGAGAGACAGAGCATGAACGGGGGAGGGGCAGAGAGAGAGAGGGAGACACAGAATCGGAAACAGGCTCCAGGCTCCGAGCCATCAGCCCAGAGCCCGACGCGGGGCTCGAACTCGCGGACCGCGAGATCGTGACCTGGCTGAAGTCGGACGCTTAACCGACTGCGCCACCCAGGCGCCCTAGACCAGGAGTACTCTTAATCTGGGCCCATGGTGGGCTTCAGAAGGCTCAGGGACTCCTAGGAATGTTAACCCTTGTGCATGCCTGCACATGTATATGTGTGTTTCTCAACAGAAGGATCATAATTTCCATCAGATTCTCACAGCAGTCTCCAAAAATTAAAACAAATTTCAGGGCAAGAGGCAGTTCCCTGCACCATGCCCTCAGGTAAAGAACACTTGAGAAACGCAGGTGTGGTCTTCTCCCCCCCCCCCCCCAAAGCCCAAGAGACCTTATTTTATCTGACTTCCGGCCCTTATCACTGGCACCTGTATTCTCATATTTGCGTCTAAATAAGTTCTTTGTCTTCATTATCTTACCCCCTAAGACCTTTCTTTTACCAAGGTAATACCTTTGTATTTCCCCACCTTTGGCTATTTCTGATTCTTTCTGTTGATAATACGCAAACTCTTTATTCACTGATCAATCATTCTGGAATCAGCCATTTGTATTCAAATTTAGATCTGCCACTTACCGACTGTGGGCCCTTGGGTAAATTAGCCTTGTTAAACCTCCTCTGAAAAGCCAAGACGATGATGGTAGGTAACCTCATAGGAGTATTGTGAGGGTTAAGTATGAGCATGACTGTGAAGTACCTGGTTCAATGCTGAGCATATTATGCCTTATCAATAACTGGTAAAAACAAAACAAAACAAAAAAACCCTCATGCATTCTACAACTATTTAAGGACCACTGATGCCAGGCTAATTGTGCTACTTGAAATAATAGTGACTGAATAACAGATTGAGCACGTTGTTCTACTGGGCTTCTGGGCTTCCCAGTAAAAAAAAAAAAACCTATGATCTGCAGCAGGATGCTACAAATTTGCAGCATTTGATGAACCCTTCTTTTTAAAAAAAAAATTTTTTTAATGTTTATTTATTTTTGAGACAGAGAGAGACAGAGCGCGAGCGGGGGAGGGGCAGAGAGAGAGGGAGACACAGAATCGGAGGCCGGCTCCAGGCTCTGAGCTGTCAGCACACAGCCGGATGCGGGGCTCGAACCCACCAACCGTGAGATCATGACCTGAGCCGAAGTCGGACGCTGAACCGACTGACCCACCCAAGCGCCCCATGATGAACACTTCTTTGCCGCTGTCCTGGCCCTTCCTTCAACCGATAATCGTAGTAGGACACCAGCCACAAAAATGGCAGCGGACACAGTGTTACTACATGGGGGGGACCACGTAGTAAGCACTTTCCGCGTATGGACTGGTTTAATCTTCACAGTATCCCTTTGAGATAGGAACTGTTAATCTCTTCATTTTGCAGGTGAGGAAATCGAGAGAGAGGAAAAATAACTGGTCCAAGTTCACACGGCCGGTAAGCGGTCGAGTCAGGTTTGAATCCAGCAGTGTGGCTCCAGAGGTGGTGACCCGGCCTGTAGCATACCTAACAGTAGCCGAGTGAGAAGACTGAATAAGAATGTGTCCCCTCTCGGGGTGCCTGGGTGGCTCAGTCGGTTAAGCGTCCGACTTCGGCTCAGGTCACGATCTCACAGTTCGTGAGTTCGAGCCCCACGTCGGGCTCTGTGCTGACAGCTCGGAGCCTGGGGCCTGCTTCACATTCTGTGTCTCCCTCTCTCTCTGCCCCTTCCCTGCTCATGCTGTGTCTCTGTCTCAAAAATAAATAAACATTAAAAAAAAAAAAAAAAAAAGAATGTGCCCCCTCTCTCCTTTCGGCCATTCCTCCTTTAAAACCTGCCTCAAGGGGCGCCTGGGTGGCGCAGTCGGTTAAGCGTCCGACTTCAGCCAGGTCACGATCTCGCGGTCCGTGAGTTCAAGCCCCGCGTCGGGCTCTGGGCTGATGGCTCAGAGCCTGGAGCCTGTTTCCGATTCTGTGTCTCCCTCTCTCTCTGCCCCTCCCCTGTTCATGCTCTGTCTCTCTCTGTCCCAAAAATAAATAAACGTTGAAAAAAAAATTAAAAAAAAAAAAAAAACCTGCCTCAAAACTCCTTTCCCCCATAGAGCCCTGCCTGACGTTATTTGTAGAATTTTGCAAGTCCTGACCCCTGGTTTGTACACCCCTGATTTATCCCCTTAATGTGTCATTTGCAAACGTTCAACTGTTTCTCTCCAGCTAGACTCAAATTCCTCAAGGACAAGTCCTCAAGCAAATTCCTTGCTTACCCAGGGACTTTCTTGGTGTCTAGCTGAGGACTCTGCCCTTGGCAGATAAACATCTGTGGTGATACGCGGTTATTTGGGGACTCTGGTTTTCATTCGGTGAGTGTTTGTGAGCCAGGCCATCCCCAGCACTGGAGAAAGAGCAGTGGGAAAGCCTGGTGCTCAGGATGACTGGGACCTGCTGGGGAAAAGAAACACGGGGCAAGTGCTCCAAAGAAGGGCACACAGTTCTAGGATGGTCTACAGGAGATGAGATTCGACTTGGTCTAGGAGGTCAGGGAAGACTTCCTGGAGGAGGAGATGTTCTAGCTAAGACCTGAAGGACGGTAGTACTTACTCAGGTGAAGGAGCAGTGAGGAGTGCTGCCTGCAAAGGCTCTGTGGTTGGAGGGAGAAGCTGGGTGTGAGGAACGGGATGACCAGAGGGTAACCGGAGCCTGGCGTGAGCTGAGGTTGCAGTGGTCAGCAGGACCGTGCAAACTGTGTCAGAGTGTGTGTTATGGAAAGGGCAAGAGAAGCTACTAAAGGATTTTCAGCTGGGGGAGATAACGGTACCTTGGACTAGGACAGTGTGGTTAAAGGAGAGAAGTGAGTGTATTTGGCAGACGTTTGGAAGTGAGATGCAAAAGCTTTTGGGGATTGATCGTTTATGGGGAGTGGCAAGAACCATTTTTTTTAAAGGAAGACTTTTTGTTTTTTTAAGTTTATTTATTTTGAGATAAAGAGAGCACAAGCCGTTCAGGGGCAGAGAGAGGGAGAGACAGAATCCCAAGCAGGCTTTGCGCCATCAGCACAGAGCCCAACGTGGGGCTCAGACTCATAAACTGTGATGTCATGACCTGAACCGAAACCAAGAGTCGGACACTTAACCTACTGAGCCACCCAGGTGCCCCTAGGAAGAACCATTTCTTTAAAAAAAGGCTTATTCATTTTTTTTTTTTTAATTTTTTTTTCAACGTTTATTTATTTTTGGGACAGAGAGAGACAGAGCATGAACGGGCGGGGGGCAGAGAGAGAGGGAGACACAGAATTGGAAACAGGCTCCAGGCTCTGAACCATCAGCCCAGAGCCCGACGCGGGGCTCGAACCCACGGACCGCGAGATCGTGACCTGGCTGAAGTCGGCCGCTTAACCGACTGCGCCACCCAGGCGCCCCAAGGCTTATTCATTTTTGAGGGAGAGCGTGTGCACGGGAGAGGGGCAGAGAGAGAGGGGAGGACAGAGGATCCGAAGCGAGCCTCATGCTGACAGCAGAGAGCCCTGTGCAGGGTTCAAAGTCAACAAACCTCAAGATCCTATCCTGAGCCAAAGTCGGACGCTTAACCGGACTGAGCCATCCAGGTGTGCTGGGAAGAACCATTTTTCATTGAACACTTTTATGTCCTGGCACCATTCTAAGAACTAATTCATCTAATGTACACTGTAGCCCTGTGTAGTAAATGTATTATCTCCAATGTGTATATGGGAAAATGGAGGCACACGCCAGTTGCTTGGGGTCCAAGCCCTTCCTCTTGACCACTGTGCTTGAGTGCCCTCCGTGTCTCGGTGGCTCCATGTATGAATGGAAACATCATTCAGTGAGCTCTAAACAGTAGTAGAGAGCCTGCTGCAGGAGGCGGGCAGGGAAACCGGGGGTTTGGATTAGGACTTGTTGAATTTGAGGTCAAAACGCATTGTAAACATCGAATTCATCTGACAGTCTTTCGCACCTTTTTCACCTGCTCCTCAATCCCCAGATCCTTTTCTCAGATGTTACCTTCTCAACAAAGTTTACCCTACCCACTCTGTTTAAAATTATATCCTGCCCTATCTCCTTACACTGTGTCCCCACCTCCTATTTTCCACCCTTCAACATTTATCACCTGCTAATGTTTTACATATGTTACTTGTCAAATGTATTGTTATTGTCTGTCTGTCCTTTGAGAATGTCAGCCGCTCCAGGGGAGAGAGCTTTGAAATTTGTCTAGAAGACTAAGGCTTATGTTTCTTTCTTTTATTTAAAAAAAAAATTTTTTTTTCAACGTTTATTTATTTTTGGGACAGAGAGAGACAGAGCATGAATGGGGGAGGGGCAGAGAGAGAGGGAGACACAGAATCGGAAACAGGCTCCAGGCTCTGAGCCATCAGCCCAGAGCCCGACGCGGGGCTCGAACTCACGGACCGCGAGATCGTGACCTGGCTGAAGTTGGACGCTTAACCGACTGCGCCACCCAGGCGCCCCCTAAGGCTTATGTTTCTATGTCAAAATCATGGAGATCATTTGTTGGAATAGGTCCATGAGCAACTTTGACTGATGTTACCTTAGTGGCTAATATTAAATTAGTTGATGAGGTCCATTTTGACACTTTGCCTTTTAGTTTTATGAGGAATGGCTACTGTCTCATGATAGGTAGTATTTGTTGAGCTTGTTAAGATGAAAAATTGGGCTTGTGTTTTCTCTTTTGCTCCCATTTTTGTTCCCTTATTCACATTGTATTGATGTGCTAACATCTTTAATATATTTAATACATTCAATATAAATAAGTAAAGCAAAGCTGGATCGGTGGTCTCTTCCTTTCCACCCTCGTATCTGATGGATAAAATGAATGGTTCTCAGTTTAACCAAATATTGTCACGATTGGCACTTATCGGGGATTTTTGTCATGAACTGATGGTGATTCAATACCAGCCGGAGAATCTTAGTGGGATCGCAAAAGCACACGTTCATTATTCATTCTCCCAGATCCTCCAAGTTCTCCCACTATATTAAGTAAACCAGGAGAAAGTGAAATATTTAGCACTACGTTCTCGCAGCCCCGACTCCCCTTCTCCAAAGCCACAATTAAACTCTGGGCATTATGACCTTACAGTGAAGAGGGTGGGTGGAACAGTTCTCTTTGAATATGTAAAGCCACAGTGGAGAGCATTATCCTGTTACCCAATATACTACATTCATGAAATCACATCATACATTTCTGCTGGAAATTAGTTCCTAGGAAAGAATTTCTCTTTAGTCAAGCGTGTGTGTGTGTGTGTGTGTGTGTGTGTGTGTGTGTGTTGTGTGTTGTGTGCACGTGCACGGGTTCGGTGAGGAAGGACATTCATGGAACCCAACATACTTTCCTCTTTGTTTTCGTTGCCTAGAGACTTAAAGCCCAAATCAATTTTCGGCAACACTAATTAACTCCTCTTAACAGAGTTCCTGGAAGACCCATTTCCCTGTTTCCCCAGTTGGTCTCCGTTCTGTTTCTATCTTTAATTGTTCCGTTTGATATGATGTTGCACACTGTAAGTCACCTGAAACCCTTTGTGGAAGATGCGAGACGCAAAATCTGAATTGTGGTCAGTTCTTCTGGTTTAGGCTCACATTTCTTGGAAGGGAATCGGAGAAATCTCTGGAAGCAATAGTAACAGTGAAGGTAGACTTCTACTTTCCACTCTGGAAAATAAAGTGCTGAACACTTCCAGTCCTTCACCACAGCCCCAACTTTCTGAATGTTAACTTTCTGTTCACAGCAAGCAAGTGCAAAGTCAGGGTTCTAACTGCAAGCTGCCACATTCGCATCCTGGGTACCGGAGGATAAGACGATGGTGTGGAGAGAGCCCCATGTTTTCCCAGGTGTACTAACTCAAGAAAGGGAGAACCCCAAGCTCCAGGCCCCACACTGGGGAGAGGACAGGGTGACATGAGCCCTGAGGCAAGGGCTCAACAAGGCACCCTCCACTGAACCCCTACTCTTGGTTCTCCCCTGCCATACCCCTATGAAAGGAAATAAAAAATAACCCTCCCTCCTCAAGTTAAGGAATAAAAGACCTCCCGATGACACTTACCCCACAGGCTGGGGCCAGCATGGGGACTGTCCCCTAACGTCTCTCCAGCTTTGCTGGATCCTAAGGAAGATGAGAGTTATCACGGAACTCTTAGGGGGTAGGGTTGGGATTTCCCTTTGAGATTCTCTACCCCATCTCCAAACGGTCTCCTTGTCCTCTGTGAATTACAAAAAGCAGATTTCCAGTAGAACCAGGCCCTGGGAGCAGCCTCCGTCCTCCTTGGGTCTCGACCTTCCTTCCCCCCCAAGCATCCCATCTCCCTACTCGGTTTGAATTTTCCCTTCACTGGATTTTAAATCTCAAACTCCAGTTCTCCCCCCTCCCCCTTCATTTTTCTGTTTTTCTTTCTTTTTCCCTATATAGCATGGTATCATGTCGAGCCCCCCGTCCTGTACTTCGGCTATTAAGTTGTTGGCCATATTACACAGTGGATTTTGATTCGGATCAGTTAGAGCTAATAGCAATTTTCAGTAAAATATTAACCAAACACACACAAAAGTCACTCGTGTGGCTCCATCCTCCCCTTCAATAGGATTAGTCGAGTTAGCTATTTACTCTCGCCACCGCTCCAGTGTTTTCCCACCTTCCACTCCAAACAAGAAAATGACGCTAAATTCATTTAATACAAATTTATATTATTGTCTGAGGCATTTTAAGCAATGCTTAATTTAATTTCCTTGTTTGGAGTGTGGTATTGGAGAACAGGACCACAGTGTAATATAAAAATAGGATTCATGCATCCACCGGGCACCCGGCTATATTCTCCAGTGATTCACGAGAGCTCTGTTTACATTCAATTGCAATTCAAATGTGCCACATCATCTCTCTGTCCTGCAATTAAAAAAAAAAAAAAAAAAGTCAGCCTCTGAAAGCAGATGATCCCACCCCAGGCTGACAAAGTCCGAGGGCTTGACCTTCGGGCTGTGGTACACGTCCTCTGATTTGATTAGACTTCTGACAGGTCAAATATCTTGACTGTTCACGTCTCTTGGCCTAATAATCAGTTAGCTAGAATTCTAGTCCTTTATGCTCGGGGAGATGGAAATAACCTTTATTGAGCATCTATAATGTGCCAGGCATTAAAAAAAAACCCAACAGTGTCTCATTTTTAATCTCTTCAAAGTCCTGTGGGTACACGGGGTTACCTACCTCCATTTTACATTTAAGAACAACGGGAGGAGAGAGGATATGTAATTTGTCCAAGGCCACGTGGCCAGTAAGCGGACACTGTGTATGCAGCCATATGCCCCCCGGTGCCGGCACTTTGCACTGTCTCCCAGGCCCAACGGCACAGGGTCACCCACTGTGGGGCCGAGTTTCTTAGCGAGGGGTTAGGAATGATGAGCTTCCGTCGGATCACTAATTCCCTGAAATGTTATATAAAATTTGTATGTGCGTGTACCTTTTTTGAAGAGGACCCCCACAGCTTTTTTTTGTTTTTTGTTTTTTGTTTTTTTTTTAATTCTGAAAGGCTACATGGTTTAAAAAATAAGTACCATTGTCCTGGGTTTTCCTTGAGGCCCCGTGACTGAGGGCTTGGGGGCAACCGATATACATGCTCCTCATTCCGCACTTGGATTTGCCCGGAAACTTGAGGAACAACAATACATCAACAACCACCATTTGTTGAGGACCTACCGTGAGCCAGCTGTCATCCATTGGAAGGGTTGGGGCAAGGCGGGGTAGGGGGACAGAGCATCCCTTTTAGAGACTTTCAATCCTACCTGGGTGGTAAGAAGACCACAGTGCCCTGCAGCTGCTGATTGAAGAAAATCTCCAGGCAGCTTAGATTTCTAATATGATGCTCTTTTCTTTGACCCCAGTGTTCCTGGCCCCTGACTGGAATAACCCCATCAGGCTTAATGGCTCTGTCACACACAGAGCAGGACAGTGGGAAGGAGAGAGGCAGGTGGGAGAATCAACGAGCTGGGCTTCCAGCTCCTTTTGTGCCATCAACTCCAAATGGCTTTAAGCGGAATACTCTTGTTACTATTAAAATACTCATCTCGGGGCACCGGGGAGGCTCAGTTGGCTAAGCATCCTACTCTTGGTTTCGGCTAAGGTCATGATCTCATGATTCATGGGCTTGAGCCCTGTGCTGGGCTCTGCAATGGTGGTGCAGAGCCTGCCTGGGATTCCCCTTCTCCTTCTCTCTCTGCCCCTCCCCTGCTTGTGTTCTCTCTCTCTCTCTCTCTCTCTCAAAGTAAATAAATAAACCTAAAATAATGAAATTAATACCTACTTCCAACTCCACATCTTTTTTTTTTTTTAATTTTTTTTCAACGTTTATTTATTTTTTGGGGGACAGAGAGAGACAGAGCATGAGCAGGGGAGGGGCAGAGAGAGAGGGAGACACAGAATCGGAAACAGGCTCCAGGCTCCGAGCCATCAGCCCAGAGCCTGACGCGGGGCTCGAACTCACGGACCGCGAGATCGTGACCTGGCTGAAGTCGGACGCTTAACCGACTGCGCCACCCAGGCGCCCCCAACTCCACATCTTAAAAATCAACAAAACAAAACACAAAGCAGACTTTAAAAATATGTGGGCATGAGTTAGGATGATCAAACTAATGAGATCCTAATTATTAAGATCAGGGAAGGCATCAGTAGGAGGTGACATTTGAAGACCTGAAAGGATTTCAATAGGCAGAGGACATGTTTGAAGCATGAGCAGAGGGATCTACAAAGGCATGGGAAGTCTGGGGTATACTTAGGTGATCAGCTGCTAAGGTCGCCTGGCTGGTAAGATTCCGCTGGGCCTACTGCTCCGTTGGCACAAGGGCCAAATGGATTTACACGTCACCCCTCCTCAAGAGTCTGATTTATTGATTGATTGATTGATTGATTGACTTAAAACCTTTTTAATGTTTTATTTATTTTTGAGACAGAGAGAGACAGAGCATGAACAGAGGAGGGGCAGAGAGAGAGGGAGACAGAGAATCCGAAGCCGGCTCCAGGCTCTGAGCTGTCAGCACAGAGCCCGATGCGCGGTTCTAACTCATAGACTTTGAGATCGTGACCTGAGCTGAAGTCAGGCACTTAACCGACTGAGCCACCCAGGCGCCCCACAAGAGTCTGATTTAAAGACCTCAGATGGGGGCGCCTGGGTGGCTCAGTCGGTTAAACGTCCGACTTCAGCTCAGGTCATGATCTCACAGTCTGTGGGTTCGAGCCCCGCATCGGGCTCTGTGCTGACAGCTCAGAGCCTGGAGCCTGCTTCCGGTTCTGTGTCTCCCTCTCTCTCTGCCCCTCCCCTGCTCATGCTCTGTCTCTCTCTGTCGCAAAAATAAAAAAATAAATAAATAAATAAATAAATAAAAAAGACCTCAGATAAAGTTTGTGCTTTGAAATTTTTTAATCCATCCCCCACCCCCCACTGGGGATTCTAATTTGTAGCCAAGGGACGAACCACTGGGCTAGATGGTCTTCAGTTCCTCTCCAGTGCCTGAGAGATTTGTGCCCTTTCTGATAAAGGTGACTTGGTTCGGAAACGTGGGGGGCTGGTTGTAATTGCTGAAAAGCTGATTTGAATCCATTTGTCCTCAGGCAATGGGTCCCTGAATAACCCTGAAGGACTGCTGTAAGAGCAAGGCCCAAAGTCTAGATCCATCCATAATGTCCTCAATGAGTTAAGTGGGACTGGTAGGGACTGCCAGTGGGTAGTCCCACCCCATCCACATGGGGCAGCCTCTGACTGCCAACAGCTGCTGTTAAGTAGGGACATAGGCCTGGGTTTGTCAAATCTTGTGACTTTTCTTTTCTTTTTTTTTTTTATTTGAGAAAGAGAGAGAGAGAGTGAGAGTGAGTAGGGGAGGGACAGACAGAGAGGGGGACAGAGGATCCGAAGGTGGCTCTGCACTGACAGCAGTGAGCCCGATGTGGGGCTTGAACTCACAAACCTTGAGATCGTGACCTGAGCTAAAGTTGGAGTCTCAACCAACCGAACCACCCAGGTGCCCCAGATCTTGTGACTTTTCTTTTTTTTTTTTTTTTTTTTTTTTTTTTTTTTTTTTTTTTTTTCTTGTGACTTTTCAAGAGAAGCCAGGAATCTGACAGGAGATCTTGATTTATGTTAGTAAAGAACTTATTACGTTAGTAAACAATTCAGATTTTGATAAAACACGACGGCAAGCCCGATTCAATCAGTAGGTCTTTGGTTTAATCCCTCTGGTTTAGAGCTGTCATCATTAGAACTGGCTTTAAATTTTATTAAGCGATTGCTACTGGACAAATAATCTTTAGAGAGACAATGCTTTTGTTGACTTCATATATTTTGGGTTTTTTTTTACTGTAATATTGGGCTGAGAAGACATTAAAAAGCTTCCATGTGCATTTATCAATTAATGGTCAATATTGTTTTATCTATGCTCACCCCTTCCCATATTATTTTGAAGCAGACCTCAGATATCATATTATCTCATCCATAAATATTTAAACATAACCACAATACAATTATCACACCTAAAAATTAACAAGTATTTCTGAACAATATCCAGTCAATGTTCAATTTCCAATCATCTCAAAATGTCGTAACTAAAAAAAAAAAAAAAAAAATCCAGTTTGTTTGAATCAGAATCCAAATAAAGGCCACACATGGCAGTTGGTTGATATGCTTATGTTTGCTTTTGATATTGTTTTTTGCATGTTGATTTTGCTGAATTGGCTATTATTAATGTGTTTGTGTGGAACCTTCCGCTAAAGGATTTGTAAAAATGTAATGAAGGTTTGCAAGGCCAAGCTCTGTGATTATATTAGAAGTTAGTTTGATATAGTAAGTCTTACAAACAGCTAAATTCTGTCAAAGAAAAATCCATTTTTAATGCATGATTGAATATTGATAATTAATGGGAACTATGAGGAAGTCATATGCAAAGATTAATTACCAACTGAGCTCTGAGAACATTTTTCTTCCTTTGTAATCTCACCTCCTGAGAGAAATAGTCTATATTGGTCCTAGAGTGAATTGACAGATATGTCCAGAAAGAAAAGCCACAGACTTTAATCTTTATTGGTCATGCTTAATTGGATGTACTATTATTTTTTATTTGCAGAGACAATATTTTTCCGTTAATTCTTTTTGTAATGCTGGAATGGGAAGGTGGGGGTCCTGAGGCTTTCTCACCATACTGGATGTATGAGGTTAGGAGTATTGGGCTTCTGAGTATTGAGCTGTGTTGGAAGTTGTTGGAGCTCAACTCTTTACAATGGAAAATCCAATTGTCCCAACCACGGTCATCTTCTATAGGCCAGCTCTCGCCGTAGCGGCCACTGAAGTCTGACCAAAAGCGATGCCCTGGGCTTTCTTCTTCAGTAAGTAACTTGAGTAGAACTTACCCCTGAAATCGGAGTGCGTTAAAAGGAGGGAAAATACTGTGAGCCCGTCAAGTAAAAAGCCAGACAGGCATGGCTGTTTGCCCCTAGCGGTGGGCATTCCATTTGTACAGCTACCTAGACTTCTGTTCAGTGGCGTCCAGGCCAGTCTATGACTGGCAGCAGCTCAGATTCAGTTTACAAAGGTGGCTGGTGGCCGGTGGCTAATTACACGTTTGATGAACTTGTTGTTAAGACAATGCCGCATGTGTCCTCCCCCGGCTGCAAACTGCCAGGTTACTGGAGCGTTTCCTGTGTGGATACTAATTACGCCTAATTTGGTCCTGAGCTTTCCTCATTTGTCTTTCTGTCACAAAGTTTGTGGTTACAAATCGCTCATGTTGACTGGGAGTGAGGCTAAATTTCTGATGGTTCACACATGTAATAAAGCCATTCACGCAACCAGCGGTGTTCAGCTGACTTTACAAAACACAGAACATCCATGGTTATTTGCATCCCTGAGAAAAGTTTGCTCTCTCCAGGTACTTGTTTTCACAATGGACTAATCACCTGAAAAACAGACAGAGAGCTTCCAAATGTGACACCGTGTAGCAAGGACAGCCACAGGCTACCTGAGAAGGGACAGACATTAAGTTCTTTGGGCGGTGTGCATTAGCCCCCACACAGGTGGGGTGGAGGGTGACCTTGCTTCCCAGGGGGTGGGGGAGATGCCCCGCCCGTTGTTCTCTCCAGGGTCACCCCTGCCTGAGAGACCCTGGAGAAGAGGGACTCGCTTGACTACAGAAAATGGCAGGCAGCCCCTTAGCAGCAACTTCCTGAGCCAGAAGGTTCTTCCAGGCCGGGAGCCCCACGACCAGCTGGGTTCCTGTCTCCGGCTGCTGGGCACACAGGCAAGAACTGAGGCCCTCAGGCCCTCAGGTTGGGGGCCTCTTGATCTTCTTCACATGTGCCTGAAGGTTTTTGCCAGGAGCCTGATTAAGACCCCGACTCTCAAATATTCTTCTCCGACGACAACTCTAATACAGTATTTCCTCTTCCCAGAAAAGAGACTGTGAGCACCCCGCAGCAGGAGGCAGGCCGCTGTTCCAAGCCCGAGACTAAGGGTCCTGTGTGATGAAGAAAGGGAGGGACGGAGATGAGGAAGCGGCAGGCGAGGACAGAGGTGAAGACGGAGGTCCTTGCCGGTGTGGCTGTGGCGACGGGGCGGGAGGGCGTGAAACAGACGGATTGAGGTGAAAGGGCCCCTCCAGAGCTGACCTGGCTGCAGGGAGCGTGAGCAGTATTGGGCAGGTACCGCAAGGCCTGATCCCGCCGAGGGAAGGAATAGGCAGTTGAGGGCCGCCCCACATCCACTGCTCTGTCCTTGCCGGGTCTCCGAGCTGGGCCCCAGGTTGCCATCTTTCTCCGTCTTTAAGGAACTGTAAGCATCTGGGAGCTTAGCCATGGACTGGAGAACTCCCTTTGAGAAGGGCCTTTGGTGCTGTCTTCCCATCGGCTAAATCCCTAGATGTTTTCGCGACATATGTGGAGTCAGTACCGGACAAACTCTTAAGTTGCTCTGAACTGATTTTATTTGGACTCGTGGGGTGGTCTGTTTCCCCAAGAGATGGAGGCGATCTTTGCTGCTCTATCAAGAAGCCTTCTGTGCGACCACAAAAGTCAGAAATCAGAGGGGTCTAAGGTTTCCCCGGCTGCCCTCATTAGCATAACCAGGAAAAGACCGGTCCCTTGCTGCATAGAGGTAGCCCGTCTCTCAATAGGTGGTCACGATCCATACAAAGCAACTAGAGTCATCCACATTACACTAGAAATAAGAAAACGAATCCTGTCAACTAAGAACCCGGATAAAGTCAACATCCCTGGCCGTAAAGATTAGCCAAGTGGCCACTCACAAGGTCGTGGAGAAAAGCTCAGACGGTCTTGTTTTCCCTTAAGAATGGCAAAGGCCAGGTGACATTAAGGTCTGTGATTCTCCCTCTCAGGTCTTTATCTGATTCCACTGAAATATAGATCATAACCAGATATGACATCAAGCGAAGTTCAAGCCACAGTGGCTCTTTGTGTCAAGTGTTTTTCTCCAGGCTAATTTGGTGAGGACTACCACTTCTCTTGGAATTGGAATTGAATCAGCCAAGATCAACCTTGCTTTCTTTAAAAAGCCCGATGCAAAGTTGCTGTGGTGTTTTCCTTTGGGTTTAATGCATCTTGAGATGGCGCAGCGGTGACTGGATGACCTCCCAAGGCTTTCTCTGTTTGTGGCCCTGCTAGATCCATTCTGTTTCCTCATCTGCTAGATGGGGAGAGAACAATCTCCTTTATACTGCAGAAAATGCGTTGCGAGCCTGAATTTGGCATTGCGTTTCAATTCCGGGATTTTCTGCCACTTCCTAACTGCTTGAGTGTGGACAGTACCCCAGAAGTCTCTATGAGTTTGGTTTCTTCCTCCATGTAAAAGTCAATTCTTGCCTCACAGATGTGTTGTGCGGATCAAATGATAATGGGTAGAATAAAGCTCTTAGCAGGGGTGCCTGGGTGGCTCAGTCGGTTAAGTGTCCAACTTTGGCTCAGGTCACGATCTTATGGTTCTGGGTTCCAGCACCGCGTCGGACCCTGTGCTGACAGCTCAGAGCCTGGTGCCTGCTTCAGATTCTGTGTGTGTGTGTCTCTCTCTCTGCCCCTCCTCTGCTTATGCTGTTTCTCAAAAATAAATATTTAAAAAATAAAATAAATAAATAAATAAAAAGCTGTTAGCAGCCTGTAGCCCTCAGACCACAGCCACCAGAACTTTGTCAGTGACTGAGCCAGACGCATCGCTCCAGCCCTGCTTCCCAGAAGGGATCCCTTGTTGAGACATTCAGATTCGTTCTGCCCACTGAGAAGCCTCCGGGGTGCCCTGGTTCCTTGTCCTCACTGAGGCAGAAGAGAGAATCCAACCCAATGCCCATAAAATTGGATGCTCCTCAAAAACACTGTTATTGTTCTCGCTCCACCCTCTCCAGCCCTGTTCCACATAAAAACTTCAGTTCCCAGGTTGTTTCAAGTTCTCCCGAGTGTCGGAGGCAAGGCCTGCAGCTTGCGGACCCTCTCGGCAAACAGGTTGCTATTTTTCCTGGAAAGCCTGTCCTGGTGTGGAGCAGACTCAAAGCCCAAGGGGTGAAGGCAGGGGTAGGAATGGATGGATGGCGGTGGGGTTGGCGGGACGATGGTCAGCCTGGGCACTAGTTTCTGGATGGGCCCCCCCCCCCCCAGCCGATTCTCGGTTGCAGCTGCCTTGGGAGTACCTCCCACAGGCTGTCATCTTCAATAGCACACCCCATATGTTCACTGTCGCCTGGCTTTTCCATGAAAATGTGCTGCAGGCAGAAATCTGGCATGGTTGTCTGAAGCCAAGAAGAAGCTTTTATTTTTCCCTTTTGACAAAATTTTTAAATCATCGTCATTCAGTCGATTTGACCCAGGAAAGTTATCTCCAAGTAGGGCTCCGCCCCACCCAATCTTCTGGGGGTTCAGGCACCAACTTCTCTAAGATGACCTCGGACTACCCTTCTGGGACGGAGCCTTTAGGAGCTCCGCCCACAGCCTGTCCCGAGCACACTGGTATTCTCTCCTTGATGGCAAACATCATAACCTTCCTCTTGGCATCATTTCTTTTATTTATTCTGTGCCCAGACCCTCCCTGGGCTCTCATGAGAATCTTACAAGCAGAGAGAAAACAACCTCTGTATGGTGTAGACAGCATAAACAAGGACTGGGGAGAATGAGGGGTGTTGGAAGCCCTTAAATCTCGTGCCCAATTGCTAAGAAGTTACCATTTTTGCTGGGAAAATTACAGAAACGGAGAGCCAAATAGAAACATTTTTTCTTCAGTGCAGAAATGTAAAGTTTGCGTTTTTGTGTTCGACCAAAGGAAATTCCACTGCCAAACGAGAGCCCTTGAAAATGCCCTGTAGGCTACTTTCATTGGAAAGAAACTTATTGATAATTAAGAGCAAATTTGAGGAGAGCCTTTACTTTTAGGTTGAATTTTAATTGATCTTACTGTCCATTCATTGATTCATTCATCAGATATTATCGAGTGTCCTATGTGCCAAGTTCTCACTGAGAAAATTTATATGGTTCTTTTCTGATGTTCTCCTTGGTAGTCTTGCAATTTTACATTATGAGAGCATCTTACAAAATGCAGTTCTTATCATGAAAATTCATTCTCTGACGCTTAGAACTTTCCTTCTTAGGAAGCTGAGATGCCAGAGAGAACCCGTCATGCTGGAGCCTAGTTCACATTGCTGAGATCAGAGTTGGAACTCTCTACCTTGACTCTCTTGGGACCGAAGTGGAAGACAGGTAGGGAGAACACTTTTCTTGTGTGCCCATTATAGATCAGATGCTTCACAAAAATAATCTTATTTAATTTTAATTTTCACAACCGATAGGTAGATAAGATTTCCATTTTGTAGTTCAAAACACCGAGGCTGGGATGGCTGACGAAATTTGTACAGTTAATTAACTGGTAGGTGTTGACATCGCTAACCTTTACTGCCTTTCAGCCACATCACCCATTTCATGAGTCCATATTTATTGAGCGCCTATTGTTTACTAGGCGCAGTTCCAGGCACTAAGGGTAAGTCACCGTCCTCATGGGGTTCCCAAGCCTGTGGTTGCGAAGGCAGTAAACAAACTTGGTGAGATGCTTCAGGTGGCCACAGGGAGATGAAGAAAGAGGAAGCAGGTGAAGGGATGGGGAACGAGAGGCGGGGGCGACCCTGCCACGAATGAGCATCTCTGTGGCAGAGCACAGGGTCTCCAATCTGTTCCCGGATGAGAAGAAGGGAATGAGCACACGTGTTGGCACCTGCAGTGAGTGGAAGGCTGCCCGTGAGGGTGGTGAGAAGGGAGGAGGAACAAGGAACTGAAGGAAATTTTTTTTTTTTTAATTTATTTTTGAGACAGGGAGAGACAGAGCATGAATAGGGGAGGGTCAGAGAGAGGGAGACACAGGATCTGAAACAGGCTCCAGGCTCTGAGCTGTCAGCACAGAGCCCGACGCGGGGCTCGAACTCACGGACCGCGAGATCGTGACCTGAGCCGAAGTCGGCCGCTTAACCGACTGAGCCACCCAGGCGCCCCTGAAGGAAAATTTGTAAAGAGGTGTTGTTGTTCCTTGGGCTTTGGTCCGTTTCTCTCTGTATGTCCTCTTTCAACTCTGTAATGACCACCTGGCCCAGTTAGTCTTTCTCATCTGCACCCGTGAGCTTCGCTGTATACCCTGTACCTCCTGGGCGAGTCTGCTCTGAAGGTTATAGATATCACCCCCTGTCCCGCCCATCCCTCCCAGTCCCTTGGATGTCACCATTTCCTAGTGACCTTGACTTGTCTCCTTGATAGTGTACCCATCCTATGTTTCAATCCTCCAGGGCCCATGAAGGGAATGAGAGAGTTATTTTTTTTCTATACAGAGTTAGCTTATTTTGCATTTGCAATTGCATTTTGATAAACTGCAAATATGCCTAATGTCGACATGCCCCAGGACCTCTTCTTATCTTCACCTTCCCCTCCTTGGTGATCTCATCCAGTTTCAAGGCTTTAAAGACATCTCTATATAGATGACTCTTGAATTGACAACCCATGCCCTCTGCCTATCTGAGTTTTCCACTGGGGTGTCCAATAGACATCTCAAAATGAAGACTGTATGCCCAAGCCCCGGTTTCCATCTACAGTCTTCTCCGTGCAAGTATATGGCAACTTTATTGTCCCAGCTGCTCAGGACAGCAAATTGGGGCCATCCTTTACTCGTCCTTTGTCCTCACATCTGAAAAGGGTTGGTTCTCCTTCAAATAGATCCAGAATTCACCCTTCCCTCAGCTACCACTCTAGCCTAAGCCACCATCCACCCTCTCCTGCTTTGGCTGTTCCAATAAGCTTCCGATAAGTTCCAATTCTCCTTGTGATCTACTCTTAACAGCCGGAGTGATCTTGTTAAAAAAGCAAATCACATCATCTGGCTCCTCGGTTTATACCCTCCCACGGCTCCTACTTTACTGGAGGAGTCAAGCCGGAAACTGTTCTCTTCACCTCTGCTTCTCTGGATAAAACAGAAACAAGCCTTGCTTGCTCTAGGCCCTTCTCTTGTGTTCTCCCTCCAGCTCCTGTGGGGGGGGGGGGGTGCCGCAGGGGCTCCTAATGTTTACAAGGCCACACCCAGCTGCAAAGTTATCCTCACATGCTAATCAGTTGGTCATTTTAAATTTGGTCAAGGTTAGATTTGTTAAGAAAGGTCTTCCCCAGGGGCGCCTGGGTGGCGCAGTCGGTTGAGCGTCCGACTTCAGCCAGGTCACGATCTCGCGCTCCGTGAGTTCGAGCCCCGCGTCAGGCTCTGGGCTGATGGCTCAGAGCCTGGAGCCTGTTTCCGATTCTGTGTCTCCCTCTCTCTCTGCCCCTCCCCCGTTCATGCTCTGTCTCTCTCTGTCCCAAAAATAATAAACGTTAAAAAAAAAAAATAAAAAAAAAAGAAAGGTCTTCCCCAGATCCTAGAACTCTCCTCACTAGCCCTGGAAGATAAGACCTTCTAGTGGCTTTATCTAAGGAGAGATTGTCCCCTTTGTCCCCACCCCCGACCCCCACCGGTGGCTGTTCTGTCGCCACAGGGCAGGTCAGGGCCCACACCCACAGGACATGCCTATTTGTTTCAAGGAACATTTAACTCAGCAGCTTTCTTCTACCTGGGCCTGCGACTCCTTTTTCTCCCTTTTATTCCCCCTTTAAGAAAACTAAGTCCATTTTAATTTTATGGGCTTGACAGAACTAGGACAATAGGACAATGTTTCCTCGGATCAAAATTTTTTGTGAGAATTTTTTTGGCAGAATCAGTGTTTGCAAGAAGCAGATAAAACTTGACTGTTGGAGAACCTCGCCGTAGCAAGCAGCTGCCTGCCAGCAAATCTTCAGTTAACAACAGAACTGGAGTCATTGTTAGCCAGGTAGGAGAGATGGGGGGTGGGGGGGGGGTGGAGAGAAAGCCCTAGAGCTTCCTTGTTAGGCTCTAAATGAATTGGTTGTTTAGCAATTACCGTAAGACAGCAGATCTGGGTACATGAGCTCTCTAAAGATAACATCTCAACTTGGTTTGCCTTCCTTACACAACATGGGTGCATATGCATCAAGGAAGCCCCACAGCCCCGAGATATTTTATTCACCTCACACTCGGAGGAGTTCACTGACTGGAATTCAATAGAAACTGTTCTCTGTGTGAAAGTAATTTCAGAAAGTAATCTAGTTTATGGAAATGAAAGGCATCAAAACACAAAAAAACACTGTTTCTCTACAAGTGCTTTGCCTCAAATATTTGACATGGAAATTTGTATAATCCCTCTGGGGGCACGTGGGTTTCACCAGTGTTAACATCTTTTGAAATGAATTTCACAAATGTTTATTTGCCGTGCCAGGCTGACAAATAATTTAGAATATCGAGGCATCTTACCGGAATCAACCTTGATACGGATCTCAGATGATTGTGGAGGTTAAAAGGTGTGAATTGTAATTGGGCATTGGGGTGACATCACTTTCAAACACTGCCCCGGGGAGCAAAGGTGTCACTTAGCTCCTCTGGGTCCCCAAGTCTCCCTGTCCGGTGATGCCCTTCAGTAATGACAATGGATCATCCGCTGACATGTTCTGTTTTATTTTTCGCATAGGAAACCAGTCTTTTTGCACCTGTCTGGAGCGAGGGCAGAGGAGGAAACTGAAGCAGTGGGCAGGCTCAGGTCTGATGTGGGCAAAATCAGAAATGGGGTGAAACGGGGTGGTCCTTAAGAAACGAGTAGGCACAAGATGAGCCCGAGGAAGACAGGGTTTGGGTTTGAAGAGACTCAGGGAAGAGCAGGAGACAGGGAAGGTTATGTGTTCCATCGTCTGAACCTGGAATGCTCGTTTCTTCCTTTGGGAGAGCGCTGGCTTGTCATTTTAGAGGATCTCCTGTGGTCCCATGAGAACCCTTTTCCCTCACGAAGGCCCTTCCTTGGAGCCATGGGTCCAAGGCTCTTTGGCCCAGCCTCCTTGCCTCACGGTTGACCTTCTCAGTCTCAATGATCACTAAATGCTGATGCCTGGACCCGGGCCAGAGCAGGGTCTGCTGGACCAGGGAGACCTCAAGCAGGGGTCTGCGGACCCTATAGAGTGGTGGACACCACGGGTGGGACAGCGAGCTTCTGGTTTTACAACACCTCCGTCCCGTGACCTCTCTTCCAAGTGTGCCCTGACACCCAGCCTGCTGCCTGTAAGACACCTCCAGGGGGAGGTCCCATGAGCCCCTCAAACTCTGTGGCTTCCATGCAAGCCTGTTCCTCCTCTTCCTGAATTTCCATCTCTGTTTATGATACCAGTCATCAAGTCTAGAAACCTCCGCAAGGCCAATGATTCGTACCTTCCCCTCTGCTCCTCCTCTATCCGGTCACTTGCTGAGTTCTGTTGGCTCAGCTTCTAGTAGCGCATTCTAGCTACAGTATTATTCAACAGGGCATAGTGGATGAGACAATCCTTCATTTTGTGGGACTGTCCTATGGACTGCAGGTCATTTAACATTTCTGACCCTGCCCACCCAATGCTAGCAGTGCCTGCCTGTCACTGTGGCAGAAACAGCCCTAGACATTCCCAAGTGTCCCCCAGGCTCAGTGTCATCCCAGTTGAGAAACGCGGGAACTTTTCTTCTGCCACTACCTGGGATTCTGACAGTTTTGCTTTTGATCTGAGATGCTGGATGTGGGATGATCTAATTGGCCTCCTCACTCTTAATCTCTCCCTTCCCCAAGCCGTTTTGCACGAAGCCGTTGAATAATGTTTCTAAAGCGCAGCTCTGATCACATTACTGTTCAGATCATTTAGTGGCGCTCTATGCCTGTGAATGAAATCTAACTCCTGAGCCTTGAATTCAAAACTCTGAATTTCCAGACTCTAATTAAGGCCCAATCGGCCTTAATATCCCTCTCTACTGCTTCCTTTTCCAGACCCTTATGTTCCCAAAGGAATGGTGAGCGACTAAATGCATATTTGACCAGAGCGCCAGTGTCTTTTGGCAAACACAGCCAACAGTGGAGGGTTTGCAGGGCGGCCTGTTTAATGCCGCATCATAAACCACTAAAAACTCAGTGACTTAAAACATCGACCAACTTTATTTTTATTGTAAGTCTTTGGATCAGGAGTCTGGGCAGGGTTCTGCTGGGCGATTTGTTTGTTCTAGTGGTATCAGCTGGGATAGATACTTGGCGGGTTAGTGCCTGGTCTGAAGAACACAAGACAGCATCACTTGGCACGTCCTGGTCCCTCAGTGTCGACATCTGGCAGGATGGACTCAGTTGGATCCCTCTCTTCCATGGAGTCCCACTCTCCAGAAAGGGAGTGGGATTTTTTTTCCATGGTGGCTCAAAGCTCTAGAGGAAGGAAGCAGAAACTGTAGTCCTCTTAAAGGCTGGACCCAGCATTGGCCGAGCAGTCACCGAGCCTGCCCAGACTCAAAGGGTGGGGTGCCCGGAGGGCCGGGGGTGCAGACAACCTGGCGGGAGAAGTCTTGAGGATTTGCAGCTCACTCTAATCCTTCACGACAGGGTCGATTAAACTGTACGGGTATAACAGCACAGATGTCAATCTGTGGCTTCCACTTTTACGATTCTGTAAATTTCTTTCGGACACTGTTGTCAGCCTAGCCCTGAAGCCGAACACATCCGCCCTTAACCTCTGCCCTCTGGCGAGGCTCCCTGAATCTGACCTACTCTCATCTTCGGCTTTGGAAAACCTTTCATCAGTGAGGCGTCATGGCCACGCCCAGGACCACCGCTGGACAGCAGGGTCCAGAGCAGCTCTGCCCGGTAGAAATATAATGTAAGCTACTTGAATTACTTTACATTTCTCTTTTTTTTTTAATGTTTATTTTTATTTCTGAGAGAGAGAGAGAGAAAGAGGTGGAGCATGAGCAGGGGAGGGGCAAAGAGAGAGAGGGGGGCACCGAATCCAAAGCAGGCTCCAGGTTCTGAGCTGTCAGCACAGAGCCGGACGCGGGGCTCGAACTCGTGAACGGAGAGATCATGACCTGAGTGGAAGTTGGATGCCCAACCGACTGAGCCACCCAGGCATCCCTAATTACTTTACATTTCTTACTAGCCACATTACAAAGTAAAAAGAGAGGTGCCTGGTGGGCTTAGTCGGGAGAATGTGACTCTTGATGTCTTGGGTTACCCCAAGTTGGGTGTAGAGATTACTTAAAAATAAAATCTTAGGGGCGCCTGGGTGGCTCAGTCGGTTAAGCGGCCGACTTCAGCTCAGGTCACGATCTCGTGGTCCGTGAGTTCAAGCCCCATGTCAGGCTCTGTGCTGACAGCTCAGAGCCTGGAGCCTGTTTCAGATTCTGTGTCTCCCTCTCTCTCTGACCCTCCCCCGTTCATGCTCTGTCTCTCTCTGTCTCAAAAATAAATAAACGTTAAAAAAAATTTAAAAAAAAAAAATAAAAATAAAAACAAAATCTTAAAAATAAATAAATAAATCGTAAAAGGAAACAGGTTAAATCAATAATACGTTTTATTGAGGTCCCTGGGTGACTCAGTTGGTTAAGCGTCCAACTCTTGTTTTTGGCTCAGGCCGTGATCTCACGGCTGGTGAGCTCGAGCCCCAAGTTGGGCTCCACGCTGCCAGGGCAGAGCCTGCTTGGGCTTCTCTCTCCCTCCTTCTCTCTGTGTCCCTCCTTCCCCAAAATAAATAAACAAAACTTAAAAAAAGTAGAATACGATTTATTTGCCCTGGTATATGAAGAAGTGATCATTTCAACATGTAATCACTAAATAATAAAATTATTGAGCTATTTTACGTTCTTTTTTCGTATGGTGTCTTCAGAGTCCAGTGTGTATACACACACAGACCATCCCGATTCAGTCTGGTTCAGTCCTGCCTCGTCTCGAGTGCTCAACAGCTACAGGTGGCTGGTGGCTACCACAGTGGACAGCACTGGTCTAAAGCTCTGTCACTCTGATTTGTCCCCTCCTCGTCCTGTTAGGGAAAAATCTGTTACATGATGGCAGACGGGACCGATAAGGGAGTTTCAGTCCCAGCCTGAAGACCTCCCTTCCGGTTCTTCCCACCCTGCTTGCCGCAGGCGCCAAATTACTACTCTTGAGGGATGCAGAAGTAACAGACTATAAATTGTCCCCTCTGCCGATGCTCTGGGCTCAGACCTCCGGAGAATGATCTCCTCTGAGCCTGCCAGTGTAAAATAAACCTCCTGCCTTCCAAGATCTCCGAGTGCCGCTTGGTTCTTCTGCCGGGTGATCCAGACCAGTTTCCGTAACAATCCTACCAAAAAAAATAACAACAAAAACCCCTACCCTACAGGTGGACTCATGCTAGAATAAACACTCAGGCATCCTTAAAGGGGACAAGCCACCCAAAGGGTCCAGATGAAGGAAAATTCTCCACTGACAGCTAGGTGGGAGTGGGATAGACTGAGGGCTGTTATACCTTTTTCTGCAAGCTGCAGACCCATCACCTTCTCAGTGGTTGTCTTTCCAAGCCAGATCCTCAGTCTCTCTATCTTAAGCAAAGCACTCTACATAAAAATTCAGATTTGCTAAGGAGCTAAGTGGCTATTCAATTTAAATAAGAGTCTGCTTTACCAAAGGATTCACTTCAGAATTGCTTAAGCTAGAGCATTTCTCTCGTGTATTCCAAATACATCCATTTAATTTTAAAAGATTTAATCACATTTCACCGACATCTATTGAATGAAATAATTTATCCCTACACATGAAGGCTTCCTGAAAGTTGATTTTGGGGATGAGCAGGAGCAGAGAGGAAATACTCTAGAATGTGAGGGCTGTAAGAAAACTTTGAGCTCACAGAATCTTGTCCACCGTTGGCATGTGCATGCACCTGGGCCGACCCTCCTCATGGGAGACAGCATGATGGCCTGCCTTCGAGACAGTCCAGTGTGGCCCCAGGCACCTTGTCTACCCCGCTGTCTAGGCAGCTGCTAACCAATAGACCTGCGGCAGCAGTGAGGTGAAATCTGCTGTCTTTGTTCTTACATAACACCAAGGGCAGCTGTGGGATTACCTGCTGGCCCTCTACTCTGGTAAATTTCTACTCTGGGCCCCCATTCAGGGTTGATTGGTCTACAGTGGGCACCTCGCTTAATCCAGGAGACCACGAGAGCAAGTCAGCGAGTCTCTCTGGTGGCTGAAGCTATGGCACAGAAAACTCAGGAGGTGCCTGGGCTCTGCTTTTCCACCAGGCTGGGGGATGACCCCTCATTTGTTCAACTCTCCTTTGGTTTCCACGACACCACGGTAACCATCTGTTAAGTTATCTTTCTGAGGAATGAGTGTGACTTGACTTCTCTCATTTGTGAGCCTGGAGTCATAACTGATACATAGGGCCAGCTTCATGGGTCTGAGACCTGGGCCTTCACACGAGGCCTGTCCTTACAAAGGCACTGTGCTTGGTTTAATGTTCTGCTGTCGCCATCTTGAAATCCTTAATTTTTGAATAGGGGGCCGTGCATTTTTAACCTTGTATTGAGCCCCACAAATTGTGTAGCGGGTCTTACGAACATACCTTTGTTTCGTAAGACGAGGTAATTGAGACTGCGATGAGGTCAGTAATTCATCTAAAGTCACAGAGCTGGGTACGGCATCCACGTTCAGTCCGGCGGCGTCCAAGTTGGGACCGAGAAACTGACACAAACAGGCGACGAGGGGGAGAGGGAAATAATTTTTATTTCTGTCACTTTTTCCATGACGCAGAAGCTCCCTAACCCCAAATCTTAATGACCACTGCTTTGCTTCTCAGTTTCCCACAAATAAGCAGGAGAAAGGGTAGGTAGAAAAAGGCTGGCTGGTGTCACAGACCAATTGTTCTGAGAGAAGGAAACATTTGCCATGTTGCCAAAGCCGACCTCATTTTCCAATTTCCCAAAGACCCAATTTCCCCGGCTGCTTTGTTGACATAGCAACAGTGAATTCTGAAAGGGTTGTTATAATATTAATATGTATTTCATGGTGGGCTTGCCCTGTGTTCTTCCCTAACCTTGTGAGCCGGGCCTGAAAAGAGGGGCTGTTGGCATCTGGCCACTGAAAATAAGAAACCTGAGGCCCAATTCTCTGAGTGGGGTGAGAAGGAAGTGAGGAGCAGGTGTCTCCCTCAGCGCATTCAGACAACTGGAGGAAAGGTGGGGTACCCCAGCCCCCAGGCTCCTCAGCCTTCCCGAGTGGAGGTGCTGACTCTGGAGATATTTTAGGTTAAAGCTGCACCTTGGGATACATTTCCTTCCTCCTACTACTCAGGGTGTTAAATGTAGCACCTGTGAGCCATTGTGTAGAAAATCAATTATACCTTGGGCCCAGTGATAAGAATTCATCCCCCCCTGAGCTCAATTTTCAAAAGGCTTCAAAAGGCCTCCCACCTCTTTCCTTTTTTCCAATGCAAATGAGCAACACTCAGGAAATTTGCATGCCAAATTCCAACTAGGGTTTCAAGCGAGTAAATGGTCATATTTATTAGTAATAGCGGTAGTAGATGAGTACGAGGTATTTAATAAGCGGATGTTCAATGCGTAGCATTTTGGTAGCACTTAACAGTTTCCAAAGCTTCCTCCCTCCCTGTACATCATCTATTTGATTCTTAAACAAGCAAACAAACCTAAACGCCCCATGATGAGGGGTAGAGGGGGATTTAGTATCCTCATTTCTGAAGAAAAGAAGGCAGGAGAAAGATTTTTATCTCGCCGAATGTCACACGGCTGATTCATGACTATCAGAGTTGGGGTGAGAAGTTGAGGGTGACTCCAGCTGCCACTGTGTCACCGCTGTACCATTGCTGCATGGTATTTCAGAAGGGACAGATGGACAAAACGGAAGTTGTACCAAGTGACTGCAGGAAAGTGCAATTAGTAACAGCTAAGATGTACTAAAGACTTACTATGCGTCTGTCATGGATATTAACTCATTTGATTATTTCTTTTTTTTTTTTTAACGTTTATTTATTTTTGGGACAGAGAGAGAGCATGAACGGGGGAGGGGCAGAGAGAGAGGGAGACACAGAATCGGAAGCAGGCTCCAGGCTCTGAGCCATCAGCCCAGAGCCCGACGCGGGGCTCGAACTCACGGACCGCGAGATCGTGACCTGGCTGAAGTCGGACGCTTAACCGACTGCGCCACCCAGGAGCCCCTCATTTGATTATTTCAATGAAACTTTTTAGTTTGAGATGATTGTAGATTCACATGTCACTGTCGGAAATAAGAGAGAGCCTGGGCATCCTTTATCCAGT
Organism: Herpailurus yagouaroundi; assembly: GCF_014898765.1. Classification (NCBI taxonomy): domain Eukaryota; kingdom Metazoa; phylum Chordata; class Mammalia; order Carnivora; family Felidae; genus Herpailurus; species Herpailurus yagouaroundi. Next base: position 33,050,018 of record NW_024412396.1, on the reverse strand, counting down.
TTCTCCCAGCAGTCATATCTTACAAGAGCAATGTCAGAACCAGGATACTGACAGTGATACAGTCAAGATACACAGTATTTCCATCACCCCTGGGTCCCTCGTGTTGTCCTTCTATAGACACACCTACTTCCCTCTCACCCCCTCTCCTCCGTAACCCCTAGCAAGCAGCCACTAGTCTGTTCTCCGTTTCTATACATTTGTCATTAATATGAATGGAATTATGCAGCACAGAATCTTTTGTGGGTTTTTTTTCCCCCACTCAGCATAATTTTATGGAGATTCATCCAGATCGTTTCATGTGTCAGTAGTTCATGCTCCTTTAGTGCTCAGGACCATCCCGTGGTATGGATGTGCCATTTTTTTACCCACTCACCTGGTAAAGGATATGTGGGTGGTTTCCTTTTGGCTGTTAGAAATAAAGCTTCTGTAAACATTCCTGTACAGGTTTGTGTGTGAATGTAAGTCTTCATTTCTCTGGGATAAATGCCCAGGGGTAATTATTGGGTTGTATGATTGTTGCACGTTTAATTTCTTAAGCAATTGCCAGACTGTTTTACATTCCCACGAGGAATGCACAAGCGATCTAGTTTTTCCACGTCCTCACCCACATTGGGTTTGTCACTATTTTTTATGTTAGTCTTTCTGCTAGGTGCGTACCCATCCTTCATTGTAGTTTTATTTTACATTTCCCTAATGATGTTGAACATATTTTCATGTGCTTCTTACAGTTTCTACCTACTTTTGGATGAAATGTCTCTTCACAGCTTTTGCTCATTTTCCATTGGATTTTTTTTTTTTACTCTTGAGTTTTGAGTTTTGAGTTTTATATATTGTAGATTACTAGTCTTTATTAGTACACACCTTGAGATATTTTTTCCCAGTCTGTAGCTTTGCTTTTCATTGTGTTCACGGGCTTTTTTGTTTTGCTTTTGCAGAGCAAACTTTTCAATGTTGAGAAAGTCCAATTTATCTATTTTTCCTTCTATGGGTCATGCTTGTGGTGTCAGCTGTAAGAACTTGCTAGCCCTAGATCCTCAAGCTTTTTTTCCTTATGTTTGTTTCTAAAAGTTTTACAGCTTTCCATTTTCCATTTAAGGCCACAATCTGTTTTGAGTGCATTTTTGTATATGATGCAAGACTAAGGGAGGTCTTCCCCCACCGCCCGGGGCCCCACACCCAAAGGATGTCCAATTGCTTCAGCACCGGAAACTTGAAAAAGCCATTTTCCTCTCTTCAGTTTCTTCCGCAACCTTGTCAAAATTCCATCGGGCGTATCTGCGTGAGTCTGTTTCTCGGTTCTCTGTTCTGTCTTGTTTGCTTTTTAACAACCTCTTGCAATAGATGCTACTGTTACGTCCACTTCACAGATGAGTAAACTGAGGTGCAGAGAGTGGAGGCAAGTTTTCTATCATCCAATATTTGCCACGGTAAGTGGCAAGCAATGAACACTAGCAAAGACTTCTGCATATAAAGAGAGACAACTATATTAAAAACAGGCTCAGTTACATTAAAAGTTATCCTATAAGGAGTCAAATCAGAAAAAAGTGTCCATGCTTCCTTTGGAGATATCCTCATCCAGCTTATCAGAAAAGCACCAACAAACAAAATAACTAATTGTAGACACAATAAAGTGCCTGCAGACTGGATTTATCATTCTATTAGGCTCAATAAACGTCACTTTGTTTTCCCTAACAAGCTAAGGAGAACTGTTATTTGTTCCATAAAGTAACGATCAGGTGAAGAAAAAAACAATGTCAATGGGGTGCCCTTTACCTGTTGACAGATTGCAGTGATGTGAAACCTGGCACTGGGTCGTGATTACTTGGGATACTTTAGAAAAATCCAGATTCCAGCACCACATACCACAGCTGTTCAAGCAGAATCTCCAAACTTGAGCTGCTTCTATGTATATATTTATTTATATATTTATATTTATCCATTTATTTACCTTTTTTCCCCCATTTGTGCAAGGTTTTAAAATTCTCTAAGGAATTTATTTATTTACTTTAAAGTTTATTTATTTATTTTGAGAGAGAGCAAGTGGGGAAGGGGCAGAGAGAGAGAATTCCAAGCAGGCTCTGCACTTTCAGTGCAGAGCCTGATGTAGGACTTGAACTCACGAACTGCAAGATCATGACCTGAGATGAAGCCTGATGCTCAACCGATGACTGAGGGCTGCCCCTCTCTAAAGAATTTTAATGCAGCTGGTCACTGGATGGGCAAGAGGGTTAAAAGAAGTTTTCAAAAATGAAGCCGACACTACCTTTTAGAGTAGGCGAGTCCCATTTTGAGAAATTGAGGGGACACGAAAAACCCTTTACAGTGTCCTAGGTTTGGTTTTATAGGAAAAAAGAGCTTCCAAAAGTTGCCCACCCACTCGTTTCTTATATCCAGGACTGGGTGTGATCACTAGCCATGTAACTGAGTTTTAATTAATAGAGATCGCTCTGCAGGGTTGAAAAGCATATTTTATGGGCTCTCAAATATTCAGTTGTAGAGTCCAAATCAACCCTGATGTAAAAAAAATCTGTATCTCCCAATTTGAATTGTTTAAGCAGATGGGACTTTTCAGGTAGAGGGTGGTGATGTGTTCAGGTGAGATTCTAACACAGGTTACTGGAATTGTCATTCTTTTCTCTTATAATCAAATAAAAAAAAATTGAGTAATCAATACATGGTCAACCCAGAATGACCTGCTCTCTGATTTCTGTGTCATTTGCCAAGAGTCTCAAAGGTTTATATTTGTTGTCTTCTTAATATTCAAACCACCTGGGGTAGATTTATGGTTCAGTCCCCAACATCCATCCTGTTTTAGATCAGCCTAATCTTACAACACTGCTCATCACTCTCCCACCTCCTTGCAAGCTATTCATCAGTACTGAGCACAGTGACAGAGACTCTCCAGCACCCTCCCTATTTGGTTCTACAGTCCATCCCTAAGGCATAGGAAGATCACGCTTCTCCATCCACTTGCAAATGGATGGGGCCATATAACTAATGGGCCATGAACCAACGTGACAAGTATCATTCCAGGGTTCAACATTAGATCGTTGCACAAGGCCTTCCACCACTCTCTTCCTCTGACACAGCAACTGTGAAAGAATGTTTGGACATGCAGGTACCACAAGATTTCTGAGCCAACCCAAGGAGATGACCATCCTGGAAAGTCTCTGGACTCACGGCAGACTGCATGAAGCAAAAAGTAAATATTTGCTGTGTGAAACCAGCGAGATTTGGGGATCCTCCTTCCCTCTCTCCCTCTTTTTCTTCCTTATTCCCTCCCTTCCTTCCTTCCTTCCTTCCTTCCTTCCTTCCTTCCTTCCTCTCTTTCTTTTAGAGAAAGGCAGGCTGCCACATGCAGCACGTCATTTGGAGGTATCTGGAATCTCAGAAGCTTGACTGACCCCACCTTCTAAAACTAGACCTCTAGAGCTTGTTTGGAGGTTCTAGCAGAGGAGTTACCTGAACACCATTGACTGAAGAAATATCCTCCTCTACTTGGGGAAGGTTGCCCTCTCGCACAGGTGAGTGGGCAGCTTTGGGAGGGACACACATGGAGCCATAAGGGAGGAAGGCGACACCCACCTAGGCAGCCAGATCAGCCAAATCAACCTTGGCCATCAATGGGGTGACAGATGTCACAGCCAGCTCGTCCTCATATCCTGGGGATTATTTCTTACTGGAGCATAATTTAGCTCAAGCTAAGACCCTCTTCTAGATATGAGATACAAGATAAAATCAGATGGGGTGGGGGAGCGTTGGGAAATGTTTCTTTTCTCCTAAAAGGAACCACTAGACGAGGTAGTCTTTTTCCTCTGGATTATGGGGTCTGGGTGTGAAGCTTGGGACTGACTGCTACAACTTTCTCACTCCCAAAGGTGAAGCCAACACTTAACATGTGGAGCAAAGAAAACTTGGGTTCTTGATGACATCTTTGAGCTGCTGACTCAACCAGCCCGGGAAATGTACCTCTTTTCTTTCTGTTACGTGAGAGAATAAATTTCTTATTGTTCAAGTTGGTTTGATCTGGAGTTTCTGTTACTTGCAACCAAAAGCATCCTAACCGATAAGTCATGGCTGATCGCAAGACAATATTAAACTTACTTAAGTCTGCTACAACTACTACTTCTGTTGTAGACATTGCTAAGAGCTTAATTTCTCATTTAAATGGGGAACTAAATTTAAAATAAGATGATGTACAAACTTGCGATTGTTTCAAATGTTTTATAGTAAGTAAGGCTTTAAGACTCCACTTAAGCTACTGAGAGAATCTGCCTTCCAGCTGCAGGAACAAAGGTGCTGAGCCTTCCTGGCTACAGAGGGGTGTGTGATCACTCTCACTACATTCTCCCACAGAGGTCCTGCCTCCCCTCCTGCCGGGCTCAGCATCACCACAAGTGGAATATACAGGTCGCAGAGAAAAATCATCACAGTTGCACAGGAAGTGCAGAGAGAGGGTAACGGAATTTGAACAGAGCTTGCTGGCACCCTGAGATGCCTTTCAAGATGAGTTTCTCTTCTTGGTGCCAAGATGGCTTGGTCTTTTACTATAGGGATCCAGGTAAAATATGGGGATTATGAGCCTTGTCACCCCAGCTCTGAGTGATCCTAAAAACTCATAGAAGACCTGAAGTTTTTGATATGACTGCCTTATCCCCTGGAGGAATCTCTGAAGGGAAGTCTATGCAGATCCAAATTATATCTAAAAGATCACCCAGGAAGGCAGAAAAAAGGGATCAAGTTGGGGTCAGTTCTCAGTGGCTACAAAACAAGAGGCTCCAGGGGCGCCTGGGTGGCGCAGTCGGTTAAGCGTCCGACTTCAGCCAGGTCACGATCTCGCGGTCCGTGAGTTCGAGCCCCGCGTCGGGCTCTGGGCTGATGGCTCAGAGCCTGGAGCCTGTTTCCGATTCTGTGTCTCCCTCTCTCTCCACCCCTCCCCCATTCATGCTCTGTCTCTCTCTGTCCCAACAATAAATAAACGTTGGGAAAAAAAAAACCAAAAAAACCAAGAGGCTCCAGAATGATGACAGGGGGAGAGTCACAGGAATGACAAAAGCATTCCTTGTGTGTGTGCGCATGAGCATTTTTCCCCCTGAAATGTCCCTTAATTCTGTTAGATCATTTTATATTATATCGCGTTTGTATTTGGGGGGATGTAGATGTGGTTTAGGTAGAGTGAATAATTAACTATGATAAGTGTTAGGGAACAACCATGGTTCTCTTGCATTCACTCATTCATTTATTCTTCCATCCATCAAGAATACGTTGATTAAGGGAGCCTGAGTGGCTCAGTTGCTTAAGCAGCCAACTCTTGGTTTTGGTCAGGTCATGATCTCCTGGTTTGTGAGTTCGAGCCCCACATTGGGCTGCGTGGTGTGGAGCCTGCTTGGGATTCTTTCTCTCCCATCTCTCTCTCTCTGCCCCTACCCCGCTTGCTCTCTCTTTCAAAATCAATCAATCAATCAATCAATCAATCTAAACAAGAAGAAAGAAAGAAAGAAAGAAAGAAAGAAAGAAAGAAAGAAAACGGAAGAATACGTTTATTAAGCACCAACTTCATGCCAGATTTGGTGCTGGGCACATGGAGACAGAGGAGATGCCGTCCCTGAATTCGGTGTGTTGGGAGACAGACATAAGCAGGCCATGACAATCGAACATGACAAAAGCCATAAGCGATTATGCCTAGATAACGATGGGAGGGGAGAGGAGGGGCACTGTCTCTCAACAAATACCCCACAGCCCAGAGATTCTACCTGTGGACATGTATTGTCTTAGATTAAGAGGGTCTTAAGAAGTCCTCTGTTAGAAAGGATGTCTTGCCTTGGGTTCTCTCAAAACGGAAGGCCTGAGATGAGGGCCTATGTGCAGGTAGTTTATTTTGAGAGGTAAACCCCAGGATCTAGAGTGGGGGGACCAGGAAACAAAACAAGGAGGAAGGGAAAGGCAATCCAGGGGTGCATTTGGGAACTGGCTACCACTGTGGTCACATGGGTCAGTCCCTCAGGCGGAGCTTCTGAGGAACACAGGAGAGGGGAGAGGGAGAGTGAAAGCCACGGGAGAGGGGAGTTTTACCCATGGGCTCTTGTCTCCATTGGTCAAAGCTGGAGTGTTGACTCCAGCACACCTCCAGGTCTGTGCGTGTATGTGTGTGCGTGCCCACGCGGACATGCATGTGTGTGGGCATGGCTGGGCTGGCTCCCACTGGCCGTGGGGTGGGGGAAGCCCTGAGGCCGGAGGAAAGGGGCTGCCAGGCTACATCCGGGTACAGGTGTTGCCACAATAACAGCTGGAACTAAAAGGTGGCCTGAGTCCACATGGGAAAGGGCACCAAATCTGTCTGGCGTAAAGGAAATGTTATCTGTGGGGAGGAAGTCACTATTACTTACGTTAGGCCAGTGCCAATGGCTGAATGCATATATTCAATTCTAATGAAGCTTTCCTGGAGCTTTCTACTAGGGTACCAGGTTGCTCGTTCAGGGTCCGCCAAAAAAATGGAACGGGGGACAGGTAAAGCTTGATAAGTCAGTGGAAGGAGAACAGTTTGGGAGCAGTGAGTGGTGGTAGGGAGGGGAGACCCATGAGGCTGCTTAGGTCCCAACTGCCTGAGAAAAGCAGAGCCAGAAGCCTGGGGTCCCCCGTGGAAAGCAGGAGAAGGTGCCCCAAGCACATCTCTCCAATCACTCAGCACTCCCTCTAAGAAGAGTTCAGATGAAGACACCTAAAGAGAGGAGGGCACTGGGGGTTTCAAGAAGAGGTAGGCTGACAAGTTTTAGAGAGGGCTGAGAAGGCTGCATCCTTAGCATACTTTCTGAACTAACACCATGTTGCAAAACCAGGCCATTACACATGCTTGAAACGTAAGACATGTTTCCCCAGAAGGCGAGGCCAGTTTCTCTAAAGGTTGGTCACGATGAATAGCCTTCTCATTGCTTCACCAAACTTGGGTTTCATTGGAATTGAGTTACTCCATTGCTGCTTCGAACATACAATACTCCTCAGCTGGGAGCCAACACATCACCTCTGTGGCCATAACTGCACGATAATGGAATAACTGTCAGAACCACTAGGCATCAGTTTTGATTCCTCTTTCCTTATTGGTGTTGGAAAACACCTTAGATGTGTTTAAAAACAAATGCCCTCGTGTTTTATCTCAGAAGGCTAAACATAGCCTGGAATTTCTCCAGCAACCTGGGCCCCCACATACCCCACCTGGTTTGTTTTTTGCACGTGGAAACCTATAGTTTCAATGATCCATACGCATGGCTGTAATTCCCAAACCAGGAGACGCTAAAAGAGAGAAAGTTATCCACAAATAAGCAACCAGAGTTTCAAATCTCCTACACTGTAGATATGTTTATTAATTAGAGCTACTGTTTCTCAAACGCTTGCTTTGGGCCAGGCCCCTACGACTTGCACTCACCACATTTGGCTCTCCCAACGACAGCATGAAGTAGGGTTAGCTTCCCTATCAAGAAAATTCGATAAAGTAACTTGCCCAAGATCACACAGCTTGAAGGGGAAGAGCCAGAACTCACACTTGGGTCTGAATTGGAAGCCCAGGTTTTGGATACTGAGTTGGGAGAAACTGATTTTTATAAACAAGAATAAAAACATGACCGTGAAAACACATTCTCTCCAAAGGGATAGAGTTGAGACGTTTCTAATGGTTTGTCATAACTGCTCCAGGTTAGAGATGTTACCCTTTCTCCTCCTTGGTTATTCTTCTACAAAACTAGGCCACCCAGCCACTCCCTTTGCCAGCCAAATGGGCATACACACTCCTGCTAATTGTGCCGAGTTTTTTAGGCTCTTTTGGAGGCAGAGGGAGTGGTAGGGCGATTTGGCCATAAAATATCTTCCTTCCATGAGGAATATTCCTCTCTGGGGCTGAAGACTATTCTTGGCTACTCAGAGCCGAGACATAGTAAGGTCCCTGAGCTGAGAGACTTTTTCTTCCTTTTTGACTAAGGGATGTTTACTTGCATCCAATGGTGCTGAAAGGAGAGTGCACTGGGTAGATGGGCTGTCGATTTTGACTCTCCTCTAGGGTTAGGCTCTGGGATGATTGATTTGCCTCTCTTTATTACAGAGACTTCCTCTTTCACACACACGGATGCCTACTGAACCCTTCAGAGGCCACTTGTCAAGTAAAATGAGGCACTTGAAAACAACTGAATGAACCACCTCCCTCTATTTTCAAATTTAAATCAATTCTTTCATTTTGCCCTTGCTCGGGGTGGGTGACTTAAGCGTTTTAAGCGCACACCTTTTCTCCACTGTGCCCTCTTATCTGCTTTTGGTGCCTTTCACCTCCTTCTTGTGAAGCAGAATCAATATTCTGTTATTCTCTGTCATTTGGATGTTACTTTGGGCAAACGGTAGGGTTTTCGTTGCTGTCGTTGTTAGTTCAAATAACATCAGCAACTCTGCTGTCCACACAAAATCAACAACAACGAGAAACCAGAAGTGGATTACTACCGAAATCCTTTTTGTTCTAAATTGTAATCAACTATATTGGATGCGAGGTTTGTCCATTTTAAAAATTTAATAATGGGTTTTGGTCCTCCTGGTTCTATAAAAAGGGCATTTATAAATATTAATATGGAATGCCACGGAAAGAACAATACATAACAATAATGAGAATCACAAAATCCCATCACATTTGACACTGTCATATCACCAGCTTAAGGATTAGCAGGTTAACCTTAGAGTTAAAAATATTGCTTCATGATTAAAAAAAAAAAAATCTCAGCATTAAAAAAGCTCCTTGTTGCATTATACATTCCTTTTGCCTTCCTTATTTTTCTTCAGGTTATGGGATCACTGCTTCGATTAACATTTTTGGGGAGAGTGGGCTTAGGGGAAGGATGGTGGGTTGAGTTATCTGCATTCTTTCTTGCACACATCGTGCTCAGCTGGCTTTTGTATAATTCTAACCCCTGACACTGCTTGAGTCAAAGGCCTGGTGACTAATACCCCCATTTTAGTGGTGGTTGTTTTTTTTTTTTTTTTTTTTTTTATCCACCCAAAGCACCATTTTAAATGATAAAGTTACCCAAGGTGTCAGTTTTCACCAGTATTTCTAAATACATCTAGTAAAAATGCAGCAATTTCATAGAAAATCCAAGCTATTGAGATCTAATCGCGGCTTAAGCTGTGGCTTTATTCAAATCTGGATCACCAATATGGCTTAAGATGTAAATGAAGTGCAGAGAGAAATAAAGCAAGAAAATCTGCGATGGCCTTTCTCTCTGCTATTTGATGCCCAGCCCTTATCAGTCAATTACTGCTGCTAAACTTCAGTGACAGCCTTGGTGTAACAGCCCCAGTAGCTGCTGTCCTCCTTCAGCCCGAGCCAAACAAAACACACTTTCAGTAGCCTTAATATGAAACGGAAAAAAGGTCAAAATAGACGGGCTTTGCCAAATAAATCCCGAAGATCCATTCTAATTTCCACCCATGGATCTTTTAAGTCGTCCTGGATGCTCTTTATGATACGTTGATCCACACTTAGTTTCATTAAAACTTTGTGACTTGGTATTTTTCAACCTGATAGCTTCACTAAACTAGTTCTCAGAGTGTTCGCTAAGCCGCTATGCATAAAACTACTTTGCTGTCATGGTGGCTTCTAATATCACCTAAATGCAGGCAGCGGCCGTTCTGGAAATGAACCTGATCTACATACATTCCATCTGAGCTTGGGAATTACTTTGCTTTTGCTTTTACCGGATGTCTTAGAAGGAAGAGGTGCTGGCCTCTACAGCCCCCACCCTGAGCTCTCCTGAAACTGAATGCTAAATTATCTACCACCCCCTATTTGTTCTGGAAGCAATCTACACAGAACACGACTTTTATCTGCTAAGGTTTCCAACTGGGATTAACAGATGCTAAAACATTTGGGGAGGAGGGAGAGAAGGAGGGGCCCAGAGAAGAGAAAAGAATGAAAATTAAGGTCTCTTCCAACAATGGCATGGCAAATGCAAACTAAGCTTAAGAAGCAAGGGGTTTCTCAGAGGGGTGCACCATGAACCTGGCTTCACTGGCATGAATTTTAAAATGGTGAAAGGAAAAGAAAACACGCTCTGGGCTCTCGGCCACCTTGGGCATCCCTCCTGATTAGTGCCACCTCGGCTTCCCTCTGCACTCTGACATCTGACGGAAGCCTTCATTCTTTATCAATTGCTGTGGTCACTTACACGTCACTGCAGTCAACAGAACTATTGGCAAAGGGTTTCGAAAGAGGAGGAGATCATTTTTCTAGGGGAAAAAGGGATTAAACATAAAATAAATAAATCAGCCAGGTAGGATAACAGATTCCTGGCTCCAGGGGAATGTGTAGTTATCCTGTGTTCAGGTAACACGGTGTCCCCCAAAGTTCCACCCACGACAACAAGAGGGCAGCCTTGCTCAGCGGCCACTTGTTGGCATAAGTGGGGGGTTGGGGAGACAGTCCTCACTTGAGTTGACCTTGTCTTCTTCCCTCAGCTTTGTCTCAGGCTGTGGAAGGCATGGGCTCAGATTTGACATTGGGCCTGCATTTACATTTTGTACATTGTCAGCCTTTGCAACGAAATCAACTTGGGTTGGAAACCTGACTCTCTGGGCAGCTTGTTTCTCTGACTCTCGACTGCTTCATCTCCAAACGGAGACGGTAACAGAGCCCTCTGCTAGAGTAGATCAGATGAGATGATTTGTGTAAAGCACCTAGCCTGGTGGCCGGCACCTGCCTGATGCTTTGTAACTGACAGGTTATGTCATGAAAGTTGTTATTGTCCTGTGATGGCTCTGCACATATGGACAACTGGGCCGAGCATGACTGTCCGTGGGGCCCTACTGAAGAAAACAAACACATCCTGAGGCATAAACTTCACTTTGTTACTGTTGTTGAAAGCCGCTCAAGATAACCACACTGCTTCTGGATGCCCCACCCCCCTCCTCCCTCCCCCGGGCCCTGGTTCTGGGGAGTGAGGATATGTAATTCTACACCCCACCCCCTCCCTACCCCATCGCCAGATGGTGGTGGGAGAAGGATATGACAACCACAGGCAGGCTTCCATCCCCAGGAATACCGGGACAAAGTGAAAAGGCCTTTAGGGGAACTCTTAGAGCACAGCATTGTGGGCTCTGCTAGGGGACCCTAGCACTGCCTGCTTCTCCTGTTTGCTCTCTCCTTGGGGCATTTTCCAAGATGGCCACGGCTGATCTGCTTACAAGACCCCAGCCGACCCAACCTTACTGAGAATGCTCAGTTCTGCTTTCTTTGTTGCGAATCTATAACCTCCGGGAACCTGGTTCTGAAAAGTGAAGCCTTGTGAAGAAAGACTGATGGATGCAAAGCCAGAGGAGTGGAGGACGAATCAGCCACGGGGTGTGTTTCCTACAATCCGGAAGAATCGAGTTTGGAGGCATGGCTTCAGGCTTCCAGAAAAGTGTGCGATCACCTTTACTGATGCGTGAGGAATGAGTCAGTCACCTCCTTATCGATGGCATCAGAAAGTTTCTGAGGACCTGGGGTGCTGGTAGAGGCATCCTTCGAAGAGGAGTAGGTGGAAAGAGCATTGGACAGAGGGATCACGGACCCCTGTCCTTGCTCTGCCACAGAATCATTGGTTTCACCTCTCCCAACAGTAGTGTCCACATCTTGAAAACAAGGGATTATCTCTGAAGGGTAAGATTACATAGAGAGCTTTCACTCCTCACTCTGAACACCACTAGTCATAAATATATATATATATATATATATATATATATATATATAT
>NW_024412396.1:33013830-33038159 GCF_014898765.1 Herpailurus yagouaroundi | reverse complement strand
ATATATATATATATATATATATATATATATATATATATACACATATACTTTTACAACATAAACTTTTTTTTAAGAAAATGAGGCTTGAACTTAATGACCCTGAGATCAAGAGTCACATGCTCTTCCAAATGAGCCAGCCAGGCACCCCTACAATATAAACTTCCCATTGAAAATGAAACTAAAGTAAAAGGCGAGGCCTAGATGTCCTATGAGGGTTAAATGGTACGTATGGATTGCAGAGTAAAGGCACAATCTGGGACAGCTGAGGGAGACATCTGAACTCTTCTCACGCTCGGGCAAGATAGAGTCTGGAATATTACCACCAAGGTCATCTGGTGAAATTGGGCCTATAAAACCCAGTTCCGACTGAGACCCACTTCTCACAAGTTGGATAATCGTTTGACCAACTCCGCCCCTCCCTTCAGTCTGCTGTTCCTTGCAAACACTCCACAGCACCATGAACTGAGATTTGGGAAGGAAGGGGAACGATAGGGCTGTAGCTGCCCTACAGTCTCTCTTGGCTTGGAAAATGGCCTCCATTGCTCAAGCTGAGTTTACAGGATGATCGTTCAAGGTGAGGGTTTGTTTGCACTTTGCCAAGAGTGACCCTGCTTCCCACAAGCTTCAGTCTATATACAGAGGCCATGGGTCTAACACCCTGTGATGAGCCTTTTCTGGCCCAGGGTAATCTTCCTGGGTCCCCCTGCCCTTCTCCCCTCTTCATGCTCATGCCCTTTCACTAAAAGACCACCTAATGGCACATCAGACCTGGCTGCATAACAGAAGCACCTGGGTAGTGACTTGATAACATAGATTCCTGAGTCCCACCCCAGGAGGCTCTGAGTCAGTAGGGCTGAGTGGAACCCAGCCATCTGCATTTATTACGAAGCATTCCAGGTATTCTGGTATCACCAGGCCAGTATACTGGTTTCTTTACCATTACCAGATGGTTCCTTTAGGGCTTCCCAGGTGCACTGGTCTGGGCCTGAAAACACAGTCACCCGTGGACAAACCATCTGGACAGGTGAGCCTAAAGACTAATCCCAACCTGCCAACACACCGCACACAGGTGGGTATTGGTGATGGGAACTCCACTCGGGCCACCGATGTTTTGACTATACAGAGTACCTCTCCCCTTCCCCTCCCCAGTGCGCTGCTCCCCCTCTCTTTTCCCCTCCGCCCAAGGGCAAGTTAACGCATGCACGGATGGAACAGACCTCTGAAAACAAGCTCTGCACGAAGCACCCTTGGCTTTGAAGAACCCAGTCCAATTTGCCACCAGTATCTAGGCTGGCTTTTGATTATGTTGATGATGAAGACTGTAAACAAAACCGCCTTTCTCTACTAATTAATTCCCTTCGAAGAACTCTAAAGATCTTTAATTACACAGTTTGAAAAGCAGCGGTTACCGGATCGGGTTGATGGGCCTGCGCACTCCTCTCTCTGCCCACCTGAACGAAGTATTTTCTTGTTTTCTCTGCTTCCCACACCTAGGATGGGCTGGCAGTAAATCCTGTCAACTAAACGCCTGACAAAAGTGCTCTGATGTCAAGTATAAAGAATGCCACCTACAGCTTAATGTCTGAAAAAAAACCCCAAGGGCTGCAAACAATGAAGGTTTTTGTCTTCTTAATGCCCAGTATGCAATCGAGTGGAAATGCTACTTCCATCCGCAATTTACAAATGAAATTAAAGTTGTTGAAAGACACAGGGTAAACCAGAAGCCTTTGTTTCTTTGCAGGACAGGAAAAATTTAAACCACTAAATGTTTTAGCAGATTTACTAAATTTCCAATTAAATCATGAAATCTATTATTGCAGAGCTCGGAGAGGGCAGTGTGCCTTTGCGCATGCGCGCTTCCTCCCTCTCCCTCTCTCTCTCTCTCTCTCTCTCCCCCCCTCCACCCCTCCGCCACCCCCCGCCAACACTCACGTATGATATCAGCAAACCAAACTCTGTCCCCCGTAAACAGCCTCATTCTGTTCTACCTGCAGGGAATTTGGGGTGCAGAGAGAGGCACACAAGCTTGAAGGGGACTGAGGCCGGCTGGGCAGTGGTTTTGGGGCACGATCTAGGCCAGTTTGCCCCAAGTGAGCGTTTCAGGGCCCCCAGCTGGTGGAGGCAGTCTGGCTGGAACAGGAAGGCACCAGGAGCTCATTCGTGGGGAGGGAGTCAGATCTGCTATACAAGAGCACCCTCTGCCAGTTGGCACGGAGGGCTGGCTGGAGAGGCCTGTGGCCCAGAGGTAGGGGAAAGGGCACAGGACCCTGAGCGAACAAAGCCAGCAGGGCTGGGGACCAGGCAGGAGAGAGATTCTATCTTCCAAACTAGACAGAACAACTCACCTCTGGAACAATAGCTAGTGCAGGCAGGGTGGATGCTGATTTTCCAAGGGCTCTCCACGTTAATCCGCCCCACCAAATCCAGCCGCTAGGAGCCTGAATGGTCCTCCAGACACCCATTCAGTAGAAAATGACGGGTGATTTTTGCCCTTGTCTCCCGAGATCTCTGGTGAGCACCGCTGCTCTGGCTGACATGTGTTTGTAAAGATAAAGCACTAGGCTACTTTGGGGGCCCTCCCAGGCTATTACAAAGAGCAAGTGGTGCCAACTCGGGCTCTGCGTGGCTTTTTAGAATTGAGCTGTTAATTTTTTTTTTTTTTTTATACACACCTCTCTTTGAAAAGGATTTGAAGCAACTTACAATAAAGGCAAACACAATAAGTTCATTCAACTAAAATTAGAAAAGCAAAGCTTTTTTTTCCATAGAAAGGAGAAAGAAGCAAGCATTGACTGTCAACTGTAATAGAGTTACTGTGATTTAACTTCAGATTAGGTACTGAGCTTCCTGGCAGCCAGGGCAAAAAAAGGATACCCAATTAGATAATCCATACAACCTACTGGAACGAAGGAGGTATGCCTTTTTTTTCTGGCATTAAGTCTATTTTAGGGGACTTTGTATAGGAACTCTAAAAGCATCATAGCGTGTGTTTGATAATCTTTTCATACAGTAAATGCAGAGGCAATTCTGATACAGCTATTTCTTGCTATACTCTTTGGCACTTGTCAGAGGCCTTATGACTCAATCACGACTCAATAATGATAAATCTCGGTGGGAGGAAACAAAGTGGAAATGGGGAGTAGCTAGACAAATGTCATTCAAATTTTGGCTCCTGAGTATTTCATGCACTTACTGATTCACTTGATATTTCTTAAGAACCTACTAAATGTCACGTTCCAATGTGGGGGACAGAGCAATAAACAAGCAGGCAAGGTCTTACTCCCAGGGTATGACCTAACCTTTCAGTTAGGTATAACTAACAAAAAACTCAGTATCCTCAGAGGGGCGGATGGATAGCAGGCAAGCTTCCTTTAGCTTAGTTGCCGAATAAGGGCAGTTGTAACAGCTGGGATGCTTTCAGATGTAACTGTCAGAAATCCCACCTCAAACTGCCTTAAACAATGAAGAGAAGGTGGTTTCTTTGATTTCTTTGAGCTCAGCGATGCTCTCTCTATGCTATACCATCTTCACTGTTGGCCCCATCTTTGGGCTGATAGCAATATGGCTATTCAAGTTCTGGGAGCCACAGAGATAGGACAACCTTCAGAACAAGTCAGGAGACTATTTCTTCTTGTGACTTTTGCTTAGGATGGAGGACATTTTTTCCAGCCCCTGTACCCACCCCATTCAAGACTCTCTCTTTTGTCTCATTGGCCCGAGTTGGCCCATGTGCCCATTTCTGACCCAGTCCTGGTGAGGCAGGCGAGGTCACCCTTAGACCAATCAGGCCACCCCTGGAGTTTGGGCTAGGGTTGGCTTTCCTTGTAGTACTCGGTCAGGTGGGAAAGCAGGATACTTGAACAAAATTGGGATTGTTTGGGGCAGGAAAAGAGGCAGGGGATAAATGGATGCTGAGGCAGGCAGTTAACATTGCCATTTTGGTCTTTCAATGTTACTTCCCTGGCATATCAAGATTAGTGTAGGTGAATAGTAAACAAGGCTGTTGGAAGGTCTGTCTGCTTGGCTTCCTTCAGAAAAGAAGATCCTTACCATTTACCTTATTTCTTGAGCTGGACTAACCATTCCCCATATCTTCTGCCACTTCCTCAGTTTAGGTCTTTATTCCACTCATACACATTAAAAAAAAAATCCTCCTAAGTGGTTTTCCTACCTTCATTTTACTCAAATCGAATCTGTCTTCCATACTCTTGGAACAATCTTCTTAAACATAAATGTATGATATCACTCTCCTCCTTAGCAAATTCTTTCACTTTCTATCATGAACAATATAATGTTAACACTCTTTGCACTAGCACACAAAATTGAACTATTTAGGTATACATTTAACAAATATATACAAGATCTATAAGAAAGAAACTAAAACCACTCTGGTACAAGAAATTAAATACGATTTGATTTTTCAATAGAGAGCTATCCCATGCTCATGGATAGGAAGACTCAATATTGTTAAGTTGTCAGTTCTTCCCAACTTCATCTATAGACTTAATGCAATCCCAGTCAAAATCCCAGCAAGTGATTTTGTGAATACTAACATATTTATTATAAAGTTTATATGAAAGGCAAAAGACCCAGAAGAGCCAACACAGTATTGAAGAATGAAGTTGGAGGACTAATACTACCTGACTTCCACATTCACCATAAAGCTATAGTAGATTGAGACGGGGTGGTATTGGCATGAGGCTAGGCAAATAAATCAATGGAACAGAATGGACCCACAGAAATAGACTCATACAAATATAGTCAACTGATCTTTGACAAAGGAGCAGAAGCAAAACACAGGACAGTCTGGAACAAATAGATACCCACGTGCAAAAAAAGAAAAAATGGATCTAGACACAGCTTTATGTCATTCACAAAAATTAACTGAAAATAGATCACTGTCCTAAGTGTAAAATGCAAAACTATGGAACTTTTAGAAGATAACATAGGAGACAATCTAGGTGACCTTGGGTTGGGTGATGACTTTTTAAAAAAATTTTTTTAATGTTTATTTATTTTGGAGACAGAGAGACAGAGAGTGAGTGGGGGAGGGGCAGAGAGAGAGGCTTCAGGCTCTGAACCATCAGCACAGAACCCGATGTGGGGCTCGAACCCACGAATTGCGAGATCATGACCTGAGCTGAAGTCGGACGCTCAACCGACAGAGCCACTCAGGCGCCCCTGGGTGGTGACTTTTTAGATACAACACCAAAAGTGTGATTATGAAAGAAAAAATTAATAAGTTAAACTTCATTAAAGTTAAAACTTCTCCACAAAACACATTGTTAAATAGACTGGGATAAATTTGCAAAATACATATCTGGTAAAGGACTTGTATCCAAAATACATAAAAAACACTTAAAACTCAACAATAGAAAAACATCTAGTTTGCCTAAAAAATGGGCAAAAGTTCTGAACAGACACCTCACCAAAGAAGATGTGCAGATGGCAAACACACATATGAAAAGATGATCAACATCATATGCCATCACAGAATAAACAAGCTACCACTGGGGCACCTGGGTGGTTCAGTCCGTTAAGCATCTGACTTCGGCTCAGGTCATGATCTTGTGGTTTGTGGGTTTGAGCCCCGCATCAGGCTCTCTGCTGACAGCTCAGGGCCTGGAGCCTATTTCAGATTCTGTTTCTGCCTCTCTCTCTGCCCCTCCTCTGCTCGCACTCTGTCTCTCTCCCCCCACCTCTCTCAAAAATAAACATTAAAAAAATAATAAAACATAAAAAACGAGCTACCCTACACACCTATTAGAATAGCTAACCACTGACAACATGAAACGCTGGCAAGAATGTGGAGCAACAGAAACTCTCATTCATTACTGGTGAGAATGCAAACTGGTATAGCCGCTTTGGAAGACAGTTTGGCAATTTCTTACAAAGCTAAACAAAGTTTTGCTACATAATTCAGCACCTGGGCTCCTTGATACTTGCCCACACGAATAGTCCCATGTGAGTAGTGTGCTCATTCTACAGGGTAGGAAGTGATGCTCCGGGAAATTCAGGAATTTGGGTAAGGTTGCTAGAAAATGGCGGAGTTGCTATTCAAACTTGGGTCTTTGGAAGAACAGAATTCATAACATCTGCTGGTGGCTTCATCAGAGCCCAGAAAGTAGCCTGATAGGGAGTTCATTTCAGAATGGAGGCTGGTCTGCCTGAAAAGCCTAGCTGAAGTCTACTAGGGTCTGTCCATAAAGAGAAGGATTGAAAAGATTCTCCAACCCCATGAATAAACGGAGGCACTGGACCGCTGGACCCAGTCTCCTCAAAACCTTAGTGTGGCAGGGGAGGGCGTTGTTAGTTTTCGCACTACTGCATTATCTCTGCCTAGTATAGTGTCTGGCCCACAACAGGTGCACTTTAAATACCTGCTGACCAAATAAAAATAAATAATATTTTATTTTATTTTTTTAAATGTTTATTTATTTTTGAGAGAGAGAGAGAAAACATGCGGGGACACACACACACACACACACACACACACACACACACGTGCAAGCCGGGGAGGGGCACAGGGGGGCGAGCAGAGAATCTGAAGCAGTCTCTGCGCTGAGCCCGCTGTGGGACTTGAACTCCCAAACAGCGAGATTATGACCTGAGCCGAAGTCGGACACTCAACCAACTGAGCCACCCAGGGGCCCCAATAATATTTTATTTTCTAATATTTATTAAGTACTTACCTTTTTTTTTTTTAATGTTTATTTATTTATGAGACAGAGAGAGACAGAGCATGAACGGGGAAGGGTCAGAGAGAGGGAGACACAGAATCTGAAACAGGCTCCAGGCTCTGAGCTGTCAGCACAGAGCCCGACGCGGGGCTCGTACTCACGGACCGCGAGATCATGACCTGAGCCGAAGTCGGCCCCTTAACTGACTGAGCCACCCAGGCGCCCCAGTACTTACCTTTTTAAAGACCTGCACTGTATCTGATGTGCGCATTAGCCCCAAGGATAGTGTTGAACAGAATTCACAGCTCTCATGCTATGATGAAGGAGTCGGGACCAGAATCCCAGTCTCCTCATGCCCATGACGAGGCACATTCCCTGTGTCTCAGAGCCACCCTTGAAGAAGCAAAGGCTCAGTGAGTAGAAAAGGCCAAGGGACGGAGGCTAACATTTACTAAGCACTTGCTATTGTATTATGCAACTTAACATTCACACAATCCTGTAGAGGTAGTTATCAATATTTCCACTTTAGAGATGAGAAAACTGAGGCTCATTGGAAGTCATCACTTGCCTAAGGTCACCAAATTAATAGGTGCCAAAGTCTGGATTCAAATTCTACTGGGCTCCAAACCTCATCCATGTTCGTTATTGGACCCGGAAACTGACTCTGCTATTTAAATAAGAATGAGGTAGTGGTAATGCCTGTGGCTCAGTGGGTTCAGTTGAGGGTTGCTGATCTGATGCAGCGGCCGGCAAAGGGAGGGGCCAATTCACTGCCCGCTCAGGCTTTGTGCTGCTCAGCTTACACCTGTGGCTTTGAACCCACTTCTGGAAGCCGGCCTTTCAAGAGGAACACTGCCTTTTAACCCCAATGGCCCCAGAGGTCACCACGATGATGGGTGGTATGAACCTGCAGAGACTACTTTTTTTTTGGGCGGGGGGTGTGAAGAGATTAGTTGTGTCTAACCCGGACAAGACTGGGGGAGGCCATGAGTTTGGTAAAACACGGAAAGTACTATCAGAAGAGGAGTAATGGATTCACCCAATGTGCTCATGACCGACATATAAGGAAGCAAACTTCAGTTTAGAGAGAAAAGAGTGCTTCCGAATTAGGGAGAAAGTGAAGATCAATTCTTTTTTTCTTTTTTTTCTTTTTTTAGGAAGGAAAGAGCTTGAGATATTTTCTAAATGTTTATAATCTATTTTTAAGAGAGAGAGAGAGAGAGCGAGCACATGTGGGGGAGGGGCAGAGAAAGAGGGAGACAGGGGATCCAGAGCGGGCTCTGCGCTGACAGCAGAAAGCCCAATGTGGGGCTAGAACTCACAAACCGTCATCAGTTCTAAGTTAACAGGGCCTCAGAGGCTACTGCACGCCACGGCTGGCAGGGGAGGGGTAAAGAGGGCCTTGCAGCCCTACAGCAGCTGGGGAGTCTCTGTTCAGTACCCTGGGAGGTGGTTAGGACAGAGACTCCAGGGGCTGTCTGCGAATGGGGAAGTGCTACGCCATCTCCAAGACCCCCCTTCAGGTCTGGGCTGAGACATCCTAAAGGGGGAAGCAGGCTGTAGGAGGGCACAGGGCTCTCACTATACATTTAGCACCTGGTTGTCATCAAGGGGGCCAGATACTACCTCGGGTGGCCCTGAGAGCAGACGTAAAGGGGAGGCCCTTCCACTCCCCATATGTTTCTCTGCCCTCATGCAGACCCTAACCTCCCCTATTAAAGTTCAGATTCCCGAGGGTGGAACAGAAGAGGCTTCAGTAGATGGCCTCAACCTGCCATTCCACGTTTTCTCCCTGTTACTCAGCCCTCACTCCTATGTGTGAGGTACACAGACCTACTGATTCCCCAAACACACCACATTCCTTCAGGTCTCCATGCCTTTGGCCATGCTGCTCTCCCTGCCTGAGACACCGTAACCTTTCTCAGGCTTGGTGAGCCCCTTATCATCCAGATCTCGCCCTCCTCTGGAAAGCCTTCCATTTCCTTTAAATCTGGGCCGGTGCTCTCACACAGACTCCACGGCAGGCCAGGCTCGCCCCGAGGGTAGCATTTCTCACATCGCAATTGACCCGCTGACCCACCTGTTTCTAGTCCTCAGCTGGAAACTCCTCGGGGGCAAGACTGCCAGGTTTCCACTAAGCGCCCAGCCGGTAACGGGTCAACCCCACGTTAGTTGTGTGACAAGTGGGTGCTGAAAGACAACACCGTTTGTTCAGTAAATATGTAAACAAAATATTCATAATTCAAGTCACTGTATTTAAGTTTAATTGTAGGAGTTCAGAAACGGGTTTGGGAAGAAGACATGGAAGTTTCACCGGGGGGGGGGGGGTTGGTGGGGGGGTACGTTAGGTAAGTGATGAAGCGGTTGAGAAAGGGAGGGTTGAGGAGAAGGAGTAGAATTAGACTCCAGAGTGGAGAGTCCATCCTGGAGAGAGATGGGAACACCCGCACACGTTGGGTTTGGAGCCCCTGGATACCTGGCTGAGGACTTTGGGCTTCATCTTACTGGCAGGGCTTGGAAAGAGGAGGGACATCATGACAATGTCATGTGAGGAGGCTGAGTCCAGTGTCTTGCAGGATCACTCGGAGGTGGGGAGGCTGGTTGGGAGCTACAGCAAATCGTACCACATACGGCTTGGATGAGGTGAGGATAATCAAAATGGTGATGCTAGCGTCCTCTGGTAGGGCTGCATTATTGCCTCCATTCTTCACCTGCTCCCCACCCCCATAGCAGAAATACCCATTCACAGCCTTGCCGTGGCCTCATGAGGGCAGAGCGTCCCCGCCTCCCCTCTTGACTTTGAGCTTGGCCAAGTGACTTGCTTTCACCTGTGGGATGTCAGCAAATGGGATGTCAGCAAAGGCCAGAAACGTGCTTGTGGGTTGGGCTTTCTCTGTTGGCTTCTGCCATTGCCACGAGAGGAACACACTCTGCTGGGCCCAGAGAGATGAGATATTTTGAAGAGCCCGGAACCGAGGCCAGCTGTACCCAACCTAGACCGGCCGAACTCCAATCTAATTACAGATGTGTAAGCAAGAACCGCATCCTTGCTGTCGTGAGCTGCCGCTCATCTCCAGGCCGCCCCTCCTCCACTTTCTTTACCTGTTCTCCCCACCACCTCAGGCACCGCAGTCTCTCAGCTGTGTCCACAAAGTTCTCTTTGCTAGCTCCTTCTCCTCAGCCCTGAAGCCGGCTCTGTTCTGTCCAATCATTACATTGACGCCTGGCCCTCCTCCGGGAATCGGCCTGTTTCTCCTCTCAGCCTGATTTCCTGGAGACCTGTCCATACCAGCTGCTCAATCCCCCTGCCCCACCCCTCCACACTGAAACTGGGTGGGTGCCTCTACCATCTCGTGAAGTTGCTGTCCTTGGACTGCTTCCTCTCAGTCGTACTTGACCATGGACCACTTCCTCCCTGCCGGGCTCGCCCGCCTTGGTCGTCTGATGCCACACGGACTGCTGCCTCCCAGTCTCCTTCCAGGGCACCACTTTCTCTGCTTTTCTTTTATGTTCCCTGGGGCTCCTCTTCTTCTGCTACTCTCCCCCCTGCAAGTGGGAGATCACAGGCACTCCGGAGGCGGCTTCGTGCGCCCTCTATCTGTCCGTGGCCTCCAATCCTCATCTTCAGCCCAGAACCCGCTCCTGAGTGCCAGACTCATGAATCCAGATTCCTAATGGAATCTCATTCCTTTATTCAACAAACATCTGACTGAAGACTCCTATCTGCCCAACACTGTTGTAGGTGCTGGATATACAGTAGTGAAAAAAAAAACCCAACAAAAAGCCCTGCCCTCATGGAGCATCTATTTCACTAGAGTAGGGGAAGTCAGACAATAAATAAAGAAGCAAGATAAATAGTATGTTAGAGCCACTGGAAGGAGATGAAGAGAGGAGGTGTGTCATCTGCCCATGTTTTTAAAGACTCACCCTGGGGCGCCTGGGTGACTCAGTCGGTTGAGTGTCTGACTCATGATTTCAGCTCAGGTCATGATCCCAGGTCATGGGATCAAGCCCACATCGGCCTCTGCACTGAGTGTGGAGCCTGCTTAAGATCCTCTCTCTCTCTCTCTCTCTCTCTCTCTCTCCCTCTGCCTCTCTTCCCCGCTCACATGCTCTCTCTCTAAACTTTAAAAAAATTTTTTTAAAAATAGAGGCTCACCCTGGCTGCTCTATTACAAATAAACAGGGGTGGGGTGGGGGTTGGGCAGGCAGAAATGGGGATACTAGTTGGTTTCTATTTTTGAGTGCCCTTAGAGGCACCTCAGACTCAAAACTCCAAAACTGAGCTCATTATTTTCCCCAAACTTGCTCTTTCCCTGTGTTCTGCAGACCAGTGAAGGGCACCCGAATCCCTGACTCCAGCCAAAACCTGGAATCCCTGCCCCTTCCCCTCTTATCCAGCCAGTCACCAATCCAGTCCATTCTACAGTCTAAACATACCTCATTCATTCTTTCATTCACTGTTTCACTCATTCACCGAATATTACTGAACACAGAGCTGGTTTCAGACCAGTATTAGAGAGGTGAACAAACAGATATGATCCCTGCCCTCTTGCCCCTTAGAATTTAATGTGGGAAAGAGACAAAAATGAGCCAATAAATATATGATCGCCTCTCATGACAAGGGCTACAGAGAAAACGGGTTAGTTTCAACAAAGAAAAAAAATTGAGAGAACTAGTTTCAATGAAGAACAAAGTCAGCCCTACGCCTAGTGCTGCCATAGCAAATGACCACAAACTGGGTGGCTGAAAACAAGAGAACGGTATTCTTACAGTTCTGGAGGCCAGAAGTCAGAAATCAAGATATCAGCTGGGCCATGCTCCCTCTGAAGTCTCTAGGGAAGAATTTTCCCTCATCTCCTCCTAGCTGCTGTGGTTGTTGGCACAATTTCCGCCTCCCATCTTCTCATCGCCTTCTTTCCTCTGTGTCTATCTTTGTGTGACCTCTCCTCTTCCTATAAGGGTACCAGTCATTGGATTTAGTCATTGGATACCTTAATCCAGTATGACCTCATCTTAGTCACATTTACAGAGACCCTATTTCCAAAGAAGGTCACATTCTGAGGTTCTGGGTGGACATGATCATTTGGGAGCCACTCTTCCACCCGGTACAAATGGCAAGATCTTTTTCAGGCAGATGGAGCAGTTTTCACACAGGCCCTCAGGTAGGAAAGGGCTGGGACCATTTGGGACCAGGGAGGCTGAAATGTGAAAGGACTCAGAGGAGGGAGCTTGGAGAGAGAGACAGAGCCGGATCAGGGAAGGAGGAGAAAGAGAGAGAGACAGAGACAGAGGGAGAATGAGACACCAGTGATGCAGAAGAGAAGACGCTCAAAGGAGCAGAGTCCTTGAGAAGGTGGCCAGCCCAGGATTTCAGGCTGTCATGGGTGTTGGCTTGTGATGGGAGGAGGCCTCGGGAGTGGAGAAAGGGAAGATGGGCACAGACGCAGGTGGGTGTGATGGTGAGGGGCAGAGAAATCCTTTCTAATGGCTTCTATTTTCTCAGCGACAGAAGACACCTAAGAGGTGAGGGAAGGGGGCCGGAGGCGAGAGGAGAGAAAGCAGCTGGTTGTGTTGACTGTAAGAGACCAAGCTTCCGAGGATTGTTGGCAGGCTTGCGGTTCTCCAGGGTATGCCCGTTTCCTTCATGCCCACCGCCACCCAGCTCAGGCCACACCAGCACCTCGCTGTGACCGCAGTCACCTGCAGTCCTCTTCCTCCGGCCCTGCCTCTGCTCCCAGGCGATTCCCTCCAGTGCTACCGCCCTCATCACTCTAAATTCACAGGGCATCACGCCCCAGTTGGAAACACTTCCCACAGTGTCCCCTTGCCTTCAAGATACAATCCAAACTCTTTAATGAGGCTCTTAAGACCCCTTACGAGCTGGTCCATTTTGGCCCACAGCTTCATTTCTTGCCACGTCTGCCTCCAGTTCTGCACCTCCACCGTCTGCGTCCCTTAAATATGCCATTCCCTCTCTCCCCTGCAAGGCTTTGTACTCGCCATTTCCTGCTTCCTGCGGTACTCTCCCTCCCGACGTGCTGGCCCCCTCCCCTCATCTGTCCGGGCTAATTCTCCTCCCATCCCCGAAGCCTGGCCTCCTCCCCAGGGAGCCCTCCCTGACATCCTCCCACGTACAGGTGAGGGGGGTAAGTGTTCTGCATAATCCTCTATGCCACCCTTACTATGGCCGTTACCACATTATAATGCAATTGCTTCTTTACTTATCTTTGGCCCTCACGAAGTTATAACCCCCCTAACGTACCATACCTATGTTTTTCAGATTACCTGACATATAGTAGATACTTCAGAAAAACCTGTTAGAAGCACCTGGGTGGCTCAGTTGGTTGAGGGTCCAACTTGGGCTCAGGTCATGATCTCATGGTTGGTGAGTTCGAGCCCCACAGCGGGCTGGCTGCTGTCAGCGCAGAGCCTGCCTCAGATCCTCTGTCTCCCTCTCTTGGCCCCTCGCCAGCTTGCACTCTCTCAGAAATAAATAAACATTTTAAAAACCTGGTTAAATAAGTAAATTAATGGAATCATTAAAACAGTTTCTGTCTACGCTGAAGGTCACAAGTAACTCAAAGCTTCAGAGCAGTTGATCTTGCTTCCCTTCCAGGCACAACGCAATTGCACTTTATTTACTTATTTTTTATTTGTTTTTATTTTTTTAATGCTTCTTTATTTCGAGAGAGAAAGCACAAGCAGGGAAGGGGCAGAGACAGGGAGAGATAGAGAATCTTACGCAGGCACCACACCCGGCGTGGAGCTTGACATGGGGCTTGGCTCGATCCTACGACCCTGGGATCATGACCTGAGCTGAAATCAAGAATCAGTCACTTTTCTTTTTTTTCCCCCTTCCCCTCCCCCATGGTCTTCTGTTAAGTTTCTCAGGATCCACGTAGGAGTGAAAACATATGGTATCTGTCTTTCTCTGTGTGGCTTATTTCACTTAGCATTAACACTCTCCAGTTCCATCCACGTTGCTACAAAGGGCCATATTTCATTCTTTCTCGTTGCCACACAGTACTCCATTGGGTATATAAACCACAATTTCTTTATCCATTCATCAGTTGATGGACATTTAGGCTCTTTCCATAATTTGGCTATTGTTGAGAGTGCTGCTATAAACATTGGGGTACAAGTGCCCCTATGCATCAGCACTCCTGTATCCTTTGGGTAAATTCCTAGCAGTGCTATTGCTGGGTCATAGGGTAGATCTATTTTTCATTTTTTGAGGAACCTCCACACTGTTTTCCAGAGCGGCTGCACCAGTTTGCATTCCCACCAACAGTGCAAGAGGGTTCCCGTTTCTCCACATCATCTCCAGCATCTATAGTCTCCTGATTTGTTCATTTTAGCCACTCTGACTGGCGCGAGAGAGGGAAGGAGGCAAACCATAAGAGACTCTTAAAAACTGAGAATAAACTGAAGGTTGATGAGGGGGTGGGAGGGAGGGGAAAGTGGGTGATGGGCATGGAGGAGGGCACCTGTTGGGATGAGCACTGGGTGTTGTATGGAAACCAATTTGACAATAAATTTCATATTAAAAAAAAGAATCAGTCACTTAACTGACTGAGCCACCCAGGTACCCCTTTTTTGATTTTAGAGAGAGAGTGTGTGCATGAGCAGGGGTAGGGAGAGAGAGAGAAAGAGGGAAAGAGAGAGAGAGAGAGAGAGAGGGAGGGAGAGAGGGAGGGAGAGAGAAAGAATCTCAAGCAGGCTCCATACTTCAGCGTGGAGCCTAATGCAGGGCTCAATCCTCTGACCCTGGGATCATGACCTGAGGCAAAATCCAGAGTTTGATACTCAACAGACTGGGTCACCCAGGCGCCCCTGCACTTTATATTGGTGACATCAGGGAACCACACTCTGTGTGGCCATTCAGACTCGGCTGACTGTTCAGGCTCTGATTCTCAGGTGGACTTGTGACCGTCCATCTCAAATTGCATGAAGCTTTGTGAGGTTTTCCCGGGTCTTTCTGGTCCTATCTACTTCCTGTCTCTTCTGCAACCCTTGGTCTCTTTCATTCCATTGCAGGTTATGCTTTTCTTTATAAGTGGCCTTCCAGCTTCTGAAAGCCTTGGGATTGTGTATCTGTTGTAGTCTCTTGGTCACTTGATTTTGAGTTCCCACAAATTCTTTTTTTTAAGCTGTTCCTTTCCTGTACATTGTCCCAGTTCTGACACTCGAGGGGTGCTTCCTACTCTGCTTTCCAGCAGCGTCCCGAGGATGGACTTCCACTCGCACCCATGTTGTCCTAACATGGCTTCTCAAGTGACAATGCCGAGGGGACGATGCTCTGGGGTCTGTTTTGTGCTTCCTTCCTACGGGCAGGACCTCTGATTTTTCTCGAAGTATGTTGATTCTATTGCTCCTGTGCGCAGACCCAATTCCTGCAGGTGGCCGTGACTTTACATCTTTAACCCATTCCATTAATGATGTAGCTGTTCCTTCTCTTACTTCTAGTCTTCACAGCAGGAAACTTCCCACCAGCTTCCATGTCATTAGTGGGTAAAATCAGCTGCCTCTTGCCCTTCCGCTCCGTGTTCTAGTTATGTACCGATTACCATCGCAGAAAGCAGACACAACACATCGATCTTTGCTAATTCCTCTATTGCTAGGACAGAGGAAATAAGATAATTCCCACCCTCCCCTGTCGTTTTTGTGTTGACCTCAGTCCCTATAAATTCTTACTGGAAAAATCCTGCATTACTGATTTGTCCATTTCTGAATGCACATTATTTTTATTGAAGAAAAGAAGCTATTTGTTCTTGTGCGTAGTTTGTAAATAAGCTTCTTCAAATAAAAGTACGCTTTCACCTCTGTAATTGTCGGGACTGTAGCAAATACAATGTATTAATGTTCAACACGTACTCCAACTACCTTCTAGAATGCCGTCTGTACTGTAGAAATGCAGTGAGAATGCAGTTGTCATTTCCCAGAGGCCCTTGCAGCTGGAGTTCCAGATGTGAGCACGGCTCAGCCATTCAGATGCACTCCATGGGATTTGGAAGGCAGGAGGAAGAGATAGCCCTCCTTTCTGCACTTCGCTGGCAAGCACAGTCAGGCATTTAGCTCCCCTGTGTCTGATCACTAGCTTTGCGAGTGTCGAAAGCAGTGGTGGGATGGCCACTTGCTGGCATGATTTCCAGGGGGGCACTTGGGTGGTTCTGGCTGTAGCAGGGGCAAGGACCTCCTGACCACGGTGGCTTCCTGAAGATGACAGTGATGTTGAGGTTCTGGAGTGGAAGGCAAGAGCCGTGGCTTCCAATTTCAACAGAGAGCTTCCTTGTTAGAGAAGGGTATAGCTCTGATGGTGGTCAGGTTCTGCAGAGCAGTGCTGAGGTCATTCTGGAAGGTTAAACTTGGAACCTGTCTCCTCAGTCCTTCCTGCGATCCTGAGAGCCATTTAGTGCCTTGTAACGGTCCCTTTCTAGTTTCCCTAGCTGGCACAGGTTCCGTCCTTTGTAACAGGAGCCTGACTG
Source organism: Herpailurus yagouaroundi (assembly GCF_014898765.1). NCBI lineage: Eukaryota > Metazoa > Chordata > Mammalia > Carnivora > Felidae > Herpailurus > Herpailurus yagouaroundi. The sequence goes on along the minus strand of NW_024412396.1, from coordinate 33,021,991 downwards.
ATATACCACAGGAGTACTTCTTTGCAATATTAAATATAGTTTCTGATTAGAAAGATCTGATGGCAAGAGAAGCAGCTGAGAGGGAAAATTTAGGCATTTATTAACATCTGCAACTATATAGGAGCCAAATCAGGACACTTGCCATTTTGGGCACGCATGCGACTTTCTGCGACAGCAACACCTATAGGATCTGGGGGCATGGGTGTGAGGCAGAGCCCTGGAGACCCTAAGTCTCACGTTAACTTGAACCTATCCTAAAACTCAGCCCTAAATCCATAAGCCTGCAGGTCAGATTCTTCTGCCACAGCCTTTTCAATGACGAATGTCCCCTCCCCATTCTCTCCCTGTTGTCTCTCTTTCCTTGCCTCCCCTCCTGCAGGAGTCCTTCACTACCATCTATTCCCACAACATACATGCGTGCGAGACACCCAGACAGCAGGGGGAGGAGTCCATTTGTAAAGAAACCTTGTGATACAAACAACACACAGAAGTTTCAAGGGAGACATGAGAACAAGATCTGCAGTCGAGCACAGGCCTGGGAGAAAGCCCTATTACCCCTATGTGAAAAGCACAAACAGGGGGCGTCTGGGTGGCTCAGTCGGTTGGGCTTCCAACTCTTGATTTTGGCTCAGGTCGTGATCTCACCGCTCCTGAGTTCGAGCCCTGCTTCGGGCTCTGCGCTAATAGCACAGAGCCTGCTTGGGATTCTCTGTCCACAACCGCCGCCCCCAGCCCCTCTCTTAACACTAAAGAAATTAAACATTAAAAACAAAAGCACAAGAAGGGGAAAGTGGTTCACGTGGCAGGGGGAGAGGCTGTCCACAAGAAGGGGTCTAGGAAAGGGCAAGTCTCTTCTCTTCTGTAAGTGTGGGTTCCATTTCACTACAAGTTTCGTATCAGGCAATACTTGCTCAAGGTGCACAACTTACAGCTCAAAACGACACAGCGTGTCTCCTGACACCCTTGAGCCCGCGCTCCTGGCTCCCCACCCAGAGGCTACCTCTCTGGCGAGTGCCTTCCCCAGCGCATTTTCCCCGTGGGGTGCCTCTGCTCCGGGGGTTGCGTTGCGCGGAAGCCTCCGAACTGGTGGGGAAGCGCTCCAGAGGGGGACGCGGTGTCTGCGGTGGGGGGCGGGGGTCCCGACAACCAGGATTCCAGACGCCCCCCCCCCCCCCCGCCCCCGGCAGTGCCTGGCCACGGGTCAGATCATGCACGTGGGCAGGACACCAGTGGCTGCCCAGTCCCGGTCACCCCTCAGGAGACGGCTGATTTGCGGGCAGGAGGTGGGCGCAAGCCTTTCCTTTCCTTTACCTTATCCAAACAGGGAACGCCGTTGCCTGTTAGTTTCATTACGCTGTGCTCCGCCCCCTCCCCCCAGCTTTCCCTTCAGGTTACAGGGCTTGTGGCAGGTGTCTGTTTATGTATGTCATGGTGTTGTTCTTTGGGGTCCAAATACGTGCCTCTGAGGCCGAAGACTGTTTGCTTTGTAACCTAAGTGGGCCTGCCAAACAACCCTCTGCCTCGATCGTGGAAAGTCGCCCTATTCGGCATTTACACACGACAAATTTGTGCCAGTTATCGCAGGTATTGAGAACGGGAGACAAGAAGAGACAGGGAACCTGAGTAATCCTTTGGCAAGTCTGAGTGTGACACAAGATTCTGTTCCTTCTTAGCCATTCTGTGCCTCGTTCCTGATAATTTTGGGGTCTGCTCTGTCTCTTGCTATGAGAATTAGCATCAGCAGCTTTCAGAATGACTTACCAGTTAACCCCTCCAGAAATCTTAAGACATTATTCTTTTCTTCTCCAAATTTCCCATCCCTAAGCCTTCTAATTCTCCTTCAAATTTCCATCTGTAAAGTTAATACAATCCAATAAGAAAATAATGTGCTCTTGAGACGTTGACATGCTCAGAGCCATTTTATCCTGCCCTAAAGCCTGGAAAGTTTGAATTTTCCTTAGGATAAAAAAGTAAGAAATAATAGAATAATTCACTGTACTGTAACAATTAAATCCAGCAATTTAACATTGCGCATTGGTAAATATAATGCTCGTAACAACCAAAAGTCTCCCATGTATTGACAGACAAAAACAAAGTTATAAATCTAAACCTCCTATTCCGAACCACATTCCTAAATGTAAATAAGCATCCAAGCATGTTGCTACATATCTTTACAGAAGCAATTACAAACAAGCCTTATCAGTCGCTAAGTCACCAATGCACACAACGCTTATCTGCTATGCCCTCTACTGGATAGAGTACACAAGACAAGTCGCATTATTTCCAATTAATTTTTGGCATGATCACACTGCATCTGCTTTAGGAATGCAAGGCGTGAAATTTATAGTAGCAGGTTTAATATTCCAACCAGCCAAAATTATTTCGCTACAAGGACTTACCTTTGGTGGAATATTTGGGGTTGGATTTTTTTTTTTTTTAAATACATAGATTGCTTCTCCCCTTCTTGCAACCCACTGTCCAAACTCTCAAGCTGTCACCAAACTCAGTACGTGGCAGGAATAATTTCATGCTGAGTAAAATGTGTTTAATTTCACATCCTGTAAGAATAATTACTTAGCATAATGCCACTTAAAATGTATTTCTATCTGCAAATGCTAATGAAGCTACAAAAACCTGAATCATCTTCGGAAAGAATTAGGGTATTAAGGGGGCTTCTCCTTCACTCCCTCTTCTCCTGTAGTGACTGCCTGAAGAGAGAAACCGGGACCACAGGAATAATCCGAGACTAGATCCTGCTGTCTTTAAACTGGGTGTGAGTCCAGTGGCTTGCGGGGAATTTAATCCCACAGACCTCTGCTGAGCCTCCCTAAGATGCTGGAAACAGAGCCAGAGGCTCCCTGGAGATACCCAGTCCTCACCCAGGTCCCACTGGATAGGCACCAGCAGGTAGCTGAGGCCCAGCGCCAACAAGGACCACCTACCCTGATGGCAGGGCCGGGGGCAGGCCTGTTGCCTTTGGCCGTAAGGAACTTGTCTCTTGATCATTGGTGTGCCCAAGAAGTGTAGACCACTGTTCTAACTACTGCTCATCTTGAGGCTGAAAGCGGTCAACAAAGAACGACAAGGAGCAAGTGGAAATAGGAGTACTTTGCCTTTAAAGAAGTTAAAAAAAGAAAAACAAACAACCTTTTTATTTTGCAATAATTTTAGGATTACAGAAAAGTTGCAAAACTAGTTCAGGGAGCTTGGGGCGCCTGGGTGGCTCAGTCGGTTAGGCAGCTGACTCTTGACTTCGGTTCAGGTCATGATCTCACAGTTCGTGAGTTTGAGCCCCAAGTCGGGATTCTCTGTCTCTCCTTCTCTCTCTGTCCCTCCCCTGCTGGTGCGCGCGCGCTCTCTCTCTCAAAATAAATAAACTTAAAAAAAAAAATAGTGCAGGAAGCTCTTGAATACCCTTCACCCAGCTTCACCTAATAGAAGATCTTACTGACCACAGTACAATGATCAAGACCTAGAAACTGTTAGTACAATGCTGTTAAGTACACTACAGACTTCAATGCGAATTTCACCGATGTTTCCACTAATATCTTTCTTCGGTTCTAGGACCCAAGCCAGGATACCACATTGCCTTTAGTTGTCATATCTCCTCAGTCTCCTTTAATCTGAGACACTCTGTCCTTCCTTGCCTTTCATGACTTTGATACTTTTGAAGAGTATTGGTGGAGTGTCCCTCAGTCTGGTTTTGTGTGATGTTTTCTCACAGTGAAACTGTGGTCACACATCCTGGGCGAGAGTACGACAGAAGTGCTGATTCCTTCTCACTGCTCTGTAGAAGTGGGACCCGCTCCCTTCCTGCGGGGAAGTTCAAGGAGGCAGTGTGTGGAGGGCCTCAAGGAGTCGGTGCGCCTCTAGAACCTGAGTGGTGAGTCTCAGGAGAGTTAGGCACTGAGCCTAAGAGCACCTGACAGGCTTCTCTTAACCTGCCTCTTCCTTTCTCTGTTACTATGAATGGTGATGGGAGATGTGAGAACATTTCCTTGCTATAGGAAGGCAGCACCAGTGTTTTTAAGTAATCTCTACGCCCAGTGTGGGCCTTGAACCCACAGAGATCAAGAGTCGGATGCTCTCCTGACTGTGAGCCAGCCAGACGCCCCACCACTAGTGTTCATTTAATGCGGTGCCGATGAGATCTGCAGAAGGACAAGGGGCAGCCAGGGAAGGCAGAGTATGGTGGGTGGTGGCGGGAAAAGGTGGTGTGGGAAGAGGACCACATGGCGGTGGGTCCAGTGCCCCCTTTTGTGGACTCAGCAGGGCTCTAGATAACCTGAGAATGAGATGCAGACATCTCCGTGGGTGGGAACTTGTTCATTTGTATGGAGGGAGTGGTGGTATAGTTTCCAATCAGCATTTGTAACAGTGAAAAAACAGGCCTGATATCCTCAGCAGGGGTTAAAGAGTAGTAGTGGTGGCAAAAAAATGACCTTTGGGCAGATTTTTAAGACTCGCACTTTGGCTTTCTCCCCCTCTGGAAATGGAAGCTCCACAGGGGACAGGCCCTTGTCTGTCTGGTCCCCCTCTCCCTCTGAAAACCTAGTACATGGGCCTGGCACCTTGTAGGAACTCAAAAAATGTTTTTCCTTTTTGTTAAGTATTTATTTGTGTATTTACTTGGAGAGAGAACGCAGGAATGGGGTAGGGGCAGAAAGAGAGGGAGAAAAGAATTCCAAACAGGCTCTGAGCTGATAGCACAGAGCCTGATGTGGGCTTGAGCTTATGGACTGCGAGGTCGTGACCTCAGCTGAGATCAAGAGTCGAATGCTTCACCGACTGAGCCACCCAGGCACCCCCCAAAATGTTTTTTTTATTAAATGAATTCATTCATTCATTCATTCATTCATTCATTCGAAGGAGAGAGAGAGCAGTGTGAGCCAGGGAGAGGGGCAGAGAGAGTGAATCTTAAGCAGGCTCCACACTCAGCCAGGAGCCCAACTTGGGGCTCAATCCCATGACCCTGGGATCATGACCTGAGGCAAAATCAAGAGTCGGACGCCTAACTGACTGTGGCACCCAGGCGCCCCAGGTGAATTAAAAAAAAAAATAAGCGAGTGGATGTAGTACTCAGGCACTCCGGTCATCCCCACTGGGAAATCTATGACTTTGTCCCAAGCACGGTTTTGAAAGCCTAGCACAGGTCCTGAGATGAGGACTCCAAGCTTTCTGCCCCATGTCAGTCCTCTAAGTGCTGTGAGAAGCTGTGTTGGGAGGAGACTACTCTTTTTGAGAGGTCTCTGGGACCGACAGACTCCACACTGTTTGGGGGAAGGTAGAAACACATCAAATGTATAGATGGCAACATCTAAGTTTGGAGACAGAAGGCAAATGGTAGTAGTTGAAGCTTCTTTCCTGGTGGACCATGCTCTGGGGAAGCCAGTAGGAAGAGGGAAGGACCATTGTGGCACTGGGCTCACACGGGATGGATCACACTTGTGTGTGTGCACACACACGTTCACATTGAGACGTTTCCCTTATCGATGAGACTGATTTCATTTCTTCATCTGCTCAGTGTTTCTTGGTTACTTTCTTTTAATTTCCAGTCTTCCATATAAGTTAAATAGCACATTATTTATAATTATCGTTGCAATTTAAACTGAATTGTCTATTTCATGCTTTCCAGATGCATATTTAGGGAGGACTTTTTTAAAAATTTCTTTTTAATGTTTATTCTTGAGAGAGAGGCAGAGCATGAGCGGGGGAGGGGCAGAGAGAGAGAGAGAGAGAGAGAGAGACAGAGAGACAGAGAGAGAGAGATACAGAATCCGAAGCAGGCTCCAGGCTCTGAGCTGTCAGCACAGAGCCCGACGGGGGCTCGAACTCACGAACTGCAAGATCATGACCTGAGCTGAAGTTGGATGCTTAACCGACTGAGGCGCCCAGTGCCCCTAGCGAGGACTTTTTCAAACATACAAGAGAGAAGCAAAGCAGAAGGAGGCTCGTTACTCATTTTACTCAGGTGTATAAAATGGATGAGAGCTGGTGTTACCAGCATGTTAATGAAAGCAACTGGCATTGTGAATAGTTGCTACGTGCCAGGTACTCTTCAAAGCACTTTACACATATCGACCCACTTCATCCTTGCAGACATATCATCAGGTGAATCTGTTACATCACCCACTGTACAGGGTGTATATACCCACTGTATATACCCAGGTTATATCCCCACTGTACGGAAAAGGAAATTAAGGCACAGAGACACTTGCTCCAAGCCATCCAGCTAATGAATGGCAGAGCTGGGAGTCCAGCTCTGAACATGGTACTGTCCAGTGCTTCTAGTGCAACCCAGAAAAGGCCTGTGCTTTCTGGAACAGCCTGTAACCCGGGAAAGTGAATGGAAGACTTGGGAAGGACTCCGTTTCTACTCTCTGCTCTTTCAGGGACAAAATGAGCCCAGCAGGCACACATCCTTACGTGTGCTTCTTCGTGCAGGCAGTCAGGACCCAAGCCACCCTTCCCTCACTGCGAGGCCGTGGGGCATTCCTGCAGGAGACTAAGTGCAGTTACGGGGACCTTCAGGGATGAGACGAGGGTTTTTGTGAAGGTATTTATCTAATCCTGTGACAATCCTGCACTCTAATAAAAAAGAAAGATAGAATCTCCATCCTTACCAAAATTTCATGAAATTGCTTTAAAGCAAAGTTCTGGTTTTGTTTGATTCTTGTATAGGTCACACATTTTGCTTTTTTCACAAGTTACCTTGTATTAGCTCATAGTATTCAACAGATTTAGGTTCTGTGGATCAACTCACTGTTCAGAACGCACACGCAAAAGGAGAAAAGTAAGGTCACGTAAATGCTAACCCTGTGAAATAGGTCGCCTTTGTCAAATGCCCAGGGGGCACGCAGCATGGTTCGTGTGGTCTCTTGTCTCATGGGTTACACCAAACTTCCTCGCCTCCCAAAGAGGAAGGGCCAAACTACTTTCAACTCTCACAACCCAGTGCAGGAAATTTAGGTGATTTCAGATCACTGAAGCCATTCAGTGGATACTAATTGGAATTAGTTGTTTTGTCAACAACAGTCATAGTTATTGATATGACTATTACTATTGTTATAGAGTTTTACAAATCATATATAGTCAAGAGCCAAATTTGGAAGAAATCACCATTACCTAAACACTGAATTGGTAACGTTCACAATTAGAAAACGAGACCTTTAGGTCTTCAAAGAGGAATCTGCCTTTCTGGACACTTAAAAAAATATATATATATATTAAAAAAATTTTTTTTTCAAAGTTTATTTATTTTTGGGACAGAGAGAGACAGAGCATGAACGGGGGAGGGGCAGAGAGAGAGGGAGACACAGAATCAGAAACAGGCTCCAGGCTCCGAGCCATCAGCCCAGAGCCCGACGCGGGGCTCGAACTCACGGACCGCGAGATCGTGACCTGGCTGAAGTCGGACGCTTAACCGACTGCGCCACCCAGGCGCCCCACTTAAAAATATTTAATAGAGTGGCTGACCCAAACAGGATAGTCATGGACACTGGCTCCCGATGGCCTTGGTTTCTAGGGAGAAGAGTCTGATTCGCGATCCGTGAACATTCCAGGGGAGCTGGGACATATTTCCTTCCGTAACACACAGAAATACTATTATGTTTTGAATCCTGCTTCGGAGGGGTAAGGAATATATAGATTAATGCGACATTTTTTCAATTGGAGTTTCCAGTAGCTGATTCAGCTGGAAGGTAATTTATGCTAACAACTTCCAAGATTTTAAAGCGACGTTTTCTTAACACACGAAAACCTTTTCATTTGGGTGTATGTTCCTAAGTCCAGAATGGGTAAGGAAATCCTCTGTCAGAGACCAGGGATACAACTGACTCTGTCTAAAAGGGAAGGGGAAGAAAAGAAATTACATCCCAGAGGTCTGGAGAAGGGGAGGAAAGGAATTCAGCAGATGGCTTTTAAACCGTGTCCTACAACACAGTTCTCGGTTTTACACACCATTGGCCTCTAGAAAAGTTTATCGTAATTTTAATAGGGCCACATCATTTGGGGACTTTTTTTTTTTTTTTAATTTTTTTTTTCAACGTTTATTTATTTTTGGGACAGAGAGAGACAGAGCATGAACGGGCGAGGGGCAGAGAGAGAGGGAGACACAGAATCGGAAACAGGCTCCAGGCTCTGAGCCATCAGCCCAGAGCCC
>NW_024412396.1:32950209-33013730 GCF_014898765.1 Herpailurus yagouaroundi | reverse complement strand
GACCTGGCTGAAGTCGGACGCTTAACCGACTGCGCCACCCAGGCGCCCCCATTTGGGGACTTTAATGTGACACACAGTTGACAGCGGAATGCAGCGGTTTTAGTGGACTGTGATGGAAAAAGGGGAAAGTACACCAGATTGAACGCAAAAGCTCATGTTCTCGTCCCAGCACTGCCATGACCTAGCTGTGTGATATAAAGCAAGTCTCTTAGTGCGGGCGTCACTTTTCTCATTCATTAAACTAGATTACTTGTGCTAGTTATACTAGATGATCCCTTATTAGCTTTTTGGCATTAACGGTCAATGAAGTTGGGTAAATTCTCCACGGCCAGTGGCTCTCCAATTTATTCTTTACTGTGATCCACAACGAGAAGTACCTTTTCTATTATGACCCAGTTCACATACATGTATAGATTTATATATAAAGGTCTTACACACACACGCACACGGATATATAGTATGATATATGTGTTATACGTGTAACCATATACACATGTATAGGAAATGAAACTGAAAGTTTCATCAAAGAATACCCTTGTCCCCTCAGATGCATCTTGATATTTTTATTCTATTTCATGAAGAAAGAGATGGTCAATTTCCACTAACTTGACTTCATGACCCAGGATGACAATCACCATGACTAGGCACAGTCCTGCACTGTGAGGAACAGCCTCAAGGCGAATGCAAGGTGACCGCGTAGGCTAGTGGTGAGAATGCTGACCACTGAAAGGAAAATATAAAAACAGTGTAGATACCAGTCCACACATTGAAGGAATGTATTCTAATTTTAGTAAAAAAAGTTGTGACACACTAAATAAAAACAACCACTAAGTACAAGTACTCTCCATCAGTTAACTTTCCCGTTTTTTAAGTAATTAAAAAAAAATTTTTTTTAATGTTTATTTTTGAGAGGGTGGGGGAGGGGCAGAGAGAGGGGGACACAGAATCTGAAGCAGGCTCCAGGCTCTGAGCTGTCAGCACAGAGCCCGACGTGGGGCTCGAACTCACAGACTGTGAGATCATGACCTGAGCTGAAGTTGGACGCTTAACCGACTGAGCCACCCCAGGCACCCCTTAGGTATTTTTTTTTAAGTTTACTTATTTATTTCTTTTGAGAGAGAGCAAGTACATGCGGGGGAGGGCTGAGAGGGAGAGAGAGAGAGAGAGAGAGAGAGAGAGAGAGAGAGAGTCAGAGAGAGAGAGAGAGATTGAGAGAGGACCCCAAGCAGGCTCCACACTAACAGCGCAGAGCCCGATGTGGAGCTCAAACTCACGAACCGTGAGATCATGACCTGAGCCGAAAACAAGAGTGTGACACTTAACCGACTGAGCCACCCAGAGCGCCCTGAATTTTCTTGTTTTTAAGTGATGCATAATTGAACTTTCAGTTTTCAATCTTTTTTTCCCCAATTATTTATTTTTTTATTTGAGAGAGAGAGAAAATAGAGAGCGCAAGCTCAAGCAGGGGAGAGGGGCAGAGGGAAGAGTGAGAGAGAATCCCAAGCAGGCTCCGCACTGTCAGCAAGGAGCCCAGCACGGGGCTCAATCTCAACAACAGTGAGGTCATGACCTGAGCTGAATCAAGAGTCGGCAGCTTAACTGACTGAGCCACCCAAACGCCCCTTCGTTCTTTTATAGACAAAACTTCTTGAAACTTTCTCTCACCTGTTAGACTGGTTAACTCTTAAATCAAAGGAAACCTAGTGCTTTGGTCAATGAATCATCTTCCATTTATAAACAATTCCTTTTAGCGCTTTCCATAGCTTTTGCTAGAGTATTTTACAAGAGCCCTTGTTTCTTATATATTAACTTTTAAAAGCACTGTTAATAATAATACAATAATATAATGCTTCCCTTCTATTTTCGGAACCTATTTTGAGGGAAGATACCATAAGAAGATTCCAGTCCTTGTGTCTTTTACCCTGTCTTCACATCCTAGATCACCCTCTGTTGGAGTTTTTGAGTTCACGTCTTGGCATGCCAGGGTATCATTGGGATTTCTGTCACGATGCTCATGAATCTAGGGTACCAGGTGACACCTGTAGGTCCCATCACACCATAAGCCAATGATGAGAAAACTGGGTCTCATTTCCCAAGCAGCGTTCCCCTTTTGGCTTTCATCGCTCACACTTTCCCATACGAGCAACCCCCACAGGTATTAAGGGTATTTTCAGTGGTTCAACCACCTAGGGAATATTTCATTTAGGTGAGAAAAATCTCAAAATGTCTTCTTTTTTAGAAGGTCACATGCAAAACAACCCCTTTTAAGGTAACACTTCTAAACACAAGGTGATTACGGTGTGCATATTTTTAAAAACAGGATATAATGTCCATTTATTAGCTTATAATCTGTACATAATACAAAAATAACTGATCGATATAAAGATTACACTACATCTCTTGTACTTCTTTCGCCTGATACTACTTACACAGATTTACAACAAATTATAAACAACGGAAATTATGAAAGGGTTAAATCTCAGATTTCGATTTCTATTGATTGTTACGATGTTATTTAACACTGTCCTCCCCTAATGGCAAGTAAGTACAGGACTGGAGAATACCGGGCCGCTCCAGAAGCTGGATCACTGGGAGGGACACCATCCTCTGTGTTCCATCCGTCCTGTGAAACTTTCTCAACCTTATCAACTCAACTTTTCTAACATCATCACAGTACCTATGTTATTGAAAATTAACCCCAACCATTCATGCTTTGGATCTGCACAAAAGATCCAGATAACTCCACGTATAGGTCAGTAATTGTAGGCTTCCTGTCTATAGTTTTAGCACCTCTACCCACCTCTCCCCCTGCCATTTTTCTTTTTGCAATATGACATAAGCTAACCTTCCCAGTACATATAATTTCCACCAGATATACATTACATTGTTGAAGAGCAATCAGAATTTTTTTCAGAAGAATCCCTTTCTCAAGATATATTCCTATTAGTTTGCTTTCCTATATCCAGGTAAGCACATTGTGTTATTCCTGAGGCTTTTTTTTTTTTTTATACCATCCTATGCTGATCCAAATCAAACAGACCTTTAGAGGGTACTGACAATGACGTCTTCATTAAATATGATCGCTGCTAAAGCTTTAGCTCCGTGTTTGCTCTGTAATGCTGTGCCAAGATATGGCCTTTAGATGTTCCCAGAATCCCTGGAAACGTGACTTATTTGTTTGTGAGCACAAGCTTTAGAGTGATTTTTGCAGCCACAACAAAATATGAGGATGAATCTTTCACTGGGCTGGAAATTTTGTCTTTACCCAACCACTGGGCTTGGAGCCACTTAGAAGAAGAGGACTACTCTACATTGGTGCAACTGTAAAACATAGCAGCCTTAAAACAGAGCAAAAGAATTTGCTCTAACAGCGAATTCTCATTTCTTCTGAATATTAAAAGTATTAACATTTCTAAATTCCAATGGCTATTGGTGGGAACTGTAAGGAAGGCCTCACATTGTTTAACTTTTAAAATACAAATTTAAAAAGCCGGTCTTCATAGCCTAGCCTGATGACTTAAAGAAATCAGCAGAGTATCAAAAAATAACCCTAACACTCAAAATGGGCTTTGTTTAGGTATCATAAAGGCTAAGTCAACATAGTGGTTCTACCCTAGGAAGACGGCCAGAGATAACATTTCACAATTTCTACTAGAAGATCTCAAGAAAGCATACTAGTAATTGATGCCCTTCCAGTTTGGCTTTATTTTGAGTAATAGGACAAAAGCACTTAAAAAAAAAAAAATGAGACCTCTGAAGAAAGCAAAGGAAAGAGGAAAGTCGAAAGTAAGAACCAAGCATAGCTCCCATCAGCGGGAATGCGGCTGGGGGGCTTTGTCAGAGGGCTCAGAGCCACAGTCCCCTTCCCTGCTTGCCTCCCGTGTGCGCCAGCCTCCGCGCCAGGCAGGAGGGCACGGCAGCGCGAGGAGAGGCAGACAGTTTTGCCGGCTCCCACTTGCTCTTCAGGCCAAAGTCCGGGCAGAAGTTGGCCTTGTGGGGTTCCTGTCGCCCTGCCAACCCGTGGCACTCCAGGGACATTGCTAGGAGAATCCTGGCCAAATCCTGCATGAGAAGTCACCTCCTTCACATTGTCTTCCATGTCGGGGGGTTAGACAAAAAAGAGACCCCTTCTGTCAGGTTTTATGGTGTTTGTGCACCAGCCGGGGAAAAGTATGAGAGAGAAAAAGAAAGCAACTTGTTTAACCTCGCACAAGAGAAAGGAGAGAATTCTTCAAAACAGTTGATCTGGGAATGAAGCCCAACCTCCCCAAATCTCGGTTCAGTTTGCTATTTTTTCATTTACTGTTGGTTTTTAACAATTTAAATAATTAGCGCCCTATCTACTTGGGGCCATCATATCATTGCTTTCTCAAAGAGAGAGTGGTCCAAAGCCATTGTTGCCCAAGTACCGTCCAGAATAAATCTATGCACCATTTGACAACAGTCAGCACACAAAGCATATTCAGACGTATATATGTAGCACCACAGTAGAGACACAAATAAGCACATCTTCTCGAAGAGACTTTTATTTGCCGTTCTTAAGGCCACGAACAGGAAATACTACTTTGAATGAGGTTCTTCTGACACCACGTGTATATAGATGCCCAAATGCATTTTCACATCCACCTGCATAGAGATGTTCAGAAGCAAACGCGATCATCTCACACATGCACGCGATCTCTTTGCTGAACCAATAAAAACAATGCACGTCCAGGAAATGTTTATTCGAATTTTATTGTACCTTTCGTAAGCAAAGTGGAAATCATAATCTCACATGATTTCTTTCAAATGGATAAACTTAGACAATTTATCAATGCCTCCTTAAATTTTTACACCACACTGAACTCCAACAGGTTTTTGTTTTAAGGTAAACCAGGTTTTCGGTTCTTCCCCGTGGAGAAGTTACTTTCAAGTCAGTGAAAGTTCTTGGCCCATGATTAAAAGTCTTTGCCAATTAGCACTCAACAACTCCAATTCATTTTTTTCTGGTTCAAGATGAGTAGGAGCCTAATAAGGCTGTGATAAAAGGGCAAAAGGCACTGAGAGCCAAAAGCGGATTAATGAGCTCCTCCGTTTATTTGTCTTCCTAACAGCTGAACTGTTACAACTATTGACACTCTTCAAAAGGTTCCGCTCTGAACCCTGTCCAGGCACTGCAGGCTCCAATGGACATCTTCAAATCCAGAGAATGGAGGGGCAAGAGCTTCCCCTGTGTGATGCCAAAACCAACAAAGCCCCATGGATCAGGTAATGAAACTTCAGCTTTTCCCCCTTTGAGATTTATTTACTGGCAGCTGACAAGGGGCAAATTCAGCTCGAATTGTGCAGTCAAGGCCCTGTCAAGCTTTGAGAGGCACCCTTGTCTTGAAGCACCTTCATGACTGGCATTTCACTCAAAAGCCCTCGGCGCTGGTCCTTAACGGCTTATGACATCACAAAGGACACTCCAGACAGATGCCTACATGGCATCCTGCAGCATTTTAAAAGAGAATTAGTGGTTTTAATTATGGTCGTAGTATGAAAGGGAACCATGCAAGCTCCACAGGAGACCTTTGATCAGACCCTTTTGCTAGTACAATGCCACGGAACTGTGACTATTCCTGGTAAGGGGCCTTTTCTTGCTGAATGACTCACCAGTGATCTTTGAATGCAGACAAGCTTCTAGCCCTCCCTCTTCATTAGTGAGCATTTCTATACAGGGGCCTATATAGCGCTTGGAGTCTAGGAGCTATACAATTGGGGGGAAAAGAATCCCTACAGATTCTGGCCTCTACTTAGGAAGTGCTGAAGGACTCGGGGTGACTTTATTCATTAAAACAGGTTGCTATTAATTAACTGTCATAATAAAATAAAGAACTATTATTTGCATTTCTTACTATGTTCTCTTTAGTAATATGTATAAAAGATGCTTGTAACAGAAATGAATTTATTGAACAACTTCCCCCCGCCCCCCCCCCCCCCCCCCCCCCCCCCCCTTGGTGGTGTTTTTTTTTTTTTTTTCATTTTGGCCGCAGGAGCTTACTAATTATTGGGCCCGGATTTATGAATCCAAATAGAAGTAAAACATAAATATAAAATTAAGCAAGGAACTACAAAATTCTTTTTATTTGCCACTTTATGCAACTGAGAGAAAGCAAACAACAGCTTAGCTTTATTTTTTGATGATTTCAGAGAATCATCAAAGACAATAAAACCCCAACTTTTTTCAAAATATCACTGGGTTGGTGTTTAGCTTGAAGTGTGAGATTATGTAATAACCAGAGCTACTCAAAAAAAAAAAAAAAAAGTATTTTAACTTGAGGAAGAGCAAGATTCACTCTCAAAAAAAACAAAAATCGCTTTTTGGGAAACAGAAAATGTGTCTTTGGTCTGGTATGAATGTTTCAAGAATTTAACCTCAGAACGGATCCCAGTAAAAGGGCCCTTAAAAAGATCTGCAATCGATATTTAAAGTATATGAAAATAACCTATTCTCTGCTAGCATCCAATCAAGCAAAGTCATTAGGTGAAAGACGAGGAAGTAGGAAGGTTTTTCTGAAAGATTCTCACTGAAATGCTAATTTGGTAACACTGGATAAACAGAATTTGCATAGGGAGCACATGGCAGTAAGGAGCACAGTATACTGAACAGTATACTGCCCTACCACGTTGCTGATATCTGGGAGCTGACTCGGTCTTCGAGTTTTGTGTACAACTTCTTTTCTTGGAGGAAAAACTTTTGGACTTTGGACTTTTGGAAGCGGGAGGATGAGCAGGTTTTTCACATTCTGCTGCGTCAGACATTTTTCTTATTCCTCAGACTCTGCAGTTCTTTTCTCAGGTGCTTTAGAGCAACTAAAATATCAGGCAGCTGTGGATCATTCCGTGCTTTCTGAGTGTAGAGACGGAAATGTCTGATGGTTTCCGATAACAAGACTTCAGGGTCTGAGTCTCCTGCCCGAAGGCGTAACATCCGCTCACAGGCGATGGCATAGTTCTTGTGCCAGTTCACCGGGTGCTCCTTTCGTAAATAGACAATCTCCTTATAGAGCTGAAAAATGGCAAAAATGTTGGTATTCCATTGTTATCCCTTGACTTTTTTTTCAAAAACCAGAAAACACAGAGGAATTAATAACACAAGGAAAAAAAAATCCAAGCGGCCGATAGTCAAAATCTAATCATTGCTAGGCCATGCAGAAAATGCAAGAATGTTACTGTAATTATGACAGTGGCAGGAGGCAAATGTACTTCATCTAAAACTGCTTCTGGGGTTTTCGGATGTGCAGAGGGAACCTAAGACACACGGTGTCAGGACATAATGCTCTTCCTCCAGAAAGATGTTCTGGGAAAGGGATTTAGTTCTAATTCATGGAAAGCTATTTACTCAACTGGCAGAAAGGTTGAAACTCTAAATTTAGCTGTTAGAGGAAAAAAAATAGCTTTCTTTAGAAAACTGCATGGAAAAAGAACTTGAAGGAATTTAAATTTTGACCCTCATTTTCACATAGATTTCTCTCTACATTAAAAACAACAGTAATAACAATAGCAACAATAAAACAGCTCAAACAAATCCGTCATCGAATAGGCTGGGCGTAACAGAATTTAAGAGATGTCCTCACGGCGAGATGCTCTTTGGAGCACCCTATAATTATAATTTTAATAGTTAACACTTTGCCCACAGAAATCAGGAATTTTGTTTTTCCAACATCAGAGATAGCATTAATCGGACAGAGCTGGGATCTTTGGTATTGAGTTTTCCAGGGAGAAACATCAAAATTCAACAAATGAAAGACACAAATCTGCACAACGGGATATTAGACTTGCTTATTTGGAAATTTCACAGCCTTCCTGAGGGCTGTCAGATTGGACTCGGATGTACAGGAACTTGAGGTCAGCAGCAGACTCAACGCGCAGAACAAGCAATGATGCTTTTCTACAGGGACAAGGGCTTTTGCAGTTAGAACTGTATTCATCACATCATTCAGCTGAAAGGAACCCAACAGATCATCTATTGGCCCGACTTCTACTCCAGGGCAGATAAATGCATATGTCATCTTGGTATTTACTGACCTTTAGTCTCCAAGCTGGCCTTTTTTTTTTTTAAGTTTATTATTTTCAGAGGGATAGAGAGTGAGAGTGAGGGAGGGGCAGAGAGAGGGAGAGAGAGAAGCCTAAAGTCTCCGTGCTGTCAGTGCAAAGCCTGGCTCATAGCTCAAACTCACCAACCGTGAGGTCATGACCTGAGCTGGTATCAAGTCGGATGCTTAATGGACTGAGCCACCCAGGTGCCCCCAAGCTGGCTTTTAAAGCAGTTGGCCCATGCGCTTCTTTCACTCCGTAACAAAGGAAACGGTCACCTCGCACTTGCATGTACGTGGAAACTGTGATGCTATCTTCCACTCCTCCATTCTCTTGGTCAGTTATCCAATGTTTCCCTGTCTTTCCTCAGGTTTTTTTCCTTTTTTTTTTATCTGTCTGCTGCTTCTTTTTCCAAGCCTTGCTGACAGGCACAAAGCAGGCACCCAGGAACTGTTCAAAAAACGGTTCGGCTTTCAGAATCCCACCTGGGTTCTGGAGTTCAACACAGAGGCCAGCCCTTCAGTGAGCATTTCCCCAACGGCTCAAGAGGATGAGAGGCTCACTCATGACCTCCCTGTTACAGTCATTAGATAACAGAATGAACATACCACCCGTCTCTCGAACACTTTGTTACCGACGCATCGTCAACTTCTACCAGGTGGCCCGTTAAGCCACATGTGCTGTATCTTAAGAAGCCGGTCATTTCTCATCACCTGGAATTACGTTTCCTCCTCTACGTGAATGTTACCATGACGTTAGTCTTAGCAGACTGTATTCTATTTAGTGGGGACACCAACTTATCGAATGCATTCCTAAAGCTAACGGGGATAGTCCCTGCTCCCCCACTACACCTGAACTTAATGTCTCCTGAACTGAAAGTTCTGCATCAGCTATTGAGTGGAATACTATACACAATGTCTTACACCTAACAAGAGCGTTCTTGAAATACCAGTACTGGGGGGGGTGGGTTTGTGTTGACCCATCAAGTATTTGACCTCATTTGTCTTGCAAACAAAGTCACATATCTGGAGGCATATGCGAAGAAGACACCCACGGACTTGTGTCCACTGGAAAGAGTAAAGCTTCCAGGTCCAAAGGGACAATGAATCCGTGAATTAGCTTCAGTGGCGCCCTAGCAACGGTGGCCATGGAACAGGTCACTGATGAGAATATGAAGTATCAGTAAGTCTCAGAGATTTCTCCCAACTAAATACTATTTGTTTTTCATGGAATCACAGGGTATGAGAGATGAACAGGATATGACATGACCAGGGCGTGAGAGATAATTAACAAAGCTTAAAGCCCACTTCTATTTTTAGAAAAAATCGAGGCCTGGAATGTTTAACTGACTTACAGTTGACAATTAGTGGTGGAGTAGGCCTTGAACCTGGATCTTCCAAATGCCAGACAGAACTCCAGCTTGCTGCCTCCTGCAATCGATCCCTTGCTGTCCTCGAGTGGGCACCTCGGAGGGTTCTGCCTTTGTCCCTATCGACTGTCCTTCCTCGCCCACTCTCTCACTACCCTGCCCACAGTCTGTCTGGCTAGCTCGTCTGAGCTTTCAAGATGACACTCCAGTGACATCTCCGAAGACTTCCCCCTCCTTCCTCACCACCCCTCGCCAGAGGGGTGTACTCACGTACAGTGTGCTGTTCCCACAGCACCTCTGCAAGACTGAATGTAACCGAGAACTGTATCTTCTGTCTCCCTCTCTAGCCTGCTACCTCTTTGGTAGCAGGGACAATACTTGGTCATCTCCAACACAATATTTGGCACAGACTGGGCGATCAATAAGCGCTCTGTGAGTAAATGAATAAATGAACAATGAACCCACGATCACAAAATTTAGGAGTAAACTGAGTCCTACGGATTGGATGCTGTGTGATTTTGACTTAGCTCTAAACCACTGCCCTGGTGAGTAGACCCACAGCACCTAGAGGCTGCGGAAACACCTCAGGTGCTCACATATATGGCTCCCGGGCTCTGGTCTCACTGGCCCATGCCAGGACATCTGTTTCCTACATAGTAGGCTCCAAGATGATCCTTGAAGGTGTCTGAGGAACCCAGGGCTAGAAGTCACAGAAAAGAAGGGGCTCGTTAAAACGGAGCAACAGCAAGCCTGTGCTCCACCCTCTCTTCTCCCGTCAGTGAGGACCGCCTACACAAGAGTCTGTGTGTGGCCAGGCCATCTGAAGGTTGGGTTGGCTTCAGTCAGAAGACAGGGCCACAGTCAGAAGACAGAGCCTCTTGCCAAGACCCTTTATCTTTCTCATGAAATCCCACCCAGCCAGGAACCTATACTTTCGAGTGCAGCCAGGGTCATGACTTTTGTCTAGAGGGCAAACCTGTCAGAACTTGTCTGGTGGTGACTGTTTCCTGTTCCAATGGCTTCCTATTAGTTTCCTCTGCTGTTGTAACAAATCAGCACAGACATAATGGCTTAAGACAGTATACATTTATTATCTTACCCTTCTGGAGGTCAAAATGCATAAAATCGAGGATTTTGTAAAAGCAGCAGCGCTGTGTTCTTCGAGGAGGCTCTAGAATCTGTTTCTTTGCCCTTGGTGGCTTGCAGAGGCTGCCTGCACTCCCTACCTTGTGGCCCCTTCCTCCCATCTTCCAGGCCAGCCACGTAGCGTCTTCGAATCTTTTCCTCTGACCTCTGCTTGCATCATCACGTCTCCTTCTCTCTGACCCTCCTGCCTCCTTCTTAAAAGGGCCATGTGATTATGCTGGGCCCACCTGGATAATCCAGGATAATCTCCCCACCTCAAGATCCTTAACTTAATCACATGAGCAAAGTCCCCTTTGTCATGTAAGGCCGTATATTCACAGGTTTCAGAGATTAAGACATGGACATCATTTGCCAACCACACCGGTTACTTTAGACATTATTTATGATGTACGAGTAGTTTTCCATTTATACTGCTTTATAAAAGCCATATGAAACTAGAAACAAAAAAGTAAAAACTCTACTGGGATACACACTCCCTCCGTTCTAATCCCCACCACCTTCCTCCCAAATATATTTATATATATAAAAATGGAACATACGTTATATGCGTGAGTGTAGAGTTGAGCCTTCACATTTGGAGGTACGTTTGCTGTTTCTGCCAGGTTAAAGATGAAGAACGGGGTTTTCATCCTGGGAGTGCGGGGGTGGGTGGGAATCTTCATTAAAACCATGATGTCAAATTTCACACGTACAGCTACATCGACCAGATTTTTCCACTGATAAGGAACACACCAAACCCTTTACTGCATTGTTTGTACCTCTCCCATATTCACAGAAGTTTATTCTGAACCAACAGCAACTCCTTCTTTCCCCACTGCCAACACGCTGCATCCGCACTGCTTGCCAAAGTTTTTAGAAAAAAAGCTTAAATTCATCATCGCTATTATACATCATTTCATTCTTCCTCCAGATGCACATTACTGTCATGCAGGAGCAGCCAGGAAGGGGGAGACTTGCTGAGTTTGTCAGCACACCCCTGAAGGGACCCATCGCCACGGCTCATGCCACGTGTGACGAGTTCTTCAAAGGTAGCTGGACTCTTTGACCACATGCACTCATCCAAACTGTATTCAGCACGCCAGTTAAATCAATACCTGCCTGAAAAATGACTGGCTTCCTTCTTTTAGGTGATTTCCCCCCCAGCTTTCCTACATTCAGTCACAGTAAAGTGTTGTACAAACATACGGTGCAGTGCATCTTTGATCAGTTCTTCAAAGCAAGTATTTGTCCCTATAGCTAGGCTGATAACTTGAATTATGCTGTTTTCTGGCTTTTCAAAAAACACTATTGCATAAACCACAGTACATCTATTTTTGTAATTGCTATTTTGGAGCTGTATTTCTGGACACTTTTTTTAAAAGCTCTTTAAACTTATGTAAATCCTTTATATCATAACTCAATCCTCGGTGTGGAGCACAGTCCCGGGCTCAGATTGGGCACCCTTCCTTTGCCGAAGGAAGTACTTCCTATGTACTTGGTATCACCCTCTGTATACCACTTAGGACTTTCATATTAATATCCAGGCCAAAGTCTGTTAGCGTTAGAGATTTTGAATGTTTCAAAATAATGGCAGTCAACGGCATCACCACAACGTGTTCCATACAGGCACAACAGGAAAGTATAGCATCTAGGACGTTGATATTCAAATCTGCTCCCTTAGACTGTAAGCCCCTCGAGGGCAGGAAATGTGTTGTATTCATATGTGTAGCTTCCAAGCCTGGTATGGTGTCTGGCCTCTGGGAAGTATTCAGCAGGTGCTTAATTAAATTAGCACATTCCACATGGATCCAGGGCAGTATTAACTGCCCCTCAACAATTACACTTGCTTGGTTTACTCGAGGCAGAGAGCACCGGAGCACAGCGCTGTGCCTGAGTCAGGGAGATGTGAGTTTCAGACTCCCATCACTTGCAGCAATCTGGCATTGGCCAGTAACCTCTCTACCTTCAGTGTGTTTCTTTTTTAAGATGGGGATAATAGTAACTTCTTCATAGGTTGTCGTGAGGATGAAATGGGATTATTAATGTACAACGATTAGCACAACGCCTCAAACAAAATGACTGCTCATAAATGTTATTTTTATCATACCACTGACCCCCTACCCTACTGGCTGCTTCCCTGCCATATGAAAAACAGACCACAAACACATAAGTGTAGGATAGTCACCTTGCTTGCCACATCTCTTCGTTGGCCACAGATTCCCAAGAAGATGGGTCAAACCTGCAGTTACAAGAAAGCAGTGAGAGTTTTCTGCAAGCTACATTTATTGCTACAGGCAGGTATGGAATCCTTGTTTTATAATCTTACAAGGCAATAAAATAGGTTGGATCTTGAAGTACTGATAGGGACGGAAATAATAAACTTATCCTAGAAAAGTCTGATCCTTAGGAACTTGAAATTTTGGTAAATGTATTCTTCATCTGCATAATGAGCCCCGGTGCCTCATGGGAGCAAACGAAGGATTAGTGGGAAGAGGTTGGAGGCATCTGAGGAACCAGCTGTTCCCAAGAACTGCAAGATGGGCAACAGGGCAGGGGTGAGGCCTCGGTCACTCTATGGACACAGCTAAGAGCCAAACAGCTGTGAAGCTAGGGGATAAGCTTGAGAGAGGGGACTCGTGGCTTTGATAAAAATCACTGCTGGAGCCAGGACGCTGCTCAAAGAACAATGGCTAAACCATCTGCTGGATTTTGACTTCTCTTAATTAAATTTCTTATTATGTGTCTATTTTGATGGAATGGAAATAACGAGTGGTGTCCTGTATTTGTGCTATGGTCACTGTTGGCAGAAAAGGTTATTTTCTTTCTTTTTTTTAAAGTAAGCTCTACGCCCAAGGTGGGGCCCGAACGCACA
Organism: Herpailurus yagouaroundi; assembly: GCF_014898765.1. Lineage (NCBI taxonomy): Eukaryota > Metazoa > Chordata > Mammalia > Carnivora > Felidae > Herpailurus > Herpailurus yagouaroundi. The sequence goes on along the minus strand of NW_024412396.1, from coordinate 33,000,306 downwards.
ACCCCAAGATCAAGAACGGCACACTCTACTGATCGAGCCAGCCAGGTGCCCAGAATAGATTATTTTCTAACTTCTGACAATGGTCATGGAGTGCTTTTTTTTAAATATACATAGGTAAGTTTATTTATTTATTTTGAGAGAGAGTGAGCAAGTAAGAGCGGGGGGAAGGTCAGAGAGGGGGAGAGGGAGAGACTCCCATGCAGGCTCCCCATTGTCAGCGTGAAGCCCACCATGGGGCTCGAACTCACGAACCATGAGATCATGACCTGAGCTGAAATCAAGAGTTGGACACTTAACCGACTGAGCCACCCAGGTGCCCCTATGGAGTGCTTTGATATAAACCTACTTCTCATCTCTGGTTGGTGCACTGTGGACTGTTTGCACATATTGATTCAAAAAACCTTTGTAGCATTTTTCATATGATCTTGCCTGTCCTTGAATTATAAGCAATAATTTTTTTTTAATGTTTATTTAGTTTTGAGACAGAGAGAGACAGAGCATGAACGGGGGAGGGTCAGAGAGAGAGGGAGACACAGAATCCGAAGCAGGCTCCAGGCTCTGAGCTGTCAGCACAGAGCCTGACTCGGGGCTCGAACTCACAGACCGTGAGATCATGACCTGAGCCGAAGTCAGACGCTTAACCGACTGAGCCACCCAGGCGCCCCTATAAATAATAATTATCTAATCTTTAAGTAATTCATAACTTAAGAAATAGGCAAGAGAAGCACATTTCTAGAGATGGTGACTCAATTTTCATATGGGTGAGAGTCAGCTCTATAGAGATGCTTCAAGGAAGACTGATCACACCCCCAAACAACATAACCAGGATAATGACAAACAACATAACCAGGATAATGACTTTTTCCTAATGAGTAGGAAAAAGTTACTCAAGGGCCAGTCTCCCCTATAGACAAGTTATGTGCTACTCCTGAAGAGAGGAAAATATGGCAAGTTCGTGCGCATAAAAACTCTCACGGGAAACAGAGTACCTTGTAAAGCTCTACTGCAGTTGATGGATCTCTTCCACCTTTAGGGTGCGAGACAGAGGATGGTGGACAATATGGCGTCACAAGAGCTGGAAGCGGAAGGTGCAGGGCACCAACCTGTTGTGGTGCCCACTCAACCGAAGCCCCCCCTTCCCCTCCCATCTCCCTACTGTTCTTCAAACATGAGAACAAGAAATACATGTTCTCTGTTACAATTCATGTGGGCAGCAAATAATACTAATAACTAATTTAAAAAAATCAAAACTATTCATAGGCATCTCAAAATTTAGTTTTTTAAGCACACAAAACTGCCATACTCTGATGAAAAACAGAACTGCTGTTCCTACCTTCCATATTCTTCGGTCCAGTTATAGATATTTCTTGTGAGTTTAATCCATTCCTCAGGGTTGAATACAATCTCCGAAGGAACTAATTTGTCACAAGAACCCCAAGGCCAAAGTGAATAGTTCTTTTTCCAGGTTGGGTCACCTTCATGAATTCCTATGCAAACGAATGTTTTCTTCCTATTGAAAACAGAAAAGAAAATATTTTTAACTCAAAGTTCTAAATGTTAATAAATACAACTCATAAAGGGTCATTTTTGACTCCTTGAATCTTGGTTAGCAATAAACAATTGGTAAACCTTTCGGTTTATTTAAATCTTTCCCAAATAGACCGTTTAGAATTTATATTAGTGCAAAAAAAGCTGTTTGGGGAGAGCTGGGGAGAAGGTAACAGACATAAATAATAAAACCTACCTGCTCAAAACATAAGAAATCATTTGGGGACAAGCATTATTATAATGAAAGAAAGCTTCTGTGGTCCTGTTTCACATGTAAACTTAAACATTATTTGACACCTTTCTTTTTTCATTTTACAGGTGGAAATAATACGTCTTCATTTGTTTCCCTGCTTAGAAGTAGTTTCTCCTTCCTCAAATTCCCATTGCACTTTCTTCTTCTCTTTTATTGTTACTGTATTGTACTTATTGTTTGCATTCACAAATCTCCCCATGTAGCCCAGAAGCATCCTGAGGATAGGCTCTCTATCTCTGAATTAACTCTAAACCACACATAGCAGGATGCTTAGCTAATCCACCATATTTGCTGACTAAAATCAATTAGATTGAATAAACTATAAAAAGCTTCAAATCCTGCAAAAATTAGGAATAGAAATGGTTTAAAAAGGTTGGTTTAAACTCACTATAATCGAATAGTTCTGTTCCAATTTGTGGTGTGTGACTGGGTAGCTATTACGAAATAGGAAAAAAGACGTATATTAGAAGAAATTACTTGAAAGTAATAAAAGACGCCATCAACTTTGAAACAAGATACTTCCGGCTTAGATTTTAGGTTTTTTCCCACCATCTCTGACCTCTGTGATTTGGAGGAAATTACTTAACTACCTGTGTCTAGTCTCCTCAGCTGTGAAATGGGCAAACCCTCTCAGAGCTGTTCAAGATTAAGTGGGGATCTGATACCAGTGCGGTTTTTTTTTTTTTTTTTTTTAATTTTTTAACGTTTTTTATTTATTTTTGAGACAGAGAGAGACAGAGCATGAACGGGGGAGGGGCAGAGAGAGAGGGAGACACAGAATCGGAAACAGGCTCCAGGCTCTGAGCCATCAGCCCAGAGCCTGACGCGGGGCTCGAACTCACGGACCGCGAGATCGTGACCTGAGCCGAAGTCGGACGCTTAACCGACTGAGCCACCCAGGCGCCCCCCAAAGTGCAGTTTTAAAACAGAATAAGAGTTCTGGTTTGGGGAAAGATGGAGGAAGCACGCTCCACTCTGTCTCCCCCACTGCATACTAGACTTCTTGGACAGAAAGCCTGGAATCTGAGGACTCTGAAGAGTAAATGGCAGAAACAAGCACAGGGAAAGACACCGGAATTCTGAGTTCTACCAAACCTGTGGGGAGTTTACCATTTCCCCACTGCTGATATTGCCTAGCCTGGACTCAAGGGAAGCCTAATGCCAGGTGAGGACAAAAAGAGCTCCAAGAAAAGCCCCTGTTTTCAAGCCCAAGAAGGAGGAAAGGGAAGGTTGGGGAGAGTAGAGGAAATCCCCTGGATCTCCCCTCCTCTCCTTCCCCAGGCACCAGGAAGTACTGTGCCAGTTACAGAGGCAACAGCACAGTGACGGCAGGGGCAACCAGCAGGTTCCTACAGTTCTGAAGGAAAGGAACACCTCTCTAATCAGAGGAGCTGCGGCTGCAAGAGCCAGGAGCAAATCCTCACTGCTCTTTACCTCTGTTCGGCCTCTGGCAGCCTGGCCCCAGACACAGACACAGTCACAGGACTTGCGTGGCAGGTGAGGGAAATTAAAGCTCCAGCTTTCCGGCCAAACAACCAGGAAAGAAGGCTCCAAAGAAGGAAAAGGGCAAGAGTGAAGACAGAAAGGAGGGAGGTCAAGAGAGCAATCCCATGAAGTTGTGTAGGAACTCCTGGCATATCTCCGAGCTCAGCATGCATGGATCTGACCCTAAATAGACTCTGAGAAATGAGTCACTGGACAGATGGCCACCCAAGGCCCAGACTGAGTAATGGGCAGCACACAGGGATTGATTCAGATCGCACTGCAAATGCTTTGAAAACAGAACCAATATTGGAACTACAGGACACAGAAGGCAGGTCAGAATTTGCAGCCTGAGATTTACCTGGCTGACAGCCTGCTACACCAACAAACAAACAAATCAACATTCTCGTTAGGATTTAAATAAGGCCCAAATATCCAAAATGTCCAGGATATAATCCAAAAATGATTTGGCTTATAAAGAAGCAGGAAAATCTCAATTCACAAGGGAAAATATAATCAATAGATGTGAATTCCAAAATGGTACAGATGTTAGAATTGCCAAAGACTGTAAAATATCTATTATAACAATGCCCCAAGAAGTAAAGGCAAATACTCTTGAAATGAATAGAAAAATAGAAAAATCTCAACAAAGAAACAGAAGATATAAAAAGGAACCAAGTAGAAATTACAGACCTGAAAAATATGATGGAAATTAAAAATTCATTAGATGGGCTTAATGTAAGTCTGGAGAGAGAGAGAGAGGGAGGAAGAGAGAGAGAGAGAAGCAGACAGTAAACTGAATGGTGACAGATCAAGAGAAATGAGACGATTTAAACCACAAACAAAAAGACTGAAAAAAAAAAAAAGTACAGTCTCATGCACCTGTGAGACAGTGCCAAAAGGTCTAATGTTCATGTCATCAGAATCCCCGGTGGAGAAGAGAAAAAAAGTGAAGCAGAAAAAGTATTTAAAGAAATAATGTCAAAAAATCTCCCAAATTTTGTGAAAGACACAATCTTACAGATTTAAGCAGCTCAGCGAACACCAAACAGGTTAGACTTAAAGAAATCCATGCTCAGATACGCCATAACCAAACTGCTAAAAACCAAAGACACAATCTTGAAGGCAGCCACAGAAAAACAACACATTTCACACAGAGAACAATGATGATGATATCCTGGGATCAAAAGAAGGGCAACAGATATGATAAATATCTAGATACATACCTTAAATTATTTTTTCTCTTAAATTAAAAAATATATGTATGACAGATGAAAACAAAAATTATCAAGTATCTGGTATAATTAATATATTTGATAACACAAAAGTGAGGAGGTTAAAGGGACTTATATGGCAGTAAGTTTTCTATATGCCACTCGAAGTAGCAAAATATTAATCCTAAGTAGACTGTGAAAAGTTATGGATACTGTGATTCTCAAGATCAACTGTTAAAAAAAAATTTACCAAGAGACATAGCAAACAACTGAATAATTTAAAATGGAATACTAAAAAAATCAAAATTTCCAAAATATGACAGGAAAAGGGAAGCAGTGGACTGAGAAACAGAGGGAACAAACTGAGAGCAAATAATGAAATGGTAGACATACATCTAAATACGTCAATATTTTCATGAAATGCAAATGGTCTAAATACACCAATGAAAAGATAGACATTGTCAGAATGGAAAATAAAACAAGACCCAGATATATGCTGTCTACAAGAAACCCACTTTAACTATGATATGGGTGGTTAAGAACAAAAGAATAAAAAAGATAGAACATGAAAACACTACTCAAATTAAAACCCAATCAAAAACCCAGAAGAGTTTTTTCTTTTGTAGATACAAAGATGAAAATGCCATTTAATGAAAAAGGATGTTTTCAACAAATATTAGGACAACTTGACATTTATACACAAAAACAAAACAACAAAGAATCCCCAAGAACCTTGTCTTAATCCCTTGCCCCCTTACAAAAAGTAACTCAAAGTGGATCACTGATATGAAATGTAAAAGATAAAACTATTAAACTCCTAGAAGAAAACACGTGAAAATCTTTGTGACCTGACATTAGGCAAAGAGTTCTTGGGTACGACACCAGAGTATGATCCATAAATGAAAAAAAATGATAATTGGATGTCATCAAAATAAAAAATTTATCTGCAAAAGCCACTTCAAAAAAGAATAAAAGTCAAGCTACAAAATTTATGAATCACATATTTGCTGAAGATTTGTACCTACCATACAGAAAGAATTTTTAAAACTCAATAGTTAAGAAAACAAACAATCCAATCATCCCACTCATGTTCACACACAAACCTGTACATGAATATTTACAGCAGCTCAGTCCCCAACCTGACAACCCAAATGTCCTTCAACAGGTGAACTGATAAACAAACAGGAACATCTATAGAATGGAATACTACTCAGCAACGAAAAGGAACTGTTCTCTATCCTGATTGTTGTGGGGGTTATCCACGTATCCCACATGGATCTGTTCTGTATCCTAATTGTTGTGGGAAGATATAAATGTATACATGTGTTAAAATTCATAGAACTATACATTAAAAAATATCACTGCATCTTAAAAATAAAATAGTAAGTGTTCAATAATATTAGCTTTGTTCCTTTTAGAAAGTGCCCATTTAGAAAGCTTTCGTGTGATGCTGATGGCTCAATGCTTTGGGGGAAAAAATCTCTATCAAGTGCCTTACAATTGTTCATGTACTTTGACTTAGTAATTTCACTTCTGAGAATCTATTCTAAGAATTCAAACTTCTATCCCCTCCAAAGAAAACTATATACACAAAGTCATTTGTTGTAGTATATAATTTTATGATAGTTAAACATTAAGATATTCTATTAACTATCTACTCATAGTTCCTTTCCCCTCTTATTATTAAAATACAGTACATGTACCTACTAAGAATAGTTTGTAAAAACATTAAAAAACGGTTTCATGATATTCAATGGAAAGACAGGATTCTTCCGCATTATGCTTTCAACTTTGTAAAATTTTTGATTTATTTGTATATGTGTAATAGAACCATATTTTTTCTAGTTAAAAAATTTTTTTCTTGGGGTGCTTGGGTGACTTAGTCAGTTGGGCGTCCGACTTCGGCTCAGGTCATGACCTCACAGTTTGCGAGTTCGAGCCCCACATCGGATTCTATTCTATTCTATAATGAACAAGGCTAACAATAAACTAAAAATTTTATTTAAAAAAATTTAATGTTTATTTATTTTTGACAGAGAGAGAGAGAGACAGAGCATGAGCAGGGGAGGGGCAGAGAGAGACAAGGAGACACAGAATCCGAAGCAGGCTCCAGGCTCTGAGCTGTCAGCACAGAGCCCAACGCGGGGTCGAAGTCACAGACTGTGAGATCATGACCTGAGCCGAAGTCGGATGCTCAACTGACTGAGCCACCCAGATGCCCCCAAAATTTTATTTTAAAAACTGATACCAATAAGCAATATTTATCTTGAGGCCTTGGTTAATCAAAAATATTAACAAAAATTTATGGGCCAGAAAGTTTATCACCATGCTATATTATAATAGTCAAATCTTCTAGACTTCACAAAAATGTCCAAAAATAGAATATTTGTTATCATGCATCTACATGAGAATATTAAACAGTCAAGAAATGATGGTAATAAAAGCATTTTTCTGAGTACATGGGGAAATGCTTATGATATGGTATTAGGTGAAAAAACTGAACAGAAAACTATTATCTCAGCTAGTATTGTAGGAGTCTGTGAGAGTGTATATATGTTTGTAGAAGTAAATAATTGATGTTAAAAATGAATGAAATTCCGAAAAGCTTACCAAGATGTTATCAGTGGATATCTTAAAGACAGATAGTATTGATCTTCTTTATATTTATTTGCCTGTATTTTTTAGAATTTCCACATGGAGCATAGAGTATTTCTGTAACAGGGACATGCCTCATTCATGCCAATGGCCAATGAGATAATGCCTTTCACAATCTGGGCCTCCCTGTGCCTCCCCACTCATCTCTTCACCTAGCCCTTTAAGCCCGTGCTCCAAGCTTACTGGACCACTCCCAGTTTCCCCAGGGCTCAGCAGGCCCTTCCCATGACTTTGCACGTGCACTTCCCTTGAATTGGCCTTCTCCTACCCACTTGGCAAATTCCTACTTAGTCTTTAAATCTCCAACATTATGTCCATACTGACACTTCCATGCTTACCAGATGACAATGTAATTTATCTGCTTCATATTTACAGCACCACCTGAAACCCTCTCCAAAAGACTGCAACAGCAGGGGTCATGCCCATGCATCTGTAGCTTATATAGTTGTTGGGTCATTTTGGACAGTCAATTATTTATTAAATAAATGCTGAATGAATGCCTCCAGGCAGAATTAATTGCTTCTTCACCCATGCTCCCAGTTAAATCATCCTCGGTAAACACATATTGAACATTGACTGGGTCTCACACTTCACAAAGCTCGGCTAGCATAGTAGAGAGCTTACCCCATTATATTATAGCCAGTTATACTCATATCTATGTGTATATACAACAAGATTGTGGTCTATTTAAACTTGGAACTGAGTCTCACTTTATTGCCAAGGCCTAACATAGGCTGGAGCATAGTAGATTCAATAATGTTTGTGGGGTTGAATTAAATAAAATTAACCAAAAAAATGTCCATTTAGGGATGTTAATGGCTCTTAATATCTTATTCAAAAATAGAACAATTAAAATGACTCTCACAGAACATTTATACTCATTACTTATCACTTCATTAGCCACAGTAAACTTCAGGTTCTGAACACCAAAAGTACCATGTTATCAAATTCTTAGTAAGGGATAATTTAACTTGGGAATTTAGAAAGAATTTCTTAAATCCCCTTTGTAAGAGAATAGAAATTATGAAATACGTTTTCTTCTTCACACTCTGGACGATCTCAAGCATTTCATGGATAGGAAAAATGTTCAACACTCTACCACTGAAGGAGTTATTTATTCTTGACCTTAACTATGAATAATTTTACGTTCTTAAGTCTAGAATTCACAGTTCTCATATGTTATCTCAGCCAGCATAACTGTAGGTGTTTTTCTTATTTACAGAAATGCTTTATCCTTTATTAGAAAAATCCTTAAGCTATTTTTATATAGTGATTATTCCTGGAAAAAATTTGCTTTACACTTAAAAGGGGGCCATGGTGTTGATCGGGGGGAACTATAATTGCTTGAGATCCACCTGCAACGATTTCAAGTAGACAGGCATATCTCCAATTTCTCTGAATTATACTAAGATCTTATTTGCTATTCTTGTTAATCTGTCCTTATTTTTCCTTTACCCAGAACAATAACATTTATTTCTGCCTGGCCTCATTTATGCACAGATATTCAATTTAATTACAAAGATAATCTCACCGGTGACAGGGAAATAGGTGTAGAAAATTGGTCTTTTGGATGAGGCACAGCTGCTACATAAACAATTTTAGAAAAGCTTAAGATTTTAGAAAAGCTATTATATGAAAAGAATGCTTACTGTTTATTTATTTCAAGAAAATGATAAAGATTAAATGTGACCATTCCACTAGGTAACATTCCTTCCACAGGATTCCACCGGTTTCCAGGAAAGCTGACACCTGGTAAGTGCTTTGCCATCTTGGGTAAATACCACTCATAAGTCATCATCTATCAGAAAAATAATAAGTGATGTCATATTTTTGATATACTTCTTAAAAAAGAATCAAGTTGACCAAGTACAATGAAAAAGTTCTAAAATGTGGGTATTATACTCATTAAATATTAACATGATTGAAAAATACGAACAAGCACAACCGAGGTATTCGCCACTGACTACTCCTCTAAATGACTTTAACCTTGGATTTCATTTCTTAAGCTGCGCCTACTATTGGTAACCTAAGCACTTAGTTTGATCTTACCTGCATGCACTTGACGGACGCACTGGCCAGAATGACCTTCCCCCATCTCACACCTAGAGAATGTGTGCCCAACTTTCAGACCAAGCTTAAGTATCACTTCATCCATGATGCCCTCCCCAGGTTCCACCACAGAATGATAGGCTCCTATAGCACCTTGTACCTACCTCTGTCATAGCTCTTACACTACTCACTAGACTGTGAGCTTCTCGAGGGAAGGGACTGTATGTTTTCATCTTTGTGCCTCTGCACCTAGCACAGTGCCTGGCATTAAATGGTTCTCAGATTATGTTTGCTGAAGTTGGAAGGTCTTTGGTGGCCAGGCTAGACAACCTGGGCAAGATACAGAGATGTGTCATTACTCGACTCTTTTGTTCATCCATTTACTCCAGAAACAAGTACTGCCCACCTACAATGAAGAAGATAAAATCCCTGCCCTTGAGAAGCTCAACGTATGACAATCTAGACCTCAAAGAGAAAAATTATCTGAATGTATCAGTATGTCCAAATTGTATATTCTCACATGGTCTTTTGATTAAAATAAATCATCAATATCAGGAAAAATCATTATTTCTTAATTCTATACTTAGTATATCCTTATCTATACTTTCATATGTACAGATTTACTTTTTTTTTTTTAAAGAAAAGACTCCCATTTACACCTTCAAAGCTTTGTTATCGTTTAGATATTACCTTTTGAGCAATTATGCTTATGTGTTACTTGCTTTATATAAGTAATTTAACTAGAGATGACAAATTAATTTTAATCTAGGTTACACTGTAAATACTCAAACATACTTATTGAATTAGATCTTATGACCCAATAGTTTCAGTTCTTAGGGATATTAACATTAATTCAACACCTTCTATATGCTACAACCTTAATATTTCTCATCTAATTCTCATAGTAACCTTATTGCATAGTAATCACATTAGACACTGCTGGGTGCCTACTCAACAGCTAATACCCTCTTCTTCCTCACTGACACAATCCTGACTTTGACCTGGTAGTCCAGGGCAGCTCCATGCTTGGGTCTAGTCTTTCCCTTTTGCCAGCAAGGAGTTTAGGAATTAGCATATGACCCAATACTGATTAGAGGGGGGCCCTCGGGGTGGTCTGCTAGGGGCTTCTGGGGCACATGTTACTCTCAACAGAGAGGGGAAGAGAGATAGGAGGTTGGCGGGGGGCAGGGGACGGGGGAGAGAGAGAGAGAGAGAGAGAGAGAGAGAAAGAGGAGGGGAGGAGAGAGGAGGAGAGGCACTTTGCTTCCTTTTAGGATGTGATGCTTGGAACTGGACATTCATCAGTTCAAGATGGATGTAGAAAAGTGGGCCTGGAACACTGACATCACTTGAACTGCTTGTATTATCCATCCTAAAACCTCCTATCTTCAGACTACTTCTTATGGGAGATTAAACACTGTATAGTTTAAGCTACTCTTAGGTATTTTGTTTCTTGCATTCAAAAGCATCCTAACTTAAATGATGATCATTTCCATTTTATAGATCAGGAGACAGAAGCTCTGAGAGGAAAAATCATTAGCCCCATGTCACACATCCTGGAAGTGACAGAATGAGGACTTGAATTTAGGTCTAATTAACTTTGAAATCCACACTTTTCAACGATAGTGACTGCCGTCCTAAACAGTATTTTAAAATCATGGTGGGATACCACATTATCAACTAATAACCTTGCTTTTGTCAGAAGCTAGGTTGAAGATCAAATTAATCAATTTGTGTACCTGATATAAAAGCAAACTGCTTACAAAAAAATGTGTAATTTGCAAGTTTCCCCATATTTGCAAATCTGTTTATCCAGTTTTCTCCAAAAAATTCCAATTATTCATTAATTCAACAAAATTTATTAAGTATTGTGCCTACTCATTTGCTCAATCAAACTAATCATAGTATTAAGATTAGTATAAAGATTAGGAATTCTCTCTCCCTGATGACTGCTCTAAAAACACCAGAGATAGATTTGTTCCCTTTTAGGTATTTATGGTTTAAATTAGAAATCTTATAGTTTAAATATATTTCTTCAGTTCCGGAAGATTGTTTTTTTTTTTTAAATTTTTTTTTTAACGTTTATTTATTTTTGAGACAGAGAGAGACAGAGCATGAACGGGGGAGGGTCAGAGAGAGGAAGACACAGAATCTGAAACAGGCTCCAGGCTCTGAGCTGTCAGCACAGAGCCCGACGCGGGGCTTGAACCCATGGACCGTGAGATCATGACCTGAGCCGAAGTCAGACGCTTAACCGACTGAGCCACCCAGGCGCCCCAATTCCGGAAGATTGTTTTAATAGACCTGGAAATTTTCACAAGTCCTCTCCAAACGTATTTTTGTCACAAGACCAACAAAGTTTACTCAAAATTCTATACCAGAATTGGGGTTAATAATTTCTACTTAGAATGAAATGTTTACTTACCTGCAGTATAACTTATTTTATATTCAATCTAAAATATTTTAATCTCTGGACCAGTGGGCAGTGTTAATTTGAATGGCTGTGTTGGCCAAATATATTATTTGATTCTACCATGAAAAACATTAATTCTTAAAACATTCAGTTTAGAAAAGTTTTTAAAAATATTTATTTACTTTTGAGAGAGAGAGACAGAGAGCAGGAGATGGGCAGAGAGAGACGGAGACAGAATCCAAAGCAGGCTCCAGGCTCTGAGCTGTCAGCACAGAGCCTGATGTGGGGCTCAAACTCACAAGCGGTGAGATCATGACCTCAGCCAAAGTTGGACACTTAACCGACTGAGCCACCCAGGCGCCCCCAAACATTCTGTTTAGATGAGAAGGAACCAATTCATATGGCTTATACATTAGTTACAATAAACAAAAGAACATGATGTATATTCTAAGCGTTTTCATGAAAACTGTACCCATCCACTGTTAAAAAAGTTTAAAAAATATTTGCTTTCAAGCGATTACTGTTACTATATTCTAAGTATATTTTTCACATACTTACTTCCTGATCCACTAGTGAAATATCTGGCCTCAGTCCCTCGCAATAATGCATGTAACGGAGAGAATTCCCTGGCAAATCTCCTCTGAGTAAGATAATTGCATCATGAGGCATAGAGGCTAGAAGGTTCTTTGCAAATTTATCAATGACATAGTTGGTCCTTTGGTCACAAATGCTAAACAAAAGAATAAAGAAACATTAAAATAGCAACATACTGCTACAGTTTCAACAAGACTGAATTTATTTGCTGCACCATTCTTTTCCCATCACGCACTCTACATGTAGGGTTTCAAAGTATTCTAATTTATATCTTTTAAGAAGATAAATATATTTGAAAAAAGAACACTATCATCTGAAAGAAAACTGATTGTGCAATTAAACAAAAATCAGTGGACTGCTTTACTTCTGGAATTTATCATTTCTATAAAAAGGGAATCAGTGCTTAGAAATAAGTCCTTTTCCCCCCCTAAAAACACACCCAATTTCACTAAAAAGAAGTAAGTCTTCTGATTTCACTTGGAATTCAAGGTAATGTCATGTCAACTTCATTTAGACCAAAGGACTTTTCAGAAATTAAAAGGAAATCTACCAATTTCTGGCATAACTTCCTATGACATTGGTCTGACTCTCTTGCATGCAAGGTTGATCCTTTTCACCACTTCCCCCGCACCATAGTCTCTTCTCTCCTTTCTAGACTGAGAACTAACTCATTAGGGAATGACACCAACAAGAAGGAAGGGAAGGAACAGCTGGTTGAGTTGTTTACTTCTCTCCAGGCATTTCTTGCTATTGCCAACAACAGCGGTACAACTCTTTTCAGTGACAGAGTGGACTTTCTAACTTCAAAGAAAACTGGCATGAATTCTGAGAGCTTCCCATGAAAAAAGAAATAGACTACAAGAGAGTAAACGCATCAAAACACGGAACAAGCAATGTCCTGCCTGTTATTATCAGGTCTGTTACATTTAATGGTTTGGAGACACACAGCCTAAAGTTGAATCACTGGGCTAGCGTCACAAAGCAAATGAACACTGCTAGGAACAAAATATTAACCCTTGCCTTTGAAACTGCTGCAACTGCTTCCTGCTATGATTCCCTACTTCGCAGGGTGATGCCTCACATTTTGCCACCTAGTGAAGTTGCTATCTATTCCATTCCCCTGGGACAAATACAAGAATCAAAACAAAATACAATAACCCAGCCATGTACAAGCATCCCTGATGTCGAACCTGGATTGCCCTAAAGACCCGAGTCAGGAGGAGATTGGGATAAAACAAACGTGGGAAACATGTGGGCTTTGCAGACCCTTGTTAAGCTAGCTATGGAGTTGTGCCTGGGACACATGTCCCCTTCCCACCAGACCTCCTGTGAAGCAGCCTTCCCAACACTGGCTCTACCCTGGTATTATAAAGAACATCAGTTTTTAAAGTTAAGTTGAAAGGGGACATCTAACCTTTTAATCATTATTTTTTAAAGGCTTTAAGTATATATGCATGTATATATGTATGTATGTATTTATGAGAGAGCAGGCACATGAGTAGCAGAGGGAGAGGGAGAAAGAATCTTATGTAGGCACCACCCCCCCCCCCCAGCACAGAATCCCACGCAGGGCTCGATATCACAACCTGAGCCGAAATCAAGAGTTGTACCTGAGCCACCAGGTGCCCCAGAAATTTAACCTTTTAAAATACCAATCAGTGCACCTGGGTGGCTCAGTCGGTTAAGCGTCTGACTTCAGCTCAAGTCATGATCTCGTGGTTCGTGGTTTGAGCCCCATGTCAGGCTCTGTGCAGACAGCTCAGAGCCTGGAGCCTGCTTCAGATTCTGTGTCTCCCTCTCTCTCAGGCCTCCCCAGCTCATGCTCTGTCTCTGTCTCTCTCTCAGAAATAAATAAACATTAATAAAAAAACTTTTTTCAATACCAATCAAATCTCACTGTCATGAAACTCCAGTGGACTCTTTCCACCTCTGTAACGTTTACTCAACGCTGATGGAAATAAATGAACTATCATCTAAAACGTGGACGTCTCTTATGTTAGACTGAGGTTTTCATTGGCATGGTTATCAAACAGATTTTTAAAAGTACATATAATACTAATGCATAAGAATGAAGAAACTTTTAGAACTTCAATGATTTCAAAATAATTAATATTCACTGCTATGGAGTGAACTAGAAAAGGGCCAGGTGTTACTCAAAAGATGAAATCTTTGAAGGATAAAGGGAATTATTTCAGGGCATACAAAAGGCCCAAATGCCTTTACTCTCCATCCAAGTGGTATTTAAAAAAAAAATTTTTTTTAACGTTTATTTATTTTTGAGACAGAGCATGAACGGGGGAGGGGCAGAGAGAGAGGGAGACACAGAATCGGAAGCAGGCTCCAGGCTCTGAGCCATCAGCCCAGAGCCCGACGCGGGGCTTGAACCCACGGACCGCGAGATCGAGACCTGAGCTGAAGTCGGACGCTTAACCGACTGAGCCACCCAGGCGCCCCCAAGTGGTATTTTAGATCATGGACACATCACGGACGCATCCTCCAAATCCTACAAAGTCTCTCTAGGGCTCCTTGGGGGAAAATATACAACTGGTTGATATGTGCCACCCAAACCCTTGCTGGCAACGCCCTGAAACTACGCATCAGTCTGCCTGAGATTCTGTTCAGGCAGAAGCACCGCGTCCAGACCAAGCCGTCTCACTCTGAAAACCAGTGGAGGTTACAGGTGCAACAAAGTCCGAGGATCTAAACATCCAAACGTCTCTTGTTTGGGTGAGACTTTTCATAAAATTAAGCATGTGTTACCTGAAATTAGAATATATTTGGTACATTATAAAAAGCGTTGCTGAAAGCCACTCCAGACACTGAAGCCCACTGGTGTTCAGCACTCGGTTGCTCTCAGAAACTAGCGCGGCCAAGCCGACGCCGGCGAGCACGGCCACCACAGCGTTGCTCTGCATCCAGAATCTTTCTACCTGTGCAAGAGACACAAGAGCAGCACGTCCGGCTGGCTGCTTGATGCAACCAATCAGGCACCTGTCGACTTAAAAAATACACCGCGTGTGCCTATTGCTGTCACGCAGGTCTTGTTAACTGACTTTCCCCAATCCGACTCCACGTCCCTCTAGCTTTCAATTTTCAAATATTTCCCCTTTCCCATTTGACACACGAATCTCCCTTTTGGTTTTTTTTTTTTTTTTTTTTATAATTTTTTTTCAACGTTTTATTTTATTTTTGGGACAGAGAGAGACAGAGCATGAACGGGGGAGGGGCAGAGAGAGAGGGAGACACAGAATCGGAAACAGGCTCCAGGCTCTGAGCCATCAGCCCAGAGCCCGACGCGGGGCTCGAACTCCCGGACCGCGAGATCGTGACCTGGTCGAAGTCGGACGCTTAACCGACTGCGCCACCCAGGCGCCCCGTCGAATCTCCCTTTTTGGATCCACACGTTCTTTTCAATCCCGTGGCTTGCGCCTTGAACTCCTGCCACTTGTAAGGTGGAGGGGGTGGAGAAATGCTTTTGCTTTGCTCCTGATGTCTCCTCCCACGTGGGGAAGCTCCACCAATGTAACACCCCTCACTTCTTTCCTGAGGGGTGCAGGCACTGAGCTGATGGGGGGGGGGGAATCTGGGAGCTGAGGGTGGGTCCGCAGAGCCCTCCCCTTTCCTCTTTCTCTTGGAAGTGATCTGCCTACAGGATGCACCTGTCCAGGGGCAGACTCTGTCCCTGTGAGCCAGTGGGGCGGGTGTGGGGTGGGGAGGGTCTTGCCCTGGACAGCGCTGCCTGTGACTAGTGGGTGGGTCTGTCCATTCCAGGATGTGCTATGAGGAAGCCCCCTTGCCCACAGACATAAACCACACTCTCCAATCTCAGAGTGATCAGTGATAAAGGTGATTCACCCTGGTTTATCTCATTTCTCAGTTGATTCAGAACTCAGATGATCAAATAGGGTATTATTTATTAGGCCTCTCGAACACACACATACACTGCATTGGTTTCCGCCATTAGAGAAAAGCTATCTACATTTATAATTTCTACTACAGGGGCGCCTGGGTGGCGCAGTCGGTTAAGCGTCCAACTTCAGCCAGGTCACGATCTCGCGGTCCGTGAGTTCGAGCCCCGCGTCGGGCTCTGGGCTGATGGCTCAGAGCCTGGAGCCTGTTTCCGATTCTGTGTCTCCCTCTCTCTCTGCCCCTCCCCCATTCATGCTCTGTCTCTCTCTGTCCCAAAAATAAATAAACGTTGAAAAAAATATATATAATTTCTACTACAAAGAGAATACGCTAATAATTTTTGATCTATAATAAATTACACACAATTTTAACTATTCTAAGATAAGTCGCTCTTCTACAAGATTCGTGAAGACAAGATTGTACATTCCTAATCACCTTTGGGGTCAAAGGGCCATATCCAAGTCAAACTTACCACACCCATGAAAAGTGGTTTTGAAATATCTAAATTCGCCCTCCAAGCGAAGAACAATGAATAAATGCAAAACATTCCAGTAAAAAGCCATACTGATGATGGGTTCTGTCTGTCCCTATAAAAAAATTTAAATATGTCCAAAATTATTTATGTGCATGAATATTAATGACAATATCACATAGGTTTAAACTACGGGGAAAAAAAATTAGATCCATAAAACTTTCCATTTTTAACTAGGGACAAAGAAAGATCTCAGTTGAAAGAAATCTGAGTGGGAACATATAACCAAAACATAGTCATTCACTACACATTGTAATACATATCACAGACGACTTCACTTGGAACTATACAGCAACAGATAGAAAGTTAAGATTTGCAGAAGAAATACAGATTATTAATCTTGTTAAATCGGAGATGCAATTAAACATACGCAAAACAAAGGAATAATGTCATGCATCAAAATAAGAAGATTTTACAATGACAAATCTCAATATTGGTGAGGACGTAATACTGCAAAAGCATGTGTTATTACAATCTTCAAGAAAAGATACTTTGATAATATATATGAAGAGCCTTAAAAATAATCACACTCATTGACCTAGCAATTTGACATGTAAGTGTAAATCTTTAAGAAAAACCAGAAATGTGGATAAAGGTTAATCCATAAAAATGCTTTAATATTACTTGTAGCAGAAAGAGTGGAAGCAATCTGCAAAGTCTCAAATAGTTAAAAGTTAATTCTCCTAGGTCACAGAATGGAGTTTTACGCAGACGTTTAAATGATTTTAAGTGTTTTTATGATACGGGAAAATGTTCACAATATAACGTTAAGTGCCAAGGAAACACAACTACAAATGTATGTACATGTATAAATTTACATAAAACACTTAGACTAGAAAGTAAATGAACAAAAAATTAAGGGAGTGTTGCATTTTTCAGGTTTTCTTTTATCATCAGAGGAATTCAAATTATGGCTTACTTCTTTTGCAATGCAACAATAAGTAGCTATGGGCAGAGTACAGGATCAAACCAGAAGTTTAAGACATCAAATGACTTGCTTACTTAGATTGTAATGTAATGAATGCTCAATCTTCCAAAATCATTAATTTATAATCAAGAAAAAAAAAACTAGCAAGAAAGCAATACAAATTTGCTGTAACAGAAGTGTCAGAGTCATTTATATTTAATATAAAATAATACTTGCAATGTTCTACAATGACATATTAAAATATGAATGGAATTAGTGAATATGGGGAAGAGAATAGGGAAAAATTATATTACTCACTTTCTTGCTAAAGATATATTTGCCCAAACTGCGAGGGCTTGAATGTTGAATGAGAGTTGGGTCCTCATACTTGTTACTTGAGAACTGTAAAAGACAATCTAACTTATTGTTGGTAGAAAACAAACTTGGTTAGTTCCAAATAAAACATTATTTGTAAGACACACCTGATAACGCACTGAATAGTTTTAAGGGCTGGAGTCAGATTTTAAAATTACTTTGTCTTCTCATTTTAAATTTGGGAGAAAAGGTACCACAAGAAAAGAGTTAAACAGTTCTTTTTTAAATTTCTTTTTTAACGTTTGTTTATTTTTGAGAGAGAGAGAGAGACAGAATGTGAGCAGGGGAGGGACAGAGAGAGAGGGAGACACAGAATCCAAAGCAGACTCCAGGTCTGAGCCGGCAGCACAGGGCTCAACGTGGGGCTTGAACTCACGAACTGCGAGATCATGACCTGAGCTGAAGTCTGATGCTTAATCACTGAGCCACCCGGGCACCCCAAGGGTTAAATAGTTCCAAGATGTTTTCCAATTGTAACACTGGGTTACCAATTTTATATTGGCTTAGGATCAGAGCAAGTAATTCTTCTGATTGTAATATTGGTATGGTGTAGTGTATCGATATCATAAACCAATTTGTATCCTCTGATTGGTTTGGTAAGAAGTCATCAGAAATGGGTTTTTGAACTTCTGTCAGCATTGTACACATGGCCTCCTGTGATTTCCTAATTGAAAACAAAATTAATTCAAATAATTTTCTGGAGATCCAATCATAAAAAAGGAAACAAGAACAAGAGAGGTGATCTCCCTTAAAAGGCTTCCTTGTGGGGCGCCTAGGTGGCGCAGTCGGTTAAGCGTCCGACTTCAGCCAGGTCACGATCTCGCGGTCCGTGAGTTCGAGCCCCGCGTCGGGCTCTGGGCTGATGGCTCGGAGCCTGGAGCCTGTTTCCGATTCTGTGTCTCCCTCTCTCTCTGCCCCTCCCCCGTTCATGCTCTGTCTCTCTCTGTCCCAAAAATAAATAAAAAACGTTGAAAGAAAAATTAAAAAAAAAAAAAAAGGCTTCCTTGTTTTCTATATTATGTGGTTCAAGAATGTTGAAGCCATCTCTGAGAAATGTATTCTTTTTCCTATAATTAAACTAAATTCTTCCATTAACTAATAAGGATTTTCCAACTGCTTTCTGAGTTCTAAAATAGCTCTAGCAGTCTCCACTTTTTAGAAAAGAAACGACTCTATACACCATCTCAAAGAACTTTCTTCTCCCTACCGGCAATTTTGCTGGAGAAAATGCGATGCCATAATTATGGAAACCACACAATGTGTCTTTTACTAATGGAGACTCATCTACTATGAGAAGATATTCTTACCCATTTTCAAATACACTTGAAAAATTGATTCCAGCATGAGGCCCATTTCAAGCCATTCTTCAAAAGGAATGAAGTCAGTCTCAAAATTAATTCTTGGAGATCTGTTGCTTAAGTGTTAGCTCTAAAACATGGTCACTGCCTAGGGTTAGATTCAATAATTTCCTTGTACAGGATTGCAATTTAGAGATATGCATGGGGAAAGAATTTAATTTGCTTGACTGGAAAAGGATAGATGATTAGGTCCCATCATTTTGAAGGATTTTCTAGTAGGTTAATTATGAGTTGCTTCTCTCAACACTCCTGTCCACCTGAAACAATTCAAGGCTAGAAATTCTCTCCCTCAGTCAGAGAGTGCTAGGATTAAGCCTCCAGTCTACATTATGATTTGGTTTGAACAAATAGCGTGGGTGTGAGTGGTCATTACTTTTGTCATGTCTTTTTTCTGGGCATATTACCTAACTGCTATTCCTTTACTATAAAGGAAGCTTTTGTGTTCCCCAATAGATGACCTTTATGCGCACCGAATAAAAGTTAGATGTAAAGTCCAGCATTACTCTTTTTTTTTTTTTAATGTTTCTTTATTTTTGGGAAAGAGAGAGGGAGGAGAGGGGCACAGAAAGAGGGGGAGAGAATCCGAAAGGCTCCGAGCTGTCGGCACAGAGCCCAACGCAGGGCTCAAATCACAAACTGTGAGATCATGACCTGAGCCGAAGTCTAATGCTCAACGAACTGAGCCACCCAGGCGCCTTCACAAAGGTGCCTTACTCTTGAGAGTTCTTTGGAGTTCAGGTGGGATTTGTGAAGGTAAAATATACTAGCAATCTTCAGTGTGATGACAGCCCTGGGAGGTGGGTAAAAGACAGCAGCAGTGAGTTTTCTGGCATGGAGCAAAGCGGAATAAAATGAAGGTCCACAGCCACTGGTAAAGCTGTCTTTATAACTGAGCTTCTGGCGACCTTCTCTCCGAACGAAAAAGAAAAAGGACCCACGAAAGGTTCAGTCAGACATAAAAAAAAAATATTCAAAATTAGTTGTGAGAACCAACAAAAGGTTACATAAGAATAATTGGTACCAGGAAAGGGTTTTCAAATTACAGTATAAAATGAAAACCAGCAGGCTAATAAAACAGTATGCATATTACGATGCCATTTTTAAAAACAAAAATAGAAGAAATATTGGAAGGACACAGACAAAAATGTTACTGGTGGTTATCTCTGTATGTTGGAATTATAATAATTTTAATTTTCTTATTTTTGCTTACCTGGATTTTCTAAACTTCTCATAATGATTATGCATCATATTCTGGGAGTAGGAAAAAAGGTCATTTAAAAAGAAAGGAAGGATGGCAGGAAGCAAACAAGCTAGCAAGTTAACAAGACAGAAACTGTGAGAACCTATGAACTGCCTTGTATACAGAGTTAAAATATTCTCCCCATATTTTAAAAATGGTTTTCAAATAGTCCTGGGAATCCCACATTAATAATTACTTAGGAGATCACCTGTGATAGAAGACTATTTGCCATAATTTTATATTGAAAATATTATAAAAATAGTAAAGGATTGGTATGGATATTTTTCAAGTTGTCTTAATCTGTGTGGGTTTTAAAGCAAATATTAACCCATTTTTCCAAGAACCCTAGTGGGTAACGCAGATGAAATTTATTTGCTTAACCTGGCTCTAAAAAAGGCTGGATATTAAAAATATTTAAGTCCAAAACAGAGCTTAAGGACAGCCTAAAGAAACAGTCTTAAGAGACATCAAGTAAATAAAGCTCTGAATAATTAAAGAACATAGCTCAGGGGCGCCTGGGTGGCGCAGTCGGTTAAGCGTCCGACTTCAGCCAGGTCACGATCTCGCGGTCAGTGAGTTCGAGCCCCGCGTCAGGCTCTGGGCTGATGGTTCAGAGCCTGGAGCCTGTTTCCGATTCTGTGTCTCCCTCTCTCTCTGCCCCTCCCCCATTCATGCTCTGTCTCTCTCTGTCCCAAAAATAAATAAAACGTTGAAAAACAAACAAACAAAAAAGAACATAGCTCAATTCTAAATAAAAATAAAATAATCAAATTGCTAAATACAATGTTATAAAATATCTCTGAAAAAAAAGCATATATAAAACCAGAACAAAGAATAAATTATGTATAAAGAAACAGTGCATTGGGTAATTTCGTATCCAAATGAAAGTTGAAACATTTTAGTTGCATAGGTTCTACATAGTCTCTTAATAACTACTGTATTTATTACTCACTTCAATCTTTACCTTATTGAAGGAAATGCTAGAATGTTTGACAGTATACACACACAACTGTTACCTGTACAGGCTAAAGCTACTTCTCAGACATACTGCTTCACAAAGAGATAAACCCAGAAATCCCAAAATTCAGTTAATGGAATGAATAGAGAATTTACTTAAAATCAGTTCCAGGGGCACCTGGGTGGCTCAGTCAGCTAAGCATCTGACTCTCGATTTTGGCTCACGTCATGATCTCAGGGTTTGTGAGATCGACCCCAAATGGGGCTCTGCGTTGACAGCCAGAGACTGCTTGGGATTCTCTCTCTCCCTCTCTCTCTCTGCCCCTCCCCTGTATATGCACGCTCTCCCTCTCTCTCTCAAAAATAAATAAATAAACTTAAAAACAAAACAAAACACAGTTTCAAATATTTCATACTCACAGCAAAATTTCAGACATACTGGATCCTATTTCAGATTTGGCCTAAACATAAAAGAGAAAAATTTACTTGTGCAAGCATTAAACTGAAGCTTTGTTAGGCTATTGTATTTTAACTACCTTGATTTTAAATATGCGTGTTTTAAATAGACAAAGCAACATCTCTCTTTATTCAGTCTTTACTTCAGAGCCTTACTGAGTTTTTGCAGAGAAGTCAATGAAAACTAAACACTTTCTTTAGGAAGAATTAATGCAGAAATAATGATTGGCTAAAAATCAGTTAAAATATTTCCAGCAGGAATGATTAACACATTAATGAATTAACAGACTTTACACTTTTGTTACGGAGTCTCTTTAAGGCACTTTGATTAGAGCTCATTATCACATGTTAGTCTATAATTTCACAATTACATGTGAATTATACAAATTTCAAATCTGGAATGGCCCTCAAGCAATATTGTAATGGAATAACCAATATAACTAAGCCAGAGTATAAATTTAAAGTATCAAACTTTCTAAGTCAAGAAGTAATTAATAATTATCCTTTCATTAACCTATTTTATTATGAAATATCTCCTCCATACAAATAACATACATAATGTGTATTTAAGGGATAAACAGTTTTTTTTAAAAGTCTACAGAGCCACCATTCACTTAAGAAACAGGACTGCACCAATTCCATAGGGTATCTCACAAAGCACTCATAAGCCTCGCTTTTCTTACCCCCCAGTGGTAACTATTACCTTGAATTTGGCGTTAATTATTCCCCTACTTTCTAATAATATATAGTTCTACTTCTTTTGTATGTCTCCTTGAGTAATAGACTGTTTAGTTTTTGTATGGTTTAGAATTTTCTATCAATGGTGCCAAATAACATGTAGTGTTCGGAGATTTGCCTTCATAGAAGGCACAAAAAACACAAACCATGAAAGAAAAATCCGAGACAACTGTCTCTCTTAAAAACAAAAAACAAAAAAACAAAAAAAACATGAGTTTGTCCTCCTATTCTTCAGATAACCTTTACCATAACCACACTCAGTGTTTTGCCCTGATTTATGTTTTAGGGACAGTAGGGCCTTTTGAACTTTTATAAAGCCATTTTAGTGAAATTATATTTTATAAAGTATTTACACATAGGTATTACAGTAAATAGTACCACGAACACTATTTGTCAAATGTGAAAAAAGGAAGTGTTTTGGTCGAGGTAGATTAAAAATTTTGAGGTTTTTTTTTTCTTTAATCTTTCCAAATATTTTTATTTTTTTATTTATTTATTTATTTAAAAAAAAAATTTTTTTTTTCAACTTTTATTTATTTTTGGGACAGAGAGAGACAGAGCATGAACGGGGCAGGGGCAGAGAGAGAGGGAGACACAGAATCGGAAACAGGCTCCAGGCTCTGAGCTGTCAGCCCAGAACCTGACGCGGGGCTCGAACTCACGGACCGCGAGATCGTGACCTGGCTGAAGTCGGACGCTCAACCGACTGCGCCACCCAGGCGCCCCCAAATATTTTTAAATCACAGACTGAGGGACCAAAGTGATACCCGATGCTAAGAATGAAGTGTTTCAAGTGCTGGTGGCAGAATCTTTTTAACTTTGTCATGCTGAGAAATATATTCGGGATATACGACATTATGATGTCAGGTTTGGGGATTCCAACTTTTTGCTAATGTGTTAAAGGCCATATTCCAAGGAGCAAGTCTGTTATGTAAATAACTGAAATGAAAATTCTCTGTACTGTCATTGATAAATATTGTTTTTTTCAGTCAAAGCCCAGGCAGAACACTGAAGTTTTGCCATTTGCTTCCTTAAAAGTGTTTTACTTATGTTTAAGAGTTTATCTTATTTTTTAAGTAATCTGTACACCCTACATGGGACTTGAACTTACAACCCGGAGATCAAGAGTCGCATGCTCTACCAGCTGCACCAGCCCAGTGCCCCATAAGGGTTTTAAATATAAATTTACCAGACTGAATGTTCCATATTCTTCCCTGAGAAAATGCGTCAAAAATCCTAGCAATGTTGTCTGGTCTCCCCAGGTCCAACGGGCTTGATTGAGGTAGGACGAGACAGGAAGGTAGACATAGGGCAACAAGCCAGCACCGAAGCACAGACTCAGCTTCAACAAAGAGCCCAGGGAGAGTTCCTGCATCAGAGCACATTGGGTTGTATAACAACGTTTATTTTAGTCCCTTCATCCCCGAACTTCCAGAACACAGCGAGGAAAACACCAAAATGTTTACTCAGAGCTGATCTCTCAATTTATAGTTAAGTTACCCCAGAATC
The DNA here is from genome assembly GCF_014898765.1 of Herpailurus yagouaroundi. NCBI lineage: Eukaryota > Metazoa > Chordata > Mammalia > Carnivora > Felidae > Herpailurus > Herpailurus yagouaroundi. The sequence goes on along the minus strand of NW_024412396.1, from coordinate 32,976,117 downwards.
CTATGTTAAACCTTCTGAGTCCTGTGGATTACTAGAGAATTGCATCAGCCTGAATTCCTTTGCATGGCAGGTGAAGCAAATAATATTAGTGAAGACTCCCGAGTATCATGTGGATTGCATGTTTTATATTTAAAACCATGTCATGACATGTATTATTCGAATGCCAATTCACTTCACCACCATCATCGGGAGTAGGCTTCAACTATATTCTCTCTTGTGATTACACACTGATGATATGATTCTCTCTACAAGGGTTTTGGATATTTTGTGGAAATATTGGGCACAAATGAAGCTAGCTTTTAAATTACCTCCCAGCTCATCCAAATGCTTTCTCCTCAGTTTACATATAGGAAGGAGTACTGATGGAAATTTGTTGTATGTAACAATGCTGTTACGTTCGTATGAGAATGTATTTTTTCATCTGCACATTTCTAAAATAAAGGACAGTACTGACAAAGTCTCATAAAGATTATATCCAAAAGAATTCTGATATGCTAAAGACTCAAAGAGTGGTTGCTTTAGTAATTGGGAAAGGGAGTCTCTTACAAATATCATAATTGGAAATTGCCAACTTTTCCTTTACAAAAAAGGAAAATTCATATGTGACAATGAATACAAGAACCAAGGTTCACATTCACCAGAAGTAGAACAAGCAGTTGACTTATATTAACATTTTCAAATAAACACTCTTAATTGAAAATGGAGTGTTTTTATTATAGTACTGATTTCATTAGATATTTCTAAAGAGGTAATGAGATGCACAAAAATGATGCATGAAAAGAGTATAAGAAATAGCTAATCGGATAACATGTCTTTGCTATTCTTAAAAGTAATTTTAAATAAAGCAAATGTTTATATTTTGACAGTTCCTGCATGTTATAAAGTTTGATTTAAAGTGGCACGATGCACAATTTTCCTTTTGTGGGGGAAATACACAGGGAGACAATTACATGAGAGCATTTTCAGAGAGCACTGGAGAGTGGCTCAGAGTTCTAGCTGCTCAGACATTAGAATCATCTGCAGAGCTTTTTGAAAATATTAATGCCTGGGCTTCACCCCAGACCAATTCAAACAGAATTATTTTAGGGTGGGATCAGCATAAATACACACACACACACACACACACACACACACACTATATATATATATATATATATATATATATATATATATATACACACACACACACACACGGATGTATACATGCGTATACATATATGTACACACATATACACACTTTTTAAAAGCTTCCTAGGTAATCTGAGTAGCGAGGGTTGCAACCAACTGACTCAGGACTTCGTACTCTGCCTCAAATCACCTGACCAGTGAGATCCAAGTACCCTGCCACTTTACTGGTAGACCTTATTCTAGCCTCTGCTATTTAACTAGTGAAAATGAAATGCCCTTTGAAGAGGCATACTTCCCAAAATGTCATCACGCATCAGTAGCTGACCTAAGTATGGGAAAAACAGGCTCTCAGACAAGGCTCCCACCTTATCAACTCTGAGTCCTGCATGTTTCATAGAAAGAATATGGCTCTTCTTTCAATTAACTAACACAAGACATTTCCTTTTTTTGTTATTATATTTATTTATTTTTGAAAGTGAGACACAGAGCGTGGGTGGGGGAGAGGCAGAGAGAGAGGGAGACACAGAATCTGAAGCAGGCTCCAGGCTCCAAGCTGTCATCACAGAGCCCAACGTGGGGCTCGAACCCACAAACGGTGAGATCATGACCTGAGCTGAAGTTGGACGCGTAAGCCACCCAGGCGCCTGAAGACATTTACTTTTTAAGTTCCTGACTGTCAGTGCACCGCTCTGGTATCTGAAAGCGCCTTCTCTGATGTCAGAAGCCTATCTATGAGTAAGGCCACCAAGATGGCAACATAGATCATTCCTGACTTCAGTCTTCCTCACAAAAACACCAGCTAGCAACTATCCATAGACAAGACATCATTGTGAAGAATCCCAGGTTCAGGGGTGAGGCTGAAGCACACTGTGCACCACAAGGACTAAGAAGGGCCGTGTTAGGAAGAAGGAGGAGTACTCTCACTGCATCACCCCACCCCCAGGCCAGCACCGCACTGCACTGGCAGAGCATCCCTGGGGCTAGTTTTTCCAGTGGGAAAAGACAGTCCCAGATGGACATCCAGCTCCCCCAACATGCAGGACACTTCCCAGGAGGCTCATTCAGTTCTCACCTCATGAGGACCACGGTGGGGGAAAGGGGTTCGCTGGGCTCAACCACTGGGATCACACAGACAGGAGACAGGGAGCAGGGTTTTCAGCAACCAGTGCTCAGATTTTGCAGATGGTGCCCCTCCTGGCAGCGGTGCCCAAACAGAGATCCCAGCCAGGGTTCACCCACCTGCAGGGCTGAGCCAGTAGCTGATCCCACCCTAAAATAATTCTGGTTTAATTGATCCGGGGTCTACGTTAACATAACAAAGTCCGCATATGACAAGTCCATAGCTAACATCATACTCAATGGTGAAAGAAGGAAAGATTTTCCTCTAAGATCAGGAATAAGACAAGGGTACCCACTCTTACCAACTCCTGTTAAACATAGTCCTGGAAGTACTACAGAGTATTCAGGCAAGAAAAAGAAATAAAAGGCATCCAAATCAGAAAGGAAGAAGGAAAACTGTCTCTGTTTGCAGATGACATGATCTTATATAGAGAAAATCCTGAAGACGCCACCAAAAATCTGTTAGACTAATAAATGAATTCAGTAAGGTTGCAGGATACAAAATTAATGCATAACATTAGTTGTGTTTCTATATACTAAAAATAAATTGCCTGAGGGGCGCCTGGGTGGCGCAGTTGGTTAAGCGTCCGACTTCAGCCAGGTCACGATCTCGCGGTCCGTGGGTTCAAGCCCCGCGTCGGGCTCTGGGCTGATGGCTCAGAGCCTGGAGCCTGTTTCCGATTCTGTGTCTCCCTCTCTCTCTGCCCCTCCCCCGTTCATGCTCTGTCTCTCTCTGTCCCAAAAATAAAATAAACGTTGAAAAAAAATAAAAAATAAATAAATAAATAAATTGCCTGAAAAAAAAAGAAAATTATCTCATTTACAATAGCATCAAAACCAATAAAATATCTAGCAATAAATTTAACCAAGGAGGTGAAAAATCGATACACTAAAAACTAGAAGGCATTGATGAAAGAAATTGAAGAGGGCACAAATAAATGGAAAGATATCCCTTGTTCACAGATTGGAAGAATTAAAAATTTTTAAGTGTCCATAATACACAAAGCCGTCTATAGATTCAATGAAATCCCTGTCAAGATTCCAATGGCATTTTTAACAGAAATAGAAAAATGAACCCTAAAATTTGTATGGAACCACAAAAGACCCCAAATAGCCAAAACAATCTTGCAAAAGAGAAATGAAGCTGGAGGCATCACACTTCCTGATTTCAAACTACATTACAAAGCTTTAGTAATCAGGAGGCAGTTCAAGATGGCAGGATAGGAAGATTCTGAACTCACCTCCACCCACGGACACAAATTTACAAAGACCTGAAAACTACCTGAACAAGCACCTCCACAACAAAGAACAAAAGGGCCACCTGAAAATGGGTAGAAGAGGCAGAGACACGGTCTTACAGAAAACCTCACCCCAATGCTGCAACCCACAGTCAGGAGGGATCTCGTAAATACAGGACTTCTCCCTGAGGGGTATGGGGTTTGTGCCCCACATAAGGCACCCCAACCTTTGGAACCTGCACCAGAGTAACAACCCCCCACCAAATGTCTGGTTTTGAAAGCCAAAGGGGCAAACATTCAGGAAATTCACAGTGCTGTAGGAAACAGAGACTCTGTTCTTAAGGGCTCAACGTATAGACTCACTCGCCCCAAAACCTGGTACAGAAGCAGCAGTCTAGAAAGTGCTAGACCGTAAGTGAAGAAGATTCATTTGTTAATCTTTTTTTAATTTTTTTTTAAAATGTTTATTTATTTTTGAGACAGAGAGAGACAGAGCATGAACGGGGGAGGGGCAGAGAGAGAGGGAGACACAGAATCTGAAACAGGCTCCGGGCTCTGAGCAGTCAGCACAGAGCCCGACATGGGGCTCGAACTCAGGGAACGCGAGATCATGACCTGAGCCAAAGTCGGACGCTCAACCGACTGAGCCACCCAGGCGCCCCTCATTTGTTAATCTTAAAATTGCTGTAGGCGCAGAAGCCTGGTAGAACTCTCTCTGGGGACAGAGACGCTGGAGGGTACCATTTCTGGCGTTTTTCCTTGACCCTGTTATTGCCAGTGAGTGAGTCCCATTCCTGTGTGCCACTCCATCGTGGCTCTACCAAAGCCAGCCAGTGTGCACAGCCCACACAGGGGATGTCCCTTCAGTGCGTGGATCTGGTGATCAAGGGGGATTGTGTTTAGGAGTCCTATGGGTCTGAAACCATTGGAAAGACGGTTCTTAACAAGCTACCATCCCCGAGGGGCTGCACCGACAACAGACTAAAACACACCCTTGGTCTTCCTGTGAAAAAACTTCAGCCTGAGGGGTGGGGAAGTTTCAGATTTACCACACATCTAAAGGCTACAGAAGTGCTCTCAGGGAACGCTGGCTGAAGGATACCATCTTTGAACTCTCACTTGGCCTCACTACAGCTTGCTGGCATCTCCCAGAAAGAAGCTCATATACTCATCTAGAGCCCCGAATTTGCATCAGTCCCTAAGGGGAGGCCTCCAGATTGCTTGGTCTGGAGGCCAGCAAGGCCTATGATTACAGTCCCACGGGACCATATATATATATTTGCATACATTAAAGATGCTAATTGAGGTTCTAGTTTCCAATCAGCCTGAAACTAGGTGCTGAGATCCCTCCGTCTGGAACACTCACAGGCCTTGACACAATAACTGGAACCTACCAAGGAAAACCCAGGCTGCTCAGACAATCATAAAGGTTTGAGAGACAACTAGAGCAAGGTTAAACAATGAGGTACATCCCCTACACGATGCGACTCCTGCAAGACTAGGAGAGGCAGCCATTTTGCCTAGTATAAAGAATCAACCTCAGAGAGTCAAGTAAAATGAGGAGACAGAGGAATACATTTCAAATGAAAGAACAAGATAAAACCCTGGGGAAAAAAATCTTAATCAAACAGAGATAAGTAACTTGCCTGACAAAGAGTCATACAGATGCTCACCAAACTTGGGAGAAGAATGGACGTACACAGTGAGAAGTTCAACAAAGACATAAACATAAGGCAGTACCAAAGTCACAAAACGGAAGAATACAATAACTGAACTGAAAGATACACTATAGGAGTTCGAGAGCAGGCTGGATGAAGCAGATAGAATCAGTGAGCTGAAATAGAGGGAGTGGCACTCACCCAAACCAAGCAGCAACAAGAAAAAAGTTGTAAAAGTGAATATAGCTTAAGAGATTCACAGGACAACATCAAGTAGAAAATCATGTGTATTATAGGGGTCCCAGAAGGAGAAGAGAGAAAGGGGCAAAAAGCTTATTTGAAGAAATAATTGCTGAGAACTTCCCTTACCTGGGAAAGGAAAGAGACATCTGGATCCAAGAAGCCCAGAGACTTCCAAAGAAGATGACCCCAAAGAGACCCACACCAACACACATTATAATTAAAATGTCAAAAGTTAAGGAAGGAAAGAAGGAAAGAAGGAAGGAAGGAAGGAAGGAAGGAAGGAAGGAAGGAAAGAAGGAAAGAAGGAAGGTGGGGAGGAAGGAAGGGAAAAGAAAAAAGAAAATTATAGGCCATATTAGACATCCCTGATGAACATCAATGCAAAAATCCTCAACAAAATATTAGTAAACTCAATTTGACAATACATTTAAAGGATCATATACCGTGATCAAGTGGGATTTATTCCAGGGATACAAGGATGATTCAACATCTGCACATCAATCAACATGGTACACCACATTAATGGAGTGAAAGATAAAAATCATATGATCATCTCAACAGATGCAGAAAAACCACTTATAAAATTCACTTACCATAAAAACTCCCAACAAAGTAGGTATATGGTCACCGAAAGGCCATATGTGACAAGCCCACAGCTAACATCATACTCAACAGTGAGAAGCTAAAAGCTTTCCCACTATTATCAGGAATAAGACAAGGATGCCCACTCTTACCATTCTTAATCAACATAGTATTGGAAGTCCTAGCCAGTGCAATTAGGCAGGAAAAAATATAAAAAGCATACAATTGGAAAGGAAAAAGTAAAACTGTCACTATTTGTAAATGACACGATTTTATATAATGAAAACCCTAAGGACTCCACCAAAAAGCTGTCAGAACTACTAACCGAATTCAGTAGAGTTGCAGGGTACAAAATCAATATAAAAAAATCTGTTGCTTTCTTTTTATACAGTAACGATGAACTATCAGGAAGAGAAATTAAGAAACCAATTCTGTTTACAATTGCATCAAAAAAGAATAAAATACCTACAAGTAATTTTTTAAACAATTTTTATTTATTTATTTATTTATTTATTTATTTATTTATTTATTTAGAGAGTGAGCAGGCAAGAGGAAGAGAGAAAGAGAATCTTAAGCAGGCTCCATGCTCAGCATGGAGCCTGATGTGGGCTCGATCCCACAACCCTGGGATCATGACCTGAGCGGAAATCAAGAGTCGGACACTCAACCAAATGAGTCACCCAGGCGCCCCTACCTACAAATAAATTTAACTAAGGAGGTGAAAGACCCATACACTGAAAACAATAAGACACTGATTAAAGACACTAAAGAAGACACAAATAAATGGGAAGACATTCTATGTTCATGGATTGGAAGAGTTAGGACTGTTAAAACATGCAAAGCAGTCTACAGATTCAATGCAATCTCTAACAAAATTCCAGTCATTTTTCACAGAAATAGGACAATCCACTTGTATGAAACCACAAAAGATCCCAAATAGCCAAAGCCATCTTGAAAAAAAACAACAAAGCTGCAGGCTTTTCAAACTATACTATAAAGCTACAGTATTTAAAACAGTATGGCACCGGGGTAAAAACAGACACAGATCAATGGAACAGAATACAGAGCCCAGAAATAAACCCAGGCACACATGGTTAATTAATTTATGACAGAGAGGCAAAAATACACAAGGGGAAAAGACCAGTCTTTTCAAAAAATGGTGTTAGGAAAACCAGACAGTCACATGCAAAAGAATAAAACTGGATCACTATCTTACACCACAGACAAAATTAACTCAAAATGGATTACAGACTTGATTGAAAGACCTGAAACTATAAAATTCCTAAGAGAAAACATATATACATACATACATAATATGAAGTATTATTCAGCCACAAAAAAGAAGGAAATTCTGCCATTTGCAACAACATGGATAAAACTTGACAGTATTATGCTAAATGAAATAAGTCAGACTGAGAAAGGCAAATACTGAATGACCTAACCTATACGTGGGATCTCAAAAAACTGAACTCCCAGAAACACAGAGTAGACTGGTGATCACTAGAGGTGGGGTTTAGGGATTGAGGGAAATGAGTGAATGTGGTCAAAGTGTGCAAATAATTATAAAACGAGAAAGTTATAAAATGAGTAAGTCTGGGGGATGGTCATTATAGTATTGTACTGTACATCTCGAAAGATCGAGAATAGATCTTGAGTTCTCGACACATATGCACACACAATTTTAACTACATGAGGTGATGGATGTGTTAAGAACCGCATTGTGGTAACCTCATATATCAAATCATCATCCTATATACCTTAAACTTACACAGTATTATATGTCAATTGTATCTCAATAAGCTGGAAAAAGAAAAAGGAAAAAAATGAAGACTGGAAAAATAAAAAAGACGCCGGCTAAGATCACGGACAGCAGGGTGTGAGGGCACCCCCATCTGTGTATCCGTCAATCTGCAAGGAAAATATTTGCGCCTCCTCAGGTTTGTACTCTATAGAGAAGCCTTCACTGAATTATATTTTTTATGTTATATCTCCAACTTTAAAAATCAAGCGTTTATATAATAAAAGACCAGATAAAGAACTTTCTGTATATTCTATAATACCACTATTAGACACTGCCTGCTACACTAATATTCCTTACATAATGGACATGATTGACTTCACAGAATCCAGTTCCAAGAAAAAGTTGATCTCTCCTGTCAATTGTTATGTTCCGTTTTTATCTATTTTTGATCGCATAAGAATTTTATAACCTCCATGTTATCCTTTTTGCTTTGTTGCCAGAAGCTAAGGACAAAATATGTTCAAGTACAGTAAATACAATTACCTAAAGTTTTGGAACAATTTCCCTATTTCTGTATAATAATTTTATTAAACATGTATTTTCTAATATAATTCTGACTATAGCAACAAACAATGAAATGATAAATAAATGTAGCTGACAAATAAACAATAATTAACAAACCAATAAACAATAAGTAAAATGACTCCAGTGTTGGCTTTGTATTTAGATTGCTTCAACCTCTGGGAGGAAGACTGACAGAATAAAGGGCTTCCGTCTTTCCAAAAACTCACACCTAACTCAGCTCCCTGCCTTCTTACGTACATCTCCTAACGCCTTACAGAGTATAGTAATTTTCTCATGTTGCTTTATACCGCTATTTAAATTAATAATAATTTTTCCTTTGAGAGAAAGGAAAAGCTGAAATAAATCATTTTGAATTCTACAGAAATCTGTTCTGAGAAAACAGGATTGTTATTTACCAGAGATTTTATTTTTTGGGTCACAATAGCAGTGACAGTGTCTTGTTTTGTTGGGCGCTGCATCCCTAACACCTAGAGTAGCATCTGGCAGCGAGCAGGGGCTTGACAAACAGCTGGATGAATGAATAAACTATTAGGAATACACTATCCTTTGTCTTAGAACATATAATAAAACAATCAAGGAAATCTGTTACTAGTGTTGTAACTCCTATTTTTATCAAAGGTGCTGTTCAGAATCACTAAGAAAATGATGAAACAGGCGAGATGCCACTGCAATCAATACTGCATTTTTGTAAATCCTATTTTTTTTTCCAGTCGATGTTGTTAGAGCCTCAGGTCACTTACACATTATAGAAAACTAAAAAAAATTTAAAGCTACACATTTTCTGATGCCATAAATGTTATATCGGGCCTTAATAAAATATTATGAATTTTCATTAAAAACACTCAAAAACCTACCTTCTCTTTTAAAAGTCGGAAGAGAATCCATGGTATTATGCACAAAATATAGAGTACTATTGTGTGCTGATTACATAAGCTAAGGCCACAGCAGAAAGCACCAATTTTAGCTATCTGAAAAAAAAAAAATCTAAGTTAGAAATTCATCTAAAACTCATAAGTAAGTACGATGGTAAAAAACTATTCTTTATATTAAAACCAAGCACTTGTACCATAGGTCAGGCTGAAGTCAACCTCTTAGACACAAGCAGTCACACTTCAACAGACACTAATATTTATCACCATTATTTTTTCTAATATTGCCCATTCTCATCCAATCACTGCAGTTTGACCTTACATGACTGCCTTCAAATTAAGTTTCCGAAAGTTCTGTGTGATGACTAGATAAGTCCTAACAACAGTAGGATACTGTGTCATTGAAGTAAAACCTGTAACTAAAGCTCAGTCATTCTTTCCGTTTCATTTTTTCTCCTATTAAATAAAGTACAATAGGGACGCCTGGGTGACTCAGTTGGTTAAGTGGTCGACTCTGGTTTCAGCTCAGGTCATGATCTCATGGTTTGGGAGTTTGGGAGTTTGGAGTTTGTGAGCTGCGCTCACAGCTTGGAGCCTGCTTCGGATCCTTTGTCTCCCTCTCTCTGCCTCTCCCTCTCTCTCAAAAATAAATAAATGTCAAAAAAAATTTTAATAATAAGTAAAATAAGGTGTAACACTTTTTTATTTAGAAACCAAGTCATGGGTGCTGTTTTTGCTTTTTTTGAACATGTGCAATTTTCATAATCAGAAAAAGTTATTTTGAACAAAAAGTAAACTCTAAAGCAGCACAGAACTGTTTATGGAAACCCCAGATAAACCAGGGTATTCTTCTGTTCATATATTCTTTAGCAACAAAAAGTTGCCTATACTAAGATGGTTTGGTACCTTCCAATGTGTAGACTGTAAGCTCCTAGAAGACCGGGTTCCTTCACATTTCAAATGATTCTGATATTAGCATTTGCCTTATAATTTATTGTAACCTCTTCTGAACTACTTTGTTTATACATTTGATACTCTTCTTATAGTTAAAAAATAGTACAATATTTTGGTATTTTTTTTTGAGGGAGAGAGAATCTTAAGCAGGCTTCTCGCCCAGCATGGAGCCTGATGCGGGGCTTGATCTCATGACTGTGAGATCATGGCCTGAACCGAAATCAAGAGTCGGATGCTTAACTGACTAAGCCACCCAGGTGCACCCTGCCCCAACAGTACAAATTGGATCTTTTTGGCAATTAGAGAGTCAGTCAATGTACCATATTGGCATATAACCTAAGGTGGTCAGTCTGGAGCTTGGCCTCTTATGACCACACATGCGCACATGCACACACACGTGACGGTGGGGCTAACCACCAAGCCTATCTCTCCCACAGGACTCGGAGGGGGTTCCAATCCTCTCATTCTCCAGAAAGCTTCTGAACTCTGAGAGGAAAAAAAGTCCCATGTTGTATAAAGGCTATCACGGGTCACCGTAAAAGAACTCAGAATATTTTCTCTCTCGACATGCCTAGATTACCTTGACAGTAATCAGATCAGATACACAGCGCCCAAACCAAAGTTAAAAGGAAATATAGCAACTGTCTAAAAATTAAAACAAAAAGTGATTTCACTTTGATCAAAATAGGTTACCTTTGATCTTTCTTTGGCGGTTGCTGCCTCCTCAAAATGTACAGTAAGAGCCATAAGCAGCCCCACAAACAGATTGTTTAAGCTGAAAACCTCTGCTGCAATGGACCAGTGCCATGTTAGACGAGAGAATGAAAACACCCCCGCAGCAAGGATTCCTCCAGCATGGGAGCCAGAAAGCCTGCAAACACAGATAACATGAAATCTTCTTTCCCAACAAAAAGAACCGACTTTATTTTCCTTTTTAGAAACTGTAGCGGCAGAAATTATGACAGTCACCCAGCCCTATCCCAACACATTATATGGTTAATACATTACTTTCATATAATAATTTCTTCCCACACGTTTTAATTAGCAAGTCCATATATTAACTTATCAACAAATGAGGGAACGAGCCGGCTGGGTCTCCCATGCACTGAATGAGGTTTAGTTCTCAGATGGAACCTCTAGGATTCGAGCCAGTGCAGAAAGCCTGAAGTGAGAGTAGCTGGAGAGATAACAAGTAGTAGCTGGAGAGATACTGAGTCACTTTTCTTGCTATAGCCGCAAAGAAGGATGGTCTGGTTAACATGGAGCTATGCTGAATTGTAAAAATTAATGAAATGGCAGACGATCTATTCAGGAACACCCTTTCCCACTTCTTGTGGCATGTATGGACCTAGGCACCTTCCACACGACCACACTAGAGTGTATCTCTCAACATATGGCAAAGACGTCTTCGTCACAATATTTGGTGATTTGAAGATCTTGAAAGTTAAGGTCTTAGTTTCTAGTGATTTCTTCTCAAAACAAAGTTGAAGTTGAAAACGGAGTATCTTCTTTTAAAGACAGGGATGGGAATGTGAATTTCATTAACACAAAGAGAACCAAACGCTACACTTGGAAACAAATTTCTCAGCCCCAGTGCCAACGAGAGGCAGACGTCTCAAATAGATCAGGAAGCTGGATCTCAATCCAGAGATCTGATTTGAGACTGGCAACATGATGGAATATGTTAGCACAGCAATGTCCTATTTCACTCGAAGTCTAAAATGATGAAAGAGCTGTTACCAAATATCTCTAACACGTGTTGTGATTTAGTAAGCATTACCATATCTAATAGTTACAATATTATATAGCCCTAAGTCATCGCTTTTAAACTATATTGTTTTGTGTAAAAAGTGGAGTAATTTTGTGAAGTAGTTGTGGCTTTTAATCAAGCATTTTAGAAAAAAAGTTAAAATACAATTTTGATATCACTGAACCTGTTTTTGAGGTCCTCTTTGCAATTTATTTCTTTTCTTTCCCTTATAAAGGTCACCAGTTTCCTATTTCTTTCAGGGTTCCCCATTCTTCCAATGACCCTGATTCAACACATTAAAGCATTTCTTCCTTCTAAATTACATTCCAAATTCCTTTCAACTTGTCCTCATACTACCCTAGACTCAATTATTTTAATAGTTTCCTGTTTCTTCTGTTTTCCAATCAATTCTGCAATATAACATCACATTAAACTTCTTAAAACATGCTCTTTATGACTACCTAGCCCCCCAATTTAAGGACTCTTCATTGCCTGTAGGAAACGAGCCAGGTTGGAATCCACGCTCCCAGCGAATAGTACCTAGCCGCTAATTACCAGCATTATTATCTCTACCAACCAGTTAGGCTCCTCAAAATTCCCTAATAAGACATCCTTATTCCCAGTGCCATACCTCTGCTCATGCTGTACCCACGAACTGAATGTCGTTTCAGCTTCTATTTATTCAACCTCTACTCTTTTCTCAAATTTCTCTTCAATTCCCAGGTTTCTAGCTCATCTTGGAATATTTATGGCATGTTAACTGCCTGCAATAATTATTCTGACATTATTTTTGAAATGTGAACCGGAGTTAAACTTCATTTATATTGGAAGTCTTTAGCTCCAAGCACAGAAAGGAAACTCAGTGAATGAGAGAATGAATTAATCTTAAAGAATGGTAACATTTTTAAAGGAATTTCCATGTTTCACCTGTCAATATTATTTTAGAAAGTCAGCATAAGATATAAGATTCCTTCCTCTACTTAAAACATAAATTCAGGGTGCCTGGGTGGCTCACTTAGTTAAGCGTCCTATTTTGGCTCAGGTCATGATCTCATGGTTTGTGAGTTCAAGCCCCGCATCAGGCTCTGTGCTGACAGCTCAGAGCCTGGAACCTGCTTCAGATTCTGTGTCTCCCTCTCTCTGCCCCTCCCCGCTCACGCTCTGTCTCTGTCAAAAAAATGAATAAGCATCAAAAAAAAAAAAAAAAAAACCACACACACAAATTAGCTTCCTTGGAAAACTGGCTGATTCCAGGTCTGTGGTAGCTCAAGTATAAAATGAATCTGAACTATCTTGTGCCAGAACGTAAGGAAGTGTTCAAAAGGGGACATGACAAAAGGACAAGGAGTCAGCTTAAAGGGGCCAAATCAGGGATAATTTAAATATCAATAATTATAGTAATAGATTGCAACCCAATGAATAAATAACCTATAGTGATATAAACAAATAAACGGGAGAAGAGAAAGTCCATAGAAAGTCAACAACTAATAACTGTAGAAGAAATGATGGAATTTGGCAGTGATCACCATCAGAATAATGGATACCAAAATTAGTGGGTAAGAGTTTTGCAGTAACAGAAATATGTACATAAGTTGAAACGTATCTGTCTAGAAATAGATTAACTACAAAAGGAAAAATGCTAACGTTACAGTGGCAAACCAGGCAGACACAATCTTAACCACATGATCAAAGTTAATGCCCAGAAATAGGACAAACATCATATACTTCCTGATCTAGTCCCATCAAAAGAATAGAGCATCATTTCTAAGGTAATCTTGCCAAAATGTATTACCTGAAGCTACAGACAAATTCAAATTGAAGAACATTCTATAAAATAACTGGCCAATATATACCCCCAAAAATGTCAAGGTCTTGAAAGACAAAAACAAAAAGCAAAAAAAACAAAAAAAACAAAAAACATAGGTCCATATGAAGACTAAAGGGATACAACAATAGAATAAAAGGTATGATCTCGAATTTTCTTCTGTGAAATAGGATATTATTGGAATAATTGGCAAAGTCTGAATCACCTCTGTAGATAACAGTGTTGTATCAGTGATAATTTCCTGACTTTAAGAAATGCACTGTGGATATGTAGGAAAATGCGCTTGTTTTTAAGAAACACCCCTTGAAGCATTTAAGGGTAAAAGGGTACCATCTATGCAGCTTACTCTTAAATGGTTAAAAACAAAACAATACACACATATGGCTTGTGGCTAATGATACTGAGCATCTTTTCAAGTGCTTATTGGCTATCTGTATGTCTTCCTTGGAGATGTTTATTCAGACCCATTGCCCACTTAAAAATTAGGTTGCCCTTTGTATTATTGTACAGTTCTTCTCAACTTCCTTTTGATACATTTCTTTTCTGTGAAACACAGCTAGAGTCCATTGCTTGCATCCAAGAGCCCTGACTGAAACACGCTGCCTTCCCTCTTTGTTATTTCTATTACGTTTTCAAGGGAAACTATGTGAGCAAATTCTGAAAATAAATGCTGAAGATGCCATAGCTTTGTGAAAAGCAGAAGAGACAGCAGTATGTCTAAGAACAGAATGCATGCATACATACATAAGATATGAAGAATACAAAACATTTTGGAGGTCTCATCATTTTACTATTTGATTTGCGGTTTTCCTAGCAATGTATATAAGCTAAGCTTATACAAATTTCATTGATTTCAGCAGCCTTTTGTAAACAGTGAATATCCATTAAAACACACGTATTTCAACAAACTGCCTTTAAATCTGCTTTATGCTAAGATTCAGAATCAATCACCATTTTCCCAACCATGTAACATGTATAAATGAGTGGGTTAAAAAAACAGAGACATGGCACAAGAACAGACACTCAGATCAGTGGAACAGAATACAGAACCCAGAAATGGACCCACAAACGTATGGTCAACTAATCTTTGACAAAGCAGGAAAGAATATTCAATGGAATAAAGACAGTCTCTTCAGCAAGTGGTGCTGGGAAAATTGGACAGAGACATGCAGAAGAATGAACCTGGACCACTTTCTTACATCATACACAAAAATAAACTTAAAATGGATGAAAGACCTAAATGTATGACAGGAAGCCATCAAAATCCTCAAGGAGAAAGCAGGCAAAAACCTCTTTTATCTTGGCCGCAGCAACTTCTTACTCAACACATCTCCAGAGGCAAGGGAAACAAAAGCAAAAATGAACTATTGGGACCTCATCAAAATAAAAAGCTTCTGCACAGCGAAGGAAACAACCAGCAAAACTAAAAGGCAAACCGACAGAATGGGAGAAGATATTTGCAAATGATGTATCAGAGACAGGGTTAGTATCCAAAATCTACAAAGAACTTATCAAACTCAACACCCAAAAAACAAATAATCCAGTGAAGAAATGGGCAGAAGACATGATAGACACTTCTCCAAAGAAGGCATCCAGATGGCCAACCGACACATGAAAAAATGCTCCACATCACTCATCATCAGAGAAATACAAATCAAAACCACAATGAGATACCACCTTACACCTGTCAGAATGGCTAACATTGACAATTCAGGCAACAACAGATATTGGCGAGGATGCCGAGAAAGCGGATCTCTTTTGCATTGTTGGTGGGAATGCAAGCTGGTGCAGCCACTCTGGAAAACAGTATGGAGGTTCCTCAAAAAATTAAAAATAGAACTACCCTATGACCCAGCAATTGCACTACTAGGTATTTATCAAGGGATACAGGTGTGCTATTTCGAAGGGACATATGCACCCCAATGTTTATAGCAGCACTATCAACAATAGCCAAAGTATGGAAAGAGCACAAATGTCCATCGATGGATGAATGGATAAAGAAGATGTGGAATATGTATACAATGGAGTATTACTCAGCAATCAAAAAGAATGAAATCTTGCCATTTGCAACTACGTGGATGGAACTAGAGGGCATTATGCTAAGTGAAATTAGTCAGAGAAAGACAAATATCATATGACTTCACTCATATGAGGACTTTAAGATACAGAACAGATGAACATAAGGAAGGGAAACAAAAACAATATTAAAACAAGAGAGGGACAAAAGATGGACAAAGACTCTTAAATATGGAGAACAGAGGGTTGCTGGAGGGGTTGTGGGAGGGGGCATGGGCTAAATGGGTAAGGGGCACTAAGGAATCTACTCCTGAAATCATTCTTGCACTATATGCTCACCAATTTGGATGTAAATTTAAAAAAATTAAATTAAAAAAAAAAATAAAGGAGAACCCCCCCCACCCCCCAAAAAGAAAAATTAAAGAGGAGACAATTCAAAACATCTGTTGGGGGGCACCTCCACAAGTCGAGGAGGGACACATACAAGGATTTGCAAGTTGCAATAGATGCTCAGGGAGGCCGCAGAGACGGTGGGTGTGGAGTGGCAGGATCCATGGGTGTGGCCGTGGAAAGGTCTGAGGCAACCTGAGCTGGCCTGGAAAGGCTGGATAGAGCCAGGGTTAGCGGCTTTACTATGTGGGTAGGACAGAAGGGCAGGAGGGAAGGGAGTCTGTACTGAACCATGGGGCCTAGACTGGGTAGGGAAGGAAGCAAAGCAGCAGAAAGCTGATGAAGGCAACAAAAAGGATGAGCAAAGGGCTCTAGGTCTCAGTTAAATGGAAGACAAGTGTAGAGGCATCAAGGAAATGAGTGAACCGAAAGCTGAAGTCACTCCAGGTAGTGGAAAGTCAGCTGGGGAAGGGGACATCGAACTGGTAAAGGGTGGAACAGGCCTGTTAAACAAGAACTCGATCCGATTATTGAAAGCAGGGGATGGGAAATCCCATGCTAACAAGGACATGTGATGCCCCACATCGGCACACTGCTAGCTGAGTCTGGGTTCTGCTGACAAGTCAAAGGATGATGTCTGCAATGGGAAGCATGAGGACTTTCTGAAGACTCTGGCGGTCTTCAGTTCGCTCACTGACTGTGCAGCCAGGCAATCTCGGTATATTGTCCAAGGCATATTACATTATCTGAGCTTGCTTCGTTTCACCCGAATGGACACAGCTAACTGACTAGAGAGCAAGTTGAAGTGAACGGTGATTTCAGGAAGACATTTCAGGATCATTTTCAGGATCATCAGCTTCCTGTTGTCCACATCCGTAGCCTCTATTCTCTGTTCTCACCTTAGCATTCTCTTGAAATAGCACCCAGTTATCCAACTGCTAAATACAACAGGCTCCCAGGACCTCTCTGCTGTACTGATCCCAGACCCAGACCCACTCTACTGAGTTGACCCGGGCTCCGCCTCCCTCTGGTGTTCCTTCTGTGGCCCTCGATCTTCCTTCTGTGTTTTCTCTGAATGGCTCCCCTTCATCCGTTATCTCCTTCAAAGCTGATGTTTCCAAGATCTCATTCTCAGGCAACTCTTCTCACGCGTACATACTCCCCACGGGTGGCCTTATCCACTCACTGTCTTGACTTCAGCTACCGACTGCAAACTGAAGTAACCAAATCTGTCTCTATACTGCCTCCCCCTTAGTTGCAGACTGACGTGTCTCCAACTGACTGCTGTACACCTCACAACAAAGCCACTCCAGCTCTGGGTGTCCCACAGAACCTGAATATCAACATGGGCAAAGTTAATTTCTCATCCTCTTCCCTAAATGATTCCTGCTCCTGTATTCTGTCTTAGTGGTTTTCAGTATCTACCTAGTTTAGTTACCTAAGAAACCTAAAGTCGTTGTCAAAACTCCTGTCCCTATCTCCACGTCGAACATACCATTTCCTGCCAGTTTTACTTCATCAACGTTTTAAAAACTCATTCGCCTCTCCGTCCATACTGCTACTGCCCTATATCAGCCGTTAGGCTCACATCAACTTGGTGGCTTTGCATGTTGTGTGCCTCCAGCCCTCGGCTCACCATTGCCACCAGAACGAAGGATCCAAAACATACTTGCTCTTGCACATTTCTGCCTCCAACCCTGTAATGACTCCTCTTTGATTATAAAACATTTTACAATGTCCTCATTACGACAGGCAAGACCTTTCATGATCTGGTCTCAGCCTACGTGCAGCTTCATTTTTTGACATAACCCATCTCATAGTTTGTGTTCTAGCAACACTAGGTGAGTTTTAAGTTCCAGTACTTACAGGCTGTTTCTACTCCATCTCTGGGTTTCTTTGCCGATGAGCAGTGCTGCTGGGTACATTTTTCCAACAAGTTTTTCCTAAAGTACTTTCACTAAGACTAGGGTAGTTTGCTCCTTCTCCAGATTCTATTAAGTCAAATGTATTAAGTGGATACTGAATACACATGTTTTTCCGTATTTCTAAAACTGTACAATCCTGAGGAACAGAAATTTTTAACTGCAACCTAATCAAAACACAGTTAAGGAAGCCAGATATGGGGAACTTGAAGTCCTCTAAATAATGTATTACAAAGCCAACAGACTTATTTTTGGACTACTGAAACCACTGTATGGCCATTTCAGCATATCTGTATATTTTAAAAATTAAAAGCATATCTCACTTTACATATGTGTGCTTGTCCCTAAAAAAGCCTTTTGATTTTTGGGAAACTAAAGGTTTTTTCACCTATGTGTTTCAGACATTCTTTATCTTTAGTTTTTGATGCTCTCTGAATAACAATGGTTTCTAATTATCTCAACATAAGTCCAAGTATTTCTAAATAAAGCTTTTCTAAAGTTACATATGCCACTATTTAGAAGTCAATCTTTTTTTTTCATTGCAAAAAAACTGAAAGGAAAGATGTTTTGGTATTGGGGTAAATTTTGTTTACGAATCATGTTGTCTTTCACTGTTGTGCTTTACTATCATAAAAGCGGTACCTTAGTAACAAATGAAATTGAGGGAAATATTAAAGGATTCATGTTTGCTTCTATTACATTAACTTTTGTTATACTAGTTTTTGTTACATTAGTAACAAAATTTTATTTTTAAAAAATAAAGCAATGTCCATATGGATGTATCTTACAGAAACTAGGGAATAACCCGTTTTTCCACCCTGTACTTTAATTCAAGTGTTTCAATATTCTCTTGGCAAGAGTATAGAAATCATAATTTTACCTAAAAGAATTTTATATTACTTTGTTCCTTGTCTAAAGTGAATATTTCAAAGGAGATAAGAAAGTAGAGATTTACAGTTACTCACATTGCCTTCCACATACTAATGTATAAATAAAGTCCCTTAAATTTTCTCACGTTTTTCAGAAATTTCAAAGACAATAGGTTTTCACCTTATGTCTTATTGAGCCAAATATCAATGAACCATCCATATCAATAAGCCACACTGCAAGTCTAAGATAGAAGACATTAAATGTGCAAAAGATTTACTTAAGTGATGATGCAAAAATCACACTGATGAATACGTCTGAAGGTGAATCTTATTTAAGCAAACAAGATGACTAAGCAAACCCTTTTATTATCTGTTTATGTATGAATCTTTAAAAAGGTATTTTTGAGGGCACCTGGGGGGCTCAGTCGGTTAAGCATCCGACTTCAGCTCAGGTCGTGATCTCATAGTTTGTGGTTCAAGCTCTGCGTTGGGCTCTGTGCTGACAGCCCAGAGCCTGGAGCCTGCTTTGGATTCTGTGTCTCCTCTCTCTCTCTGCCCCTCATGTTCTGTCTGTCTCTCAAGAATGAATAAACATTTAAAAAATTAAAAAAATAAAATAAAATAAATAAAAAAGTATTTTTGTATGAGTGTACAGAATACCTACAGCCTCCAACTAAGCCATCATCTATTCTGATTCCTGGGGTCTTTGTTATTTTATGAGCCTGGACAAAGATGATCCCTCTGAACGAAGGGTGCCCGGAGTAAATGATTAGGCAAGTTAGCTGTAATCTCTTTTGGGGAATAACTATTTTTTATCTATTTATTTGTTCATTAAAAACAATTTTTTTAGACAGGGGGAGAGAGAACACGTTGGAGAGAGGGGCAGAGGGAGAGAGAAAAAGAGAATCTTAGCTCCCTGCTCAGCATGGAGCCCCAACGCGGGGCTGGATCCCACGACCCCAGGATCCACCTGGGCTGAAATCAAGAGTCCAATGCTCAACTGACTGGGCCACCCAGGCACCCCTTGGGGAATAATTCTAACCAGAACACATATTCCGCAATTTTTTTTCCCTCAAAAGGCTACATATATATATTTATAGTTTGGGGTGGGAGGGCAGAATTAAATTATCTAAGTAGAAGGAAACACTATTCATACACCTTACGGAATACAATACTGTTAAGTGAATTAGTAGTCTAAACTTCTGGCTAAGTAATCTTTCTTTTAAAAATATACAGAAGGAGGGCTGCCTGAGTGGCTCAGTCAGCCGAAGTGTAGGACTCCTGATTTTGGCTCAGGTCATGATCCAGAATCATGGGATTGAGCCCCGCCATGCTCAGTGCTGAGCACAGATAGAGCCTGCTTGGGATTCTCTCCCTCTCTCCCTCTGTCATCTCCCCCACTCAGCCCCCCCCCTCTAAAATTAAAAAAAAAAAAAAGAAAAAGAAAAAAAATATATGGAAGAAATTTCCAATCTGACATTATTACCTAAGCATGAGATTTAAGTAAAATTGTTGTTCTGGGTCCACAAAATGAGCTGTTTGGTATCAATCCATAAAGTCAAATGTACAGATGGACTATAAATAGACGTAAATCCAAAATAAGGTAAAACAACGGTCATCTACCCATAGACGTAGTCTGAGGATTTTTTTTTTTTTCAAATTAAAATGACATAATTAAAAACACTATTGTGTTTTCACTCAGCAATCCCAGAGTCCTACTTTCCATTTTCATTTTATTCTTTTGAATAAATATGCTTAACCATTTTTTTTTTACAAAGCAACTAAGGAGTTAGTAAATTTATTTATATATACTTAATGCGTTAAAGTGGCATCTTAAAATGAGCTCACTAAAAAGAGGCACATTTATCTACTGACATTGATGAAACTGCTTCAATAAAAAAGAAAAAGAGAAATTCAAATGAGGTGGTGAATAAAATAAGAAGTCTCTTCACCAGAACTCAAGAATAAATTGCAAAACAGTCTAAACTATTTTCCATTTTAATTTAAGGACACCTTATGATATGAGAAAAAATGTTTTCCATTCTCATTTAGATTTTCACAGAGCCTCATAGAAGGAGGTCAGAAAACACATTTCTTCAACTGAAATACGTATTTTTAGAATCTAACCTGACTTATAGAAAGATAACATGTTATGAAGCCGTATGAAGAAATAATCGCTTACTTAAAACACCATTACTGTGATCATTTTAATAACACAACCACTATATTGTAAAAGATAGTCACATGTCAGTACTAACAATCAAAATCCAAGTTGTTACACTTTGCGAGAGGGATGCTGAATTTAAGGGCTCATACTAATAGAGTAAAGCAATGATATAGATGATTCAAAACATCCAATAATCTAAAAGTCACTGAAGTATGTTTTATTTTATATAAACATGTTTTTATGTTACATGTAAAATATATTTTCCAGTATATTTGCAGTAAATAAATCTTCCAAATTGCTTTGTGCTTGGGGTAACACTAAATGTCACGCAGTTCACATTCTAGTAAAGTACAGTGGTTAGTCAATAAAGAAAGATGTGCCAAGAGTATGATAGACAGTATGGGAAGGGTGGTCAAGTATTTAAAATTTCATCCAGATAATGCAAATAACAAGAATTCTCCACTGGGGTATGGAATATGGGGTAAGGATTAAGATCGTCCTAACAAATGTGAAGCTCAGAATTCTATGGTTAATACACAAGTGCCTTCTTTTTGGTCCACAAAATCCATGAGACCTAGATAAGATTCCTAGGAAAGGTACTGATTGTGCAGGAGTTTTCTCACTGATGGAATACTCTTCATCTGTTGACACAATGGATAAATCAGGAGGTTACAATTTACACCACTGACACAGGTTTGCTATTGATGATAAGGTATATTTTTCTTTCTACTACGTGGTATTTGATTTTCATGTGTAGTCACATGTTTGTCTAACCCACAATCAAAAGGCAAATAACAGAAACCTGAGATTCTTTCAGAACACACATTTGACGTGCCTCATAAAATTCATTTGTCTTCAGTGTTTGTATTTGTCTTCAGTGTTACTTGCATGCAAAGGACCCAACATGGAAGGTACCCGACGCTCCCTTCTACGCTGCAAACTCCTGCTTGAAGTAAGCAGGACCGAGCAGGCAGGCCACAATGCAGCATTTGAGAATTATTGTTAAGTATTTACTATTAGCGTCGACTCTTACTGACAACTAAAAACATGTAATGGCTTACAGGGAAGAAGTAAGGTAAAGCAGGACACAACGAACAGCAAAGTTCTTATCCTTCTTGTTCACGAAAACTATATAAATGTTACTTCTGGCTCAATCACATAATCAACACTTATCTATGTACCTCTTCAGTGCACCTGGAAAAAGGTCAAACTGGGAAGCCAGCTACTGCTGAACCTCTCTTTCCATGGTCGTTCACTCACCCCCAGTTATAACAAATACACACTGAGCATCTCATATGCCCCAATACTCTGTGGGCAAATTACAGTCAGTGGCCAGTTTGGACCTAATTAACATAAACCAATCATTGAGGGCAGGGTATATGAAAGTTACGTCATGGAAAATAAATTAATTAATTAAAAAAATAAAGTTACATGTTGGAAGCCACCACCACTGCCTCTAAAAAAATGTAAAATACTTCCACCTTTAATAACTTTGCAAACAATCCCTTTTTCCACATTTGATAAAAATTTACTTTCACTCCAGATAAAATCCTACCAAGGTTTGTTCCATTTCATGAGATTCAATCAAAAGGAAAACTGGTTCTAGCCTGAATTTTCAGTTACATAAGTATCAACTACTAAAAGTATGCTAAAAGGAAAAGTATGAAGTATTACTCCTGATTTTAAGCCACTAAATAACATTGGGGGAAAAACTGTAAAGTCCTCAAAAACACCCAACTGAAATGGAAGGAGTAAGATTATGAATATCTTCCATAAAGTATAATCACACAATTCCCATTAAAATTCAGATTTATGCATTAACCACTAAATAATAAAGTTACTCAAGGTTTAGAACAATTCCTTTTATTATAGCTCATCAACTTACACCTAAATGTCTGAAGGAAAAAACACTGAACTGGGCTTTCTAGGAATCACCATCGTACGCTTCACTTTTTAACTAAGTTTTCATGGTATGCCAAATAATTTGCACAGTGGGAGGCACGATTTCTTGAAAGCAACCAACTCCAAAATAACCCCCAAATTACAAATTTTCATCACATTTTGTCTGAAATGTTTAAAAACACAGAAGACCCCCAAACAGCCTATTACCCAAGCTTGATGGCGTATTTTGTGTTCAAACCTGGATGGTTAAAAAGTATACTCCAGCCAATTGTTCTCAGAGGCCTTGGCCATGACACGGCATCATGCTAAGTCCCTTTAAACCCAAAACTTAGAAGATGCTGCATACTTTTTTAAACAATTAAGATACGAAACGTGTACGAAGGAAACTTAAAAGATCCAAATAACTCAACTCAGCAGAATGAGCGTATTAAACTGTTTTCACCAGCAACACTAACCAACTCAATAAACAATAGAGATTTAATGTTAAGTAGTTTCATTATGCAAAGTTATGAAGCATATCTTAATACTTCCATTCCTTCAGACTGCTGTTTTTATGCCTTTGAGAAGTAGCAAATCTATATGAGTTATGATCTATAATTTTATTTGTAATTTTAAGAAATATATGCATTTATGATTACAGCCCTAATGACTGATGACTAGTTCCAGTGGCAAAATCTCGGCAGGAAACAGATTTAGCAATTTGAATGTTTTATAAGTTTTTGTAATTGAGGAAACTTTTCATAATCTGACATTTGTTAAAACCACTTATTAGAAATTATGCAGCACAGTAGCTGTGGAAATATGAGCTAGCTTCACAATTATAAAGTCAGCCTATGTAGCCCTTTCCTATTGTATATAGTGGCATAAACCCCACAGCGGCCTATCAGCTAACTGGCAGGCAGGGGGCTGCTCTATTCAAAGTGAGAGATACAAGCTGCAGGGCAAAAACCTGGCAGCTCCCATCTGACCCCACAATCCCCTACTGGTGACAGCTCCAAGCTCCATGGCAAATTAGGCCTTCTCATATTACAATTGGAGAAGACAGATTCCATTAGCAGTATCTGAAATTGAGTGGAGAGCTGCACTGTTATCAGACTTGACTCATAAGCACTGCTATTAATCAGAGCTATGATAGCATTTATATATTTCAAGCTATCTGCTGCCGCTGTGATATTCTGCTACAAAGGGTTGATGGGACTTAGGAAAGTGAACAATAGAGCTTTCTGGGAAAAGCAGAGTAAATCAAGAAAGTCTATGACTTCCGCACATTCTGAAGGGATTGTGGTTTACATAAATTTTCTCCCAATTGGAGATTGAGCTCTTCCTCATCTTACACATGGGATTTAGTTGTCACTCAATGGTAACAGCTGTGAAAAGGTGAAGCGGCCCACCGCTCAGAATATTGCCTTCGCTTTTAAAGCAATTAACCCATGAACAGGAGGATACCTGGTGATATCAAAGGGATTAGGCCAGCCAGTGCATTATTAACATTTCCTTGAACTAATTCTAACTCTGACTAGCTGTCAGAAAAGACTCTACAGTCTTAAAAAAGAGTTTTTGCCCTGCTTTTTTCCCCTTCAAAATGAAGTGCTGCTATTTGAGCCTAATATGTCCCTCTACTTATAAGAAAATGCAAATGAACCAAGCTCTTAATATGCTTAACCAGTCTGAGTCAATGCAATTTTAATACAAGTATGAGAGAAATATATGATCAATTAACCAGGGATCAAGACAGATATTCTCCTGAATGGAAATTAATGCTCCAGTACTTTCCATTCTTCTTCAACTACAAAAACTTGGGGCCTATTTGTTACTTATGCATAGTTACCTCTGAAATTAGGAAGAGCTTCACATTATTCTCTATGGCAATAATCTAAAATACTCTCTGAGCTGGAAAATCCAAATGTCCCTTAAGCAGGAGATTCTACATTCTCTAAGGTATGGCATTTTAATTTTCTATTCTTTATTGAATGGAGTCTTAGCTGAAGCTGCAAGAGTCGCAGACACAGGGCTCAGAATCAAGTATTCCTCTTCTAAAAGTTTAAGCAAATTAATTTTTAGCAGCAGCATAATGTTTAGAATTATATTGCTTATACAAAACAAGATACCCCACAAATAAAATACTGGCACAAAACGACCTGCCGGAAGATATTTAAATATCACCGAAACTGGTTAAGTTCTTTGCAGCAGGTAGGCAGAGTTTCAATACACCTTTAATTATTATTTGTACTCATATATTCTAGCTAACGTGGTTGACATCAAGAGATCTGATTTCTTACTGTGCAGTGTTAACAGTGTTAGAAAGTTTTTTTTATGCAAGTGTCCTAAAACAGTAGTTGCTAGAAAAAAAAAATTGAAAACCTGTTTAATGGTTAGCGACTTTGTCTTAATTCCTTTAAGATAAGCACTGAATTTTGATTATAAAAACTAAAATAGTTTTACTTTCGAGCCACATTCGTCCTCAACAAACATTGTTGAAAGAATTCTTCTAGAGTTCCACTTGGTCCATAATAGTTTGGAAAGGATATGCTGACTCTCAAACCTATTGAGAATATATTTCCTGCCCTGTAATTCCCAAAATAAACGATACAAGATACACCCTCATCTGAGATCATAGGCAATTTAAATCTTCCCTGAGGTAAAGAATTTTTTTTTTTTAATTTTTTTTTCAACGTTTTTTATTTATTTTTGGGACAGAGAGAGACAGAGCATGAACGGGGGAGGGGCAGAGAGAGAGGGAGACACAGAATCGGAAACAGGCTCCAGGCTCCGAGCCATCAGCCCAGAGCCCGACGCGGGGCTCGAACTCACGGAAAGCGAGATCGTGACCTGGCTGAAGTCGGACGCTTAACCGACTGCGCCACCCAGGCGCCCCGAGGTAAAGAATTTTTAACAATGCTATCAACATACTCCATCTTCTTTTAGGGATACCAGAACATACGAGACGTAA
>NW_024412396.1:32920143-32950109 GCF_014898765.1 Herpailurus yagouaroundi | reverse complement strand
ATAGGACCGAGTGTGACACTTCTTAGGAAATAAGTTTGGAATTCAAGTAGTAAGCAATGCTAAGGCATGTTCATATTCATGATTTACAAGACCTATAACTTCTTAAATTTTGTATTAATAGGATTTGTGAATTTCGAATATGACACTTTAAATATTGTGCCATTAAACTTAAAAATCATTTGCTTTAATGGCCTTAAAAGAGAAAATCCCAGTTTCTACGAATCACTGACTGCGTTCCGAAGTCTTAAAAACACAGATGTACATATTAATAAAATGAATACTATTTCATATAAATGAAATGCATTAAACTCTCTTAACATAATGAATGCTTAAATATACCCCTGAAGGGGACAATACATAAATACATAAACAACTGCCACAATCTTACTATTTTTAATTCAATAAACTACAATGACACATACAGCTTTCCACGTGCTGTTTTCCTCATATGCTTTCTACATTAAGGCAAAGCACACAGACATGAGTTCTTGCCAACCATTAGGAAAGATTGACAAAAAATGCAGTGTTAATGACATCTTATGGCTTTTAAAAGCAAGAGAAAGACGCAAGGAAAGCGAAAATTACATCGTAATTGGAAACAACGAATAAATTGTTCTTTCAAAACCTAAGTCATGTTTACTGAAAAAAACGCAGCTTTTTACATCAACACATTTAAACAGAAATTTGCTTTTAAAATGCAATCTTTGTTTAAAAGGTACAGAAGGTCTTTATGTCCACCCCAAGAGCTAAATATAGTGAATGCTATGTGAACAATTACCTGAAAAAAATCTAAACCTGTTAAAAGAATTAATTTACTGCACACCAGTCAGCACTAATCCTACATGTACAGTAATGTTCTCTTAAGTGATGGGGGAAAGAAAGAATAAAACTGTTTCCTAGATCAAAACCCTTCAATATTCAACAACGAAACGGAATGATGATTTGGCCTGTAAATGAATAAAGTAGTAAAATGTCCCCTCAACAAATTCTGATAAAAGGAGTCAACCTGTAAAGGAATACATTTACTATACGCTGATACTGGGAAAAAAGCTG
Organism: Herpailurus yagouaroundi; assembly: GCF_014898765.1. Lineage (NCBI taxonomy): Eukaryota > Metazoa > Chordata > Mammalia > Carnivora > Felidae > Herpailurus > Herpailurus yagouaroundi. Next base: position 32,949,056 of record NW_024412396.1, on the reverse strand, counting down.
TCACTGTAATGGCTGTACAAAAACTGTGTCCTGCTGTTGGGTTTATATTCACAGAAGAAAGGTTTTAAAGGTTAAGTTCAGGTCATACAACAAATGAAATTGTAACAAGCCAGCTGACATTGTATAATGTCTTCTTCCACTCAATCAATAGGCTACTGTTAGTCCTATTACCATAGAGATGGCTTGCTCTTTCCTGAAGGGTGTCTATTGTTTGACAAAACAGATTTGCCACTTGAACTAGGTTGTTCCCAAAGGACGTGTACCTTGTCAATTATTTGTATTCAAAATAATGAAGTATTTTCATATTAAAATGTATGTAAGAGATAATATCGTTAGATCCCTTTTCTGAAAGAAAGCAACTTTCCCAAGTACAGTATTACTAAAACATTACTAAAACCACTCAAATATCCAGTTTAGTCATATTAAGAGTTTTTGATTTAAAGCATCTGTCAGCAAATATACAAATTTATCATTAAGACTGTATTAAAAGAAAAGGGTCACAGGTTAAGTGTGCTAATCTAAAACCCATTATAATCAAGCATAATAATAAAAGGTATTTTAAAATGTGGACAACTCAAAGGAAAATTATTGTCCAAAGCTATTTGGATTCAGTAAAGATAAAGACTTCTATGTACGATTTTTACAGTGGTTTTCATGGGGAATGGTATCACCAATTAATATAGTGAACAGCATGAAAAAGTTTTAGAAACCAAATCACTTTATTTGCATAAGAGCTTTTTATAGCCACATAGCATTTAAATACACATGTTATAGAAATACCTTGTAAAATACAGGTAAAGAATGAAAAATAAAATAAAATAAATAAAATACAGATGAACTAACAAAATAAATACAACTATTAATTTTCTTTATGTGCTTTTGTCTTAAACGTCTTATGAAAATTATTAATTTGTACACTCAATACAGTACAAGTAAGTTCTGTATTTCAACCTAGATATTTAAAAATTAAAAAGATCAGTTTTTTTGTCTGAATAGAAATAATGACAGATTCTTAATTATAAAAGACTCAGGAGAAAGAATTCTAAAGAAGATTATTCTAATCATTTAGAAAAAGAAAGTATTCATAATACTAATCAATTCAAGCAGAGATGTTATTTTCAACATTTCATACTTAAAGATTTGGCTATCACTGAAAAGCTGTAAGACTGAAATAAAAATGAATTAAATAATATAGATAAAAATTTAGTAAATGATCAATAGTCACAAGATTTGAATCTGAAATCTTTCCACAAATAAATTTAAAAGTAAGCTTTAGAGTCATAATTATGTTAACTTTTACCTTTCTGTAAATAATGAAAAAGGAAACTTAGGAAGAATTTAGCCAAAGGGCAATATTATGACTAATGCAAATAAAAACATTAGTCTCCAAAAATGGCATTTGAAATTGTCTATTCAAATTACACTATATTTACAGACAAAAATTTATTGTTATACTAAAAACTACAGTAGTTTTTGAAAGAAGTGTTTTAATTTGGCTCTCCCTTTGCAGGAAGTATCATTGTATTTTTTACTATAATCTCCTTAGGCATAGGTTAGACTGAGTTAAGAATGAAGGAGACAGGAACAGCAAAGACAAATAAGTTTACCAACACCTAAACTAATGACCCATTTTTTAAAAGCAAGGTAGCCTTCCAAACTAAGAAAGCCTTCCATCCATGAAGTAAGTGGGGTCTAATTTGCCTCCCTTCCCTACCGCTATAATGGAACAAAGTGAAACCTTACTAAATCCTTATCCCAAATTTATTTCCTTAGTTAACAGCCTCATTTCAAAACGTAGACAACATGTGCGTATTTAGAATACAACATAATTAGGTAGTAGCTCTGGCCCTGACAGGCAGCTGCCCATCAGCAACACTGTGAGTAATTAAATGATATTTACCATTTACCAAAAGATGAACTTCATATTGTTGAATTAAACTGGCCCATCTGCATCTTCATAAAATGACAAACCTTATTAGTTCTGCCTAACCAGAGAACTGCGATAATGAACTAGTGACACCTTTACTCCATTGTACGAAGCACGACCAACTGTGTAATCATCTGAGGGGTCAAATGCATATGAAATTACCGGAAATTAAGAAAGTGAAATCACATGAGTGATTAGAAAAACCATTCAAGCAACAAAAGCTTTTTTTTTTTTTTTTAACGTAAGCACTTAGACCATAAGACAGCTACATCTCCAATTAGCCAAGATTAACTTTAACTGATCAACTACTTTACCTGAAAACGGTGAAAAAAAGTAAAGCTGCAGCTACTGCTCCAAATAAGCCACACAGAAGATTGACTCGGTAGGCAACTGAACCGAAAGGAAATAGTATAATTGCCAGTTTAGCCACCAGAGTGAACAAAGGATAGCCAGGAGGATGGGCAACCTATGGAAAAATCAGCAGGTTAGGAGGTTTTCACCCACTGAAGAGTCACACTGGCTTTAATTGGACAGGAGCCTTTTTCTCGGGCAAGTAGCGAGATTAAGAGGCAATGACTCAATGTTTGAATGGTGGTTTTCTATTGTAATCCTTTTGTGCCAATACAAATAAATATTTTCTTTCGTGGATTTGGCAGTGTCTACCACATGGTGTGTCACCTACAGAAAGGGTGACATATTTCATTGTCAGTTCTTAAGCAGCCTGTTCTCTGGGTTCACAGTGCATTAGGGTCATTTAAAAGGCTATTGAGAAAAAAGCAGGTTCTGAAATACCGTATTGGTTAGAAAGTTGAAAGACCACACTGCTATCGGATTACCACCACGCTGACAGTCCTAAGGTCTTGCCTAAAGGGATCATGCACCATAATAAAGTTTATTAAATAATAAACTTATTAAAACTGTTAACCCGATTTATTTTATTCTCCATAGCTTATACAAAATTTGGGGTGATAATAAGCCAGCTACTGTATATATAGTAAAGGCTTTGCTTTATAATTTAGTTTAATTGGATTTAAAACTTAAAGTAAATTGTCACGTACTGTACTTATAAGTTACTAAAAACTGGGGTTTGAAAATAAATTAATCTACTTTACTCCATGCTTAATTAAACTTTCTTAATTCCTAAAACTGTTAATGAGAGCATTGATTAAACAATAAAACTAATACTTACTCCAAGCTCATGTGCGGCTGTGATCAGTTCCCCTGTGAAAAAATAATGTAAAACCAATAATTACTATTAGAAAATGACACTCCTCCAAAGTTTTCAAAATCCAAATGCTTGCACTGGGGTTTTGCATTAATTTGACTGGATAAAACTGTAAATCTGTAGAGATTTAACAGCATGAAATAGTCTAAGGATATTTTCTCCCTTAGGTCTTACTGAACAAATGATCTTTGATAGCTTTGATAGCTTCCACTGGTCAGTGGAAATATAGGTGAATTCTTGTTTCTAAAAAGTGCCTATTGTCCTTCCTAAAAGTTGTACACACTTACAAATATATAAAAACTCTTGTGAAATGATAGTGTAATATGCTGTATTGTCCCTCAAGATTTTAGTATTAAAATGTCTACAAAGATGCAACTTTGTGATACATAACATGTGCAGACATCTGAGGCTTGGACACTCCATTACATGTACCATTCTGCCCTAAACTGGCGTTTGAATACCTTCTCTACATTAATTACGTTGGAGATCTTTAAATGACTGCTAAATGCTTCTTGCTCCAGGTTATTTTGGGAAGGTCCGACTACCATAATACATTTCTTCAAACCACTAAATCATTATATTACTTACATAGCCCTTTGTAATTCTTTGCCATCAGTGATTATTTCTAAAATTACGATGCAGTAATTCAATGGCTGTTTGTTAATATTTTAAGTATCCAGAGCACAGGGATTGTAATACATACAGTACAATGTAAGAAATCAATGTTGATGATTTATGAGTTACTATTATCTATTAAGAAATCTATTAATGGCCATTTTCTACCCTTCGATGGATGTTAATTTGAATACTCTTAATTTCTACTGTCCCAGCTACGATGTAGATCTTCACCCTCTGGCCTGGACTACAGCAAAAGCTTTGACCAGTTTCCTACTTCAATTCATCTTCATACTGAAATCACTTATCACCATACCACCCCCCAAAGAATGTTGGACTATATCCCTAATCCAAAATTTCTCAGTTGCTGCTCTGTTTACTAAATGAAGTTCAGATTCCTCAGCACAACAGGCTAGCCCTCTGTGGCTTCGAGGGCCCTTTACAAGGCTTACATCCTACGAAACCTATGCTCGCCTCAGTCAAATCTTACTACTCACCGTTCCTCTGGAATGGTTCTCTTTTGCACCTCTTATCACTCATTTCCTCACCCAGTATTCTCTCCTAAATCCTTCAAGGACTAATTCAATTGCCACCTTCTCAGTGACACCTTTCCTTATACATATCCTTCCCCAGCCTCCCCCATCAAGATTAATCACCTCTTCCTCCTCCATAGAACCTGCTCTAACCTCTCTACGCAGCACTTAGATTGCCTGATATTCCGGTTAGTTGTTTTCATTTCTGTCGTTCCTATGAAGTTGAAAATATTATCCTAGCCACTTCAGGAGTCTGTCAAGACACCACCACCTCTCCCTCCTCTGGTCACACAAAGAAACTAATTCAAGCCCTGCACACAGAGGTTGACAATAAGACGAATCATATTGTCATCCTTGCTACTAAGATGCCCTTAGTAGCATCCAAGGGCCAGTGAATGGTTGCATCATGGAAGCCCCATAAAGGGCACCCAAAGAGATAGATACTAGACACTGCTCACCTAAGTCAATGACGTAGGGACATCTTTTAATTCTGGAGATATTTAAGAGCACCTTGGAAACCAAAGGCATTTTTTGTATCTTAAAGACTTTTTAAAGAAATTGTTTACGGCCTAAAAAAATTTAAAGTAACCATTCCCTTTATAACCACCATCAAGAATGTTGGATAATTTTACTCCAGAATGGATTAGCATGTCTTCAGTCCCAAACTGTTTTCATCAGTTTTTGATATTTCTATAGTTACGATGAAACACAGTTACATTCAAATTTTCAAAGTCACTATTCTCCATGTAAAATACCTTTAGAATTTCATTTAACATGAAGAAAAATAGCCTACTTTCTCTAACTTCTTTTTACCATTAAAAAGTTATAATGCTGTTATTTTTTTTTTTTCTTGAAGTTCATTTATTTTGAGAGCACATGCACGTGAGGGAGGGGCAGAGAGAGAGAGAGGAAGAGAGAATCCCAAGCAGGTTCTGCACGGATAGCACAGAGGCAGATGCGGAGCTTCAATTCATGAACTGGGAGATCACGACCCAAGCCAAAGTCAAGAGTTGGACACTTAACCAACTGAGTCACCCAGGAGTCCTATAATGCTGTTATTCTTTACTGGAGTTCTGTTGGCATAAAAATCAGGAATGTGACAAACTTCCATCACCAACTCTTATCAAATGTTAAGCTAGTATCTAAATAGAAACCATAGCTATTATTAAATTATTAAAGCCTATAAATGTATCCTTGGAAAGAGCTAAAGGGAAACGTTACTCTTAAAGTTGAATATGATTAAGAGAAAAGAGCATGTGACTTGGGGGGGAGGGGGCGGGTGAAGGAAGAACCTCCTGAATACTTGCTTTCTCCCAAACCTTCACCCTAGGGCTTCCTCATATTTAAGTCCTACTACAACCTGCACCAGAATGCTTTTTTAAAATGAAGATTCCTTGACCAAACCTACCTACATTAAGACCCTCTGGCATTGGGGCCCAGGTTTCCTAGGCAATGCTGAGGTGCATTCAAGTTTGAGAATTACAGCTTTTCTGTCTGAGACACAAATGGTGGCAAGCTCAGAACTGTTAGCAGATGCTTAACCTTTACAAAAACTAGCTCCCTCTGTATTATACTTTTTGTATTAATTACAGTTATATTTTCATCTATCAAGTCTATTAAAGACAGCATCCTTAAAATATATAAACACATAAATAAGCTGATTTATTTTTCCCAAGAATAACAAGAGAAGTGATGGCTAGATTCCCACACTCTCCTCCAAAGGATGAGTATTTCCTGCCCATAAATCAACTATGTGTATCAAGTAGTACAAAAAATAATTTTGGCAAGGCCACACAATGTGATAGATTTATGGAGTATGAGTTAAGACTTATCAGGAAGAAAAATACATACTTTATATTGGTTTTGAGATGTGTTCCATTTATTGATAAAAAATATATTTCATAAACAGAAACATTCAAGGAGGACAGTACTTCCATCATATAAACAAAATTGTCAAAGACATGATTATACAAATTCACTGGCAATACCTGGAAAAGTTTATTTATCATTTCCAACAATGAACCCCAAAATATTAGAAGCAACCACTATTTAGCATCAAATTAAATCAGAACACCTAAAAAGTCTGGTAACTCAATCTGAATAAATAACTTTATTCTACTGGGGAAAAAGTAAAAGACAATATTAATAAAGATACCAATCACAGATTTTAAATATCAGTATATACGTAATGACGGGTTTAACTACGAACTTAGAGCAGAAGTTAAGAGAGCATGTTCTAAGTCAATCTACTGGAGTTCTTTCCTCGACTGCCCCTACTTTCTAGCTGTGTGATTCTGGACACAGGTTGGCCTCAGTTTTGTCAGCTATCAAAGAAAGATATTGGTAGTGCCTACCTCATAGGGATAGTAACTGAATTAAAATGACAATCCATGTAAAGCACTTGGAACAGTGCCTGGCATACAGTAAGAGCTCAGTGTTAGTTGTTTTTATTCATCCCCCCAATACTGCAGGCTCAAAGAACCGTGGTAACCTGCAATGTTTTTTTTCTTTTTTTTTTTTTTAAGGTACAGAACTACTCAATCTTTGAGTAATGCTCTCCATTGTCAAAACTCTCACTTGCACAGCTGGTGGGAATGCAAACTGGTAGAGCCACTCAGGAAAACAGTATGGAGTTTCCTCAAAAAACTAAAAATAGAACTACCCTACAACCCAGCAATGGCACTACCAGGTATTTATCCAAAGGATACAAAAATGCTAATTCAAAGGGGCACAGGCACCCCAAAGTTTATAGCAGCATTATCGACACTAGCCAACTCATGGAAAGGGCCCAATGTCCATCTACTGATGAATGGATAAGGAAGATGTGATACACACACGCGCACACACAATGGAATACTACTCAGCGATGAAAAAGAATGAAACCTTGCCCTTTGCAACAACGTGGATGGAACTAGAGTGTATTATGCTAAGTGAAATAAGTCAGAGAAAGACAAATGCCATATGATTTCACTCATATGTGGAATTTAAGAAACAAAATATGTGAACAAAGGGGAAGGGAAGCAAAAATAAGATAAAAAAAAAAAAGAGAGAGAGGGATACAAACCATAGGAGACAAATACAGAGAACAAACTGAGGGTTGCTGGTGGGGGGGATGACTAAATGGCTGATGGGCATTAAGGAGGGCACTTGTTGGGATGAGCACTGGGTGTCATATATAAGTGATGAATCACTAAATTCTATTCCTGCCATCATTATTATGTTAATTAACTGGGATTTAAATTTTAAAAATAAAAAAAACTCTCACCCCTTAAAAAAAACCACCTCTCACAACTATAGTTATTTCTATTATTTAATGTAAACCTTGGATACTGCTCCTATTTGTTCAACAGGACTTGAAAGAAAGATTAAAGGTAATGATTTGTAAAAAAAAAAAAAAAAAGCTCTTCAATGTGGCAGACAGCCCTGAAGACGGCCCCCAGTGATCCCCAACTCCTGGGGTTCTCACTATATAATCCTCTTCCCCCTTGAGTGTGGGTTGGATTTATCGACTAACTTCCAGGAATAAAATAGGGCAGTCCTGCATCAATCACTTCCAAGACTAGGTTTACAAAATGACCGACGTGTCCGACGAAGGTGCCATCTCTCTGGTCACAAGGGTCGGCTTCCCGAGAGACCCACTTGGCAAAGAACTGGATTGAGGTTACAAGCGGTTCCTCTCCCCAAGATGACCCTCGAGAAGACGACAGCTCCCGTCCACACCATGACAACAACCCCGTCCTGAGTAAGAGCACCCAGCTAAACTGCCCCCGGATTCCTGATCCACAGAAAAAGTGAGATCATAAACATTTGTTTTAAGCCACTAAATCTGGGGCTATCTTGTCAGGCAGCAAAAGATAACTAGTACACTCCATGTTTTCGACCTATAGATTCACTACCTGAAGTTACAACACCATTCTGACAAAATCAGGCATTACTGGATGGTCATTTAATTTGGCAACAAGACAAAATCAAAAACGGAACCTGGGTCTTGTTCCTCATCCCAAATATAAGACAATCCTATAACAAACACAATAATTGCTCGTGTCATTTAAATGGTCCCTGCTTTTCTTTTTAATAAATCAGCTTGTTTTAAGCCACACCTAGCTTCCACTTTTTCAAGTGTTCGCCCTCAAATTTCCTGCATGGCCGGTTCCTTTTCAACACCCAGGTTTCAACTACAATATGCTGCTCAGAGGCCTTTCCTGTCTAGCCTTTCTGGTGGAGCCCCACTCTCCATCCCGTCTCCCTCCGACTCCCTCCACTCATCACTACTCAACTTATCACTGTTTATGCAGTAGTTGGTGTACGGTCTCGACCCGCAATGGAATATTCTCCACGATACTTGGTCCCCACCACTGTTATTCCTTTTGTCTGGAACACGGTAAGGACTCAGTAAGTAGTATTTGGGGGGTGCTGAAAAGGAGTGGACAACGAAAACTCGGGTCCCGAAAAATGGACCCCGGGCAAGCGGAGAAGTCGCTAAGTCCCACCGGGCGAAACCAACAAGCCCCTTCTCCAAAGCCTGAGAACTACAGAACCCGGTTACAGGAATGGAATCACAAGCCGGTTCTGGAACGCAAAACGCTGCACTGGGCCAGGGGGGGACGGGGAGGGGGGCGATGGAGGGCGCGAGCCGACCGACGAGGGAGAGGGGCAGGAGGGCGGCCCTGAGATACTTTACCCGAGTCTCCCCCCGGCACCGAAGGGGGCAGCGTGAGGGTGAACACGGAGGCCACGGCGGCGAACACGGCCAGGCCGCCGCGGAGGCCCCCGGAGCGCCGCGGCCCCACCCGGGCTGCCCGCCCCCCGGCCGGGCCCCTGCCGTCGTCATGGAGACCCATGGGCCCGTGGGGCCCGGGGAAGGAGGCCGCGGCGGGCCCAAGGACTCGGGTGGCCCGGAGTTTCCCCGGCGAGAGGCGAGCGCAGCCCGCGCGGCGGCTTCCGGGTCGGGCCCCGGGCCTGCCGGAGCGCACCTTCCTCCACCCGGCAGCTGGGGGTGGGGAGAGAACGCGGCCGGCCTGGCGCGAGCGGCTCGGGGGTTTTGCGGTAGCGCGCCAGGCGGTGGGAATCCGCGGGGTTATTTGGTGCTTTACCGACGCCCACCACAAGCACGAGCCTCCTCTCGAGAAAGCAAGCTGGGGCGTGGGGCTGCCGTGTCCACGGCCTCCCCCCGCTCACGCTGACTTGGTCGGGTCTGACGGAGACGGAGCAGGGTCGCAAACCGGGCGGCGTCGGGACCGCCTCTGCCCCCGCTGGTGTGGCGGTGGAACTACACGCCGGGGCCGTGATCGCCAGCCTCAGCCTTCAACTGGGCGGGAACCAGGGGAGGGGTGGTACGGTAGGCGCCACGCGGGCCGATACGGACGTCGGTCGCGTGTTGGCGGCGATTAATTGCGAGCCCGTGTGCGAATTGTTGAATCGCTGAGTTAGTTTCAGAGAGATTAAAATAAGCTAGTTGGTCTTTTTTTTTTTTTCTTATACAGCATGAGGAAAACTCAACGATGAGTTGAGAAACTTGAGTTTCTGAGTTAATCCCAAGAACTCCTATCCCGCTAAAGTTGCCTCCTACTTTAACGAAGAGGGGCATTTTGGTGGAGTTTGACCACAGCATGGCAAATGAAATGGAGACACGGTGCTTCACGATTAGCTGCACTGCAAAAAAAAAAAAAAAAAAAAAAAAAAAAAAAGAACGGGGCTATTGAACAACCCACATAGCACGGCTCTTAGTGAGATTTTTAAGCTTACATTTTACATTATTATAGCAATTATTCTGGAGTGGGAGGAGGGGAGGGCATCCTCTGTGGAATGCATCTCAAAGTACGCCAAAGATTAGCGACGATCTAAAACGTGTCACAGGTAACCTGCCAGGAACCCAGCATCTGGACTGTAGAGTAACATACACCCACATAAATTGGCAATTGTACCAGCAATATCTTAGTCTTTCTCACGTACTTACATAATGCTTTCTCAGCCACGTTGGGGGTTGCTGGGGGGCAGGGGCCCTGTGGTAGGCAGCTCCTAAAATAGCTCCCAGGGATCCCCGGCTGGGCTGCTGGTATTCACTCCCTCGTGCAACCCTGTCCCTTGTGTGGGGGCCAGATCTATCAGCAGAAAAAGGCAAGAAGTGATGGATGAGCCTTTGCAGATTTGGTTACAAAAGTCTGACCTCCGTCTATCTGACACAGGTTGCTTTCTGCTTCTCTTCTGAAAGAGCATGCCAACGATTAATACTGACTGAACCAGGCATGTCCATTTCATCTTTTGCTCGTGAGCTTTATAAAGAGATACATTTTTATCACGGCACATTACTTTCAAAAGGGCCTAATTCTTTGCCCATGTTTGGGAAGGAGAGATCCGTGCTGGAAGGAGTTCTCAAGCAGGGATGAGAAGGATGAATCAGTTCACAGAGGCACAGTGTAGTGAGGACAAGGTTAAGGTCAAGCATTAGCCCACGTCTTCAATTTTTTAGCCTAATAATTAGCAGGAGAGGAGGAGAGAACAGTGGCAGAGGGTAACCTGTCCCGAGAAGCTACGGAAGAAATGATGTCCGTGAAGGATATGTGGTCAGGTAATCACAGAGAGGTGAAGGATGCTGAAGAGGACCACATCTAGGTTTTATGGGGCTTGAGGACATACAATTTGGAGAATCGTCTAAACAAAGGAATACAAAACTGCAGATACAAAGTTAGGTACAGGCATCGGAAGGAGCCTGTGCCAGTGACACGCCGTGAAACTTACGTTTCGTTAGCTTCACAGTTAATCTCTTATGAGGATGAGGTACAGCTAGTTCTCCGTCTGTACCTGACCCTGCTTTCAGGAAGAGTGCTGCTGACTCTTGCCTCCCCCGCCCCTTCCAGCACTTTCTCCTCTAGGCTTCCCTGATAGCACACTGCTTTGGCTCTCCTTTTACCACTGGCCTCCCCGCCCCCCGGCTTCTGTCAGACCTCCAAATACTAGAGTGTGCCAGGGCTTAGCTGTAGACTTCTTTTCTCTCTTTCTGCCTTCTTTCCCAAAATAATTATATTGAAATGTTAAGTAGTGACTTCAAATTATTAGCCTAAACTATAGGCTAATAAATCCCAAAACTACATACCACCCTCCTTTCCTTTAATCTACTGCTTATTAAAAAAAAAAAAAAAAAAAAGCTGCACTGTGGTTTCTCTATATATCTAAACACTTCAAACCTGGCAGACTTTGCTTTTCTTATTTGCCTAAAATGGTGCCTGGCACAAAATAGTACTTAACAAATATTTGTGTAATGGATGGAGAAATGAACAATGATGGGCCACTGGTGTATCCATTAGGGATTGCATTTAGCTGCTGATAACAGAGACTCTGATACAGTGTCTTAAACATGCAAACATCTATTTTCTTATATAGAGGTCTGAAGGAAGTCAGTCCAACATTCATTTGGCAATTCTCTCGGGTCGTTAAGGGAAAAATTGAGGTCCTTATATCTCTCTGCCACATCCTACTCAACATATGTCCTCAAAGTCATCTCTTGACCCATGATGGATGCTAATGCTCCAGACATTTCATCTGTATTTCAGGAAGAAAGAGAAAACATGGCAAGAGACGGCAATACCCCATCCTTTTAAAGAATGTTATGGAAATGCCATTCCACAATTATCCTACATCTCATTGGCCACAGCTGAGTAACAGGCCACTCCTAGGGCCAAAGGCAGTTGAGTAATGTACCTTTTCGCCTAGATGGCTTTTCAGGATTCTACTGCCAAGGAAGAAAAGGGAGAATGGATATTGGAAAGCAACTAGCAGGTCCTGCTATAGTTGGATTTGGTGAATTGGAAGTATTTGAACTTTGAAAGTTCGAGAGGTCAGTTTCCGTGGAGTAGAAGGTATGAAAATCAGGCCGAAGGGGGTAAGAAATGAGGAAATGGAAGAAGAGAAAATAGAATACATTTGTAAGAAGTTTGACAGTGAAGGGAAAGAGAGAAGTAATATCCGAATTCATAGGGATTGAAACGTCAAAGGAGTTTTGTGTAATCCAAGGGAGTATTTGGAGAGAGAGAGTGATGAAGAAAAGATGTACAGGAGGCAGAAGGAGATGGAACCAAGGACGAAAGAAGAGAAGGGATGAAGACAAAAAATATTAGAGTTAGGAGGGAAATTAAGAGAACACATGACAATTGAGCTTGATCCTTGGGGGAGACTAGTAAAATATATAAGGAACCCATACCTATGATGTATGCTCTGGTTCACTCCACAAAGAGTTAGAGACAGCTACTGTAATAAATAGTGTAAATGAAAAAAACATGTGTACCACTTAAGACTCGGCGAGAGAAACAAAAGTAGTAGGCGATATATGAGTGTTAGAGATACATTGCAAGAAATGATCGCTCATGATTATGGAGGCTGGCTAGGCAAGTATGAAATCCCCCGAGCAGAAAGGGCAGGCTGGAAAGGAAATCCCTTTCCCAGAAAGGGCAGGCTGGAAGCCTTGGGCATGGGGATGGGAGTTGAGGGGGGAGGGAGGTGGTGGGTGCTGCTGTTCACAGGTGGAATTTCTTCATCAGGGAATCCTCAGCTCTGCTCTTAAGGACTTTCAACTGATTGAATCATGTCTACCCAGATTATTTAGGATAATCTCCCTGTCTTAAAGTCAACTGATCACAGACTTTAATCATAGCCACAAAATACCTTCACAAGAACACCTAGATTAGTGTTTGATTGAGACACTGAAGAATGCAGCCAGGCCAAACTGACTCATCCAAAGAACATCACAGTATGCGTGATGCAAATTCAAGGACAGGGAACATGTGAGTTAGAACATCAGACTGAAGGAAAGTAAATGCATGGATGTGTGGGCCTATGGTATACCACATTTGCCTCTGGGAGTCTTGAAAGCAAAACAAAAGGGAAATAAGATCATTCGTGTCCCCGGGGAAAGCAAAGTCTTCCTGGCACTTAGGGCCAACATCTAGCCTCTATTGACACCTAAGGGAGTGGCTCGTCCATACAGTTGAGCAGATGTGGGCTTTCCAGCTCCCCATTACGTCTCCATTGAAAACTTCCCTAGCTGGACGGGGAGTAGGAACATCTTATTGATACCAGGATGAAGGCTCTGGCTCCTTCCTCGACCTTCTCCAACATCATCACCCTGGTGGGTGTTTTGGGGCACCTGGAGAGGGTAGAAGTTTAGGTCCCCACTCAGCCTTCGCTAGAATGGTCAGGGGCCGGGGCCACAGTTTTTTCTTTGGCTTTTGGCTACAGCAGAGATGTCACTTTCTAAATGTATCTGTCCTGACCCCTTCCCTGTCTTTGGACCAGAGAGAGCAGGATTTTGTTGGGGCCTTGTTTGTTCTGTGCCCATTGCTGTCTCTGGTTGCCTGCTTTTCTAGCATCCAATCAGGGTCCACAAGGCAAAAAGAAAACCCAGGCAATCCGCTACCGTGGATTCAACTTTTGAGGCTCCTATCTGGTCTGCCTTCTTCTTTCTACCTTTCAGTCTTTTTTTTTTTTTTTTAAAGTTTATTTATTTTGAGAGAGAGAGTGAGCATGAGCAGGGGAGGGGCAGAGAGAGAGAGAGGGAGAGAGAGAATCGCAAGCAGGCTCCATGCTGTCAGCGCACAGCCTGATATGGGGTTCCATCTCAGGAACTGTGGGATCATGACCTGAACCCAAATCGAGTCGAATGCCTAACCGGCTGAGCCACGCAGGTGTGCCATTTCAGTCTTCTTATCTTTGTCTTACACATAATGTTTAGTTGTACTTAGCAGGAGAAATAGGGAAAGGCGTGTCTACTCCCATCTTGCTGGAAGCAGGAGTCACTCCCCTTTGTTGTATTCTTTCTGAATATTTATAGCAGCCTCATAGACATTAATGCACTGAAATCCTCCTTCAAAAATTGTCATTCAGAAGTCATGATCTCTGGGGCACCTGGCTGGCTCAGTCAGTGGAGTATGTGACTCTTGAACTCAGTCAGGGTTGTGAGTTCAAGCCCCATGTTGGCTGTAGAGATTACTTAAAAATAAAATCTTAAAAAAAGAAAAGCCATTATCCCAAATAAGCCCCACTTAAAATAAAGTCAAATGTGTCTTACTCTTTTAATACCCATGAAATTTTAGATTCAGAACCTTAGATTAGAAATCAGATACCTGGAAAACCACCCAATACATCATATACAATAGGACAGTATAGGCAGGCACAAATGTCTCTGTAAAGGGCCTTAGAAAAATAATTTTAAACACTGAAATGTACTAGTAGCCACACATATTTGAAATAAAAACAAGAAAGCCATTTTCAACCTTTCCAGTTGTTGAAGATATTTAGTATCTATAGAGCATTAGTGATAAAGTAATTTGGTACAACATTTTAGAGGGCAACTGAGCTACATGTGTCAAAAATCTATACAAAATTCATATAATTTGACCTAGAATTGCCAGTGAATGTCCCAAAATGTGTTCAACTTCATTAGTAAACAGAGAAATGCAAAATAAAACCACAGTGGGATACTACACTCCTACCAGGGTAGCAAAAACAAAAATCTGACTGCATCTAATGCCAGCAACTGTGTAGAACAATGGACATGCTAACAGGAATGCGAATTGGTACAACCACCTTGGAGAACACACGTTTTTCTAGTAAAGACAAAGATATGCAGAGCTTGTAAATCCTAGCAATCCCATGCCACACTTGTACCTAGAGAAGCCAGAGACAGATACGAAAAACGTTCTTAGCATTACTGTTCATAAAAGCCCCAAAATAGGAACAACCCCAAACACCCCTCAACAATGGCATAGAGAAATAAATCCTGGTATATTTATACCATAAGATGCTATACATTAAAGAGAATGAACAAACTACAGTTAACCACCATGAAAAGTATGGGTGCCTCTCATAAAAAGTACCGAAAGAGATAGTTATAAAATGGTACAGATACAATGTTTCTAGCTATTTAAAGTTGAAAGATAGTGAAACTAAACAAAATTGTTTGGCGATCTACCTGTAAAGCTTTCAACTATAAAGGAAATAAAAAATCATTGTCACCAATGTTGGGATAATGGTAGTTACCTCTGGGGGGGTTGGTGGGGGCCGTGACTGGGGGGTACATATGGGCTTTACTGTCTGTCAGTGCTTCTGTTCTAGGCTTGAGTAGTGGCTTCCTGGGTATTTTCTTTACTTAATTTTTTTAAAGTTTATTTATTTATTTTGAGAGAGAGGGAGCACGAGCAGGGGAGGGGCAGAGAGAGGGAAAAAGAGAATCCCAAGCAGCATCTGTGCTGTGAGCAGGAAGCCCAATGGAGGGCTCGAACTCATGAACTGTCAGATGGTGACCTGAGCTGAGATCAAGAGTCAAACGCTTAAATGACTGAGCTACCCAGGCGCCCTAGGCATTTTCTTTATAATTATTCTTTATATTGTTTACAAATGTTTTACACACTCTCCGATAGGTGATACATCTCACAATGAAAAAACAGGAAGGAAGAGAGATTGTGGAGCAGTTACCTAGCAGACAGTTTTGTAATGAATGCTAACCAGAATATTACTCTGAGTCGGCATGTGGTAACTCGTGACTTTTCCTGCATCTGTTTAGTTGTGTGTAATATAAGGGATTCCACGGAGGTGTTTTATACTCAAGGAAAATAGATTTCAGCATGAAAGTAAATTTTCTTTCAAAATCCCTTCTGGTAGTCTAATGTAATGGCATAGTAAACTCTCTCTTGAAACCAATTTACTTTTGAACATAAATTTTGTGAATTATGCTCCAGACCTTGGGCAAAAATAAATACTTGGTTTTATAGCGTGATGTCTATCAGTGTTCTTCAAACTTCCAACGAACCAACTTCTTTAAACAAAACTCTAAGAATGTCACTAAAAAAAGAATGTTATTTAAAGGAAAAAAGGCAGCAGTTAGATAAGGAGGTGAGGATTGTAGCAATGAACCAAACCCTCATTCTGTCTGTCTATGCTCATTCATCAAGAGACAATGCCTTAAATTGATAAATCAACAGGTAGCTTTGCAGGCCTATTATTTAGGGAAGTAGTCATGAGAAGGACTAAAACCAGAAAAGGTTAAAAGTGATTGCCTCTGAAAACGGAGTCTTGTGGGAGGGGAAGAAGCAGGATGTGAGATATTTCTTTCATTAGAAGTTGTCCTGTGTATTATATATTTTGCTTTCGTTACAAGTTGCACTGTTCTTTTTCTTTTCTTTTCCTTTTCTAATGTTTATTTTTGAGAGAGAGAAAGACAGAGCACAAGCTGGGCAGGGGCAGAGAGAGGGAGACACAGAATCTAAAGCAGGCTCCAAGCTCTGAGCTGTCAGAGCCTGACGTGGGGCTTGAACTCATGAATCACGCGATCATAACCTCAGCTGAAGTCGGGGCTTAACCCACTGAGCCACCCAGGCGCGCCCCATACGTTGCACTGTTCTATTATACATTTTGCCATGTACATTGTATTACTTTGATAAAGAAAAAGAAAGTATTTGTAAAAATGAGAATGATAAAAAAGCCGAAACCACAGCCGTTCGGAATTGCAGATTATATGCATATGAAGAACCTGAAACATAGGAGCCATATAAATGTTTGCCCTAAATCGGTTGTTTCCTGTTTTAGTTACATTTTTACAAGTCTCGCATTTAGCCATTCTACTTTGATTTGTAAATATAATTTCACCCAGATTCGAGAAATTAATTGTTCATAAAGTGTTTTGAAAATCTGTGTTCCAGTTACCTGCTTTTGTGTTTAAAAACTACCCTAGGGGCGCCTGGGTGGCGCAGTCGGTTAAGCGTCCGACTTCAGCCAGGTCACGATCTCGCGGTTCGTGAGTTCGAGCCCCGCGTCGGGCTCTGGGCTGATGGCTCAGAGCCTGGAGCCTGTTTCCGATTCTGTGTCTCCCTCTCTCTCTGCCCCTCCCCCGTTCATGCTCTGTCTCTCTCTGTCCGCCCCCCCCAAAAAAAAAAAAAAAAAACTACCCTAAAACTTAGTGGCATATCACAGCAACCATTTATTATAAATCAGTTTTGTAAGTCAGAAATGTGGATAGGGCTCAGCTGTAAGTTTCTCCTGTTTTGTGTGGCACGGAGTCAGGTCACTTGGGGGTGTTCAGCCGATAGATGGTCTGCAAGGCCCAAGACACCTTCCTTACGTGTCTGATGCCTGGGTGGGGATGGCCGGAATGCTGAGCTCAGCTGAAACTTTTGATCTAAGGGGTCACATGTAGCTTCTCCAGCCCTGCAGTCTCAGGGCACTTGACCTTATTACCTGCTCAAGTTTCCTAAAGAATTAAGAGAGGCCAGGATGGAAGCTGCAAGGGTTTTTATTTTGTTCTGTTTTGTGTAATATTGTGCCCTTAGAAGGCCAGAATGTCACTTTTGCTGTATTCCATGGGTCAGACAAATTAGGAAGTCCAGCCCAGATTCAGGGGAAGTGGAGTTACACTCCACATAGCAAAGGGAACAGGAAAGGAATTACAGCCATCTTTCACATTCCCTCCAATAAGGCCCTTGATACAACAATAAAGAAAATGTGTGGGGCAAATGTTACATATTTTTTTTCTGCCTGAGGAAAGAAAACACGTTTGAAATAATATAGCTGGAAAATTCAAACCATTAACACAATATGCATTTAAGAAAGGAAATGTCTCGTCCCAATGCAGAAAAGTCTTATAACATGTATTTCTGTTTCAAAATCTGGTGATTTTACACCGGAATAATTCAACTAGAGTTTTTAATGGTTTGGGCCATTTTCAAAATGTTTTTGTTCTAATTCAGGGTCAAATAATGAAGTTTTTTTACACTCAGATGTAAAAAATGTAAAGATGATATTAAAATGTACCTATTGGGGTGCCTGGGTGGCTCGATCTATTAAGGGTCTGACTTGCTTTCGGCTCAGGTCATGATCACACATTCTTGAGTTTAAGAGCTGCTTGGGATTCTCTCTTTCTCACTCACTGCCCCTTCCCTGCTCACACACATGCTCTCTCTCTCTCTCAAAATAAATAAATAAATTTTAGGGGCACCTGGGTGGCTCAGTTGGCTGTGTTCAACTTCGGCTCAGGTCATGATCTCACAGTTCGTGAGTTCAAGCCCCACTTTGGGCTTTGTGGTGACAGCTCAGAGCCTGGAGCCTGCTTCAGATTCTGTGTCTCCCTCCGCCCCCCGCTCACTCACTCTCTCTCTCTCTCTCTCTCTCTCTCTCTCAAAAATAAATGAAAATTTTAAAAAATTTAAAAATAAAGAAAATAAATAAACCATAAATAAATAAATAAATAAATAAATAAATAAATAAATAAATAAAATGTACCTATTAGATTGAATATGGATATTGAATACTATAGCGGTGGATTTATCTTAGTGCCTATCATAGTACCTAGATAAGCACTCATAACATATTTGGTGATTGGCAGTAGAAAGGTTGTAGAGGGGATATATAACTTTACCAATTATTTTCAAAAGAGATTATATCTAAACCACCCACTCTAAGGAAGATCTTTCCTAAAGCAGACTTAAGATATAAATCAAATGACAAAAGAAATTTAAGAGACATGTAACTATACAGTAATTTTAAAAGTAATTATAGCATATATGTGACATTAAATATTTTCATAGTAGTTCAGGGAGCAGCTTGTGTTAACTCCTGGCCCTACTAATTATCCTTGTGATCTTGAACAAGTTTCTTAGCTTCTCTGGCCCTCAGATTGCTCATTTAAAAAATGAGAATGACAATAGCACAATCTTTGTAAGTTTGGTCTGAACAGTAAGTAAAATAATGGAAAGAACAAAGACTGGCTCATTGTGAGTTACAATAAATATTTGCTTTCATTACTATTATCTAACATTTAGAAGAAAGAGCCGAGGATACGATTTTAAAATAGGGTAAATAAAAGTCATACTTTTCTACTTCCATTTCTTTTTTTTTTTTAAGTTTTTTTTTTTTTCAAAGTTTATTTATTTTTGGGACAGAGAGAGACAGAGCATGAACGGGGGAGGGGCAGAGAGAGAGGGAGACACAGAATCGGAAACAGGCTCCAGGCTCTGAGCCATCAGCCCAGAGCCCGACGCGGGGCTCGAACTCCCGGACCGCGAGATCGTGACCTGGCTGAAGTCCGACGCTTAACCGACTGCGCCACCCAGGCGCCCCTCTGCTTCCATTTCAAAGTTAATTTGTTAGAAATGAGAATGTATGAAAGAAACAAAGCATCCATTTGCAGCCTAGCTGTGATCTGGGAAGCTCCTTCCTCCCTGGAGACGTAGTCTAACTTGGATAAACACCTCATTCCATGGTCTGTGGAACTCTAAATCCCTTCCCAATATTTGGGGGTGGGACACCTTGCCGCCATGTTCCCTCTGCCTCTAGCTCTTTGGTCATGCTGCATCAGCCCAAACGCAGCCCTTTTTACAGTTTTCATGGAAATCCACTTGTGCCAAACGAGCTGAGTTCTAGTAGAATGGAAAGAAGCGTTCCACCAACAACCATCATCTCAGCTTCCTACTCGCGCTCTTCTCCGCATCCTCCTCTCTCCCAAAGGTGCCTGTGCAAACTCAAGTTCTTCCCCCTTTTTACGTACAGCATATTAGGTTGCCCAAACCAGGGTATCCAAAGTCATCAAAGGCATTTAGTTAGTAGAAGAAAGGACCTTCCTTATGACAGGGTTTATAAGCTCCAAATCACAGGAATAATGATCTAGTACCTGATTCTCAGTCTAGTTTCTTTTCTTTTCTCTTAGGTTTTCTGCATTGAGGCTTCCAACGTCTATAGAAAAATTACTGAAGTATAGAAATGCAACATGTTGATGAGTTTATAACAGTTGATAAATTGAATTAAATATTTTCATATATACGCATACGAGTAGTGATTCCACATACAGTTAAAACTGTAATGACATATCACCTCACACCTGTCAGAATGGCTAAAATTAACAGCAGGAGAAACAACAGGTGCTGGTGAGGGCGTAGAGAAAGGAGAACTCTCTTGCACTGCTGGTGGGAATGCAAACTGGTGCAGCCACTCTGGAAAGCGGTATGGAGGTTCCTCAAAAATTTCAAAATAGAACCCTACAATCCAGCAATAGCACCACAAGGTATTTACCCAAATATACATGCATCTCCATATTTATAGCAGCATTGTCTACAATAGTCAAATCGTGAAAAGAGCCCAAACGTCCGTTGACTAATGAATGGATAAAGAAGATGTGGTATATATGTGGTAGGGTCCCCTCCTTAAGGAAAGAAAAACCAAAACAAGACCCCAAGGCAACTTTGCTATTTGCGTGCTTGGCAACATCCCTCACGACCTTGTAACATGAGACTACTTAATCAGACTACATGTTTGTGTGTTACCATATCTGGGAGACAAAGAAGTACAAAATATAATAAAAAAAAAAACTACGCTTTGTGGCGTTCGGGGCTCAGGTCTTTGGGTACGAAACCAACTGAGCGGTGCCAGCAGGAATAAAGTTGCTTCCTGAAAAGAAAAGCCTCGGTGTCACGGCTCTCTGTGCTAGAATCCTGCTACATATATACAATGGTATTTATTCAGCCATCAAAAAGAATGAAATCTTGCAACTTGCAATGATGTGGATGAAGCTAGAGAGTATTATGTGAAGCAAAATAAGTCAGTCTGAGAAAGACAAATACCATATGATTTCACTCATATGTGGGATTTAAGAACCACAACAAATAAACAAAGAGGGCGGGGTGGAGACAAATCAAAAAAACAAACTCTTAACTGTAGAGAACAGAGGGTTACCAGAGGGGAGGTGGGTAGGGGGATGGATTAAATAGGTGATGGGTATTGGCAGGTGGTGCACTTGTGATGAGCACCGGGTATTGTACGTAGTGTTGGATCACTAAATTGTACACCCGAAACTAATATTACACTGTATGTTAACTAACTGGAATTTGAACAAAAACTTTAAAAATTAAAAAAATGAATACGGAAAGTCTACCTACCATGAACTATGCAGTGGTCTCTCTGACTGTAGTTAATAGAGTCCCTGGATGGTGCTCTTTGTTGAGGATCGACAACCCGTACCCTATAGGCCACTCAGGCCATGACCCAACTCTTTACTTCTCCCTGACCTGAAATTCTATGATGAGTCATTAGCCACACTAAACACACAACTCAGGGGTTTTTGCCTCTAAAAGTGTCAGTTTGCTTGTGGTGATCTGATATTGGAAGTTAGGGAGAAAAAATGTCAAATAGGTGTCAGACTGCATCTTAATGATTTTCTGAGACTGATACTTTTCTTTCTTGTTAGAAAATAGGGTGTTTAGAATAGGTGGGGTTTAGGAGAAGGCAAACCTTGGCTCAAAATGTTCTGAGAGTCAGTGACAGGGTAGTGCTTCATGACCCATCAGAAGAGTGTCTCGTTAAATTTCTCTACTTAAGTAAGACAAGATGGATCATCTTTCGTCTGTTTGGACCTTAGGGAGAAAATAGAATGAGGGAGGGAGAAGCCCCTTACCTCTTGGTTAGTAGAGCCCAGTGGGAAACTGGCTCTTCTCTGAAGGATGGGAGCTCCAATAAGGATGGGAGCTTGCATAGAGTAGGAAGAGGGGGGCACTTCTGGAATCTGAGCCCCACACAGATTCTGGGCCTGGCTTTGCATCCTGTTAGACAATGCCCTAGATCTATCTCTCCCGCTTGTCTCTCTGAGATGGGAAAAGTGAGGATGCTGAGAGTTGAATCCTCACCTCGGAAGGATAGTAACAGCAAGTCCAAGTGAAGTCAAACATAAGCCATGATGAAGAATAGCTGAACGCATGAGACTTCTTTCAGGCAAGAGAAGGAATATGGCAGACAAGGCAGTTAATGCCATTCCTAGTGTTTTATTTTTCCACAAACGCAAAAAAGGGCTTTGTTTTCTTGTGGGAATACACCATGTTGAGTGCATCATTTGGTTGAATCATGATAGTTGGGTTCAGGACGTTGGCAATAAGCTGACTGTAAATGAGTGGCATTAGGTGAGGTGCCACCCATCAAGTGTTATTTAGATTAAGATATCATATCTGAGGGACAAATGAGGACTTCCTCCCCATGTATATGAAAGATGGGTTTAGTAGGCTTTCACCTTAGAAGGCAACATCCTAGATATGAGGGTAGTACATAAGCATACATGTTTGTAGAAATGAAGGAAGGTAGCAAAAGCAGTAGGGGTTGGGGCATGGAGTGAGTAGACAGTATGTTTGGACTGTAGGAAATGGTCATGAATGATGAGATGGGCCTCTCAGCAGAATGGTAGTCTTGCTGGAGTCCAGGAATATGTGGTACCTGGCCTACCAGGATGTATGCTCCTCTCAGGACTAGAGGGCAATGGTTAACTCCATGGGCTTTGGTGTTAGACTGCCTGAGTTCAATCCCACCACAATCACCTATGAACTGGGCAAGTTGCTTAATTTATCTTACCTTATTTTCCCCATTTATCAAATGGGAATATGATGAGAATTTAATGAAACAATCTAGGTTAAGTCCTTAGCAGCCAGCCTGGAACAAAGTAAAGCCTCCAACAAATGTTTGTTCTTAGTATTATTCACCTCAGAAACATCAATTGGGTATCTATCTATTGTGTGCCAAGCCTTGTGCACTGGTAAGCAATTAAAAGTATGGCAGGCATTATTTCTGTCCTCCCAGAGTTTACAGACCTTATTATGAAGGACAATAAATAATCTGGCAATCAAAATACCATGTGATGAGGGCTATGATGGGGACGTGCAGGGTGTTATGGGATCACACAGGTGGCTTTAAAGACGCTGAGGCCTGACGTGGAGAAAGAGTTTGGAGTTTGCTGGGAAAGGGCTGCCTGGGTGGGTACCGGGTGGGTTGGGGTTTGTGTGTGAACACCTGGAGTTGAGGAAGTCATGGTGTACTCAAGCAAACAAATCTGTGGGCCTAGAATGCAGAGCACAGGGTAGGCTGTAAAGGATGAGGCTAAGGTAGGTCCAGGGAGGCTACATCATGGAGAGTGGAGCAGAGAGGAATTTTAATTCACACCATAAGTGTACATTGATTTTATTTCAGTAGTTCAAACTTAATCTGTTTTGAGTCTCTATCCCATTCGGTTGTTAGGAAATTTACCCAAGTCATTAGTGGGGCTTCTTTCCTCTCTCTCCCGGTCCTATGAGAGTCTTGGGGCTTACAGGGCCACAACATTCTGGGCTTAATCTGTATGGTGGCCTCTACTGATGTGCCCATTGTCCAAATCCACATTCTCCCTTGAAGGCAGATGTCATCAATGCCAATGCCAGGTTTGGGCCTGCAGAAATATCCCCCCAGATATGAAAGAGATATTTCTGTGTCTATACAGCCCCATCCTTGTTCCCTTTACCCCACTCCAGCATTGTCCATCATTGCTTAGTCTCAAGTGTTGCTAGCAAATGAAACTTGGTCTCTACCTGCTTGAAAACCGTTGAGAATCTGATCTCTTATCTCTGGAAATCTGTCTCACCTCTCTAGTTTGGTTACTTCTGTGTCTTAAATCCTCAGATTTCCTGCTTTTCCTCTCTCTCTCTGGGATAGGATAACATCCATGAGCCCAACTGTCACAGATAAACCTGGGTCTGGAGTTGTCTTCTTCCTGGTAACCTTTCCTTTTAGTTCCCCAATGCAGAGCCACATGAGCTCAAAGATCTGACTTCCTTTTTGGAATGGAGAAAGAAAAAGTATCGAGAGCAGCAAAAACAAAACTCAAGCTAGTGTCGTATTTTATCTGCTCATACATGTAATTCTAACACCTCTTTCCTAAAAAAATATTCGGAAATTGTCAAAGGGTTGTATGATTTATGTTGTAGGGATTTCACTCTGGTTGTGTAGTGGAGAAGAAAGATAAGTAAGAGTAGACGCAGGGAAATTGGTTAGCAGTAACCAAACTGGTAATCTAGGTGAGAGCCGACATCAGTCCTATGGAGTAATGATAGTGGAGATGAGAAAAATGTAAATACGTGATAGTATTTATATTTAAATAAAGTGCTTTCTCAGGCAATATTTAGATTTGCCAACATGTTTTTCATTTTTTTCCCCATTATTTCTTCTTTCATCATGCCATTTCCTTCTGGGTTCATCTTTTCTTTTTTTTTTTTTTAATGTAATCTTTTAGTAGCTTCTGAATCTCTGTGTATCTATATTTGTCACTTGTTTCACCATGATTCTGAATCATGTTTAGCTGGGTATAGAATTTTAGATTCATCATTTTCCCCTCAGTTCTTTCATTACTGTATTTTTCCCCCTCTGCCATCTACTGCTAAGAAATCCACTAACAATCTGTCATTCTTTTACTTATTTGCCTTGGGATTTTTTTTTCCTCACCTTCATTATTTTTGCATTTTCTGTGATGTATCTGGGCATAGAACTTTCTACACAGAACTTTTTTATTCTGCTTGGTACTCATTTGTGCTTTTGGTTTTGGAAAATTATTAGCAATTATACTTTCAAAGATTGTTTCTTTATCATGTTATCTTTCCTCCTGGAATGCCAGTTGAATTTCCCTTTGTTTCTACATCTCGTTCACATTTTCCATTTCTAATCTCTCTCACATACATTTTGAGAGATTTACTTAACTCTTTCTTCCAATTTACTAAATATCTTTTCAGTCATAAATAGGCTACTAGCAAGCTCATCTAATGAATTTTTTTAACAGTGTATATATAATCAACTATATTTTTCACTTCATGATTTCTAATTAATTCTTATCCTTTATTGTCCTATTCATAATTTCATAATTACAAGTTTTCATAATTATAAATTTTTCTTTTTTTAACATTTTATTTATTTTTGAGAGATAGACAGAGACAGAATGTGAGTGGGGGAGGAGCAGCAAGAGAGGAAGATGCAGAATCCAAAGCAGTCTCCAGCTCTGAGCTGTCAGCACTGAGCCCGACGTGGGGCTCGAACTCATGAACTGTGAGATCATGACCTGAGCCCAAGTCAGGCGCTCAACCTCCTGAGCCACCCAGGCACCCCTATATGTTTTTCATAATTACAAGTTTTCTTCATAACTTCCAGTTTTTGTTTTATGCTTGCTAGTTTCTTCTTACTGCCCTGAGACTTGCTCTATTGTATTTATTTCCTCAGGTGTGCATTTTCCCATTTCGTCAATTTGTTGACTTTATTTCATGCCAGTTAGACCCTCATTGGTCTTAAGATTATAGTTTGCATGCATATTTTCTATTGTGAGTTTTTCCTCATGTATATTCTAAGACTGTCTTATAGTTACTTCCCCTTTAACATGGAAAGATCCACAGCTTCAAATTAGGTCTTATCTTAATAGCTTAGCTTGGAGTTCTACCATAAGTGGCACTGATGTCAAGTATTCGGTTCTGATCTTATTTTGTGACTCATCATTTGTCTATAGCAGTTTGTTCATTCTATTCTCTTCCTTTCTCTCTCTCTTCCTCCTTTCCTTTTCTTATTATTTTTTTTTAGTTTTTATTTTTATTTTATTTTTCTAATTTACATCCAAATTATTAGCATATAGTGCAACAATAATTTCAGGAGTAGATTCCTTAATGCCCCTTACCCGTTTATCCCATCTCCCCTCCCACAACCCCTCCAGTAACCCTCTGTTTGTTCTCCATATTTAAGAGTCTCTTATGTTTTGTCCCTCTCCTTGTTTTTATATTATTTTTGCTTCCCTCCCCTTACGTTCATCTGTTCTGTGTCTTAAAGTACTCATATGAGTGAAGTCATATGATATTTGTCTTTCTCTGACTAATTTCACTTAGCATAATACCCTCTAGTTCCATCCACGTAGTTACAAATGGCAAGATTTCATTCTTTTTGATTGCCGAGTAATACTCCATTGTATATATATATACCACATCTTCTTTATCCATTCATCCACCTATGGACATTTGGGCTCTTTCCATACTTTGGCTATTATTGATAGTGCTGCTATAAACATTGGGGTACATATGTCCCTTCAAAATAGCACACCTGTATCCCTTGGATAAATACCTAGTAGTGTAATTTCTGGGTTGTAGGGTAGTTCTATTTTTAATTTTTTGAGGAACCTCCATACTGTTTTCCAGAGTGGCTGCACCAGCTTGCATTCCCATCAACAATGCAAAAGAAATCCTCTTTCTCCACATCCTCGCCAACATCTGTTGTTGCCTGAGTTGTCAATGTTAGCCATTCTGACAGGTGTAAGGTGGTATCTCATTGTGGTTTTGATTTGTATTTCTCTGATGATGAGTGATGTGGAGCATTTTTTCATGTGTCGGTTGGCCATCTGGATGCCTTCTTTGGAGAAGTGTCTATTCATGTCTTCTGCCCGTTTCTTCAACTGGATTATTTGTTTTTTGGGTGTTGAGTTTGATAAGTTCTTTGTAGATTTTGGATACTAACCCTGTCTCTGATACATCATTTGCAAATATCTTCTCCCATTCTGTGGGTTTGCCTTTTAGTTTTGCTGATTGTTTCCTTCGCTGTGCAGAAGCTTTTTATTTTGATGAGGTCCCAATAGTTCATTTTTGCTTTTGTTTCCCTTGCCTCTGGAGATGTGTTGAGTAAGAAGTTGCTGCGGCCAAAATCAAAGAGGTTTTTGCTTGCTTTCTCCTTGAGGAATTTTTTTTTTAAAGATTTTTTTTTAATGTTTATTTATTTTTGAGACAGAGAGAGACAGAGCATGAACGGGGGAGGGTCAGAGAGAGAGGGAGACACAGAATCTGAAATAGGCTCCACGCTCTGAGCAGTCAGCACAGAGCCCAATGCGGGGCTCGAACTCACGGACTGCGAGATCGTGACCTGAGCCGGAGTCGGATGCTTAACCAACTGAGCCACCCAGGCGCCCCTCTCCTCGAGGGTTTTGATGGCTTCCTGTCTTATATTGAGGTCTTTCATCCATTTTGAGTTTATTTTTATGTATAGTGTAAGAAAGTGGTCCAGGTTCATTCTTCTGCATGTTACTGTCCAGTTTTCCCAGCACCACTTGCTGAAGAGACTGTCTTTATTCCATTCTTTCCTGTTTTGTCAAAGATTAGTTGGCCATACATTTGTGGGTCCATTTCTGGGTTCTCTATTCTGTTCCATTGATCTGAGTGTCTGTTTTTTTGCCAGTATCATACTGTCTTGAGGATTACAGCTTTGTAGTATAGCTTGAAGTCCAGGATTGTGACACCTCCTGCTTTGGTTTTCTTTTTCAAGATTTCTTTGGCTATTCGGGGTCTTTTCTGGTTCCATACAAATTTTAGGATTGTTCTAGATCTGTGAAGAATGCTGGTGTTATTTTGATAGGGATTTCATTGAATATGTAGATTGCTTTGGGTGGTATCGACATTTTAGCAATATTTGTTCTTCCTATCCAGGAGCATGGAATGTTTTTCCATTTTTTTTGTGTCTTCTTCAATTTCTTTCATAAGCTTTCTATAGTTTTCAGTGTATAGATTTTTCACCTCTTTGGTTAGATTTATTCCTAGGTCTTTTATGGTTTTTGGTGCAATTGTATATGGGATCGATTCCTTGATTTCTCTTTCCGTTGCTTCATTGTTGGTGTATAGGAATGCAACCGATTTCTGTGCATTGATTTTATATCATGTAACTTTGCTGAATTCATGAATCAATTCTACCAGTTTTTTGGTGGAATCTTTTGGATTTTCCATATAGAGTATCATGTCATCTGCTAAGAGTGTACGTTTCACCTCTTCCTGGCCAGTTTGGATGCCTTTTATTTCTTTGTGTTGTGATTGCAGAGGCTAAGACTTCCAATACTATGTTGAATAAGAGTGGTGAGAGTGGACATCCCTGTCTTGTCCTGACCTTAGGGGGAAAGCTCTCAGTTTTCCCCACTGAGGATGATATTAGCGTTGGGTCTTTCATATATGGCTTTTAGGATCTTGAGGCATGATCCTTCTATCCCTACTTTCTTGAGGATTTTTATCAAGAAAGGATGCTGTATTTTGTCAAATGCGTTCTCTGCATCTATTGAGAGGATCATATGGTTCTTATCTTTTCTTTTATTGATGTGATGAATCACATTGATTGTTTTGTGGATATTGAACCAGCCCTGCATCCCAGGTATAAATCTCACTTGGTCGTGGTTAATAATTTTTTTAATGTATTGTTGGATCCGGTTGGCTAATATCTTGTTGAGGATTTTTGCATCCATGTTCATCAGGGAAATTGGTCAATAGTTCTCCTTTTTAGTGGGGTCTCTGTCTGGTTTTGGAATCAAGGTAATGCTGGCTTCCTGGAAAGAGTTTGGAAGTTTTCCTTCCATTTCTATTTTTTGGAACAGCTTCAAGAGAATAGGTGTTAACTCTTTCTTAAATGATTGGTAGAATTCCCTTGGAAAGCCATCTAGCCCTGGACTCTTGTTTTTTGGGAGATTTTTGATTACTAGTTCGATTTCTTTACTGGTTATGGGTCTGTTCAAATTTTCTTTTTCTTCTTGTTTCAGTTTTGGTAGTGTATATGTTTCTAGGAATTTGTCCATTTATTCCAGATTGCCCATTTTAGTGGCATATAATTGCTCATAATATTCTCTTATTATTGTTTTTATTTCTACTGTGTTGGTTGTGATCTCTCTTCTTTCATTCTTGATTTTATTTATTTGGGTCTTTTCCTTTTTCTTTTTGATCAAACTGGCTAGTGATTTATCAATTTTGTTAATTCTCTCAAAGAACGAGATTCTGGTTTCATTGATCTGTTCTACTGTTTT
>NW_024412396.1:32902376-32920043 GCF_014898765.1 Herpailurus yagouaroundi | reverse complement strand
TTTTTTTTTTTTTTTTTTGGTTTTGATAGCATTAATTTCTGCTCTAATCTTTTTTATTTCCTGTCTTCTGCTGGTTTTGGGTTTTATTTGCTTGTCTTTTTTCAGCTCTTTAAGGCATAAGGTTAGGCTGTGTATCTGAGACCTTTCTTCCTTCTTTAGGAAGGCCTGGATTGCTATATACTTTCCTCTTATGACCACTTTTGCTACGGTTTTGGGTTGTGGTGTTATCATTTTCATTGGCTTCCATGAGCTTTTTAATTTCCCCTTTAACTTCTTGGTTGGCCGATTCATTCATTAGTATGATGTTCTTTAGTCTCCAAGTATTTGTTACCTTTCCAAATTTTTTCTTGTGGTTGATTTCGAGTTTCATAGCATTGTGGTCTGAAAATATGCACGGTGTGATCTCGATCTTTTTGTACTTGCTGAGGGCTGATTTGTGTCCCAGTGGCCTATCCTGGAGAACGTTCCATGTACACTGAAGAATGTATATTCTGCTGCTTTAGGATGAAATGTTCTGAATATATCTGCTAAGTCCATCTGGTTCAGTGTGTTATTCAAACCCAGTTTTTCCTTGTTGATTTTTTGATTAGATGATCTGTCCATTGCTGTGAGTTGGGTGTTTAAGTCCCCTACTATTATGGTACTAATATCAATGAGTTTCTTTGTGTTTGTGATTGATTTATATATTTGGGTGCTACCACATTTGGCACATAAATGTTTACAATTGTTAGGTCTTCTTGGTGGATAGACCCCTTAATTTAGATATAATGCCCTTCTGCATCTCTTGATACAGTCTTTATTTTAAACTCTAGATTGTCTGATATAAGTATGGCTATTCTGGCTTTCTTTTGTTGACCATTAGCATGATAGATGGTTCTGCATCCCCTTATTTTCAATCTGACGGTGTCTTTAGGTCTACACTGAGTCTCTTGTAAAAAGCATATAGATGGATCTTGTTTTCTTATCCATTCTGTTACCCTATGTCTTTTGACTGGAGCATTGAGTCCATTGACATTTAGAGTGAGTACTGAAAGATATGTATTTATTGCCATTATGATACTTGCAGAGTTGGAGTTTCTGATGGTGTCCTCTGGTCCTTTCTAATCTTTATCGCTTTTGGTCTTTATTTATTTATTTTTTCATCTTTTCTCCCCTCAGAGAGTCCCCCTTAAAATTTCTTGCAGGGCTGGTTTAGTGGTCACAAACTCCTTTAATTTTTGTTTATTTGGGAAACTTTTTATCTCTCCTTCTACTTTGAATGACAGCCTTGCTGGATAAAGAATTCTTGGCTGCATATTTTTCTGGTTCATCACGTTGAATATATCCTGCCACTCCTTTCTGGCCTGCCAAGTTTCTGTGGATAGGTCGGCTGCAAACCTGATCTGTCTTCCCTTGTAGGGTAAGGATTTTTTTTTTTCCCCTTGCTGCTTTCATGATTCTCTCCTTGCCTGAGTATTTTGTGAATTTGACTATAATATGCCTTGTTGATGGTTGGTTTAGTTGAATCTAATGGGAGTCCTCTGTGCTTCCTGGATTTTGATGTCTCTATCTTTCCCCAGGTTAGGAAAGTTTTCCGCTATGATTTGCTCACATAACCCTTCCATTTCTCTCTCTTCCTCTTCTGGGACCCCTATGATTTCGATGTTGTTGCTTTTTAATGAGTCACTGATTTCTCTAATTCTTAAATCATGCTCTTTTGCCTTAATCTCCCTCTTTTTTTCTGCTTCATTATTCTCCATAAGTTTGTCCTCTATATCGCTGCTTCTCTGTTCTGCCTCATCCATCCTTGCTGCCGTGGCATTTATTCAAGATTGCAGCTCATTTATAGCATTTTTTATTTTATCCTGACTAGCTTTTAGTTCTCTTATCTCCACAGAAAGGGATTCTAATCTATTTTTGACTCCAGCTAGTATTCTCATTATTGTGATTCTAAATTCTGGTTCAGACATCTTGCTTCTATCTGTATTGGTTAAATCCCTGGCTTCCGTTTCTTCCTGCTCTTTCTTTTGGGGTGAATTCCTTTGTTTCATCATTTTGAAGGGAAAAAAGGAATTAATGAGGTAAAAAAATTAAAATTAAAAACTAAAATTAAAAAATTAAACACACACACACACACACAAATCGAATAAATGATGCTAGATCCTAGCTGTGTTTTGGTCTGGGTGTTGAAAGGGGATTGATAGATTAGAGAAAACAAGGGGAAAGGAAATAAAAAGGAAATCGTTTAAAAATTTGAAAAAATGAATACACTGGAGTAGACTAAAATGAAATGATGGAAGTAAAATAGATTTGAAAAAATTTACACAAAAGTAAAAAATATAGCAGAAAAAATTAAAGAAAAATATTTTGAATAAAAATTAAAAATAAAAATGAATTTTTTCTCTTTCTGTATTCAAGGAAAAGAAAAGAAATGAAAAAGAGAAAAAATTAAAAAAAAAGAAAATTGGATAGATGGACCCACGAACAGACTGAAATACGACCGAAATTACTTCGTTTTCTCTTAGAAGTCAAACTATGAAGCAGTTTATAGTCCATAAACTAAGCAGGTGGAGAGACTTGCATTCTGAAGAGTGAGGTTGGTCCAGTTGGGCAGGGTTTAGTGTAATGGCTCTGTTCTCCACTAGATGGCGCTACTTAGCTTATTGGGGGGGGTTGTGGCGCTTGTAGGTGCGTATGCGCATGCGTGGGAGCGGTGGCAACGGCGTCAACCAGTTACCCAGCCTCTAGTATTGAACTCTGTCCTGAACCCTGATCAGCAGTCGCGCACCTGTCTTTTGTTTCCGGCTTTCGTCCACTCCCCGCTTTTACGAAGTCCGTAACCAAGCCCCAGGCAGCACCTCCCTCCAGAGTTTTGTCTCAGATGTGGCTGTTTTTCCCGACCCCTTACTTCTGAGGGACTGCGGCTTTGACCGGTTCCACCCCTTTGCAGGAGGGTCTTAACCGAGCAATGGACGGGTGCCTGCCGCACCTAGGAACGTTTGCGGGACCATGCTGCTGCCGACGACCAGAGACTTGCCGCCAGGTGCCATCCCGCCCCAGAAAAAGTTCACGAGATAGTGTAGCAGCAGCGTTTCAGGGATTATGGAAAATCACAACACATCTGGCACCAGGCTTCAACCCCAACGACCTTGTTCCAGCGCCAGCGAATGTGGTTGTTCTCCAGGGTCCACTGGGGCCTTGCCTTTGGGGCGCCCACACAGCCTCCACCAGGTGTCCCCTGCTGGGAAGCAGGGAAACCGCCTCTCCCCGTGTGGCCTGAAGAACCCCGGACCCCACTCTGCTCCTGGGGATTCACCTTTCTCACCAGAGCACCGCCAGGTATTGAGCTGCAGAGTTTCAGACTCTGCGCTCCCCTTGTTTATAATGTTAATGGAATTTAAACTCTCTCCTTTCTCCCTTTTTAGTTCAGTCCCTGCGGCTGTTTCCACTTTTCCATTTTCTCTCCAGCTGCAAAGCACCCAAAAGGGGGGGGTGGTGCTTTTCCTGTATTCTCCCCCTGTCTCTGTCCTCTCTCCCCATGCAAAAGCGGTTTCCTGCCCTCCGTGGCTTCTCTCTCCCCCGGTTCACTTCTCCGTGCCGTGTACCTGCTGAGTTCTGTGGTTCAGGTTATGCAGGTTGTTGCGTTAATCCTCAAGATCAGTTTTCTAGGTGCGCAGGATGGTTTAGTGTGGGTCTGGCTGTATTTCATGGACATGAGACACACAAAAAATTTCCATGCTGTTCCACATCTTGGCTCCTCCTTTTCTTCTTACTTTTTATTATGGAAAATTTCAAACATACACAGAACTATGGAGAATAGTATACTGAATCTCTAGTACCCATCACCCAGCTTCAACACGTACCAATACGTGGCTAATCTTGTTTCATCAATAACCCTCCCTTATTTTTTGCCTCACTGGGTTATTTTAAAGAAAATTCCAGACATTATATCATGTCACCCATAAATGTTTCAGTATGTGTTTCTCAGAGATATGGTTTCTTTTTTTTTTTAAAGCCTAACTATATTACCATTGTAAAACCTAAAGTTTAACAATAATTTCTTAATATCAACCGTGCTATTAGTGTTAAATTTCCCTGGGTGTCTCATAAATGTGTTTTTTTGTTTGTTTGTTTGTTTTTGTTTTAATACTGGCTTTGTTTGAATGAGGTTCATAGAAGATCCAGATATTGCCTTTGGCTCATACGTTTCTTAAGTCTCCTTTAATCTGTAACATCTCTCCCTTTGGAATGTGGGGAATTCTACAGGACAAGAGAAGAAACTGGATTATGTATCTTGTACACTTCCCCACATTCTGGCTTATCTTATTGCATCCATGTGATATCACTTCACATTATGTGCCAGTCATCTAGGGGCTCCTGGGTGGCTCAGTTGGTTAAGTGTCCGACTTCGGCTCAGGTCATGATCTTACGGTTCATGAGTTCAAGCCCCGCATCGGGCTCTGTGCTGACAGCTCGGAGCCTGCTTCAGATTCTGGGTCTCCCTCCTCTCTCTCTCTCTCTCTGCTCCTCCCCCACTCATGCTCTGTCTCTTAAAAATATATACACGTTAAAAAAATTTTATATAGCAGTCATCTATTGCTTCAATAAATAGTGCTATGTAAGAAAACACTATAAAACCTCAGCAATAGACAAAAAAAAGGGTTTATGTTTGTCCATGGGGAAGTCAGTGTGGTAACTGCTGATCTTGGCTGAGTTTCCTCACAGGTCTGAGGATCCATTGGATGTTAGCTGGTCTAGGATGGCCTTGGCTGGGAGGACTAGTGTGACATGTCTCTTCTTCGTGTCTCCCATCTTCCATCAGGCTAGCACAGTCTTGTCCTTCTCGTGGTAACAGCAGAAGAGCAGAGAGATCATGTGGGGTTAAAGACAAAGGGGTCAGGAAGGAAGGCCTAATAAGAGGAAGTTCTTAGGAGGTGGCTGAGTTCTAGGGGAACTGGGTAAGTAGACAAGGCAGTAAGATGGAGTCTCGGATAGAGAATAATGCAGAAGTTGGTGGAAATTGGACCACAAGATAAAGGAATAGTCACCACCTACAAAGCAAGGGCCCAGATTCTGGATTTTCTTGAAATATGTATTCAATTCTTAGCGTATGCTGGATGCTTCAGCAAGTACGTTGGGTAAATTATAGAGTAGTCGCTGAAACTGTGGATTTTGAGCTTAACTGCCTGGGTCGAGACTGTCCTCCACCAGAGAAATGTATTAATGTATGTACAATTCTTAGAACACTGCCTGTTGCGGGGAAATACAAATCAAAACCATAATGAGATATCATCTCACACCTGTAAGAATGGCTAAAATTAACAACTCAGGCAGCAACAGATGTTGGCGAGGATGCAGGGAGAGAGAGGATCTCTTTTGCACTGCTGGTGGGAACGCAAACTGCTGTAGCCGCTCTGGAAAACAGTATGGAGCTTCCTCAAAAAATTAAAAATAGAACTACCCTACGACCCAGCAATTGCACTAATAGGTATTTATCCAAAGGATACAAAAATGCTGATTCGAAGGGGCCCATGCACCCCAATGTTTACAGCAGCACTATCAACAATAGCCAAATTACAGAAAGAGTCCAAATGTCCATCCACAAATGAATGGATGAGGAAGATGTGTCATATATATACAGTGGAATATTACTTAGCGATCAAAAAGAATGAAATCTTCCCATTTGCAACAACGTGGATGGAACTAGAGTGTATGATGCTACATTAAAAAAATCACTCAGAGAAAGACAAATATCACGTGATTTCACTCAGCTGTGGCTTTAATTTTAGCCATTCTGACAGGTGTGAAGCGATATCTCATTGTGGCTTTAAGAAATAAAACAGATGAACATATGGGAAAGGAAGCAAACATAAGATAAAAACAGAGAGGGAGACAAACCATCAGAGACTCTTAAATACAGAGAACAAACTGAGGGTGTGGGTGGGGTGTTGGGGGGGATGGGCTAAATGGGGGATGGGCATTAAGGAGGACACTTATTGGGATGAGCACTGGGTGTCATATGTAAGTGATGCATCACTAAATTCTATTCCTGAAATCATCAGTACACTATATGTTAACTAACTTGGATTTAAATTAAAAAATAAATGAATGAATAAAAACTCTGCCTGCGGCATAATAAGCACTCAAAAATGTCAGCTGTTAACACATGATCTCATTTTACACTCCCAGCAACTTGTGAGCTAGAAACCATTTTTATTCCCATTTTACAGATGAATTAAGGGAGTTATGGAGAGGTTAGGTAACTTGCCCAAGCCACACAACCAGCAAATGGTAGACCAGGAGTTCATACCCCCACATTTCATCCCAAGGCCCCCCATAATGGACAACTATCTTGTTTGGACTCCTTGATTTGACACTGAATCCTTGAGTTAGTTTTTGAAATGCCTTGGTCCTGAGCTAGGGTTGGCCCCAGAGCTCGGGTGTGTGGATGTGTGAGGGGTGGCGGTGGGGTGAGAGGGGCCGGGCTCATCCTGAGAGGAGACTCCACCCATGGGGAAGCTGCAGGGACAGGAACCCAAACAGTAAGAATGGCGTGGGTTCCCAGTGGAGGAGGAACCTGAGCAAACAGGAGGAGCAGGGGTGTATGTTTAAGGCCATGGATGCAAAGGAGTGTGTCATGAAATCCCTGAACAGGGAGCGGGAAGGCAATGGAATAAATTTGAGAGACATCTTTTTACGTAGGGTGAGAAAAGAGGAGGGTTAAAGAAAGACCAGATGTGGCCAGTTTTCTACCAGGCATTCCTTAAACCAGTTGATCATCAGCAACATGTGGTAGAACTTTTAAAAAATGTGGATTCCTGGGCCCACCCCTGGAGATTCTAGTTAGCAGTTCTAGGTAGAGTCTGGATATCTGCACGTTTTCAAAGCTTCGCAGATGATGCTGTTGATTAGCGTGATCTGGGGCTCACAGATCTAAAGTTACAAAGTCATAACCCTTCCGTTTACTGATAGAGAGGCAGACACACCAGGAAGGTTAAGTGTCTCACCTGAGCCACACAGCTGGCTGATGGCAGAGCTGGAACCTGGCCCTCTAGTCCAGTGTTCTCCCACGACATTTTACATTCCTGCCACTATGCTTAAAGAGTAAAATGCTTTCAGGGGAAATACTCCCAAACATAAGTGCATTTGTTTTGGTATGAGATTGTCAAATAGTTTTTGTCATCATAAGCTGTAACTATAGTTATGCAGAATAAATTCTATTTAACAATCTCTCTTTACAATTCCTGGGTGTGTGGTTCTATGCCCAGGTGGAATGGGAGAGGCTCAGAAATTGGAACCACTGTTTTGTTTTGTTTTTCATTTTTATATCTCCAACTTCTCCCATCGTACGTTTAATAAATGTCAGTCAAAGAATTGCAATGATTTTTAAAAGCTGACATATTATGGCATGTTCAGTGGTGCAAGCCAATATTGTGGTAGGAAAATACTTATTTTTGTGCAACTCTCAATATTCTCTTTCTCTTTTCAAGTCTGTCAGACCTCTGTTGCTTTGAAATTACAGCTTGGTCAGCAAGTAAGAGAAACCCAAGAAGGAATAACACAACGACTTCCTTTTTTTTTTTTAACATTTATTTATTTTTGAGAGACAGAGACAGAGCACAAGCAGGGGAGGGGCAGAGGGAGAGGGAGACACAGAATCTGAAGCAGGCTCCAGGCTCTGAGCTGTCTGCAGAGCTGTATCAGCAAGTCCTGATACAGGACTTGAACTTACAAACTGTGAGATCGTGACCTGAACCAAAGTTGGATGCTTAATTGATGGAGCCACCCACGTGCCCACGACTTCCTTTTTAAAGGTAGTTTTGACAAATGTGATTGAGTAAACCATGAGCAGATCAGTTAGGCATCCAGCTTGCCCACATTTCTGCCTGAGTTAGTAACAATGATTGTCACTTTTGGAGTAGTGGTATACCATGCTGAGCCTAGGTGTTCCTATAACACCTCTCCTTTATTTAAACAAACAAACAAACAAACAAACAAACAAACAAACAAAACAGAGACTGAGACCTAGAAAGTTGGGGAAACTCCCTTGATCACACAATTACAACTGACAAGATGAAGAATTGGGGGCCTGTGTTATTTCCATACACAGGATCATGCTGCTGCTCAAGGGAGAAGTAGATTCCTGGGTTTCTGTCGTTTTTTTCTGACCAAAGACTGTCTGTAAGTCATCCAAGCACAGAGGCTGAAGGAACTTCAAGAGAAGAGTCAGGATCAGCTTGGAGGCTTTGTTATCACACAAACTATCTCCATGAATGTTCTTAGGAGCCTGTGGGGTGTCCAAAAGTGGCATTTGGCAGGGCGGGGGGGGGGGGGCGCGCTCCCGGTCCTGATAGAATCTTGGGATCAGAAACAAGACGGATGGTGCTCATTTCACCCAGGAGGCCTAGATCCAGTAGGGGCTGGCTGCCCGGGGTTTGTGGGAGGGGAGTCTCTAGGACTGATTGCCCAGACCCACATCAGAGGAAAGATGGCTTATGGATGTCCATGTAGCTGGGACTCTGTTGGAAGCTGGAGAGGCCTCTCATGATATGACTAGGCTTAAAGTTGTGCTCACATAGCAAGTGCACTTTATTTATTTATTTATTTATTTAGCTCCACACCCAGCATGAAGCCCAACGCAGGGCTTGAACTCAGACCATAAGATCAAGACCTTAGTTGAGATCAAGAAGTGGACACTTAACCAACTCCACCCCAGCGCCCACAACACTACTTTTATTTAGATTCTGCTTTTATTTGGAGTGGCTTTGAAAGGGGCCAGGTGGGGATTATTATGCACAGGGATGGGAGGTATCCCTGAAATCTCCCAAACTACCTGCTTGTGTCCCTATTGTACAAGAGAAACCATCAACTGAAGAGATTCACCATCACTGCCAAGTTGAAAAGGGGGTTGGGATGCTCTCTATTCCATAGCTAACTAAGGTTCATGTGGAGAGGGGAGCACAGAGTCCCACACAGGTGCCGGGGTGGCCCTCCCGGCCCAACCGGGGCAAAGGAAGCCTGGCACACTGGGCCACCTCAGATGGGTCCGTCTCAGGCCAATCTGCTTCAGAGTGGCCCCCAGAGCTGGACCTGAGCTGAACCTCCATGTGTCCAGGCAGACCCAGTGGCATACTTCTGTGAAAGTGGTCTTGGGCTGCCTTCTGGTCAGAAGGAAAATGTGAGCCGCAGAGACTGTGGTCACTGAACCCTGAGCAGAGAGTCTTAGACATCTCAGGGAGACAAGTGGTCCCAGTGACAAAAACCTGTCAGACTTATCTGGAGCAACAGTGACAGGTGCCTGGAGAAGGAAATTACATCGGGTTGGCAGTTATTTAGATGCCCAAGGGCAAAAGGACTGTGTGTCACTGGAAGCACAAGGGGACTGTGGGACCACAGCGTCTAGAGAGAGTCTCCATGATCTGCTCTTTCCTGCGGAGAAGTAAAGCAAAAGACAGAGCTCTGTTCCAGCAGAGAGCTGAAGGATGAGGAGATGCTGCTAGACCCAGAAGCACAAGAAGCACGTGCTGTCCTCCAGCACGAGCAGCCTCCAATGCAGACCCTCACTGAGCCCGCCCTGAGGCCAGAGGCTTCTGCCAGGGACTTGAGACCAAGGGCATTCGACACCCAGGAGTTCATTCAGCCCAGGTCACCCCACTGTGCCTCCAGGCACTGGGGCCACAGCCACACTATTTTATAAATAAGGTGAAAGAGTTATTGCCTGAAAATATAGTTTGTGGATGGAGGAGGAAATAATATTTCTTACCACCCCACTGGAACTCAGTGCTTAGAACTAACTGAAGTACAAACAAACAAACAAAAGAACTCTTGCCAAATACTGGCATGTGTTAATATTGAAGGTAAATTCTTCAGTTCCACCTTAATCAAATCCATGAACATAATCCAGTCTTACCAAGACACTTAAAGGGACACTTACGCAATTTAGATGGAAAGAATTTTCCCAGGCATTTCATCCATTTACCTTGCCAACCTTCTGAAGAAAACATTCTGAATCTTACAGCAGTAGAGCACACTCTAGTGGTGGTGAAGGAAAGTGGACGCTTCCGAATGGCTCAATTTCTCCGTGGCCAGGGAGCACCAGATAAATAAATATTCCTTGTCTGGGCAAAAGGTTAGCTAGCCTTGCCTCAAAATAGCAAAGGAAATTAATATAACATCATACAAGGACTCTGAGCCTTATAATTCTCCACTAAGAATAAGTCAAGTTCTGTTTTACTCAATGTTCAATGTCAAGGGCAAACAAACAAGAATCATTAAAAATCTTCAAACAATCTAAAATAACATCCTACCCGGCAGCTAGGGTTTTAGGAAAGCTTTTGATTTTTCATTTCTTCTTAAATCCACGCCACATCCAGACTTTCTCCTTGGAGATTCTGTTTAAAGAAGGGAGAGGAAGCAGATAATAGATATAATACCTAAAACAAACTCCCTTCAGCCATGACAGTGTTATTACAAACTTGAGTGAGTGCCATTATTGCATCTAAATAAAAACAATGGACCAGAACCAATTTTACATAGGGAAACATCATTCAATTTTTTGCAAGCCTTGGTTTAGACTTCCCTCTGGTTTATCAAGTGATGGTTAACATAAATAAGAATGCTTGACTTTGCTTAAAGATGGCACTCCTATGAAAGCACACGTACACTTTTAACCAAGTAAAAATGTTACCATCTTTTGTGTATGTGTCTCCAAACTGAAGGAAATATATCCACTTGGTTTGAAATGTAAATTATACTCTTAAAATCTAACTAACACAAACTGGAAGAAAGAAAAAACACCCAACAACACACACGTAAAAAAATAAAAAAACTTTTTTTTTTTTTTAAAGCTAGAAGCTTTGTGTTCTATTGTGTTTAGACTTAAAATATGGAACTATTTAGAAAGAATTAAAGAGATTATGTTTATTTGATTTCAAGTTATCTCAGCAAGAAACACATTTTTCATACCTCTTTGGAAGAACAGCAGGTCAAATGACACATTTGTGAGTGACTGTTTGAAATATTTCAGCCACGCCGCAGGGTCCACCTGACCTGAGCACCATAGATTGAGGGAACAAAGACTTGTGTTTTAAATGTTCCTTTAAGAGCCTTTCTGGGGAGCTGGGGGGGGGGGGGGATGCGGGAAGCTGTCACAGGCCTTGCTTTTTATTTTTATCCTATGACACTAATCATTTTAATTATATTTCTGACCCATGACTTAGGATCATAATTAATTTTCCCAAATGCAAACATTTGTAGCATAAATCTGCAACTTTTCAGGAATGCTACAATTTGTTTCAAAGTCACCCACAATCCTTAAACTCCAGAGTTTCCCAATATCTGCAAATTCATTCCTCTCCTTGAGTGGATTTTGTTTTTGAATCTGTTCAGGAGTAAAGGCAGGTCTTTATTCTTCATGCCTAAAACAAAAAGCAGAACAGGTTTGTAAAAGAGGAGATCTAGGACCTAAGAAAGCGACTCACTTGAATGAAAATCATACATTCATGCAAGGTTACATGGGGCTATGGTTTTCTTATTAAATGGGACAAATAATATTACAAGTGTCTGAAGATCATGCTTGAGAGGACTCCCCTGAACATTTCTGAGAGTAATTATTCCAAACATAAGGCATAACACAACCCCCGTTTAAGGTGTAACTCAATATAAGGGCTTGTGAGTCAAATGTTGAGCCCCTTCGAAC
Organism: Herpailurus yagouaroundi; assembly: GCF_014898765.1. Lineage (NCBI taxonomy): Eukaryota > Metazoa > Chordata > Mammalia > Carnivora > Felidae > Herpailurus > Herpailurus yagouaroundi. The sequence continues at coordinate 32,908,366 of NW_024412396.1, read as the reverse complement.
TACAAACCTTTGTCTGTGGCCTTATTAAAGAAATTCTCTCTTCTCCGTTTAAAGGGATAGATTGCCAAGGCCTAAATAAAACGCCGGGACCTAAACCGAAACGGTCTGACCTCGCTGCCACACCTGATACTTCCAATACTGATTTCCTCCGAGCTCCCCCTTTCTTCACCTCCTTTGCCCCAGGCTTTCATAAGCCAGAGAGAGAAAAATGAATTTCACTTCCCAAATGCTAGAATTGCTGGTGCAGAACGTAACTAGATATCAACAGCTGTGCCAGGGCACCTGGCGGGAAACCTGACAAAAGACTTAGTTGTGAACGAGATCCTGGTTCTCTTTTCGTCCTGGTTTCATGTCCTTTAAGAAGGGCAGGGGGGGCGCCTGGGTGGCTCAGTCGGTTAAGTATCCGACTTCGGCTCAGGTCATGATCTTGCGGTTCGTGAGTTCAAGCCCCGTGTCGGGCTCTGTGCTGACCGCTCAGAGCCTGGAGCCTGTTTCCGATTCTGTGTCTCCCTCTCTCGCTCTGACCCTCCCCCGTTCATGTTCTGTCTCTCTCTGTCTCAAAAATAAATAAACATTAAAAAATTAAAAAAAAAAAAGTGTGTGCCGATGGGGGAAATTCTGAGGAAAAAGAGAATAAAACAGATGTTCCTAAAGCAACAACTTATGGGGCATAAGTAGCCAAGATTGCTCATGACCACTGCCTCCGAACTTTAATATATCAATATATCACTTCCCAGATTCTGAACCACTAAGTCCGGCGGAGGGGGGACTGAGATTCTACATTTCTGGAATGCTCCCACAGGATGTTGGTGCAGATGGTCTCAGGATCACCTTAAGAATTATTTTTTTCATGTTTATTTATTTATTTTGAGAGAGGGTGAGGACACGCTCATGTGCATGCGCACTCTGGAAGGGCAGAGAGAATCCCAAGCAGGCTCTGTGCTGTCAGTGCAGAGCCTGATGCAGGGCTCGAGCTTACAAACTGCTGGAACATGCCCTGAGCCAAAATCAAGAGTTGGATGCTTAACCAACTAAGCCACCCAGGTACCCTAAGAACCACCTTTTATTTACTTATTTATTTTTTTATATATATTTTTTAATGTTTATTTTTGAGAGAGAGAGGCAGAGCGTGAGCGAGGGAGGGGCAGAGAGAGGGGGAGACAGCAGGTTCTAACATTTGACTCACAAGCCCTTATACTGAGTGACACCTTAATCCAAAGCAGGTTCCAGGTTCTGAGTTGTCAGCACAGGGCCTAATGCAGGGCTCCAACCCATGACCGTCAGATCATGACCTGAATCGAAGTCGGACGCGTAATCCACTGAGCCACCCAGGCGCCCAGAGGACCACCTTTTAAATAAAAAGGGGTGAGAGCAATTCTCTGCCTTTCAAATAATCTCCCCCAACCTCATACTACGATCCCAAAGCGGTTTCATTTAATATTTACTACTCAGCTCAACAAAAGATTTCCTAAAGACAGGCATTGTGTTCTCTCTCTCCCTGGTATATCCCTTAGAACCTAGCATGGCACCATTATCAGAATAAGAGACATGAACTACTAGCAAACAGTAAGAGAGGCAAACATTTTTCAGAGGTAACTGCAGGTTCCAAGGCAATTACGTGACATTGGCGGGGTCTCCCTTCATGTCTTTATAATCTCTCATGAAGACTGTTTGCGAAGATAATCTCTGGTCTCTTTCCACCTCTCTTTTCAGAGGTTGAAATGATGGTACTGTCCTTCCAGAACATATAGCAAGAAAGGATTGGGTTTGGGGGCCGGCAGATGGGATGGATCCTCTGTGACCTTGATTTAGCCATGAGGCTTAGTTTACTCCTCAAAAAGAGAGGAGCATGTCTACCTGCAAGTTAATTTTAAGGATTAGAAAGGATCCACATAAAACACCCAGCACAGTGCCTGAGAATAGTAGTTGCTCAATAAATATTGGGTGCAATCAACTCTCCTTCATCTGGGCTTGGCCTAACCCAGGGATTTTCAACCAAGACAGCTGCACATTAAAATCATCTGGGGGAACTTAAAAAAAAAAAAATCCTGATCTGCCCCTCCAGGCCACAGCCCAATCCAGTGAATGATAATCTCTGAGCCAGTGAGTGGGGCTATTTTTAAAGCCCCCAGGTGGGTCCGGCATTCAGCATGGGTTGGGAACCACTGGTCTAAGCGGAAGGAGTAGTCATTTCTTTTGGCCAAGTAACTGGCACCAGCTAATTAGCCTCCTCCAGGGGTGGTGGGGAAGGAAGGGGGAGGGAAACAGACTTCCCACCTCTCTCCTGTGCACACCCTTCAGGCTCCTGCCAGGACAACAATCTGCCAGCCCTCTGTGCTAATCAGTTTCTTCCTGGTTAGTGATCTGATCTGCCCTGGGGACAGTATCGCAGCACGGTGCCCTCCCTCTATCTCATCCCACCCCTCTGGACATTTGAGCCTGGACTACTTTGTTTATTTGTAATTTGTGGTTATCTACCGTCTCCTTAAGCCAGTATGATTATTTTATTATTGTCACTCACATTCTCTGGGGTTTCACCAACAGTGACATCAAATGGGGTCACGTGAATAAAATAGCCACCAGAAAAACTCACCCCAATACTCAGCCCCTGGAGACCTCACCCACAAGCATGTCTTATGGGTCCTGGGGGGGGGGGTGCCTCCCATGTGTTCTTGAACAAAACCAGTCAACTACCATCCTGGTTCTGTCACATCATAGCCATGAAATCAAACTACCTCAAAGGATAGTGAATAGTAAATAAATAATATGCATAAGTTACCTTAGCCTACTGTTTGGAGCAAGGTGTGTTTTCAATAAATGCTAGGATTTTTGTAATTAGTAGGTGGGCCCTTGTCAGGTACTATCGCCTTTCCTAGGCACCACTGGTTTCTTCTGAGGCTACAATTTTTTCCCCATCATATTGCTCCCTCACGGTGGTCCTACCATTGTCTGAGACGGCATGGGGATTTGCGGCAAAGTTGGGCAGAGTCCTACCCTTATGGGAGACACATTCTGTTCCCCAGGTTCCAGGCTGTATTGCTTGGGCCTCGAGGTCTCACTAAGATTTGCCTTTCTTCCTTTTCTTTTCCTGACTTCGACATAAGTTCTTACCTTGTACTCAGCAGCGTTCTGGCCTTTGTTCCTGGAATGTTGCTCCTAGGTCAGCTCTCTGGCTTCGTGTCTCTTTCCACAGTGGGCCAGCTGCACTGGGTCATTAGACATAGCTGAGTTTCTGCAGGAAACCCAGTTTGGGCCCAAGATGGGACACTGATGTGCTTACCTACCATGAGAGGAAGCAGGCCTTTCAGGGGATACTTGTTTGCACAGAGCCATCCACATCCTGTTTGCTCCTAAATGATGAACAGTTGCTGTGCACCTATCATTCGGTGGGTGGTGGACACCAGACCCAGTCCTGCTCTCATGATGTTAAGTTTGAGAAGATACAGGATCTGCAGGAAGGAGTAATTCACACACTCCTGGTTGCATTTAAATAAGGGCTAATTAAGAGAAACAGATTATAATGGCTATAGAAGATCATAGAGGAAACAGATACTAGGAGTCAGCTTGACACAGGCTAGTCAAAATGACTCTATAGATGAGATGAATCTAAGAAAATGTTTGAAGAAAGAACAGTGGTGTACCAAGAGGGGGCTGATCAGGATGGTAGGCCCATGGTACAGGCAAAATGAAGGTGCATTGTCTGCAGAGAGTCTAAAAACAATAAAATCTAAAAGTGACTCCACTTTTTATTATCATGGTGCATGAGGAGTTCTAGACACTAAACGACTATTCCGGTAGTAGTCCTTTATTGCCTTAGAAATTCTTGCACAACATTGAGCCAGGTGCTGTATGTTTCTCAGAGAAATCAGTAGTCTTTTTGTCTTAAGCATTTGACCTTCCATTTCTTCTGTCAAATAAATTAAGACTTGTATTTTAAATCTCCCACTTCATATCATCCCTACGAGTCTGGTACTTTGGGGGTCCTTTCTGGAAAGTGCAGTGTTTTAATAAAAGTTGTTTCATTATCCAATTTATTTTTCAAAATTAAAAAAATATTTACTAGTTTATTTTTGAGAGAGAGAGTGTGTGCACACACATGAGTGGCAGAGGACGGGGAGGGGGGGAGAGAGAGAGAGAGAGAGAGAGAGAGAAAGAGAAAGAGAAAGAGAAAGAGGAAGAGGAAGAGAAAGAGAAAGAGAAAGAGAAAAAGAGAGAGAGAGAATCTCAGACAGGCTCCATGCTCAGTGTGGATCCCAATGTGGGGCTCAATCTCACAACTGTGAGATCATGACCTGAGCTGAAACCAAGAGTTGGATGCTTCACTGAGTGAGCCACCCAGGCGCCCCTCATTATCCAATTTAGAATGAAAATGGAACATGAGAGAGGAGATTATGGACATAAATATTATTTGGGGAACGGGCAGTAGGTCTAAAGTCCTAGACTTCTGCCTTCAGCCTTTATGTTTATGACTTCCCTATGTAAACCTGTTGTTCCATATCTACAATCAGTCAGCTCATGGTTTGGTGGAGAGTTGGAATGTTGACCCCATGAAGGCAGGGATCTTTTCTTTGTACTGTTCACTCACACTCCCAAAGCAACAGGATTAGTGCTGCGCCAGAGGAAATGCTCAATAAATATTTGTTGTGTCAGAGAAAAAGAAATAGTTCAAGTATTTCTTTTTTTTTTATTTTTAAAAATTTTTTTTTTCAACGTTTATTTATTTTTGGGACAGAGAGAGACAGAGCATGAACGGGGGAGGGGCAGAGAGAGAGGGAGACACAGAATCAGAAACAGGCTCCAGGCTCCGAGCCATCAGCCCAGAGCCCGACGCGGGGCTCGAACTCACGGACCGCGAGATCGTGACCTGGCTGAAGTCGGACGCTTAACCGACTGCGCCACCCAGGCGCCCCTCAAGTATTTCTAATAGAGGTTAAAGGCTTTATTCAGCTGATGCAAATCTGGATCTGAAGACACATTAACTCTCGAAGACGATGCAGTTTGGGAAGGGAGGGGTGTACAACCTTCTGGTCTGACCCAGGTTGCAATTTTCTTTGTGTCTAACTGCTGCAATATTTGCCTTGCAGCAAACAGTTGGAGGTTGCTCTGGGTTTTCGTGACTCTTGCTAGAGATCACTGGATCAATCTCATCCCAGGAAATGTCAGAACAGTTCTTCCAAACACCATATTTGTAAGCTTTGAGGTTGTCTGTTAATCAAGGTTCATGGGAGGTGAGGTAAAAAAAAAAAAAAATGTGGGGGGGCAGGATTGGGGAGAGAAAATAAAAGGGAAAAAGAAAGAGAAAGGAGGCAAGGATTGAAGCAAAGAGAATGAGGTCTATTTTCATCTTTTTATAGTTGAATGAGTGAGTGGGCAAATTACCTTTTCTCCCCACTCAGTCTTACATCTGCCCTTGGAAAATTGCTAGAAATACTTAAGTCATGTTAATTTTTTTTGGATACACACACATATCCAAAGAAGTTGCTGCAGAACATCCCCCTACGAGCTCTGATCTCACACAGGAGATTTGCTTACTGCGTTAGTTTCCAAAGCTTCTGTTTTAGCAGTCATGGTGAATTAAAGTCAGATTCACCAGAGGCATTTTAACATTTCTTGAGCGATGAGATCAGGACTTGGGATCCCCACTGAACTCTTCAAACGTATAGCTGAGCAAGAGCAAATCAGCCAAGTTCTACCAAGTTTTAAACCCAGCCATCCTGTGCTTGTATGTAACTTTGATCTGTTCTGGGAACACAGCCTGCGCTTCTAATCTGGGCGCATCATCTTGTAAATGTGTGTCCTGTTCTTAAGAGACGCTGAGAAAGAAGGTGTTGTAAGTAGGTCAGGGGGGAGACTATCATTGCCCCTGGGGACAGTACCTCAAAGGCACTGCTGATGCTAGATCGCTATTGTCACCTTTAATAGGAAGGTTTCTTTCTTTCTTTCTTTCTTTCTTTCTTTCTTTCTTTCTTTCTTTCTTTCTTTCTTTCTTT
>NW_024412396.1:32857265-32902366 GCF_014898765.1 Herpailurus yagouaroundi | reverse complement strand
TTTCTTTCTTTCTTTCTTTCTTTCTTTCTTTCTTTCTTTCTTTCTTTTTTTTATTTATTTTGAAAGGGAGAGAGAGAGACAGAGAGTGGGAGGGGCAGAGAGAGGGAGAGAGAGAGAATCCCAAGCAGGCTCTGCACTATCAGGGCAGAGTCTGATTGGGGAGCTTGATCCCACCGACCGTGAAATCCTGACCTGAAGCCGAAGTCAAGAGTCAGAGGCTTAATTGTCTGAGCCACCCAGGCGTCCCAGGAAACGTCCCAGGCGTTCTTAATGTAGTTTCCAAAGCTAATTGACTGATAATTAGGGCTGAGCTTGAATTTGGAATGGGAGGTGGGGAGAGATCAGGCAAAATACTAAAACCACACCATCCTTTCTTTTTTTCAAAGCACTTGTTGAACTGAATGAATCTTTACGACTTGTAAATCTGCCATTCAGTGGTGTTGGAGTCAGCGCGTACTGGCTCACAAGAGCCAATTGTGAGCATCTCTCTCCCATTTCGTAATCCATGATGTTAGGTTGGTAGCTTTAAATTAGCCACAGTGGGGATATTTTTGGAAATTGCAAAAACTACAGATCAAGCTCTCCCAGTCCCAGAACTGTTTGTTTTTTTGTTTTCTGTTTTTGTTTTGTTTTACCAGCACACCACGGCCTCTATCCATCTTTCATGAGCCAGCCTAATACCCATTTCTTCATAAAGCTTCAAATGACTACTCCAACCTAACAATGATTTCCTGCTTGCCACAAGCAGAGAGCATTTATATGACCTGTTCTGCTTATTTGACACTTTAAGCAATATGTTGTGGCTTAGATTGTCGATTTTGTGTTATTTTAAGATGCCACCATTTACCCTTTAATACTCTTCATGTAGGTTGTAAGTTCCATGCGAGCAGGAACGAAGTACTATGCATGCATAGTAGGTATGCCATGGGTTTTGTCAGAATGGAAACCAATGGCGGGAGCTCAAAATGAAATGGGTTAAAGACATGAGTGATAACTGGGTGTCGGAAAATGCTAGGCAATTGGATAGGAATGATATAACATTTTGAAATATGTAAAATTATATCTTCAGAAAATAATTTAAATTAACCATGTATGTAGCTGTATGTAATGCGACTTCCAATTTGTTGATAATTGAACTGCTTATGGTTTTTGGAGACGTCGACATGCTTTCTGTGCTAATGACAGCACAGTTCAGTTGTGGGATCTGAACACTGATGTGCTGTTTGCACGTGGCAGACATGTCCTTCAGCACTGCAGTTGGACACAGCCAAAGGCAGAGAAGCAAAATATGTCACAAGTTACCTTCTTTTTAATCTGCTGTCTCACTAATCAGTTCTTAAATGGCCATCAATCTTTCCTCTGTTACTAATCGAAGAAGTGATGTAAGTTATAATCTGCCTTCCCTACCCAACATCACATATAGTCATGATTTCTACTAAATATTTTTGGGGTCAAGATATATCTTAATACCAAGAAATAAAGCCCCATACCTAATGTTCTGGTAATGGATACATATGTTTTTAAATATTTGTTTTAATACTAATGTCAGATTATTTAGGGCCTAATCCATCCTGTTGACTGGACCTGATATAAGTGGAAGGATAAAGATTTCTATCCCTACATTAATACATTTTATGTGTTGCAAAGCCATTTTTTCTCCACTAAAACATAAGGTCATGAACTAATAGAATCCTCACTTTCTGAGGGTTTCATGTGGCTTAAAAAAATGGTTTTAGGAAAGATTAATCCACAGAATAGGCTTCCACAAGTACTGGGTAAATAAGACATTGGAGTTTTGTGAAATGTTGCTCTCAGACCAAGTCTGCTCTTGAAAACGTTTATGTTAAATGGCGTAGAAGTAAATGTTAAGAAGCACTCTGCTAAAAGCTATTCATATAAATGTGCTCTCAAAGATTAAAATTAAGTGATTTGTGGCAATCTCCCCCCCGAATACAAAGAAAAAGACTAAAAGGGAAGACTTTTGGGTCTCTTCATATCCTCTCTCCCTCTTTCCTTATGGTCATTAATAGTTGTAATGCTCTATGATTTATTGTGACAGGGTTTCGTTGTTTGGTTCATTTTTCCCTCTATCATGTGAGTCTTCTTTAGGCATCTATTTTTGCATCAGTAAATGACAATTTTATGTATTTTAAAAAAAGCGGGACAACAATATAATTAGCACCCGGTTTCTAAAAAATAAGATGGTCTCCTCTCCTTTATGTTCAGTTGTTGACAACCTTCTGCCTCATGCCAAAGAGAATTTTCTCTTTTTTTCCTTTTTGTCCTAGTTTCCAGGCTTCTACTGCATTCTACTGATTTTGTGCTTTTCCAGAATAGCCCCTTTACTCTTTTTTGCCCATTGGGGTAGAATGGGATGAAGACATGGGGAGACTGTCTGAGCCAGGTGACCTGACCCTGTTTCACCACCTGTCCTTCCTATTTGCTGCTCAGGCTCCTGGCTGCTGATTCAGGACTCACAGCCTTAGACCACAGACAGAGTCCATCTCCCAAGAAACCCTGGGACCAGCAGTCTCTTTGTTTGGTATATTTGCTCTGACTTGTACCAGGATGAATATATTGCAAACTTAGCATCCCGAGCAAGAAAAGGCTACTGTGGAAACATTACCAGAGCTGTGACAAGTTTCAGGTGCCTAAGAAATTATATTTGCCCAGCAGGAAGTAGTAACCAGTGGGTTTTAGTTTTCAAAGAAAAGGAATCCCTTTAACATTTCAAAGGAGCTTTCCCCAATGAAACAATGAGATATGCTTGATTTATCCAAGTAGCTTGGGGTCGTCACTATCACTGAGTTGTTATTTAGAACAAGTTTTCCTGTTCTGCCCCTGTGGCATCTCTTAGCTATTCCTTCGTCTCTATTCCCATTTCTGGGGCATTTTCTTGCCTCTGCTGTTATTGGGCCATCTGTTTCCAGTCTTGCCACGTTCAAAGCCATCTTCCACATAGCTGCCTGAGGGGTCTCCCTCATACAGAAATTGTGCTATGTCATTCCACTTTGTAAAACTCTTCAACATTTAAGTCCTAGCTCCTTAAATGGCAATCCATTCTACAATGGAAAGTAGAAAGCATCCCTGGCAACTAGCCTGTGATGTTCCCAACTGAACACAACCTGCGCTCACAGAACAGTGATGAGACAGCTTTGCTCCGCGACCGTGTCTGAGACAAATGGAGACAAGGAGAGTCTCCACACAATAATTAACTATCACCCTTTCCCAGCTGACATGAAAGTTGATGCTAGCCCCACTTCGATCCTTCCATCTCCTGGATAAAATGATTAAACACCCAATTATGGAATCACCCCTGCTCTTCATATGGCTCTCAATACAGAACAGGCCCCCACTTTCTCATACCCTCCTTGGAACCACCCAGAAAGAGCCTGAATCCTGTAATGAGCCCCTCCTGACTCTCTATTACCAGGTTGCCCCTCAGACCTCCTGCTGATGATTCTTTCTTGCTACCACAAGCTAAATGAATTCACCTTTTAGGCCTGGGAGAGGTTATTGATGGTTTGGGGCCATTGGCTTTAACATATTGCTCTCCTCCACGGTATGTCGTGTAGTCACAGCAAGACCACATATAGTTTCCAACACCTGTCCTTTAGCACATGCTGTTCCTTTGGCTTTTGGGACCTTTTCTCTTTTGCCACAGAGAGAACTACCTTACTTTTAGAATCCAAATCACATGTCAACTCATGTGTGAACACTTCCAAAAACCCACACATTTTCCTGGGCCAAGTTCCCATTGTGTTGTGTTAACTCTGAGCCAGATCCTATGTCCATGTTTGTGGACTCCGAGAGAAGACCAGATTCAAGTTCTGGTTTTGGCAATGGATAACCTTGAGAAGTTTACTTATGACTCGGGTCAGGGCCTAACAGGCAGATGTCATTCCCTTGACAAACTCTATTTAATCATTACTACCCGTTGACACTTAAGAAATGACCCTGAAGCCAACTGTGCACAAATTAACAGTCCTGAGGCATAGAACAATATCTCTTTTCCTTATATGGAGCTTAATAAGACAATGTCCAAGACTGCTAAATAAATCATGTTCAGTTCCTTTCCTTCTTTGCTTCTGTAGTTTGCAAACTAGGACTTCTCAATTTGATTTATTCTAGAGTATGGTTGTAAAAGATTTATGAAGAATGGTGTCTTAAGACATGGCAGCAGAGGGTCTGAGGATTGGATCCAGGTGTCAATCCTGGACCACTTGAACAAGCCAGGGGGTCTCTATATGGAAATTTATGATAATACCATCTTTCTCTCAGGGTTAATGGGATGGTATGCATAGACTTTCTGAAGCAGCTCTCAACCTGTGATGCACTTTAGCATCACCTAAAGAGCTTTTCAAACATATTTGTGCTGAGGTCCCACCTCCTCTAGATTCTGGAGGGGTCCTGGGCATTGGTAATTTTTTAAAGTTCTGTAGGTCTAACTCACAGTCCAGGCTGAGCATCGCTGATTTAGATCTTGGCAGAAAAGTTCCTCTAAAAACAGAAAACATCTCCCAGCACTGGGGGATGGATAATAGAACAAGCATGGAAATGCAAAACTGCTAAGTGATGCTTGATCAATGATCAAATTGTATGAAGACCCCAAGCACACCTTCACGAGGCCAAGACTCCTCCAAACTAAAAGGAAGTAAATGATGGCTAGATTCACAATGAAATTCAGGCTGCAGAAATTTAAAACATTAACAAATTTGGAAATGTATACTATTGCACAGATCAGGGAATATTGAAATGAAATGGGGCCAGAAGCTAATTATATGGAAATATTTCTATTAGCACATTTCTCCAGAAGGCAAAGCAGAGATTGCAACCAATATATCTATACAAGTGACAAGAATATTAAGTTTTCTTTCATTCCCATAGTATACTACCTTTCTCAGTGTGTATTCTGTCCTAGTTCTTGTGAAGGTGAGAATAATATCAAACTCATTAATTGTCTACATTTTAGATACGATAAGACTTTAGTGGATGGTGTTAATTAAACTACAAAACAACTCCTCTTGCTGTGGTGTGCATTCCAAGTTAAAGCAATTAATTCACTCACTTAAACTGATCAAGATTTAATTACCATCACTCTGTGCAATTACTCCATAATTAAAGTAATTTGGTTCATTCCACTTGCTGACAGTGTCATTGAACAGCCATTCACAGAACCAAAAGAAGTGATAATTAACTTAAAGAATAGCTCAGGGCAGTTTTACACAGACAAGTTCACTGTTAGTTATTCCTAAAATACTTAGAATGAAGTAAGGTGTGGGGTGAAAATCCTGGCAGAATTTTAAAACAAAAATAATGATACAAACAAATGACACTCTAGAGGGTTTTTTGTCTTCCCAAAATAAGGTTTCTAGCAATTTAAATATTTGTTGTGGCTATTGTTATAACCTACCCATGAATTAGTGTCATGGGAAAAACAAACAGAACTAGAAAAAAATTAAGCACTTAAATATTGGTTAGGGCTAATCACTGTGGGGGATTAGTGCCTGCTTGGGGGCTGGTAGGTGTGGTACAAAATATACTGGTAAAAAAAAAAAAAAGAACACTCAGGAGTCTCCAGAGAAGAACCAAAAAAGTGTTTCAGGATTACAAACCTCAAGTTTGAAAGAAGTTTTGGGAAACACACACACACACACACACACACACACACACAGGTCATGGACAGGAAGAGTAGTCTCTATTTATCTGTGGAATTTTTTTTTTTTTTAATAGAGGAGTTAACTCACTTCTCCAAGTATAAAAACATGGGAAGAGTAGCTTAAGAATTGGGCTGGAGCATTACTGGGAAGTGCTAGGATGGAGTACAGGGAATGGGGTTTGTCCAAGATCACAGGTCTAGAGCTGAGTGGGAGAGTTGGGACCAGACCTGAATTAAGGCACACCCAGAGACAGATTATATTGAACTGGACAGACCTGAATTAAATTGAATTTCTGGGAAAGGACCAGATGGAATCTAAAGTAGCCTCCTCAAGGCCACGTGAATCAAAATACATGTGTAATGGCAGCTCTGCTAGGATCTAGCAACATTTGAGAATCATTTCTGAAAGCCCTGCTTCTGAGGTAAATAGTCACAAAGACTATAGTAGCCTTTCCATTACACTCTGAGGAAAACATGAGCTTTGGAGGGTGGTCCTTTAGACTCTACTGGGTAGGGGGCAGCTTCTCCTGGATCTTGTGCTCAGAGCTGGAGAGAGGGAAAGGGACACTCATCCTTCTGTCCTTTTCTCAACATTATGTTGATACAACTTTGAAATTTCCACCGTGAACAATACATCCCACGGAGCTTGTGAAAGGTGCCAAGAGTGAGGCGTCCTTTCAGGTGCAGTCGCCTTGGGTTGTCCGCACGGAGGGGTGTGGCCCCGGAACTGAGCCCTCTAGGGAGGCCCCGCCCATGTCTTTGCCATTATACCCACAAGGAAATTAGTTGAACTAAACAGCTCCCTTCAAATACTGAAAACTAGGAAGCAAGGAGAAAACCAAGATCACAGATCTAGGTGGTGGTCAGACCTGGAGCTGGAATTCTTATTTCAAGTCCGCCTAGACTACGCTCTGTCACTGGACAATGACTAATGCAAACTGTACATAAGGGACTGCCTATAATGAAACCCTTGTGTATTTCTCCATTCACAACAGGTCCGTGTATATTTAGAAAATTTACCCTGAGAGCCTTGCCTCCTAAAAAAATTCCTTCAGAAATCCTTTTCTGTCCTGATATTATGTCCTGATATCTGTCCTGATATCTAAAATATTAGGTGTATGGTGTTAAAATATCCTTCAAAGGATAAGACATATACCCTCTGAAGATTTTTACTCACAAATTAGTAAGTCATCTATATATATTTTTTATTAAAATTTTTTTTTAATCTTTATTTATTTTTGAGAGAGAGAGACAGAGACAGAGTGTGAGTGGCAGAGGAACAGAGAGAGAGACACACAGAATCCGAAGCAGGCTCCAGGCTCTGAGCTGTCAGCACAGAGCCTGATGCGGGCTTGAACCCAGGAACCTCAAGATGATGATCCGAGCAGAAGTCGGATGCTTAACCAATTGAACCACCCAGGCACCCCTCTTTTTACTTTTTAAATGTGGCTACCAGTGAATTTAAAACTATGTATGTGGTTTGCATTATATTTCTATGGGACAGCACCTCTCTTGAATGTTGGCAAAAGACTTTAATAATGTGGAAAATGGTGGACATTTTAAATGAGAAGATAAAGGAATCCAGGAAGGGAATGATATGGCCACCTGAGTACATATATGTACATTTTAGGAAAAAGTCTGTAAAACTTATTAAAGGTATGAGTACAGAGGGGTGCATGGGGGGCTCAGGTGGTTAAGTGTCCGGCTTCCACTTGGGTCATGATCTCTGCACTGATAGCATGAGCCCACTTTGGATTCTCTGTCTCTCTCTCTCTCTCTCTCTCTCATGCACACTCCCTTGCTTGCACTTTCTCTCTCTCTCAAAAATAAATAAACTTAAAAAAAAACCCAACTATTAAAAAAATGAAGTATAAGTATACAGAATATTTTTGTTAAATGCCCATTAAGATCTTACAGATGGAATGTACCTCATTAGTGCAACAAGTAGTTACTGAGTGCCACCTACTGTGTTTGACACTGGGGTTCAAAAGCTTTACTCTTCTGCTTATATCTCATCGTCCAGAACTGGATCACTAATCACCACAAAGGATAATGGGATTACCAGAGATCTGGGGGGAAGAGTCTACCTTTCTTGAAATCAAAGAATCTGTGCCTGTTACCTGAACAGAATCTGGGTTCTTAAAGCAGGGAGTAAATGTGACAATTGCTGTGTGCCACGATGTCCAGGTTAAAAAATGAGCAGATTCACAGCATTGGACATTAGGTACTCCTTAAATTAATAATTAAAAATACCAACTAGAAAAATCATTCAGGCTCATTCACACTTGTTCATCATCTTCCCCAAATCTTCAACCACAGACATCATTTTGCTGACATGGGATTCTAACAACATGCATTTCATTTAGAGTTAAGTTAGAGGGAAAAATGGTTTCAAATTGGAAAAGATACCTAGAAACATATGGCCGTTTTTTCTTTTTATTATTTTTTAATACCAAGGAAATGGGTATACCTTAGCACAGATTTTTTTTTTTTTTTAATTGGAAGGGGGAAGGGAAGATAGGGAAGCTCAAAGCTTTTCTAAAATATAGGATTTTCTTGGATGGAGTATTCTTAAAATTATATTGGTAAGGATGTATAGTAAGTCACCACAAAGTCTCATCTTCCTGTGTTGACTGATTCAATTATGTAGCTCCTTTCAGCCTGGACTATAGTACAGATTTATATCATTAAACACGTGTCCATACGTACACAAGCCCATCTTTTTAAGGCTTCTAAGAAGGCATTTTCAAATATAGAAAAGAGAGAGGATTCCACTGAATCGATTCAATAAACTTTTCTTACACAAGAACGAAGCACGTTTAGTAATAGGTGGATGTGGACATAATTCATACTAACCTTGCACATTTAATACCATTAATTTGTCAAAACTAATAATATTAATTCATTCAAAAATGAGATTAAGCACAGGCACCCCTTGCAGCCATAATCCGTGACTGATGGCCCTGTGACACGGACAGCACAGCGCCTCCAGCAGAGTGAGCAGCGCACGTGTGGCAGAAGCCAATGGGAAGCCATCTAGTGTCTCCTGCCTTCCGTTGGAAGCATCTTAAAAAACAATTGCTTGTCTCTCCGCACTCCTTGAGTGTTATATTTTAGCAGCCAAACCAACGATTTATATTTAATGACAACAGGGCAGGGTCACACAATTATTTTTCTAAACGGCATTTAATGGAAATCAGCAGGTATGAAGAGTCCAACCAGGCTCTCAAAATGATGGTCGCTGCAGTTGACTTTCTTCCTGACTATGGGCATCACTAAGTGTAGCTGACCAAGAATAGTGCAACCATGCTACACGGTGTCACTCTAAATTATGAAGGACACCTATTTGTCCCTTCTCTTAGTTCCCTCTCTTGCTCCTTTGCAATATATGTAACACTCCATACTTACTTGTCTCCTGTCTTTTCCCTACTTTTATTTATTCTGTAAACATTTCCTGCACACCTACTATGAATGAGCAGCTCTACAAGAGCCAGGCATTCATTCATAGGAAATGGTAGTCTTTCCCCTGGAGGTCTTTGCCTATTGAGAGCTACTGTGGTCCATGGAAAAGAGCATACAGACATGTTGGAGTCAGGCAGATCCAGCATCTAGTTCTGGCTGGAATTAAAATAACTAGCTGTGTGGGGGTGCCTGGGTGGCCCAGTCGGTTAAGCGTCCGACTTCGGCTCTGGTCATGATCTCACGCCTTGTGAGTTCGAGCCCTGCGTCGGGCTCTGTGCTGACAGCTCAGAGCCTGGGACCTCTGCAGATTCTGTGTCTTTCTCTCTCTCTCTCTCTCTCTCTCTGCCCCTTCCCACTCACACTTTGTCTCTCTCTGTCTCTCAAAAGTAAATAAACATTAAAAAAAATTAAGAAAAAAAAACTAGCTGTGTGATCTTGGACAAATTACTTAGCCTCTCTGAGCTTCAGTTCCTCCTCCATAAAAGGGAGATAACTACCTAAATGCTTACAACATTGTCGTGAGAATAAACTGAAAAAAAAAAAAAAGAAAAGGTATGTAAGACAATTAGTACAATGGATGGCAAATGGTTATTATTTTAAAAAGATAGCTAATGTTGTTTTTATTATTGTATAACTTACCCAGCAAAGCACCTGTGTGAGGTAGATATTCAATAAATATTTAGTCCCTTCCTCCTTCATTTAAGATGCTAATTTCTCAGCACTGGCACATTCTCTCTTCTGTGCTTCCCTGCCTCCCTGGCAAGATTCCTCTTCCTACACTCTTGCACCTTTTGTTTAAGGCACCAGTGTTTTGGGAAAAAAAAAAACCCTGAAATTTCTCCAGGCTGAAAAATGTGGGTAAATAACTGATAAGGATGATGGAACTCTAACAAAAGTTTAGTCACCAGCCTGTGGGTAGGGGATCCTGCTGCTTTCATTCAGTGCCAGGTATGGGAGACACCAAGATATCTCTCCCCTCTGGTTCTCATCACCAGCAGGGTTAGTAGAAATAGCATACTCTTACGATAAAAAAAAATGCCCCCCAACAAATAAACAAAAAAACCTTTGGGGTTCCATACTCCACAGCAGGCATTTACTAACGTGTTTTTCCAATCAGAGACAATTTTCTGGCTAGGATTAATTACTGTGATAAATGTAAGAGTTAAAAATAAGCATGTGATAGTAGCACTATTTGTATGTCCTGGGTAAGTACATAATATCGATTTTCTCGCTTCATCCTTCTAAAATTCCAGGAGGTAGGTAACTTATTATCTGCATTTTACAGATGAGAACACTGAGGCCAGAGAGGCTACGCACCTGAACTAATTGATAGAGCCAGGATTTACTGCTCCTTCTGACCGAACACAGCAATGACTGTTCCTTACCCTCTTCTCTAGGAGCCATCTTTGCCAAGCTGAGCCTCCGTAAACTATAATGAAGTGAAATGCAATTTTCATTGTATTATGTGTTTACAGATACGCTTTTTCTTTACAGCCACTTTTACCGATAACGCAAATCACACAAATAAATCTGTTGGGAGCAGCTGGTGACTCACGGCTATCTTTCATGTCTAGCGTGGCTGACAATAAGCTGTGCTTGGCCCATGAGGGAGGACTTGGGGCTTCATTGTGTGCCACAAGGCAGTGTCCGACATTGCAACGTGTGGTTTTCCTTTCATAGGTTCAATCCAGTCTCTATTTCTTTTTCTTTTCTTTTCTTTTCTTTTCTTTTCTTTTCTTTTTCTTTCTTTCTTTTTTTTTTTTTTTGAGGTAGGAATTAGGGACAAGTCAAGGCAAGTGGAGAGCCAGCTTCCATAACGATACCATAGAATGAAGGTGCTGGATTTGTCTGGAAATAATTTGGAATGGGGATTAATGAGACAAGGAGGCCGAAGATTTAAATGAAAAGGTCTATTGGGCCTGATTGTTAACAGTCTTGATTGTCAGGTTCAGGGATTTGGGGGTTGCCTGGTAGCAGTGAAGAGCAGTTGGAGATGTTTAAGACGAAAAAGTCATTAATGAACTCTGAGATTTGGACCACCTGGGTCACAGAGCAGAGGACGGAGGGAAGGTAGAGGGCCTGGAGACAGGGAGACCCATTGAAACAGGAGTCTGATGGCTCACCTTAGGCACTCTGAAGACCTGGATGAAAGCTTGGGCAAAGGGCACGGAGAAGGGATATATATGTATATGTTCAAAAGATGCTTTGCAAGTAGTATGTTGGGGGAGGGGACAGCAGCCCACTGGTTGCTGTATACAGGTGGCAGATCAGGAAGAAGGTTCAAGGATAGCTCAGGGTCTCTAGACCGGAGATGACAATAAGATTTCATCTCTAATGTCCAGAGGATTCAGAGGTGGAGAGCTGGCTCAGTGATCTTGCCACAGGCGCAGGACAAGCCAGGGCAGCTGGGTATTTATCATCCTTTTCAGACTAAATGAGTGGTTTGTCATGGAGTAGCCCTTTATCTTTGAAGTGAAGTCATGTTATTGTCCAATAATGATGATTTTGTTGGTCACCTTCAGCATGAGTACTAAAGATCAGAACATGCAACAAAATAATACAGAACCCACGCGTCATCGGCTGCGAGGCTGAGCTAAAAGATTAGCATCGTGGAATACCAAAAACATTAACAGAATAGGAAAATGCATTTACAGACAAGGGTACAAGTAAACTTTTTCAGGTAATGTAAATGTGAGAAAGCTAATAGAGGAGTCCAGATTCCTCCAGATGTTTTTGAAAAATTGACTCGAAAACTCTCTTTAAAAGTATAGACCCATGCTGTTGTTTTGCTCACCTCCTCTTTACCTCATTGCGGGGGGAGAGAGAACCTTGCCCTAGGGTTCTGGAGAGAGCGGAATACGTGGCACTGGACAGAACAGAGGATATTGACAGCAGTTTATTAGACCCACATACATACAGCTTGGGGGAGGGGGATACCACATGCCACACGGAGCCACATAGGGATTGCACCGGGGAGCAAAGGGAAGCAGCAGGGGCTGTGGGAGGAGCTTCATAGTAGCAAGAAGGTGAGGTGACTTCCGGTTCCCAGAGGAGGATGTGATTGGCTTGTTGAGGACCAGGTGGAGCGCAGCTGGTCTGGCTGCCGGGCAACTAGCTTTGGGAGCCTTTCCCACTGGGTGGCAAGAGCAGGGGAACTCCCACTCAGGACTTGGGGGCCCCCGTGAGGCTCAAAGACGTCAAGGCAGCACATGAAATGTTAGGACTTAGAACATAGCTATCTAGTACGCTAGCCACTGGCCACATGTAGCTATTGAACATCTGAAATGTGGCTAATCTGAGCTGAGATGTGTTGCAAGTGTAAAATACACACCAGATGTTAAGGACTGAATACAAAAAAAGAATGTAAAACTATCTCATTTTTTGTTATTGATTGTATGTTGGAATGACAGTAATGTGGGTGTATTTTAGGGTTAAGTAAAATGTATTACTGAAATTCATTTTACCTGGGTCTTTTGACTTTCATTTCAATGGGACTACTACAAAGCTTAAAATTACATGTATGTTTCCCGTTAGTGGTTCAGATTATGCTCCTGTGGAAGAACACCAGCCTCGCGCTTCCTGTAGACAACTGAGAAACTTGAAATATCTAGGAATAGTTGACTGAAATCTCCGTGGTATGGAAAACTCCTACTTAACTCCTACCGTAAGATTTATTTTGGCCATTTATTCTGGTTATCACTCCTCAAACGGGTCACCTAACAAGCAGGTGTTTTTGGTTTGGTTTGGGTTGATTTGGTTTGGTGTAGCCCTGATAAAATTTCAACCATCACTGACTAGCATTCTAAATGTGCTTATCTGAAGTTACTGAGCCAAACTGTAGCAAAGCAATGCAAGGGTCTGGGAGAGGGTAAGAAGGCCAGTGTCTTGATACTGGGATGTACATCACAGAGGATGCTCTAAACCGTCACACAGGATTTATTTTTAAGCCCCTCATATCGGTTGTGCTGGCCCAATATATCAACAGGCTTCAAGGAAAACTAATTTATACAGGCTTAAAAACATGAGCAACAACTGATCATTTTGGCCACAAAATTGAAACCAGGAAGCCAACGCATATCACGCTACATAAATCAGAATTAGGGTGATTTCACATATTCAGGAAATAAAAAAGAAGTGCTAACTTTGGAGGCAAAAAGCCTGTGGTCTCCAAAGAATGTTTTTCTGGTTTTTAATTGAAACAAGCTATTAGATGCTAATTTTGCAGTTTGCTGGTCAGGAATAAAATGCAGCCAAGGGATTTGGTTTCACTATAAAGAAAGCAACAGTTTGCTCTCCAAGTGTTAAAAATAGCTAGTATGCATTAGCAACAAGCCAGAAAAATCTCCTAAACTAAGGCCAAAGGGACACAGTTTTTGGATATTGACTATTTATAAACCCTCGTGCTAAGGTAAGGGTCCTCATAAAGCTGAGTTCAATCAGCCGGTTCTACCCCAATATGACCTCAGCACCTTGCCCAGAAGACAGTCCTCATCTCAGGGAAAGCTTGGCTCCGCTTTGCCAAAGTTTTGCCACAGAAAAAGAAATACTTCAATCTTACTAATAAATAATAATAATAATAATAATAATAATAATAGCCTTACTGTGAGTCAGGCATTGTGATAGGAATTATACATATACTAACTAGGCTTTACAGCAAATCGTCACAGTTGGTGTTTTCCATGCCTATTTTGCAGATAAGGAAATGAAGCTCAGAGACATTAGTTTATCAGTCAGAGGTACCTTGGCTACAAATAGTAGAATATCTGACAACTGGTGGTTTAAGCAAGTTGGAGTTCACTGGGTTCACGCAACAAGACGTCATGGGGAGGCAGTCTAGGGTCCCTGTACCGTCTCAAAATTCCCAGGGACCCAGGCTCTTTGTCTTTCCACTATGCCATTCTGAGTGTGTTGGCTTGTGTCCTCGGATTCATCATTGCCACATGGCTGCTAGAACTCTGGCAGGAAGAAGGGACAAGGAGGGCAGAGAGGCAAAGGACCCTGCCAGCTGAGGCTGCCTTTCCTAATAAGTTTTGCCAGAATTCACATCCATATCCAACCATCTCATGTCTCATGGCCACCTCTATCTGCATGAATGTCCAAGAAACGGCACTTTTATCTGAACAAAGTTCCCAAAGTGGGATTCTTTTAGCAAGGATAAGGGGAGAACAATTAGGCAAGTAACTATATTGTCTGTCACTTTGAGATTGGATCGTAGGGTGACCCGATTTCAAAACCCATGCATGTGTCTTAAATACTTCGCATCCTCCTGAGGAACCTCTTATTTTTCATATTCCCTGTGACTGGCACATAGCAGGCATCCGAGGTTTGTTGATGTAAGGCACCCTGTTGAAATCCCAGCAAGGAAAGAAGTTTGGGTATCCCTCAAAACTCCCCATGGATGGTTGTGAATGCACACAATTCACTGTAGTTCAAGTGAACAATATTAACATAGTCTCTGCTTAGGGAAATTAAAAAAAAAAAAAAAAAAGAACAGTGAGGTACACTAAGACTTGCCACTTTTGCTAAGGAATGTTTTTTCTTTTAAAGGTTGGGAGAGCATCTACATGAAAAGATGTTCCCAACAGCTAGATTTAGAAAAAAATTCCCAATCTACTCTTGTCTCTTCTATCTAAGCCTTTACTAATAGCCCCAAAGACCTGCCTCAACTCCATTGCATTTAAGTAATAAGCTTTTGGGACTAAGCTTCATATTTTTGCTAAAATGTTTTCTCCTTAGGAGACATGGATTGCTAAGTATATGAAATGAGGAATTGGAAATTAGCAATTGGAAAACACATGAGTGATTTACATGAGCTTGTATATACACACACGTGTAGACATAAAACCTGTGGAAGAGAGGGTTTTCAGAGACAGCAGTTGATGAGATAGGACCCTGGACTGCAGAACTCCAGAAGGAAGAAGCCATCGTGATTATGAATTTCTTCTGGAATGGTGACGCATCCATCATAGGGAAACCCTTCTGGATTAGTCAGACTTGGAGGCAGTCTCACTTACAAATAATCTATCCCACTGCAGATCAAATGTGTGATGGTTTGCCCTGATTCGACATTGTGAACCATGGCCCCTTAGCTGTGAGCTACAGTGATTATTGGGCTCATTTCCTACTTGGTGGTCTGAACTGCTGTCTGTTCGGCATCTATGAGGGATTCAAACTTTGGCCATTCCTTCTTCTTTGTTCCTTTCTGTTGCTTTTCTTTGTGGTAAGTTTCCAAGGGCCCAACTCACATTTTCAGGCCAAGGCACAGTTCAGACTACGGAGCTTCATGTGCTCATGGGGCCGGGCAGGTTTTTAAATTGGCAATCTTCTCAGAGTTGCTAAGGATTAACAAACAAACCCAGGAGATCCATTTTATCTGAAATCAGGGCACTTGGTTACAAATATAGTAATCAAATGGATGTAGGTTATAGCTTTTTCCTTAGATAAAATGAGCAGGAAAAAAAATTGTTTTACTTTAGATGTTAACCCTTGCAGAAATGTTTGAATTTTATCATATAAATAGCATACTTTTGATTCAATTCTATGGGCTGCTTGGTTGTTAACTGGGAATATCACAGCCATTAGAAGAAAATAATTATTGTACTAATTTATGCGTGCTGCTCAACTACATTCACTTTTGATATTTGCTTTTGATTTCACCCAAACTGTAATATTTTATACTGAAAAGTGCCCACATTATCTTCATATTGGGCATGGGGATGCCATTTTACTTATTTTATAATAAGCTAATACAATTTTATTCCATAGGTTTTTATTTTTGTTTGTTTGCCCTTCCCCCTTTCTTTTGATCGAGGCTTTCCTTCAAATTTTAATTTGACAATGGCAATGCACAAGACTACCAAAGGGCTGTTAATAAGAGTTTTGCCTTATCTTCTGGCTTATCAGTTCCAAATTTTCAGTGCAACAAATAGCAGTTTGGGGTGTTTCTTTACGTTGGCATCTGGCTGATGCTTTCCGGAAACAGTCTTTCTGTAGTCAGAACCACACCATCTCAACACACCCTCATCCATAATCCTAGGGTGGGCTCAAATGCGACTAGGCTGTGTGAAATGTTTTCATTTCCTATTGACTGGTTGTGTACTTCCCTTGTGTTAATCCCTTGTTAATGGACACTTTCTTTTAGCCAGCTGAGATCGGAGTTGTGTTGTCTTTGTGATTCTAGCAGATTTTATTACTTGGATATCTTTGTTTTCATTATTTTGAGATTTTGGGATTTTGTCTGTTTCATTGATATTGATTCTCTCAGTTAGAGATGGCCCGGCCTCCCACTGCTTCTGTTTGTGTTTGATCTACAAGCAGTGGGAGGGAATCCTCAGGCTGCAAATGTTTTGGTTCTGTGCTTCAACTGGGAAAGGCCTGGTAAGAGCCATTAGCAGCTTTCTCAACTGAAAACAGATGACTCTGGCTTTAAACCTAGGTGGGGGGGCTTCTATTTTGTCATTTAAACGACCTCAGGTTATTGCTCTGGGGCTCTCGTTTTAGGGGGCAATATGGAATTTTGAAGAACCCTGGCAATCACTTTCTGAGAAATCCAAAGAAAAATACAGTTTCTTTCTTTGGTTATTAGCTCTGCCTCTATGTAGCTGTGTGACTTTGGGCAATTCATTTCACCTTTCTGAGTTTTACCTTGAAAATGAAGATACTAGCCCTGGTGATCTTCAAGTTCTCCCCTTGATTATTAGATGGAAAAGAAATAACATTTCTTGAGCTATTACTGTATGCTTGGGGTTTAAATATTTTATTCAGGGGCACCTGGGTGGCTCAGTCGCCTAAGCGTCTGACTTCGGCTCAGGTCATGATCTCACAGTTCGTGGGTTCTGGTCCCACATCAGGATCTGTGTGCTACAGCTCAGAGCCTGGAGCCTGCTTCAGATTCTGTCTCCCTCTCTCCCTGCCCCTCCCCTGCTTGTCTTCTCTCTCTCTTTCCCAAAAATAAATAAATAAACATTTTTTAAAAAGTTCCCTGAACATAAAAAATATATATATTGTATTCAAATGACATAGTTATTTCACTTAGCAACCATCTTGTGGTTAAGCATTATTATTCCATTTTGTGGGCGAAATAACTGAATTAAAATATGGGTACGTGTTCTGTCATCTATCTATGCTGAGACGTAGTTTGCTATATAACTGCTTAGTACGGGAGTATGTACCTTCTCTCCCATTAGGATTATAAATTCTTGGAGGGGAGAGACCACAACTACCAAACGCCTATTCCAGGGCTTGATTTTAAGGTGACTGTTAAATTCAGTTAACTATAAGGTAACTGAATTACCTTATAAGGTATTATAGGTATAAGGTATTATAGTTATAAGGTAGCTGTCTT
The DNA here is from genome assembly GCF_014898765.1 of Herpailurus yagouaroundi. NCBI lineage: Eukaryota > Metazoa > Chordata > Mammalia > Carnivora > Felidae > Herpailurus > Herpailurus yagouaroundi. The sequence continues at coordinate 32,884,901 of NW_024412396.1, read as the reverse complement.
ATAACTATAAGGTATAAGACACCCCTTTGGCAGCGGCCCAAGCAAAGGGGTCATGACTTTGAAAATGCACTAGCTGTGTGGTTGCATACAGATCCCAGGCCGAGTTCCGATGGTGGTTACAAGACCTTCAATGCCCCTCTACTGGGGAATGTAGCTATTTATTGCCAGAAAGATGTTTCTTTCCACTCAAGATCCCTTTTTAGGTAAACTATGCCTTCATTTATGTATCTGTTAAGAAAGTTTAGGAATTAACTTTAAAAAGAAGTAAATTTTTTAAAACGCTTAAATATCAGCCATCAGTATGGATTTAAAAAAACACTGACATATGTTGGCAAAAATATTTTATAACTGCGCAATTTAAAAAATCAAATCTAAATTGGCTAGAGGTTTTACAATAGATGCAATAAAAATGCTGTCTCAGAAGAAAGCACTGCTTTTGAGTTTCCCCCTTCATTACCAAATGGCAATCTGGGCTGGATGTCCCTGTCTTTGCAGAGGCAGGACCTAGACGAGAGGTTTTTTTACAGGGAGGCAGAGGAACTGATGGGCAGGTACAAGACTGAGACAAGAGAACCGCTTAACTTGGATCCTATTCAAACTGATATTCTCTACAATTTTGTTCAATATGTAGAAAAGCCTTAAGGTGGGAAGTTTGGGGAACAGCAGCTACTAGCGTCAACACTTCAGGTCTGGCCCCAAATTTCTTTTTTTTAGAGTTTATTTATTTATTTTGAGGCTGGGGGAGAGAGGGATGAAGAGAGGGCAAGAGAGAGAATCCCAAGCAGGCTCCAGACTGCCAGCACAGAGCCTGAAGTGGGGCTCGAACTCACAAACAGTGAGATCATGACCTGAGCTGAAATCGAGAATCAGACACTTAACCAACTGAGCCACCCAGGTGCCCTGGCCCCAAATTTCTTTTTTTTTTTTTCTTTCTGGCCCCAAATTTCTAATTCCCAATGAACAAAACAAAACTCCTGTGGTTAACTGAGCTCCTTCTTCATAGAAGACAATTTGGCAACCATGGATTGCCCCTCAGAGCATGCCTTTTGGGGTTTTAATCATGTTATACTTCAAGCTATTTATCGGAGAATTCCTTCCAACCTGTTGCAATTCTGTCCCTGAAAAGTGTCCTAGTATAGCTTTCTCCATCTCCTTCCATTTCTAGAGACAATTTAACAGGGACTTGAGCACGTGTTTTGTTGAGCCACCCTTCAATTCAGCTCAAGGTCAGGGTGGTGTGGTTTGATGCCCTCCTGCCCCAACTACCCTTCCACAGACCGACTTGTCAGGATGCTTGAAGACTTTACCATTAGAACTTCTCAGATGATGATGTTGCTAGAGCTGTCATTCTCAACTCTGATGCACATCAGAATCCCTTGAGGAGCTTCTAGAAATCCCCAAAGCCCAGGATGTACCTGAAACCAATATCTCAGAATCTCTGGGTTTGACACCAGGCAATTCTTTTATTTATTTATTTATTTATTTATTTATTTATTTACTTACTTACTTACTTACTTATTTACTTATTTACCTACTTACTATAATTTATTGTCAGATCAGCTTACATACAACACCCGGTGCTCATCCCAACAAGTGGGATCCCAACAAGCTCATCCTCCCAATGCCCATCATCCATCTTCCCCTCTCCCCCACCCCCCATCCACCCTCAGTTCATTCTCTGTATTTAAGAGCCACTTGTGGTTCAGGCAGTTCTTTTAAAAGCTCCCCAGATGATTCCAATATGCATCCAAGGTAGAAAACCATGGCTTTGGAAGGACTGTGTTTACTGGTCTGTTACCTACAATTTGGAATATATTCATTTGGATACATTCACCTGGAATTTGTGAACCGAAGAATGCATGTGCAACAGATAGAAATAGCTAACACATAGTACTTCCTGTGTGCCAGGCCCTACTCCAAGCACCTACGTTAGTAACTCACACATTGCCCTATTTTACAGATGAGGAAAACGAGGCACACAGTGCTTTGTGAACATACCCAAGGGCATATAGCTTGTGGTGGCAGAACTACAGTTCACACTCAGGCGGTCTGTCTCCTAATTCCATGTTCTTAACCACGGTGCTCTAGTAATTCTCTATAAATACTGGAAAAGTGTTCATTTTATGGTAGAAGTGGTGGAGAAGGTCATCATTGGTGTGGGACTCAATGTTTTCATTTTGTTGAGTTTTTGTGTCACTGAAAATCACGTAAATCCCATTTGCCAGTCCATTTGCAGCAATGACTCATCATCATTTCAGGTATTTAATGCCACCTGCAACTCTATATTAATTCACTAAGTTGAGACTTTTAGAATTCAACATTTTCGCTTACCTCTTCAGCTGCTACATGAGAAAGCAAACTGACCATGCAGAATCCTTTCCAGTGCTTCATAGATTTTATAGAATAAATTATTTTAGTTATTTAAGCTTAAATAATTTTCAATAATTGCCTAATGCTCTCCACCGAGCTTGCTTTTTTTCACTCCTTTTATTGCTTCGAGGCACTCATTGAAAAGGATTTTAAATTATTGCTTAGAATGCTCTTTCCCTCAACCAAAAGTAAAGGGCACTATACATCCAATAACCTGTTAACTCACCTCTTCCATTTAACTTTTCGGAGAAGTTACCCCATGCTTAATATTTGCAAGCAGAGGAATAAAGAAAGAAAAAACTTAGATGTTTGTGATTTTCATGAATCAATGCAAGTGAGCTCCGGGGAATGTGGCAGGGGCACAAAGCAGCAGGAAAAAATTCTTAGGAAAGGCAGAAAGGAGGCTCTCCTCCAAGTACTCTTGGCTGACAGTGGGATGGGGACAGAGGCATTGGAAGAGGCCAGGATGGGAAGCCTGTGGCAGAACCTGCAGCAGAGAGATAACTCTTGCTGCCCAAAGCACAGGCCTTTCTGCTGTATCAGCAACCAAAAAACCCAGATATTTAGAGATCTAGATTTTGGATTTCTTGGGAATTGTTCACCAACTCTGCTGAATCTATTTTGTGAGGATTTAAGGAAGAAAAAAAATGAAGGGGAAGGAAGAAATGAAGGTGAGGAGAATACCCAAAAAAGAAAGAAACAGATACAAACCTCAAATATGGCAAAACGAAATGGCACCCCCCCAAAGTCTACGTATTATCTATAATGACTCTATTTCTAAACTTTTCAACAAATAGCTAGAATTTGTCTTACCTTCTTTTCTGTTCTTTTTTTAGTTTTGAAAGGTAAGAGATGACTGATTCTTGGTCTAGAAATTTTCTGGGGATAGGGTGGGAAGAGAAGGGAAGTTTGGATCACCGTGAGATAAAACTTGCCCAAGTGTTCTAAACTCACCTCCTTGAAATAGACAAAACATTTCACATCTGGTGGAGATGTGATAGTGGCGAGGGCAGCATTTAGTACTCTATGAACAAAATTCTGGCAAAGAAACTCAGACCACATCCCTCCAGGAGTCCATCCACCCTTTATATGTATTCTCGTAGTATCAACAAGGAAATTTTGAAGTAAAAAAGTTGCTTTCCCTAAAATTGTCTTCACAGGTTATGATGCTCCTTGAGGGCAGGAATGCTATTTAATTCCAACATTTGTTTTCTCTTCCTCCCTCTTCTTATTTTTTTAAAAAGGTTTTAAAACAATTTGTTTAGAGAAGTTTTAAGTTTACAACAAAATGGAGAGGAAGGTACAGACATTATCCTTGTCATTCCTGCCCCCACACGTGCATCATATCCCCCATCATCGCTGACCAGAATAGGATGTTTTTAACCAAGGATGAACCCACACTGGCACACCATAATCACCCAAAGTCCATAGATTACCTTTTGGGTTTAGTGTGGGTATCGTACCTTCTATGAGTTTGGAGAAGTATAATATAATATCACACTGAGTATTTTCACTGTCCTAAACATCCTCTGTGCTCTGCCCATCATCTCTGTCCACCCCTGGCAACCACCGATCTTTTTATTGTCTTCATAGTTTGCCTCTTCCAGGATGTTACCTAGTTGGAATTATACAGTACATAGCCTTTTCAGATTGGCTTCTTACACTAAGATTAAGGTTCCTGCACTTAAGGTTCCTACATGTCTTTTTCATGGCTTGAGAGCTCATTTCTTTTTCATGCTAAGTAATATTCCATTGTCTGAGTGGACCATGGTTTATTTATCCACGGACTTACTAAAAGACATCTTGGTTGCTTCCAAGTTCTAGCAATTATGAGTAAAGCTGCTATAAACATCTGTGTGCAGTTTTTGTGTGGACCTAAGTTTTCAGCTCCTTCAGGTAAATACCAAGGAACATGGCTGCTGGACTGTGTGGTAAGAGTATGTTTAGTTTTGTAAGAAAACATCAAAATCTTCCAAAGTGGCTGTGCCATTTTGCATTCCCACTAACAGTGTCTGCACGTTTCTGTTCATCCGCATCCTCGCCAGCATTGGGTATCCGTGTTCTCGATTTTCGCCATTCTAATACATGCGTAGAGGTATCTTACTATTGTTTTAACTTGCATTTCCCTTATGATATAGGATGTGGAGCATTTTTATATGTTTATTTACCATCACATATCTTCTTTGGTGAGGTATCTGTTAAGATCTGTGGTCCATTTTTAAATTGGGTGGTTTTATTTTCTTATTGTTGAGTTTTAAAAGTCCTTTGTATATTTTGAATAATGGTCCTTTCATCAGATGAGTCTTTTGCAAACATTATCTCTGTCTGAGGTTTGTCTTCTCACCTTCTTGATACTGTCTGTCAAAAAGCAAAAGTTTTACCTTCAATAAATGTCCAGCTTTTTAATTATTTCTTTCACGGACTGTGTCTTTACCACTATAGCTAAAAAAGCATGATCATACCCAAGGTCATCCGTGTTTTCTCCTATATTATCTTCTAGACGTTTTATAGTTTTATATTTTACATTTAGGTTAGTGATCCATTTTTAGTTAAGTTTTTGAAGGGTAGAAGTTCTGTGTCTAGATTCATTTTTTTACATGTGGATGTCCATTTGTTCCAGCACCATTTATTGAAGAGACTGTCCATGCTCCGTTGTATTGCCTTTGCTACTTTGTCAAAGACCAGTTGACTGCATTTATGTGGGTCTCTTTCTAGACTGTATCTTGTTTCCTTGATCTGTTTCCTTGTCTTTATTACAGCGTAAGAAGAAGGCATACAGTAGCTTTATGGGAAATCTTCAAGTTAGGTAACATTAGTCCTCCAACTTTGTTCTTCTCTCTCAATATTATGTTGACTATTCTGGGTCTTTTACCTCTTTGTATAAACTTTAGCATTAGTTTGTCAATACCCCATAAAATAACTTGCTGGGATTTTGATTGGGATCTCATTGAATCTATAAATCAAGTTGGTAATAACTAATATTTTAACAATATTGAGTCTTATTTGAATATGGAATAGCTCTCCATTTATTTAGTTCTTTGATTTTGCTCATCAAAGTTTTGCAGTTTTCTTCCTATAAACTTTCTACATCTTTTGTTCAATTTCCACCTAAGGATTTCATTTTGAGGGATGCTAATGTGAATGATACTGTTTTTAATCTACATGTATCTTTATATTTAAAGTGTGTTTCTTGTAGATGACATATAGTTGGATCGTGTTTTTTGATCCACTCTGATAATCTCTTTTAATTGGTTTGTTTATTTATTTTTAAAGTTTATTTATTTATTTTGAGAGAGACAGAGACAGAGTGAGCAGGGGAGGGGCAGAGAGAGGGAGAGGGAATCCCAAGCAAGCTCCGCACTGTCAGCCCAGAGCCCGACGTGGGGCTCAAACTCACGAGCCGTGAGATCATGACTTGAGCTAAAACCAAGAGTCAGAGGCTTAACCGACTGAGCCACCTAGGCACCCCTAATTGGTATATTTAGAACTTTGACATTCAAAGTTGTTATTGATATAGTTGGATCAATGTCTGTTATAGTCATTACTGGTTTCTATCTCCTTTGTTTTTATTTATTGTTACTATTTTTGTTTCACTCTTTTTCCTTTTCTTGTTTTACTTGAGTCTTTTATATAATTCCATTTTTCTCCTTTCTTAAGGTATCAGTTATACTTCTTTTTTTCTTTCTTTTTTTTTTTTTTTAGTGGTTGTTCTGTCCTTTTCGTTAGTAATAGAAAAATCTCATTTTTAGTTACACACATTGCCATCTAGTCAAAAGAATATGCTCCTCAATTTCCTTGCAGCTGGATGTGGCCAGTGATTGAAATATAGCCAATGACATATAGAAAGAAATGTTATGTGTAATCAGGGGGAAGTGGCCTCAGAGGGAGGGGGTATACTCTTCTTTGATTCTTCTTTCTGCTTGGAAGGTGGACATGATGGCTGGAACATGAGCAGCCATGTTGAAACATGAGATGGCATATAAATGATGGTAGAGCATCAAGTTAGAGAGTGCTTAGCAGCCATAAACTACTCTTGAGAGATACATCTGCTTTTTATAGCTCATTAGATTTCCATCATCGAGTTATACAAGTTTTCTTTTCCTTTTTCTTTTTTTAGGTGGGGAAAGCTAGGACAGATTTTCTCAGAGGCCTAGAACTTAGAAACTTGTTGGTACACTGACATATATCTAATAGCCCTCCTTTGCACAAAAATCTATGAAACAACAACAACAAATACAATTGAATTTGACAGTTAAAGAAATTTAAAAATGAAAAGAGACCACCTAAATATAGATTTTTTTTCTGAAGGGGCAAATGATTTGCCAGTTTTAAATTCTCCTTCTCCCTATCATCAGTTCTCCAAAAGAGGAGCCCATTCTAATATCTTCTGGTTCTTAGCAACAGAGGGTGCTAGCATTAATCCTAGTACTTTGATTCTTTTTTTTTTTTCTTTAAATCAATGCAACTCAGGTGCCATTTCTTCTTGCACTAAGTGAACCAAAGCCCTCAGCTGGCACATATCACACTTTCAGATGTGTGAAAAACTGATATGCACAACACGAACCACCATTCCTTTCTCTTCTGAGACCAGGCAGGTGACTCAATGTCTGTCAGGAACATGCCAGCTCGTGTTAGGAAAACAATCCAACACCGTCTCCCAGACACCAGGTGCCATTCTTCAGAACATTCCTTAAAAGAAGGTTACATTTTCTTCAAGCAGATGGATGATTAAAATAGTAAGTTGGCTAGCCCCTAAGAATGGGCTTTTCAAAAGAAATCCAACACAATTGTCAATGTCGTTGATATTTCTTTAGAAAGAAGATTAGTGAATAGGGTATTATTCTCCAGCGGAGAGTCCTGGGACAGGTCAGCAGGATGGGTGGGACCCAGTTTACTCCTCTAGAAGGCAAAGGTATCTCATCTGGATCATGAGTTGGTGGTTCTAGGGCTAGAAGAAGGGTTCTTTGGAGGACGAATTTTATAAGAAAAAAGTATACTTGGGCTTGATTCTGACAAAGAGTTAAAAAAAATAACTAGCAGTTAGAACGTTTGGTTTTTAATTTACGTTTATCTATCTTTCTCTAGATCAGTCATGGTGAACATGTGGCACTTTTTTCTTTCTGTTTCCCTTTCATGCCCTTGGAAAACATTGTTGATTCTTTATACTCCTGCTTCCTGAGTCCAGAGGTAATTTCAGAATTCTTGTCAACACAGCGGCTAAGCAGCTCCTACCAAGCGGTTAGCTCCTGCTCTGGATGCTTGCAAGCAGTGAATGTTACTTTATCTGACGCAGTTGGATGGGAGTCGAGGCCTTACGGTTGCATCTGAGTCTGCTGGTTTCATTTCTAGGGATGTAGACCCGGAACACACCCGGAGTGCCTCATCCGTGGTTTCCAGTTTCACTTTCTTTCAAGTGCAGTGGAAACATAAAGACACCTGTGTAGCAACCTGTGTTCACAACCCTTTTTCATTTCGATAAACTTGACTTTGTTCTCACCTAGTACGTCTGCTGTGTTTTTTTTAGGGCTCACCTTCATCGAGTTTTGCTAAGGTGTTCCACCTGGTTTTCATAGAAACAACCGTTCTCTTGTTTGTGAGCTCACATTTCATCAGCTTACATAATGTTTAATTAAGTCACATAATTAAAATCGCCTGGTGTAAACAGGCTTGGGAACAATTCTAACTGATTCTCAGGAGGCAGACGACAAGCCAGTGGGAGCGGAATGCACAAGTATAGCTTTAGGACCTGAGCTTTCAGCTTTTCCAGAGCCGTGGTCAATATATTCTACAGCTGTAGGGCGCCTGGGTGGCTCAGTTGGTTAAGCGTCCGACTTCGGCTCAGGTCATGATCTCACGGTCCGTGGGTTCGAGCCCCGCGTCGGGTTCTGTGCTGACAGCTCAGAGTCTGGAGCCTGTTTCAGATTCTGTGTCTCCTTCTCTCTGTGACCCTCCCCCGTTCATGCTCTGTCTCTCTCTGTCTCAAAAATAAATACACATTTTAAAAAAAAAATTAAAAAAAATATATTCTACAGCTGTAGCAGCGAAGTATTTGCTGACCCTCAGTCAGTTACACAGAGGTCAGTTAGAGATTTCACTGTCACACAGATGCCCCTAACTCTAACTATAGATAACTATGGCATGTTTTCCTTTTTTATGCATGTTTTCTTTAAAAAGAGCAACCAACTCGCTCTGAATGTCCTCATCACTTTTTGGGAGGCATGGAGCGGGGGAGCAAATAATTTTTAATGGGGTGAGTTTGTTTTTGTTCTTTAACACATACACTGGAGGATCGTGCAATATTGCCAGCCTTGGACACAATCCTGGGCCATAAGTCTGCACACACCTTTGTAACCGGCCCTCTGATGGCAGAAACTTTCATCTACCTTTATGGTTCGCTATTGTTTACTGGGGTCCCTGAGTGGTGGTCATAATAAAGGAACACACCATCTTTCTCCAGGATGACTTTTGTTGTTGAATTACCACTCTTGGCTGAACCTTCTTTCTGAGCTCCGGTTTGCCTTTCTTGACTGTGACCATCCCCACGTCACCCGCACCAGCAGCAGGAAGTCTGTTTGGCCATCCCTTGACCCCATTTCCCAGAAGTGACATACAGAATTTTGGCTCCTGTGTTGCCAGAACAGTCTGGCTCCTAACAGAAAATGGGAAAGAAATGGGGAGTTTTGCACTGGAGGACCTACCACATCCTGGCTTCTACATCTTGAACACAGAAAAGGCCACATTACTTTTTTTTTTTTTTTAATTGTAGTAAACCATATGTAACATAAAATTGACCCTTCTAACCCTTTCTGGGTGTATAATCCGGTGGTTTTAAGTATACTTTCGTGTTGTGCAACCATCACCACTATCTATCTTCAGAACTTTTTCATCGCCCCCTAACAGAAACCCTTGTACCCGTTAAACACCCATGCGCCCTCCTCCTCCAGCCCCTGGAAGCCACTAGTCTACTTTCTGTCTCTACACATTTGATTAAACTTACCTCATATAAGCGGAATCACACAATGTTTGTCCTTTTGGGCCTGGCTTCTTTCACTTAGCCTCGTGTCCTCCATGTTCATCCAAAGTTGTTTCACTGCTTTCCACATGGACCACACATCATAGTCTGGAGTCTTCTGTACGTTCCCATGAAGAACATTTTGAGGTTGCCTTTCGTTCATCTGACTCCTGGAAAGTGGTAGTCACCTGCACCAGCCTCCCCCACCCCGTGAGTGCCAGCTGTGGGCTTTTTATGAAGACAGTCCTCCGGACATGGTGGCTGGGCCACATTTGTCCTTTCCAAGGTTCTAGGATTTTCAAATGCCTATTAAATCTTCTGCAACAATCAATTCAAATACACAAGTTTGGCTATTCAAATTACTTTTTCCAAAAGTACTTTAAAATGCATTAAGTTATTAATTGCCTGCTGGCACTTTAATCAAATGGGAAAATTGACATAGCCAGAGGCATGTATTTTTGCAGAAAGAAAATTTATTTAAGAAGAAACAGCAGCTCTTACTGCTTAATTTAAACTGAGAAAACTGTGGAAAATCAACTGCTATGGAAAATTAATAAAACATTTCCAGCTGCAAACAGTGACTAATTGTACAAGATGAAGACTGCCTGGAATTAATAACTTGCAGTCTTCTGTGTGAAGAACCCCCCACCACTTCAATTTACTGGGAGATTAAATTACTTCTAAGTTTGCCATATTAAAACAGAACATGAATAAAACGTTAGTGAACGCACATCTATTATTTACTGTCTGTGATATGGATATAATTATTTCCAAACAACTACAATGTGACGTGACCAGTAATATTTAAATGACTCTTTTAGCAAGAGAATCTCCTGCAACATTTTTTAACCAAAGGGGAAAAAAATCCTGCTCTTACTTCTAAAGTCATAAAATGATGACTAATGGCTTCTACCGATGGTATGTTCCTGCCCCAATAAACTGAAATGTGCCCAGTGTCCGAACCTACATGCTTCCCTTTCTGCATCAGATATGGCTTTGGGGGAGCATGCGGAGCAGAAAATCTTAGCAGCTCATTTATAAGCTCTGAGCTTAAATAGAAGCTGGCCCCACATCCCAGAGGAAACCAACGTAGATGCTTCAAGGCTTCTTCTCATGCCTGATGTGACCATGTGCACATGTGCCCAGCAGAATAGATTTCTTTATTGGAGGTGGAAGGGAAGGCCAGAACTATTTCCTGAGATAATAGGGTTCATTCATAAGGGGTGTACACACCACGGACCCCCCCCCCCCAACACCTTGGGCATATCCTCCCGGCTTGCTTAAAATGGTGCATTCTTTGTAGGCCTTGGTGATAGAATGAAGATTAAATAATGTAAACAAAATTTGTCCCTTTTTCTATCTTTCGTTGCAGGATTGGATTATTTTCTTGCTTCAAAGAGCCACCTGTAAGGTCTGTCAATTTTCCTCGTGCGCTCAAACTCTGAGATCTTGAGAAATAAGATGGTGTGAGAGGACACCATTCAGTAACCAGGAGAGATCTGTTCCGATGAGAAGGATAAAGAAAAGATGTTTAGAAAGTGAAGAATTCTATTTTTCGGGAGTGATGGGATGTTTTTAGGTTTTGTTTAGTTTGTTTTTAAAATTATAGACATTAGAAATAAGAAGCCAAGAAGGGAATGAGCCAATTTGATATGTGTGTTGAGAAGACGTATCAAAGATGGAGATTTTTCTCAGCAGAGAGGCATTGCCTCCTTGGGCTCTTTATCCTTTAAGCTCACACAGAGGGTACATTCAGCCTCTTGCCATTTGATATTGCTGGCAGGAAGGTCCGAGTATTGGCCTGGAGAGAATAAAGGCATGTTGTTTAGAAATGCAGAGGCTTAACCTGAAGCATAACTGGCTTGGGGTTTACCACAGAAGTTATCTGGACATATCATTTGATTTCCAGGTTTTAAATGTAATTCTAAACAAGATCTGGCCACACAGCTCTCTGCTGTGTGACATAGAGAGACTTTATCTACCACAAAATGCCATTCAGGCTTAATGCTGTAGCAGTGAATTGTATAAATTGGGGCATTCTTTGAGGCCTGAAAGCATTATGGCCCCTTAGAGGAGGAGAGATGAGGCCTGCGTCCTCTTGGCCGCTCAGGCAAGACACTTTGGAGGTTGTTCCTCTCCTCGTATTTGAGTTCATTTTGGTTTTCCTTTTTTTTTTTTTTTTTTTTTAGAAACACTGAAAACTTGCTTTAGCAGGCCAAGATTTATCTACAGGCCCGGCAGGCAGCTGCGGATAGCACTGGAGTTGAGGTGTCGTGGGGAAGGTTCCTTAACCTGGGGAAGCCTGCCCTCCCTGCGGGCACATATGAGGCAATGCATTGATTTGTACTTCTGCCAGTGATAGCTACCCAGCAGGGTTTGAAGGGGCAGACCACTAGATCCTGAAGGGCGAAGTGTTAGCAGGGAAGGCACCAGAAAGAAAGTAAGGACACAGAGTCAGACTGCCCGGGCCTGGATTAGCCAATCCCTTGAGAAGGGGAGGGGATGACCTACCGTCTCGCCTCACATATCATTTCATGTATAGTGTTGGCTCCAGCTTTGAATTTAAACAGAATATTTTAAAAACAAATTTCCCCTACAGAGTTGTCTGTCCTCAGTGTCCCCAACGACCCTCATTTCCCTTGAACCCACTGAAGTCATCCTTTGCTGCCCCTTCAGAGCTGCCTTCGTCAAGGTCATCATGACCTTCACATTGTCAAATCCAGTGGCCATTCCTGGCCCTCATGTTATTTGGGTGGCAGGATCACCCGATACCGTTGGTCTTCCTTTCCTCCTTAAAATATTTTTATACTTGGCTACCAGAAGGTTACACTCTTCTCATTTTCCTTATACCTGCTTGAGCACTCTTCAGTCTGCTTTTCATGGTCTGTTTCCCTTCCTAAACCATGGCACTTATCATCACCTCATATATAACATATTCTACTCATTATTTGCTTATCATCTCTTTCTCCACAACTAGACTGTAACCTCTCTTGGGGCAGGGACTTTGTGTTTTGTTCATGTAACCCCTCAATGTGGTAGGCACTTACTAAATACTAACATAATGTCAAAGCAATAAAATGGTTTAGAATACTCCATTTAAATCAATGTAGTGATGTCCTTTTTTTGCAGGGCATGTGAAATGAACGCAGTAGAATCATATCTGACATAGGGATTAGGCACTAAACTCAGCATCTAAGGAGAAAATCTCATACAATCAAAAACCTATCCTAAAAAAAGTCTCTTGAGAAGGGCCGTGTTGGTTTCTCACACACTAATACCTGAATAACCTCAACCCAGCCAGTCTCTCCCCTGGAAGTGGAAAAGGATTTACAACTTCCTTAGTTGGGCACCAGATGAAGTTGTTGGTTTGATTGCAGAGCTTTGAAGTACAAAAATGTACATATTTTAAACACTTGCTTCTCACACTCAGAGTGGCAATGTGTGCACACGCTGAGAGGCAGACGGCAATCATAGATGAGTGGATTCCTGGCTTCAGTCTCCTAGTCACACATGCTCCAGGGCTTATGCACATTGAGAAGCACAATGAAAGCAACTACCAAAACTCTTAAAATTGTTGTTTCTCTCTGAGTTCTTAGAGTTGCATTCACCTGTGTTAAGTTGCACATACAGACAAGTCCACTGTGTAAAGACTTGGCAGTGTTTCTCGACTCTGGATAGACGCTGGAATCATCTCTGGAACTTTCAAACTATTCAAGATCCCACTCTGGACTTACTCTTTCAGACTCTCCAGAGATAGAGCCCAAGTCTCTGTGTTTGTTTTTGAAGTTCCCTAGTAGAGTCCGACGCATAGCCAGGGTGGAGAGCCACTGCTAGGATACTTGATTCTATTTTGCATTATCACAAGTGGGTTTGAAACCATTAAAAAAATTTTTTTTTAATGCGTATTTATTTTGAGGAAGAAAGAAGTAGAAAGAGAGGCAGAGAGAGAATCCCAGGCAGGCTCAAGCGCTATCAGTGCTGAGCCTGATGCGGGGCTCGATCCTATGAGCTGTGAGATCATCATCTGAGCCGAAGTCAGATGCTTAACCAACTGAGACACCCAGGTCCCCCTGAAACCTTTTAAATGTAATGATTTCTGAGCTCACTTATGTCTTAAGGCATTCTTGTTTTAGGAAACCTAGTTTAAATTCTTGCCGTGCATTACTGTGGGATCCAGGTAGTGCACCACCAGGCAAAAATTATACAATAAACATCCCTTCCCTATTAGGGTCCTTCTCCATGAGATCTCTCTCATCTCTATCCCCCCATTACCTGAAGATTGCTTATAGACAGAGAGAGTCTACCAGAACAATATATATTCCAGAAGTATGCTGTTGGGTGAAAACCTGAACATTTCTTTCCCCTTCCTTCCCTCCAGTTCCTACTTGCCTTTAACATTTCCTTCTAGCTAGTTGGAAATTATTCCTATAAATCAACATCATTATGGGCCAAATTGTCGTCCTCAGAAATTCATATGCTGAAGCCCCTAATCCTTTGTAATTCAGCATGCAGTTAGATTTGGGGATAGAGCCCTTAAAGAGATGATTAAGTTAAATGGAAGTGCTTATGGTGGGCCCTATTCCAATCTGACTGGTGTCCTTATGAGAAGAGGGCACACAAACGGAAACAAGGGCAGGGGTGCACACACCAAAAAAGACTTGTGAGGCTCCCGTGAGACAGTGGCCGTCTGCAAGCCAAGGAGAGGGGCCTCAGAGGAAACCATAGCTGACAAAACCTTGGTCTTGGACTTCGGACCCCCAGAACTGCGAGAAAATTAATTTCTGCTATTTAGGCCATCCAGTCTGTGGTATTTTGTTATGACAGCCCTCGCAAACTGATATACTTGTCAAGATGCTAACTACCAATAAATTAGGTCCTAATCAAGTATTTGTCCCTGTAAATTATATGAAGCTAAAAAGTAAAAGACAGAAACGTCAGCCTCAAGAAGCTTGCCATGTGTTGCCCAGGTAGGAGTATTTACATTTTTCGGGATTATTCCGGTTATTTTCCATTTCCCTCTCTAGTTCCATCCCACACTGCCCTGTTCAATCCCCTGGGATGCCCATCCAGTGGATTACATTACCTGGGCTCCCTTGCCCTCTGGCTTCCAGTTGGGTTTGTCCAGTGGAAATTAATAGCAGTAGATTGGAGGTAGACAAGGAAGGTAAGTTATCGATTGAGGGCCAGGTTTTGCCAATGTCTGAGTTCCTCCTGGGCTAGAGCTTTCTCTAGGTTCTGTTATCTCTGTTCCTTCTCTTTGTCCCTTTAGGCCTACAGGTGGTCATGGCTTCCTGCTTTGTCTAGTCCCCCCGGGGGCTTCCTCCTCTTGTCAATTTCCTTAACCTTACCCACACCTCTACAAAGAATTCTTTACTGAAGCCCTTATCAATGTTACCTCCTGGAGTATGCTGTTTGCCATCTGTCAGAACTCTGACTGATACAGAGAGGCAGAGTAGTAGGTGAGAAAAACCATCACTTGGTGTCAGACAGCCCTGAGTTTGTATGCCAATCCCATTCATAAATAGTTGTATGACTCTGAAAGTTTCTTTACCTCACTGATCCTCACTTTCCCCATTTTTAACGTGGGAACAATGACACTTGTCTCATCGGGTTGTTGAGATTAAATAAGATAATACGTAGTGCCTGTCCAGTGGCAAGCGCTCAACAGTGGTATTAGAGAAGTAGATGTAGTCTTTGGTTTTATTGTACAAGACACTCTTAGAGATACAAAGCTTAAGCCCAAAGAAATGACTCTGTCATGAGGAAGTTTTATATGCCACAGCAATTTCAAAGACTAGATTGAGGTCCTGACAGGTCCCCTGCAGTGGGCAGACTTCTAAAGCGGTATACAAGTTTCAGCCATTGGTGTGTATGCCCTTTCTCCCAGTTATTCAATCTAACACGAACATAGGTATTATTCTGAAGGGATTTCACAGTTGTAATTAAGGTTCCACACCAATTAACCCTACGATAGGGAAATAATCCAGATGGGTCTTCTCCAGTCATAGGAGTACTTTAAAGTCAGAGAGTTTTCTGGGCTGGTCACAGAAGGGGAAAGCAGAGAGTTGTGCTCTCACTGGGAGAAAAGAAAACCATCCCCACTGGAAACAGCTATGGGCACAGAACTGCAGGCAACCACTAGGAGCTGAGAGTGGTCCCTCGCCCACAGCTAGCAGGAAAATGGGGAGCTCAGTCCTACAACCACAAGGAAATGGATTCTGTCAACAAGAGGACCTCGGGCCCTGCATGAGAAATAACAGCCTCAGCTGACACTGATTTCAGCCCAGTGGGCCCCAACGTACAGAAATTATGAGATCATAAATGTGTGTTGTTTTAAACCACTGAGTCTGTGGTAAATTGTTTCATGGCAATGGAAAACTAATTCATTCCTAACCACTATGCCAGCATATTCCTCTCCTAACTATAAAGAAAATGCATTCTGGTCCCAACTCAGTCCCTGAATTCCTTGGCTTTCCCATCAGCAAATGACACATGCTCCCCCTGTATTTCCAGCTCACTTATCTTGAATGTTCACCCTCCAGGAGCAAGATTTCAAACAACGTTAAATAATAACAACCACACATCAAGCTTCTACCCATGCTGGGAAACAAAATCATCTGCACAGCTATTGGCCAAAGGGATAAACAAGTAAGGAGAAGCAGCACAGAAGAGGAGTTTTTTCTGACTTCAAGAGAAATTTTTAGTAGGCTCACTTCATTTTAAACGTGATGATGGAGGATTTTAGAAAGTTTCACCGTTCAAAACTGGAAAAGGAAGGTTTACCAAAAGGTGAACATACTGCTACATAGGTTCTTGTCTGTGCTACCTGTTTCTTTAAGCGACTATGTGCTCTCTTTCTCAGGGGGCCAGAGAGCAAACGCTAAAAATAGTCAAGAAACAACCAAGTGAAATAAAGCACATAGAGAACCTTGTTTATGTAATAGAGGTATGCCTGAAAAAAATTTAAATGTAAACGACTATCTTGGTAAAGCAGAGCAGATATTAGCCATAAGAATCAAGTCTACTGTTTAAGAAACTTTTTGAAGTCTGTACTTATAAGGGATTATAAACTCTAAGGGAAGAATCTTACTTTGGTGACACATATAAATCCATTTAATTAATCCATCATGTATTTTTTTCTTCTTTTCTCCTTGTAGTAAGGCACATATTTGAAAATGTATGCTTCGGGTAGATTTTCATGATTTGGATCGATGTTTTAAACATTTCGTTGAACATTTCAGGAAATCTAAATTATTTTCTGAATCTTTATTGTTTCTCTGTTGTTCTATGGAATAATGTGCAGGACTGAGCTTTGCAATACAGTGCTAAGGTCTTTGTTCTCTCATGGGGCTAATTATTACCATAGGTCATTATAAGATAAGAAGCCACAAATACTTTAGTAATGGCAAAGATCTAAGCAGCTAATATAGCGCACATGCTTGGATGGGAATATACTCTTGCAAAGATGTCTTTACATTTCCGTAATTAAGTGTGTCATATTAATTGCATGGCCCTTTCACGAAACCTTGCAAAAAAAAAAACAAAAAAAAAAACACCAAGAACTTTTCCTCTTGATCTCAGATTAGAACTGATTGCATAATTACATTACCTGGATAATTAAATACAAATTTAGTAGCCTTAGAACTGTACAATATTGTGGTTTCATTTTCTAATAGAATTACCCTGTCTTTGGTGTAGAATTCTTGCTAAGCAATGGAGATCTAATTAGTTAGTGACATGACATTAACTCCTCAGGGACCTTTCCTTGGAGAAAAGGCTCAGATTAAAAATGATTCAGGGAACTTTCTCATTTCATTACTGGGATCCAAATCACAGGAATTAGGTATGTGAGAGATCTATTAAGCTTTCTTCTCTCTTATCCAGGGGGCAGGAGAAGAATGTTCATCAGACATTGTGCTTCTGGGTTCGGTTAGGTCCAATTTAGATAACAAAGAACCACCTCTGGATGTAACACATTGTGGGGATGAGTCCCTCTGCCAGCCTCCGAAAGACACATCATTACTGTTACCTCGCAGATCCTGTAATGATGATCTGAGGACAGACTTGTTTGCCAAGGTACGAGGTGATAACATGGCTGTGTTGCTGACAGAATGATAATTACCTCATGTCGAAATGATTTTAGGCAGAGCTAACACAGAAATATTCTTTTGTGAGGGGTACCTTCAATAACTCAGAAAACTGTAAAATGTGAAGGCCATCATTGTTTGGTTTGATAAACACACCTTGAAGCCACTTCTGCAAGTCAGAGCCCAAATATTTTCATAGTTGTTTAAACTTACACCATCTTCAACTTTCTGAAAGTGTTTAAATCAGGGTGTGCAAAGAAATACCATCCATGGCTCTTACTAGTGGGAATGACCCGGTAGAGCATGTTTTCCATGTTTACAGTCTGTGTTAGTTTGTGTTTCTAGGTCATGCATCTGTGGCCATCTGGAAGTCAGTTAGGTAGCTCTGCTGATCTTAGTTGGGCTCGGTCCCATGTCTGGAGCTAGCCTGGCTGTAGGTTAACTTAAGCTGGTGTGACTGGGGTTGACTCAGCTCTTTCCTGCAGCAGGCTAGCCTTGGCACATCCCCATGGTGTTGGCAGAAATGCAAAGGAAAGCCAACCGAATATACAAGCCCATATCAAGCCTCTGCTTGCATCCTGTCTTCTAACGTTGCATTCACCAAAGCAAGCCACATGGTTAAGCCCAGTGTCACAGTATAGGATATTACCATAATGCTCATGATGGAGGGCTAAGACACATGACAAAGGGCATGGATACAGACAGGAACAAATAAATTGGGGCCATCATTGCTACTTACCACAAAGTTCCGTCAGCAGCTATGAGATTCCTCTTTGGTTTAATCTGGAAAAGATTCCCGGGGCGCCTGGGTGGCGCAGTCGGTTAAGCGTCCGACTTCAGCCAGGTCAAGATCTCGCGGTCCGCGAGTTCGAGCCCCGCGTCAGGCTCTGGGCTGATGGCTCAGAGCCTGGAGCCTGTTTCCGATTCTGTGTCTCCCTCTCTCTCTGCCCCTCCCCTGTTCGTGCTCTGTCTCTCTCTCTCTCAAAAATAAATACACGTTGAAAAAAAAAATTAAAAAAAAAAAAAAGATTCCCTCTTTATTACTAAAGTGTCTGTTAGATGATCTTTAATCCTGGAGTAGGCTTAGAAATGCGCCATTGCGTAGGACATGTAGAGAAAAGTATGCAGTGTCTTCATTATCTCCAAGTCCTTCAGTCGTTATTGAAATTGCTAATTAGAAAGACCAATCTTGGATACAATTGATATCTTACTTCTCTGTCTTTATTAATCAGAAGGATTATTCCCTAGGTTTGACTATCTTGGTCTTCTCAGGCTGCTATAGCAAAATGCCATGTATCGAGCGGCTTGAACAACAGGAATTTACCTCTCACAGTTCTGGAGGCTGGGAAGTCCAAGTCACCTGGTGCCAGGTGGTGGAGTTTCCCAGTGAGGCTCTTCCTGGCTCATAGAAAGCTGCCTACTCTCAAATGGGAGAGAGAGGGAGAGGAGAGAGAGAAAGTGTCTTTCTAATGTCTCTTTCTCATAAGGACACAAATCCCAACATGAGAGCCCCACCCTCATGACCTCATCTAACTCTAATGGCTCTCCAGAGGCTCCCGTTCCCATACCCTCACACTGGGCTTCAAAATAAGAAATTGGCGTGGGGCATAATTCACTCCACAGCAATAGTTATCACCCAACTCGATGATCCTTCGGGAGGGAGCTCTGTGAAAGCATTGTCTCCACTGTTTACAGTGAGATGTGGATTGTAATGGAAACGGGGAGGGCTGAGTTGGGACAGGATACTGAAGTATGTCAGAAGGAGCAGACTTCACATTGTTCACTCCATGATTAGCACCCATCCAGAGGTGAGTTACATCATCTAAGATTTGGCAAGACAAACGCTGCCTTTCCCTGCGATCCCAGGGAGATCACACTAGCGGTGGTAGTGGTGATGGTAGGGAAGGTAACAGAAAATGTCTTCACATTTCCAGAAAGACCCCACACATCGTTGTTTTATAATTGCGTCGGAAAAATGAAACATCATATGGTCAATACTGTAATTACAGAGATGATTAAGACAACAATTGTTCATGTATTTTGATTTTACAAATTAAATGTGAATTTCTTTTTCTAAGTGCAGACGATACTCTTCAGAAGACAACTTTGGTTTTAAAACAATAAAATTTGATATGCTAAAATTACCAACTCAAAAACCCAGCTCTGCCATAAGCTTTTAGGTTTGGCTTACAAATTTTATTATTCTATTCATTAGCCTAGCAAATTTGAACAATCACATTTTAAGTTGGCCTTTTGAATAAACTTGTTTAATTAATACATTTAATTAAATATCTTAAAATACTTTCAATTATATTATTAATTTATGTACTTGATTTCCTGTAAAAGTCCTTTAATTGTTTGATAAGCAAACTTCCCATACTCAAATTATTCTTATAAACCCAATAAGTGAAACTAATATGTGGTGATTTTTTTCTTGAGAGAGAGAGAGAGATTGTGAGCGTGTGTGCATGCAAATGAGGGAGAGGCAGACAGAGAGAGAGGGAGAGAGAGAATCTTAAGCAGGCTCCACACTCAGTGCAGAGCCCAACTCAGGGCTTGATCCCATGACCCGGGGATCATGACCTGAGCTGAAATTAAGAGTCAGATGCTCAACCAGTAGAGCCCCAATCATATATGGTGATTCTTCAACTCTCTTAGTCCAATGCTATTGATAAACTTAGTTAGATTTCAACTTAAAAATCACAAAAACTTAAAATCAATTACCAACTCACACATTTTAATACTGAAATTACAAGGCTCATCAGTTACTCTAGTAGGATAGATCTCTTAAGTATTACGAGTAGTAATAGATACCAAATACGAAGGTTCCCTTCCACTCAAATATATTGAAACTACAAGTTTGAGCCTCTTGACACTTCTACATTTCATTCTGTCTTCTCAGAATTGAAAGGCTGAATTAGCTCAAGCCATGTTAAGAACTGAGATTGGCCAATGACCAGGGGTTCCAGGTAGGACTAAGATTGGAGTCTTATCAACAGTCCTGATCGAATGTACTGCTTCAGCTTTATAGTCACTACATTTAAACTCCAAATGGGTGATCCCAGGTAGGCCATTGCTCTGGGTTCGAATTATGTATTACCTAATTCTTCTGTAATCGCAGAGTCTAAACGCTGAACCCTCACCCTGGGAAAATCACTAGATTATGTTTGGTATGTTTTTGGGCTCTTAATTGTATGTAAATTTACTTTCTCCCTAATTCTAAAGATCTTTAAACTTACCAGAAGTGTGCATTCTTTCCATATACATTTTATCTCTTATGACCATGCAACTTTTTCAGATATAAAGTAATACGCAGTTCAATTGTGGAGTTATCTTATGGCTTTGTTTGTCACAGCTTTCAAAGTCATTCTTTAAAAAAATTTTTTTTATGTTTATTTATTTTTGAGAGAGAGAGAGAGAGAGAGAGAGACAGAGTGCGAACGGGGGAGGGGCAGAGAGAGGGAGACACAGAATCTGAACCAGGCTCCAGGCTCCAGGCTCCGAGCTGTCAGCACAGAGCCTGATGGGGGCTCAAACTCACAGACTGTGAGATCACGACCTGAGCCGAAGTCAGCTGCTTAACTGACTGAGCCACCCAGATGCCCCTCAAGGTCATTCTAATGACACAGGTGTTTTTCAGAAAATCAAGACCCAAATGCTATCAGGTTTCTTCATTTCAAACTGCTGATGGCATCTTCCAGATGCTTCATTTTTCACTGTACAGAAGATCACAATATGAATTGAAGTTTTATGAAGTATTCAAATGTAAATGACAAATAATGTTTTCAATGCCTAATTTGGACTCTGTATTGACCGAGAAATGTCAGTGCTTCATAAGCAAATTTTGAATATGTTCAAATGTTAAAGTTTTCTTACATGTGTCTTGTCTCAAATAGATTGTAAGGTCCTTCAGGAGAAGCACCTGGTTTTATATTTATTAGCTGGGAAATACTTGTTCACTAGATAATGAAGACTAATTATTTAATTGAGACCTGCACTCTTGCTTCATAACAAATGAGGAATAAATCAGATGCTCAGTCTGGTAGCAAGACAAAAAATTCTGGGGACAAAGACACTGTTTAGCCTATGAAATTTATTTAGAATCCTGAAGTCGAGGACCAAGGACATATTCTTAGAGGATGTTGCATTCTCTATAGAAAGTTGTTGACTTTATGTAGAAAACTATCTTTGAAAAATGTCACATAATCAATATTCTGAATCATCTGAATAACACTTAATAGAATCCTGCCATGGAATTTCAGCACCAAAGTCTGTGATCATTTGAGCTCAGGAGTACTTTCCCTGTTTCCGGCTAATGAGTAATGAATACGGGCAAATTCAATACATAAATCACATATTAGATTTTTATAGTAGCATCAGAAAAATGAATCAGAATATTTATTACAGTTGAAAAAATTATTATGCTAACAAGTATTCAAAGAAGTAATGCAAAAATCAGGATTAAATGGCATCATGGTGTTTGGTTTGAAAAATGCTTTCCAGGAGTTCCAATAGTCATACTGGCCTGCCAAACTCCAAAGAACATGGGAGGGATGGGCAGCACCAAAATCATGTTATAAATGGTAATTTAGGGGCGCCTGGGTGGCTCAGTTGGTTGAACGTTGGACTTCAGCTCAGGTCATGATCTCGGAGTTTGTGAGTTCGAGCCCCGAGTTGGGCTCTGTGCTGACAACTCAGAGCCCGGAGCATGCTTCACATTCTGTGTCTCCCCCTCTCTCTGCCCCTCACCCATTTGTGCTTTGTCTCTCTCTCTCTCTCAAAAATAAATAAACACTAAAAAAATTTTAAATAAAAAAAATAAATAGTATTTCAATTTCAAGAAGACATTATATGTCACATTAATTTTATGTTGTTAAATTGAATTTTACCGTTTTTGCAATTTGTGATTAGTGCACATACTTTAGTTTTATAATTGAATAAGAACTGCAACAGAAGGAGCTCATAACTAGTTTTATGTTCATACATGTTTAAGTAATATTATTATAGACATAATTGAAATCAGCATCTGGGCATCAGTGGGAGTTTCTTTTTTCCTTTTAAAAAAATCTGTGCAGCACTAAGTTGAGAAACTTTGATGCAACATTTGCAAACTATTTCCATTTTCCACTTTCATCCCAGACAACTTAAGGTTATTTAAGTACAATAGATAAATACATAGATTTTATATATATGTATGTGAGTGTATATATGGATATATCTTACCATTAACTACAAAATGCTTTGAACTCCTAGAAGATACATTATGTTTACATATGTATTATTATAATAAAAGTTACTATAACATTGCATCAGGGTGTTGAAAATAAAACCCGATGTGGCTAATCCTGATCCTGGATTGTAAGTCTATTCCGTGAGGTATGTTAATTCCTCTCATGGAGTAGAGTTATCTTTAACCCATTAGGATACTCTGCTTTTTGTTTGCATTTCTCTCTTTGGGATTTTCACACCAAATGAAAGCACCACAACGGAGAGTTCAGTCTGTCTGCTCTGTTGAAGGGATGGATCTAAACAGAACTCCCTATTTCACCTGCTCATTGTCACTATTACGTGTTTGAGTGATGGGGACCCGGGAGGTGCCCGAACACGAGTGTCATTTGATCAGGGAGATGCCCAGTGACTGGTCTTTAAAAACAAACAGGAAAAAGCCTTCTCAATCTGATCCTTTTAACCAGAAGTTCTTACCCTGGGGAGGACTCCAGGAGCTGGGGGGAAAAAGGAGAAGAAGGGGAAAAAGCCTCCCCCCACCATGGAGAGCAAATTGAAAGTCACAGAGGGGTGTGCCTCAAGGCAGTTTGTAAATCCACTTCCTTTGTCATAACAAGAACAAATCCCACCTTTGAAGTTTTTCCTTCTTGTTACAAGGGGAATGTCTTTTGTTTAATCCATTTTAGCCCTTAATGCCTGACCTGGATCAATCCTGTTGGTTAGATTACACAGCATTCATGCTGATTTTAAACTGGCCTGGGGTGGGGTGGTCGGGGGCACCAGGTTCTGCCTCACTGGTGTGAGAATCTCAAGAAAAATCAACATGTATACGCAGACCACTTTTATTTTGGAAAACAAACTGTCCTTTTACACTTAAATGCATAATCATAATGACTATTGTTAAACAGATTTTGATGTGTTCTATAAATGGTGTGTTTTCAATGGGCCTTTAGAAACTTACTCTACTCACTCATTCAGAGTGGCGTGAAAGACTGATGTTCACCACATAGTACATAATGCCTTCAATTACAATTCAAGAACCATCTTCTCTCCCAGGCCCCACATCAACCGTGGGTTCAGGGGCGCCTGGATGGCTCCGTTGGTTAAGTGTCTGACTCAGGCTCAGGTCATGATCTCTCGGTTGGTAAGTTCTAGTCTTGCATTGGACTTTGCACCAACAGTGTGGAGCCTGCTTGAGATTCTCTCTCCCTCTCTCTCTCTGCCCCTTCCTTGCTCTCACTCTTTCTCTCTCACTCTCTCAAAATAAATAAATAAATAAATAAATAAATAAACAAACAAACAAACAAACTTAAAAAAAACCTGTGGGTGCAGTTTTGAGCAGTAGGGGACACTTAGCTTCTTAATCCTAACCTCGGTGTCCTCTCTCTTTCTGATTATTGAATAAGAAAGAGAGAAAGCCTCTTTATAAAATGCAGTCCTATTTCCTCAATTTCTAAAGAGCCTTTAGCTCCATCCCTTAAGAATTTTTCAAAGCCAGTGACAAGCAAAGGTGAGGAGTCCCCAGAGGAAGGCTCAAAAGGGCGAATTGCTAATTAGGTATTTTTCTAGGCTTGTGGCTGTTAACTGGTTCTTAACAATACACATTGTCACTCAAATCACTTCAGGTTGGCTGAGTGCAGAGGAATCTTCCTAGAAAGCCAAAAGGCTCAGTTCAGAGGAGGGGGGAGGGGGCAGGTTGCAATGACCCCTGGAACTTTCAGTGTCTTGAAGGGGTACGAGACTCACAACCACTGCTCCCCAACCTGGTAGGTTTTGGAAGAAGTCAACCATGTAGGAATGACCAGAAAATGGCCCAGTGAGTGGGAGCAGGAATGCACATTTGATATTTGGGTGCCACTGGTAAAAAAAAAAAACAAGACGGGTTGACTCCTTGTTTCTTCCTTTTGGCTAGTTATGTTTGCTGTAATAGTCACCCAAACTTCCCAGGGGCAGAAACTGTGCATATCCCTCTCTCCAGCTACAAGTCACATCACTGGACTTGGGGCTTTGTAAAGTCTCAAAAGAGGTTCATGGGCAACTGAAGAAATTGATTTTGAAAGTGCATGGAGCGTGCCCCTCCAGAAGAAGGTGAAAACATTTGTTTTGTCACCAATAACCCCATCAAGTAACGAATGTGGTACATGCTACTTTTTTTCTGTTGCAGTCAGGAGAGAGAAGTACTATTTAAATTATGGTATTTGAGAAGTGAAATGGCTCATTGGGTGTCCTATTTATTCATCTATTCCCATGATGCCTTTCCATCTCAGTCTCTCTCACTGGCAGGGAGAATGTACTGTTGCTTACAGAAGATAGCAATGATCCTGAGAGACAAAGCAGAGCATCTTGAGTAGCAAGGATTAGATTTCAAAGTTACTGACTTACCAATTTATCTTTTAAGTTTATTTATTTTTGAGAGAGAGAGAGGGAGCACAGCAAAGAGAGAGAGGGAGAAAGAGAATCCTAAGCAGGCTCCGAGCTGTCAGTTCAGACAGAAATTGGTAAGTTGAACCTAAAATTCATATAAAAATGCAAAGACCTGGAATAGCCAATACAATCTTGCAAAAAAAGAACAAAGTTAAAAGACTCAAACCTCCCTATTTCAAAACATATCACAAAGCTACAATAATCAAGTGTGGCCGTGCTGGTATAAAGAGAGACATAGATTGCGATGGTCAGTTTTGTGTGTCTGTTTGGCTCGGCCCTAGTCCCCATTATTTAGTCAAACTCTAACCTAGGTGTTGCTGTGAAGGTATTTTGTAAATGTGACTAAAGTCTATAATCAGTTTACTTTTAGGAAAGGAAGATTATCCTAGACAATCTGGATAGGACTTATTCAATCAGTTTACAGTCTGTAAGAGCAGAACTGAGGCTTCCCTGAAGAAGAGATTCTGCCTGTGGACAACTACTTCAGCTTGTGCCTGCCCTTTCTGACAGCCCGCCCTGTGAATTTCAGAGTTGCCACAATCACATAGGCCAATTTATTGCAATAGATCTATCTCTATCTCTTTTTGTGTGTATGTATGTGGGTATATATATATATATATATATATATACATATACATATATATACATATATATATCTGTATGTATGTGTGTGTATATACATGTGCATACATATATAGATATACAAATCTATATCTATATTTCTATCTATATCTATATATATCTCTATTTCTTTAAAAAAATTTTTTTTAACCTTTACTTATTTTTTTTGAGACAGAGAGACAGATCATGAATGGGGGAGGGGCAGAGAGAGAAGGAGACACAGAATCGGAAGCAGGCTCCAAGCTCCATGCCATCAGCCCAGAGCCCGATGCGGGGCTCGAACTCACAGACCGCGAGATCGTGACCTGAGCTGAAGTCGGACGCTTAACTGACTGAGCCACCCAGGCACCCCTATATATCTCCTACTTGTTCTATTTCCCTGACTGATGCATACATCAATAGAATAGAATTGAGAGTCCAGGAATAAGCCCTTATATTCTCACCTTTATGGTCCATTGATTTTTGACAAAGGTGCTGAGACAATTCAATGGAGAAAGAATAGTGTTTTCAATGGATGGTGCTGGGACAACTGTACATTCATATGCTAAAGAATAGAACTGCACCCTTACCTTATCACATTTGGCAAAATTACCTGAAAATTAATCAAAGA
The DNA here is from genome assembly GCF_014898765.1 of Herpailurus yagouaroundi. NCBI lineage: Eukaryota > Metazoa > Chordata > Mammalia > Carnivora > Felidae > Herpailurus > Herpailurus yagouaroundi. The sequence goes on along the minus strand of NW_024412396.1, from coordinate 32,858,551 downwards.
CCTAACTATAACACCTAAAACATAAAAAAGTCTTAGAAAAAAACCTAGGAGTAAATTTTGTAATTTTGGATTAGGCAATGGTTTCTTAGATATGACTCCAAGATACACGAGCAACAACAACAACAACAACAAAATAGATATATTGGCCTTCATCAAAATTAGAAACTTTTGTACTTCAAAAGACACAACAAAGAAAGTGAAGAGACAACACACAGAATGGGAGAAAATATTTGCAAATCATATATCAAATGAAAATTTAATACCCAGAATATATAAAGAATGATTACAACTCAACAATAAAAACATAAATGGCCCAATTTAAAAATGGGCAAAAGATTTGAATAGGCGTTTCTCAAAAAAAGATATTCAAATGGATAAGAAGCTCGTGAAAAAGATGCTCAATATTATTAGTCATTAGGGAAATGCAAGTAAAAACTTCCATGAAATACCACTTCACATTTACTAGGATGGCGGGGAAAAAAAAAGCAATAACAATTATTGGTGAGGATGTGGAGAAACTAGAACTCTCAGACATTGCTGGTAAAAACGTAAATATAGCAGCCACTTTGAAAACAGCTTAGAAGTTCTTCAAAAGTTAAAAAAATTTTTTTTAACATTTTATTTATTTATTTATTTATTTTTAAATTTTTTTTTTCAACGTTTATTTATTTTTGGGACAGAGAGAGACAGAGCATGAACGGGGGAGGGGCAGAGAGAGAGGGAGACACAGAATCGGAAACAGGCTCCAGGCTCTGAGCCATCAGCCCAGAGCCTGACGCGGGGCTCGAACTCCCGGACCGCGAGATCGTGACCTGGCTGAAGTCGGACGCTTAACCGACTGCGCCACCCAGGCGCCCTGAACATTTTATTTATTTTTGAGAGAGAGAGAGAGAGACAGAGCACAAGTCAGGGAGGGGCAAAGAGAGACAGAGACAGAATCTGAAGCAGGCTCCAGGCTCCAAGCTATCTGCACAGAGCCTGACGTGGGGCTCAAACCCATGAACCATGAGATCATGACCTGACCCGAAGTCAGATACTTAACCAACTGAGCCACCCAGGCACCCCCTCCCCTTTAAAAAAATTTTTTTAAGGGTTTCTCAAAAGTTTAAATACAGAGTTAGCGTATGACCCAGTAATTCCACACCGAGGTATAGACCCAAAAGAAATGAAAGCATATGTCCACACAAAAACCTGTACACAAATGTTCATTGTAGCATTTTCATAATCCCCCAAAAGTAGTGACAACTCAAATAGTTATCAAATAATGAATGTATAAACATCATGGG
>NW_024412396.1:32733912-32856865 GCF_014898765.1 Herpailurus yagouaroundi | reverse complement strand
ATCTTCATAAGGTCCCAGTAATTCACTTTTGCTTTTAATTCCCTTGCCTTTGGGGATGTGTCGAGTAAGAGATTGCTACGGCTGAGGTCAGAGAGGTCTTTTCCTGCTTTCTCCTCTAGGGTTTTGATGGTTTCCTGTCTCACATTCAGGTCCTTTATCCATTTGGAGTTTATTTTTGTGAATGGTGTGAGAAAGTGGTCTAGTTTCAACCTTCTGCATGTTGCTGTCCAGTTCTCCCAGCACCATTTGTTAAAGAGACTGTCTTTTTTCCATTGGATGTTCTTTCCTGCTTTGTCAAAGATGAGTTGGCCATACGTTTGTGGGTCTAGTTCTGGGGTTTCTATTCTATTCCATTGGTCTATGTGTCTGTTTTTGTGCCAATACCATGCTGTCTTGATGATGACAGCTTTGTAGTAGAGGCTAAAGTCTGGGATTGTGATGCCTCCTGCTTTGGTCTTCTTCTTCAAAATTACTTTGGCTATTCGGGGCCTTTTGTGGTTCCATATGAATTTTAGGATTGCTTGTTCTAGTTTCGAGAAAAAAAGGAATGAAATCTTAAAACATGCTACAACATGAATAAAACTTGAAACAATTATACTAAGTGAAAGAAGCCAGACACAAAAGGCCACATATTGTAAGATTCCATTTATATGAAATGTCCAGGATAAGCAAATTCATAGAAATAGGAAGGAGAATAGTAGTTCCCATGGACTGGGGCTCAAGGGTGGGGAAAGAGAATATTGTGAGTGAGAGTTAATGGGGTTCAGGGTTTCTTTCTTGGGGTGATGAAAATTTTCTGGAGTTGGATCATGATAATAGTTATTCAACTCAGAATATACTAAAATCCATTGAATTGTACACTATAAATGGTAAGTTTTATGGTATGCAAATTATATCTCAGTGAACATATGAATAGGGGGTAATTATAAATTCTTTTACATTCATTTAGAATACACATGATCTTACCATAAGTAATTCTTTGCACTTATATCAAGATTGGTATGTAAAACACACACTGATTTCTATGGGGTATTCTGTGACCTTTGCTTAAAACTAAAGATATAATTATACTAGGTTTTTAAACTATACAGCTGTCTAGATATGTATATGAAACGGAGCTAAGAAATTTCCCAAATTCACTGTGTGATACAAAACTTTTTGACTCTTAGGCTGTGAAATCATGTGCAAATAAGAGAACTTTGACCTAAGATACATTCATGAAAAAGGATATTTTTAAAGCATCTACCATGTAGTGAGCAATTTACATGTGTTATGTCATTTGTCATAATAACCCTATGAAACTATTATTCTCATGCTCTAATAGTGAGCAAATGAGGTTAGTTAACAGGCCAAACATGTGTTGCTCTTTAGTAGAATATAAGAATGGCTGAGCAAAGATTCAAACCTCTAAACCTCAGACTCTTCTCCCAGTGTAACCCTGCCTTCCCAGAGATGGACCATGGATGAGCAGTCTTATTGCACCACATACATTTGGGGAGCTGGAGTAGATATGGGGATGGTGAGATGCCTGCTGGCACTAGAAGCCAGCAGTCAAAGGTAGAAAGACAGGATCATCTTCAATTTGAGACAGAGCCCTTCTTTCTTGAAAAGTATAGTATACTACAATCCCAAATAATGAAGTTTCCTGTGTGTGCTTTATCCAGAAACACCATTTCTTAAGGGATTACAGCAAGTACAAAAAACTGTTTTGAGTCCTCATTGATTCACTCTGTGCTCTGTCTTGGGAATATGAATATGACCTATATAAGTAGGACTTCTCATGGAGCCCAATCTGATGACAAACAAAGATAAGAGATAGTCGCAGTTCATCACAATACATGGCAGGGTGAATTTGTTATGGTGGCAGGGGTCGACATGTCTAACGCGGGGACATAGGTCCAGGAAAGGTCTCATGAAGATGATTCAGTAGGATCTTAAGGATGAGCAGGAATTTACTAGAAATCTATCTGTCCATATAAGGAGAGGTTAGCTCAGAGGAGGGAGGGAAGGAGAAGAAGCTATGGGAACATGCACAGAGTGGCGGAGGCTACTGTATTTCCATCCCACACCACACTGAGTCTGACATAGCTCCATTTCATATACATATCTAGACAACAATCAGTTGTCTACCCAATAGCTCTTCTCCTTTGTTGGCAGTGGAACCCCAATGTTGTTTGTGCTAATAAAATGGCCCTGCCCTTGAGGATGAATCATGGCTGACCGAAACCAGTCACGACAGTCCTCTTCCTCTTAGACAGACATTTATTTACCCGCTCCTGGCCTACAGTAAATAGTGGGAAAAGTTTCTTCTTTCCTGATAGAAGGGTCAGAAGTAACTGGCACCACATGAAGCAACAAATATCATCAGAGGAGCCAACATGCTAAGAATGAGGAATAGAAATGATGGAAATGACCGGTATCCTTGATGCATTGCAGAGAAGTTGTAACTACAAAATCCATCCACTTAGGACTTCTTGTCATGCAATAATATAATAAATCCTTCATTATTTGGCTTGCTGTAAGTAGCAATCAAAAACATTTCTAGAGGACTTCCAACTAAATCCTTTAGCAAGGTTTCCTCCCCACCCATCACCAGCTTCTCTTAATTTGGTGCATGGACTTCATCTCTGATTGATCACTGTGGAAAAACGCTGAGCTCTGTGGGTGTCCTTCCTAATATCGATTCATTTCTAACTCCATTTGCTCAGGAAAATTACAAGAAGAACATGACCATTCTGCCTTGGCATATTCATGATAATGGAGCACCAATGGCAGCCATCATATAGTCTGAAGTCCCTGGGGCCATGGCAGATAGCAAATGGCTATGGTGGAGATGGTCCATGATCCTGGGGACATGCACATGTCAGGTTGCAATTACCAGAAAGATTTCAGCTTTAGCTCCTGGCAGAGAACCTTGTTTATCTTTGTCATTGGCACCATTGCTTCCATCTCTAGGCCAAAAGCTTATTAGCCACTGGAAGTTGGCAGAGAAATACAGACCATGGCAACTGACTGTGACATGAAGAACTGATATTCTTGCAGACTTAACAGTGTCTCCACTGCTGCTTCCCACTGGCCACATTTATGATGACTCATCTCGAACAAGGCTATACTTAGTCATGTGTGTCAAATCCAACTGCAGTCCAAAAGTCAGAAATCATTTAATACTAGACTTGTATGGATTCTTTCAGTTTTGTACTTCATGTTCAATGTAAAAAAACCTACAAGAAAAACAGCCCCAAATGGCTTTTACCCCCAAGTTGAAGCCACGTAAATTTTATACATCAGTGAAAGCTCTGAGAAATGACAGCCTTGTGAAAATATACATGCTCTTTTCCTGTGAGTACTGGAGACTTGGTTAGGTATGATCTTCTTTAGGAAGTTGTAGGCTCACCAAAGGCAGAAGCAAGCCTTTTATTTTAGCACCTCCCATAATTCAGTGTGCTCTCCTCATTACTTCTATTTGTGCTGATTCTTTTCCTCACTCTGTCACTCTTCTCTATAGCCTCCCTCATCCCACCTTCTGGATCTTTCCTTCTCTTGGAGTTTCCATGTTCTTACGTATGGAGATTGGTTTAGCTCATGTAGGTTTCTCCACCTCTGCATCTCCACCCGTTACCCTCAAGTACAACATAGGTGCCTAGCCAAGTAGTGCAAACAGGGTTTCTCCTTAAAGGATGAGGGAAGGGAAATGCTGTGAATGTTTCTATCCATGTAATTCCCATAAATTATAATACGGACAAACTTACTCTCCCCCATAAAAACCCTCTGCCTCTCTCTTTGCCTACCAAATAAGTTCCACCTTGTTCTTCTGACCGTTGATGTCCTCCATTACCAAGACCAACCTTCCTTAAAAACAGGGTTACCTAATATCGGCACTGTTGACATTTTGGGCTGGACGAGTTTTGTTGTGGGGGCCTGTCCTGTACGTTGCAGCATCCCTGGCTTCTACCCATTAGATGCCAGTAGCATACCCCCATACAGTTGTGACAACCAAAAATGTCTCCAGATGTTGGTAATGTCCCCTGAATGGAAAAAATCTCTCTGGGCTGAGAAATATTGTTTTAAAGCCTTATCACCTACTACTTCCCATACTTTGGCTGTACTCTGTCTATAGCCAGCACATTCTGCATTATTTCACATTTACATCTCTGCTTACTCTATCTCTTCGGTTTTGGAGTGCCCTCCCTTTCATCACGCAACTCCATCAAACTAAAATCCTACTCATCCTTTAAGACCAAAATCATTACTCTGTAAAATATTGTTTTGTTTCCTCTTACTTGAAACTTTAAGTGTTTTTCCTTTGAATCGTCTGTAGTATTTTGTCCGTATCTCTCATAACTTAATTCTTCATTTCCGTTTGACTCCTTGAGTATTGTACCTATTTTGTGTGTGCTCAACAAATGAGTGTTTGCCAAATGGATATATGAATGCATCTTTTGTGGTGGGAAATTAGAACATGGGAATAGAAGATAACGGTCTCTCCTCTGTGAAGGAGGCCACATGAAAACTCATTCGCATGCTTTTTGAATCCTTCTTACTGAGTTACTGGCAATAGAGTAGCACAGATCTGAGGATTCAATCCATCCTGTCCTACTCAAAAGAATGTAAAGAAAGAAACCAGCAAGCTGATCTTGAATATTTCCTCCCTCCGACACAGATGATGGGTGCCCTAAACTACTTTCATTGTTGCTAAGTGACTAGAAAAATCTAGGCCAGTCCCCTCCTGCAGTGGATCCCTGGAAATGCCTTGTCTGACCAACCCTGGCTCTCACAACCATTAGCACTCACACTTGGGAAGTCTTTTCTGCCAGTGTAAGTAACATCAACAACAATACAAACATTAAGTTTTTCCTATACAGGCTTAGTCTTTTCCTCTATAAGTCATTAGTCACCTCCAGAGACAAGGCAAGTAGAAACTCAGTGAATTCCATCCAGTACAGCCTTCCAGTTGTCATGGCTACTGACCCAATGTGGTTTTGAAAACTGTCCTTACAACCAACGGACCATTACAGGAGTCCTTCGCGGAATAGTTTGACCTTAGTAGGGGAAATTCATTTCAAGTATCTCTACACTGCCACCTTGAGTTCACCGAGAATAGTGTGTCCTTGTCACTGAGCAGACAGATAGCTGTGTGATTTGCACGTTCTCTGTGCCTTAAATGGCAGGCACTACAGCAGGCTCAAGAAGCAAACCTTGTTCTTATCATTGGACTTTGGTCCCTCAAGCTGGGCAGACCTGTCAATGGAAACATCTGACATCTTATTGGTTGATAGCATAACCTAAACATATCTAGGCATCTGCTTTCTTTAGAGAGATTAGAAGTAAAAGCTCAGAATTAAATGGAATTAAATACAAAAATAGAAAAAAGAAAATCTTTTTCAGATTCTCTATTCCCAGGAGACTGACCAGGATTCAGACTTTTAAAAGCAAAAATAATAATAGTGACCAAGGAATATGTGTGTGTGTGTGTGTGTGTGTGTGTGTGTGTGTGTAAAAGATGGAGAAAATATGGTATTGCTTAATTTCCTCCTGACTGTCCAAATAATTTCATATCACTGAAGTTAATATTTTCTCATTTTAATAACGAGATTTTAAAAAACCCGAATAACATCTTTAAACAGGAAGTCTATTTAAAATTAGTTCACTATTTGTAACCCTGGCATAAACTTTTTCTCCTGGGTTTGTACCTAATGGCTGGTTGGAAAATCTAGAGGATCTGTTTCTTCTTTCCTCACCCCATTTGTGGAGTGGGATGTGGAGTGGGAGTGTTTTTCTTAAATTAATGTCTGTCACATTAATGATTAAATTCAATTAAGTTCATCTTGGAAGGTGATGTAAAAGACAGATTTCCTCATCCACTTAGGTGATTTATTGCCCTCTAGTGGTGTGAGATACTAAATATTGATGTAAAGCTAAAGCAGAATGAATTTGAATTAATTCACTCAATTATTTATTCAGTAGCTACTGTATGCCATGCATAGGTCTAGGCTCTGTGGCTATAGCAGCAAAGACGGTAAGCCAGAATCCTGACTTCAAGGTGCATATATTTTAATAGGAGAGACAGAAAATTAAAGTTTAAATATGAGTGGATTCTTTAGATTGTAGTGTCTAGAATGGCCTCCCTAAGAAGGTGATATTTGCCTTTAGATGTGAATGCCAAGAAAACCAGACAGAGGAAGATCAGGAGACAGAACGCTCCAGGCAAAGAAATAGCTAAAATAAGAATCTTAAAACAGAAATAAGCTTGGAGTATTCGAGGAACAGAAAGATTCATATTGGCTAGAGCATGGTAGATGGAGAGAATGGTATAAGATGAAGGTGGTCAGATCTTTTAAAAAAAATTTTTTTTCAACGTTTATTTATTTTTGGGGGACAGAGAGAAACAGAGCATGAACGGAGGAGGGGCAGAGAGAGAGGGAGACACAGAATCGGAAACAGGCTCCAGGCTCTGAGCCATCAGCCCAGAGCCCAACGTGGGGCTCGAACTCACAGACCGCGAGATCGTGACCTGGCTGAAGTCGGACGCTTAACCGACTGCGCCACCCAGGCGCCCCGAAGGTGGCCAGATCTTACAGGGTCTTGAAAAACCAAGGAAAAGCAAGTTGAAGAACATCAATTAGGGGGAATAACCTAATTTGATTCACATTCTTTAAAAGCTCACTCTGGTTACTATGTGGAGAATAATAAATTGTAAATGAGCAAAGGAGGAAGCTGGGAGACAGTGAGGAAGCTTATATAGTAATCCTCTATCAGAAATGACTGTGTCTCACTCCAGTGTTACGGTGGTGGAAATGGAGAGCCCTGGAGTATCTGATATGTTTTTAAGGTAGAATGAGCAGGATTTGTTGAATGGCTTGGATGTAGGTGTGAGGGAAAGTGAGGGCATGAGAATGACACCTCAGTTTTTAATTGAGTAACTGAGTGGAAGGAAATGGTATATACCAAGATGAGGAAGATTGCCTATGGGTTAGGTCTCAGAAGCAAATCAGGTCATGGCTTTCATGGCTTGGATACAAAATGCAGTACAATTTTTTAAAGAATGCGTAATAAAAAAGGGGGGGGAGGGGGGTGCACATGGGTGGCTCAGTCGGTTGTGTGTCAACTCTTGATTTTGGCCCAGGTCATGATCCCAGGGTCTTAGGATCGAGCCCCACGTTGGTCTCCACGCTGAGTGTGGAGCCTGCTTAAGATTTTCTCCTCTCTCTCTGAGCACCTAGGTGACTCAGTTGGTTAAGCTTCCTACTTAGGTTCAGGTCATTAAGTCATAGTTCATGGGCCTAAGCCCCGAATCAGGCTCTCTGCTGTCACCACACAGCCCACTTTGGATCCTCCGCCCCTCTCCTGCTCAATCTTTCTCTCTCTCTCAAAATAAATAAATAAACATATATATATGTTATATATAAATATGTGTTATAAATATGTTATGAATATATATATAAAGATTTTTTCTCTCTCTCCTCCCTCCACCGTTCTCCCTCTGCCCCTCTCCCCTACTCTCCCTCTCAAATATATAAAAAAAGAATGTACTATACAATGATGCCAGAACAATACATAAATATTTTTAAGTTTCAAGAGGTACAGGAGAGCTATAGAGTCTATCAAAGGAAATTAGGAAGCTCCCAGATGGCAGTGTGAGGCAACCCAAACAGGTAGTGAAAGAGAATTTAACACCATGGGACTAAGAGCCAAGAGCTGTGAAGCTTTCTGTGGGGAACTTCTCTCCCGGTTCCTTTCCTGTGATTTGGGGACTGCCATTATGTACCCCAAGAGAGTGTCATGAGAATCACAGAGTATGAGGTGAAAAAACTTGGAGAAAAACCAGTCTAACTCCTTTCTTTCACAAATAAAGGTGTTGAAGCCCAGACCCAAGTGGGTGGAAGGCACACCAGCATCTGTGGCTCTCCCACAATGTACCATATACCATATGAAGAACTTTGTGTACTTTATCTCATCAATTCTTTGAACAATCTTGCAAAGTATGTATAAATCCCCACTTTCCAGCAAAGAAAACTGAGTCTTTGAGAATCCAAAGATCCTATAGATAGCTACTAGTCGAGATGGAACTAGAACTCTCAAGTTCCAGTGCTTTGGAATCCATGCAATGTGCTCTTCTAAAGAATATTTTTTGAGGGCTGATGAGGGTGGGAGGGAGGGGAGGGTGGGTGATGGGTATTAAAGAGGGCATCTTTTGGGATGAGCACTGGGTGTTGTATGGAAACCAATTTGACAATAAATTTCATATATTTAAAAAAAAACAAGAGAAAACAACTGATACACTTACAACCATTCTGTTTTTCACTTTCAGTATTCAATAAATTACATGAAGTATTCAATACTTCATTATAAAATAAAAAAAGAATATTTTTGAAAATGTGAAGAGAAAAATGAAATTAATTTGGATAACTCTTCTTAAAGTTTAACATCCCATTCTTCCACCCAAACATATGAGGGCAAACCACATTACAAGGTTTCCATAGAGCAGCCAAGCAATTCTCCTGCCTGGCCCAGAACCAGACTTGGAGGTGATGATGATGATGATGATGCAGCTGCCGTTTTCCAAGTGCTTTCTAGGTTCCAGTGTTTCAAACATATTCTCTTGCTTAATCCTTGTAACAAATTTGCAATCAATTATCTTTATTTTAGAGATGAAACTAAGACGTGGAGAGGTTAAGTAATTAGCGCAAGGTCATATGACTACTGTACTCCGTGCAGAAGCTTGGATGTGGGCAGAGGGAAGATCTGTTTTCCTTCTAAGAAGTTTTGACAACTTCTCTTCCCTCAGGTCCTAGTGCAATGGCCCACATAGGCCTCTCCTCCTTTGCTGGGCTGAGGATGCGGGAAATGGGACCACTGAAAGGGCAACCTTTGACCACCATCAAACATCACGCACAGTATAGATCTTACCTCGCATTGTATTATGACCGTATAGGACAAAGTAGAAAGGGGAAAAAAAGCAAATGTGAGCCAGCAGAGGGTCTGTCTGTAAAACTGGGGGCTCTAAAGGCCCCTTGTGAGTCGGAGGAAGGACCCTGTGAAAGATAGCGGGCATCCCTACAGGCTTAGGAGAACCCCCGGGGTTGTCCTGGCGAGCCAATTGTACCCAATTCAGTGAATAGGTGTAAAGGCTATGAAGCTGAGAACAGAAAGCAGGCAAGGGTGTAGGCCTTTTCCAAATAGAAGTCTCTGCAGATTGTAGATTCCATGGCTAGTTGAAGGAATGCCATAACAACCATGGCTAGTTGTTAATATGATTCAGAGATGCCCGCGTGACCATTGCTTGTTGTAGTTGTGTAGTTTGAGTGAACCTGGACATTGTTAGCCCTGAGAGTCCGAGAACCAAGTTCCTGAGTGTGTTGGGCCATGCTGTGCTGTATAGTTATGCCATGTATTGCATGTCGCTGAGATCGTTGCACCACATCAGACCCAGTTAGTGGTTGCTGGCCTTACTGCAGAATTGTTAGTGTGCAGAATTCTCCAATCTCGTAAAATTGGAGGAGGACATTTCATCCTCCTGGGATGCTTAGTCACAGGATATTTTTAGCCCAACTATGTACTCCCGTCCCTGGCCTTTTTAGGATTTGGGGATCGGAAAACTTGTACTTCCGCTTGCCCTAGATACTTCCATTGTTTATCCTGACTGCAACACTACTCGCTTTATCCAAATGGTGTCTGAGTCCAGTTTTTTCATCCATCCAAGTTTGGTGTTGACATTTGTTCCTGCAGTCACCTTGCAGATCGGAGGCGGAGGCAGGGGTAATGACATTACTCCAAACCCAGGAGAGATGAAAGGACCAAGATGGTATCTGTGTTGATTGATCAACAGGGCATCAGCGATTTGAGATAGCTAAGGGCACAAGATGTGTGACAGGAAGAAACATGTGTGAAGCATGGCCTTTATCCCTCTGGATCTGGCCCCCTAACTTAAAACAGAGCAAGACTTCCCCCGCACCCCCGCCCCCAACCCCCAAAGTAGTCTAAAACTAGACATGGCCTGGCTATTATTTGCTGCTCTGATGAAAATCACTGAGCCAACAGAGGGAGCTAAAGCAGCACAAATGGGATTTCTGGACACACACTCATTGCAAAGAAATGCCCAAATATTTGGAGAAGGGCTTAAAGTTACCCTTTTCTATGGCATTTGGAGGATGCAGCAGAAAAGAGGCAAAAGCTCAATAAAAAATATTGCTACCAAGATTCTGTTGATAAGTGGTGATTGCTTCAATATCTACATATTTAATTCAAATGAATATCATGAATGAGAAACTTCTTAGCTGTCATCCAGGTGACTGGGTAAAAAAAAAATGTACCCACTTTCCTATTTTCATGGGTTGTGCTAAATGGGAATCTCTGGATTTGCCAAAGCTGACAGGTGTGATGAATGTAAAATAGTGCAGACTTTCAAAAAACAATAGGAAATAGAATTTTTAATTTAAAGAACAGTGAATGCATAGGCATTAATAGACACTAACTTTACACATTTGCTCAATTTGGCCATGAAAACATCAAGTGGGACCTATTAATTTACTCCAGGATGAGCTCCATAGTTGTGATAAAGAAAGTTCAGCAAGGTGGGGAACAGGATGCAATGACTGACCTTTATATTGCCTTGATGATGCCTTCTTCTCTACCCTGAAATAGAGGACAAGAAGGAACTATTTACTTTTACATGGAACAGAATACAGTATACTTTTACTGTACTGTCTTAGGACTATATTAATTCTATTTTTGCTAATACAGTAAGAAGAGATCTTCCCATGATAATCACAATCTATCTTTTTTTAATAAGAGCTTTCTATTTTGAAATCGTTTAAGACTAACCATATTTTTTTTAATTGGTGATAATTAAGAAAAACATTCTTAGCCATAGGAGATAGACAATATTACATCAGCTTTTTGGCTGGTGAATACACCTAAATATAAGGATTCATAAAAGTCCTAAGCATATCTTAAGCATATCCTTAATTACAAAAATAAGCTGAGAACATTTCTAATTCTACCGTGAGACGGGAGCAAATGGGCTGACAGAATAATTTGGATACTAGAGAAGTCGCCCCATACCTGGGTGTATTCTGGGATCTGTTTGCCAAGTTTCACATTAGAATAGTGCTTTTAAGTGAGGAGAAAGCCAGCAGATGCCACTGGGTCCTTATGAGCTTGTTGATTTTATAATATTGATCGTCTCCACAACAGAGACCTATCGCAATTTGAGACTGACAGAAACCTAGGGTAGCATTAGCCATGGGACTTTAGAACTTGACTTTAGAACCTAATGCAGCTGCCTATTGCTCCCCTTTTGAAACACTTTTAATTGTCGCTATTGATCACTGGTTAAGATGCATCTTCTATAGAAGGACACCAAAAATAATTCTAGGATCAGAAATTCAAAACTCCTTGGGTAACATTTGAAAGATATTCAGATGTTAGAGGGAACACTCGAAAAATAAAATTGATTAAACAGAAATGGTATAGTAAGGAATATACAAAAGGAAGTGAATTGATAGTGGTCCATAGGATCCACAACTGGCAGCTGTAGCCTAGATCCCAAATGGTCCTCACCATATTGTTAGGTATTATTAGGTATTAGGGATTTGTGAGTACATGAGTATATGAATACAAAAGAACATGGCTATGGCCAAGTTTGATCACTGCCCAATTAACTCAGAAGGGTTATGGAAGGTGATGACCGTCTACTCAGCCACCATAAAGACTCTGGTGGAAGACAAGTATAAGTCCGGTTCAATGGGCTAGGTACAAAGTATTTTGGTTGACTCTTACACACCTCTCAACACAAGAACTCTCATATTACTTTTTAATTTTTATGTAAACTCATAGCTAGCAGCAAGGACCTTCTATAAGCTCTTGGGCTAGAATTTGTTTTGTCTGGCAAGCATTAGGGTACCATAATTCAAAGACAAGATTTATAGAAAAAGCTATGGGCTTTTAGATCTCAGATATGGCTTGCTCATTTGATGCCTATTTGTTACATATGGATGAGAAAGATGGTGATGATTGGAACATCAAGGAAGGTCTATTGGTAAGGGTTTTAAAGGTAGTAACTGGGGTCCACAAGATGACTAGACCCTGAGAGACCATGAACCATGAAACATTGGGTTCTACACGATGTATCCCCTTGATCTCATCTAAAACTGTTTCTGTCTCCCAGGATTGCTCAGGTAGACAATGACAAAAGACAAATCCACCTTTGTTCAGAAGACAGAGCCCAAAGGGATGTGGGCCTCTATGTATCATCAGACTGACTATATTGAAACTTTACCTACAGCCCAGGTAGTTTTAAGTATATTGCCTGGTATTGACACTTTTTTCTGATTTAAACTTCATCCACCCTCAGCCTAGTCTACAATTAATGGACTGGAAATACAGACTTCCATTGATCCTGATGCTCAACTGACATATTAGCAGAAAAGAGAACACATTCTGTAGAATGAGCAGGGCAGGAGTGGCTGAGAAATACAATACAGAGCAGTCTTTTCATTTTCATGTTCCTTAGGAAGTAACAGTGTGACTGAAAATTAGGATGGGCAATTGAAGCAATTGTTATACCAAGTGATGCCAGGGACATGATGGACCACGGGCTTTCTAGGCAAGGAGTAACTGAACACGCTAAGCCACAAAAGCAGGTCACTGGTTGAACTAATTTCAAAAGCATGGAATAAAAAACGAGCAAGTGGGAAACAATGAACGGTTTCATACCACTCATACCATTTTGTATGCTTTTGGAGGGGGCAATCCATAAGCAAGTCCTATTAATTTGGAAGGGTTTTTTGGCACCCCCGCTTTATACCACCATGTGCTGCTATATCCATCTGGCTACAGATACCGCCAAGACTACTACTGACAATATTAGTAACAAACACTTAGTGCTTATTACATGCCTGGCACTATCCAAAGCACTTTACATGTTCTTTATGTTAAATGTGGGATTAATTGACTCTGGCAAGTCACTGATTTCCAGAGAAAATTGGCTTCTTTTCTCAGAGGTGTTGAAGCAAGTATCTTTACACAACTTTTCAAAGTGGGAGAGTGAGAGAAAATATGGGAGGAATCAGCGGATTATTAGCATGGTGTTAGTCAAAGTGTGTGGGTTACACAGCACAAAAACTTTGACTCAAAGAGCTTAGGTCAGAGAGAAAATGTATTGGCTTATGTAACTAGAAAGATCATGATATTGCTTGAAACAACTCAAACGTGGAAATAAATATCGTTTAGACCCTTCCCTCACGTTCTGTCCTTGCTTCTTTCTGAGTGACAACTTCATTCTCCCCTACCACAAATCGGTTTTCTCCTAGGCGCTAGTGTCATGGCCTCTGTTGCTTTCGGAGCTCACAAGTTTGCCATTCGAGAAGGAAGGGGTTTCCTGACTTCAGGTCCAATGTCAAAAATCCCAGAGAAGGGCTCTGATTGGACTAGCTTGGCTCACCTGCCCATATCCTGATCCAGACCCCATGACCAAGAGAATGGAGTCCAGGGGTCAGCAGCCCCCATTGGGACCACCTACTCTATCCATACAGGGCTCAGCTCCCTTAGTCAGCGAGACCGGGAGAAAGTGCAGCATGCCCAGTGGAGCCACAGCAGGTTCCCAGGGGACAAAGGATCTACTAGTGTGAGAGCAGCAGGAGCTGCTCCACACAATTCCAACCGCACATTTCATGGTACTCCATGTGAATGACGCCCTTCAGGCATGCGATGGCATAGCTACGGCAGAAGTCAGAGGAGAGTGGCAATGAACACAGCAAAAACCAGAAAATTGTAACTGGTCCCTTGGTGAGCCCATGAGGTGGTGGATTCTGAAAAGGAACGGAGAGACACTTGGCAGGGGTGAGGTTAGCATTTGGAGCCCTACTGGTCTTGCTGTGAAGATAGGGTCAACGTCTACTACGTCTGGTGGACACGTCCTTATTTGCAGTCCTGGCTGGTGTGGCCAGGGGGAGCTGAAGCTTACATCTCTCTTCTGAGTCCTTGGGAATAGAAACCCTAAGGTCACTCAAGATGGCCACGCTTGGAACGGATGCTACTGACAGAGGAAAAAAAGAGGACTAAAAATTCCCCTGGGTGAGGTTGACATTGTTCTCACCTACTTCCCAGCTACCTCCAAGAAGAGAGGAAGCATAACCACACACAGCCTTTCACATGTGAAGCAGATGGAAAGACAATAGAGCAGACCCTAAGCTTCCCAGTGCAGCCAGGGTTTTTATTATACTTTAACATTATTACTACTACTATTACTATTTTAATGAGCATCTTCTTCTATTTTGTTTTAGGGCTGTCATCAGATGGTATACCAAGGCCAAACAGTGCCAGTAGGCAGTCACCAGCCCTGTGCCTGCCAAGCATTTCGATGATTAATGTTCTTGGCCCAGAGAAAACAACATTCTCTCTCCAAATGCAGAATTTTTTTTTTTTTTTGGCATATAATTTTGGAAGCTAGGCCTAAAATTCTGTGTGACCATTTTGTCTGTTCTAGCCTAGTCATAGGCTTCATGGTTAGTATAGGACTTATTTTTATGACCAAGGAGAAATAGTAGAGTTCATCTATTCCAATCCATCCATCCTTCCTTACTTCTATCTTTTCCTCCTTCCTTCTTTCTTTCTTGTGAATTTACCAATATGTTTAATTTGAAATTACATTTTATCTGGTTATAAAAGTAAGCTACGTTAAGATAAAAAAAAAAGCTGGAAACAGAAAAATTCTGTTTCCAGAGATAAACACTGTGAACTGTTTTTTTGTATTCATTATATGACTTAAACTCACTCCTTTCTTTTGCTCTTTTCCCAAACTTGACCTCCTTCACCAAGGAATGGTGGCCCTTAAACTTTTGATCAGACAGAAGCAGCTATTCAGTCGGAGGAGTCAGGAAGCACCATCCCAAAGATCTTGGGGACCTGAAGACCTATTAGAATGTACCTCTTTCATTTTCAAATGGAAAAATTGAGTCCCAGAGTCATTTGCCAAAAGCCAATGGCTCTATTAGAGCTTTTCTAATGTAGTAGATAATTACTTCAAAATTCACTGTACTCACTTTCAAGTGTGAAGTCCAGGAAAAAGACAGAACACATCATGTGAAAGGATGCCAGAGGGGTTCCCAGGTGGCTCAGTTGGTTAAGCATCTGACTTTGGCTCAGGTCATGATCTCGGGGTTTGTGAGTTTGAGCCCCATGTTGGGCTCTGTGCTGACAGCTCAGAGCCTGGAGCCTGCTTCAGATTCTGTGTCTCCCTCTTTCTCTGCCCTCCCCTGCTCATACTATGCCCCCCTCTCTCTAAAATAAATAAACATTAAAAAAATTAGGATGCCAGAAAAGTTACTTAGTTTTCTTTTTTGAAGATATATGTCTCATCAGTGTGTGAAAACAATGCCATGGAAATATTCTATCATCAACTTTTAATTTACACTGCAGGTCATTTACTGAGAGTTTATATGAATTAGTGTCGGAAGGTATTCTGAACCCATCGTGTATGATCTTTCCCTAATCCTTGTCTGTGTGGGAAGTTGACATCTGGGCTGCTGTTTTATCAAGAGTGGTGTTGGCTTTGTGCTGGCCCAGATGACCCTTGCCTGCTTCCACTTGCACCAGAGGCACAGGGTGGGGGGCTAGACAGTGCACTGATGTGATCTGCTGGCCCCAAAGAGCCTTACTTGGCATTTGTCTTCTTATCAGGATGGGTTATCTCCCCGTCATTCAAAACTGTCAACTGAGGACCCCAGCATCAGCCTTGGGATCATCGGATGAGCTTGAAAGAAATTCAGAATCACATCTCACTCCAGAACTACTGAATCAGAACCTGAATTTTAACAAGGTCTCTGAGTGACTCATGAGAACATTCAAGTTTGAGAATCATTGGGCTAATTGTTTAAGAGTTACAGTGTTGGGGCGCCTGGGTGGCTTGGTCAGTTGAGGGTCCGGCTTCGGCTCAGGTCACGATCTCGCAGTCTGTGATTTCAAGCCCCGTGTCGGGCTCTGTGCTGACAGCTCGGAGCCTGGAGCCTTCTTCGGATTCTGTGTCCCCCCTCTCTCTCTGCCCCTCCTCCACTCATGCTCTGTCTTTCTCTGTCTCAGAAATAAATATTAAAAAAAAAAAAAAGAGTCACAGTGCATCTGTTTGCCCTCCTCTCTCTCCATTGCTCAAACAACACGTGCATATGCAAGCATGCAAACACATACACAATTCAGGTTTAAAATTAAAGAGAAGATACATAGGTCAATCATAGATTCCTAGTATTTAATTGCTGGATGCAAGGGTAGCCAGTAAAGGTCTTAAATAAGCACATCTTGTACAGATTTAAGAGTTTTCAGGCATAGTTGGTTATGTGGGAGGTGGTTATGGATCTATGTGTTTGCATTAGGTTGGAACTATGGTATTACTGCATTACTTTTTCAGCATTACTTTTTCCTGTTTGTTTTGTGGTCGTGCCTTAATAGTCATTAAACCAAAGTTGTAAAGACAGTTGCAAGTACCAGTGCATAGTATTGTCTACAAGAGGATGGTTTATTGGCAACACAGTTCAGACATTCTTTAATTCAAGGAGCCTTTGACTAGCACAGACTACTTAATAGTTTTTCCAGAACCATATTTCTCCTAATATAAGTTAAATTTCCTCCTACCATGCAAAGACGGACTCTCAGCCAGTCACCCAGTTATATTTATCTAATTCTTTTTTAAAAATGACTATATAAACTAGTTATAAAATAGAAAACATAATGTGTCAAATGGCCACCCCAGATTGTCCTCAATCAGAGGTGATCCACTATAGGGTTGTCCCCTGGGGAAAAGTCTGAAAGGACGGCACGCATGGGTCTGTGAGCAATATGTAGACTCATCTTATTTTTGTTTGTTAATAGTTGCTCATCACTGACACAATGGACAGGAGAACATCTGCCTCATGATGTGTTTATAATACTGACAAGAGCTCAATAAATCAAATATAAAGTCTAAAACTGATAAAAATAATTTAAAAATCTAATGTAAACAATGTAAACATTTAAAAATGTTTTAAACACATGACAAAATATTTATAAACAATTCATATCGCTACTAGTTAGCTTGTTTTAATTTTTGCTGCATGAATAAATTATATCCCCCAATCTATCAAAGTCTCCTTCTGTTTACACTGGGGTTCTCAATCTTGGCTGCATATTAAAATCACCTGGGAACTTTAAAAACTTTCCCCAAGCCCAGGGCAAATCCAAGAGATTATATCAGGATCTTTCTCTAGGGGTGGGACCTCTACATCAGTGTTTTCACCTTCATTTGGATGTAGGGAGAGGTTTGGTTGGTCAACAGGTGTAATCTATTAACTAAGGGAGACAGACATTCATTCAAGATAAAAGGACACCAGATGTTTACCAGGCATTCCATTCCAAGAGCCATTAATTTCCATCTGAAACACATTTGCTTCCTCTGTTATTTCATGTCTCTTTTACCAAAGTCACCAAGAGGATTTAGTGCTCTCAAAATAGAGGGGCCCTCTTCTGAAAAGGGCTCTTCTGAAAAGTTAAACCTGAGTGAAATGAATAGTTCCTTGTCCTCTGCATAGAACTTGCATTTGGCTCATTGTACTACACAAAGGTTTTTAAATAACCAGGTGATATCTTCAGCTGGTGCTTTGTAGCCATTAGTCTTCCCCAATGACCAGCCTGATGCAGGCAGTTCTCCCATTTGCCCTTGAGCTCAGAGACTTCGTTCCTGATCTGTCAGCACAGGAAATTGCTTGCAGGTATCTTCTTTCATGCAGGAGGCAGGGAAAACAAAGAGGCCATAATGCTCTGCATTTTGAGAATGTGTTCAGTTGGGACTGGAAAATTTTCCCCCGAAGCAAAGCCGTTCCACCTCTGGTGAACCAGGACCCCCCGTGTTAAGGACCACAGACAGCATTCGATTTTCAGAATGTTTCTGTGCAGAATTGAAAGTGAGCAACGATTTTAGTAAAATTAATAAAAAGCACATGTGACATAGCTTCTAACAAAATCATTCAAATTTCTAGTCACCGACTTTAGTTTTCTCAGTTGTATAACAGACTACACTTCAAAATATCATTTTTCTTGATATCCCTATTCTGCACTAATTGTTTAAAACTAGACTCTTAATGTTGGGTGTTTAGTATCACTAAATCACCATGAGCTGAACCATAGTGAAGAGAACAGAAAGATGAGGCTTTGGCTAATCAAGGTCTCTTTAATTCAGTAGCCATTTGCCGACAAACTCAAGTATGTACGAGGCATGTGTGTGAAATGAAATGGTTTCTCCTTCAGCTGCATCAATTCCCTGTCATGCTCAGAAGGGTGATGCCAAGCTGATGAACAAACCTCTTCACTTCATGGTTTTTGTTTTCTTGGATTACTCAAAATCTTCACTTCCCTGAAACCCATTCTGCTATAGTCTTCAAAGACTCCAAGGAATATCTATCTGTTCCTTTATGTAGTCTACCTATTTCCTGAAAAATTGTTAATGTTTATTTATTTTTGAGACAGAGACAGAGCATGAATGGCTGGAGGGTCAGAGAGAGAGAGAGAGAGACAGAATCCTTAGCAGGCTCCAGGCTGTGAGCTGTCAGCACAGAACCGATGCAGAGCTTGAAGAACCAATGAACCGTGCGATCATGACTTGAACAGAATTTGAATGCTTAATTGACTGAGCCACCCAGGTGCCCCTAAGTAGTCTACCTATTGCTCAAATATCTATGCATGACATCCTTCTTGACTTTTCCTCAGGGAAAAATCCAGTTTTTTTCCTTCTCTCCTTTGTATTGCTCCTTGGTTCTTATTTTCTATTCTCCAGCTTCAAATATACAAACTCTCTCTTTGGCATTACAGCTATTTCAAAGAGGACATATTTTCAAATTTGTAAAATTTCCAAAGGAATATAATTTTCAAATATGTATTTAAAAATGTGGTGGCTAGCTTTCTGAGAACCTGTCATAATGTTCTTACTACAGTCTTCACACAAAATATATGAGAGCAAAACAAAATATTCCTTGTCATTCCTCGTTTCAGAAAAGATCCCTTAATATAGTTCGTAACAGTTTATGGAGTGCTGTCAGAAATCCTAAGTGTAAAATACGATACAACCAGGGGTTTCTGGAGAGACAAAATATGAAGCACTTAAAGTATATATATCCAAAAAAAGTATATATATCTATATATTATATAAGTTTAAATATTTATAAAATATATTAAGTAATATATAGAAAATATAAAATACATCTTGTTAAATATATAATATGTAATGTTAATATGTATAGTAAATTTAAAGGGTTGAGATAGCAACATAAGTTTTGATAGGCTTTCCAGGAGAGAGCAAGAGAATAGGAGACAGGAAAAGAGGGAAAATCTTAGACTGGGTTTGGGGTGGGTGTCCTCGTGCACGGGGAAGTCTTCTTTAGCTCATCTGCTCTTCAGGGGAAGCATCCTTATAATAATGCTTATGTTAATAATAAGAGCCAGTATTTATTGAGTGTCTGTGCCCCCCAGTTTTGACATAAAATAGTTGTTTGTGTACTGTTTACATAAATGTTCACATTATACACACACACACACACACACACACACACACGCCTTTTTAGGTATTTAGGATGGTGAGGAATGTGCAGATGTGGAAGTGGGAGGGTAGGAGATAGCTAGGCAAACAAATAAATGAACAAAGCTGTGATAGAAGCTATAAGAGGCACTGAGTGTGGCCATGCATTTCCTCTTAACTGGCAACATGTTCTTGAATTTTTAGATAGAAATAGAACTCAGTGGGGGGGACTTTTCATTGATGTCTCAGAACCTGAAGTAGAATGGGATGTGGTTTTCATCTCTGTGGTATTAACTTTGGTCAAAAGATGGCAGCAAAGCTCAGCTAGTTCTTCACAAGTCACTTCTCAACCACTAGGGGAGGAGAGCATGGCTTGTTCAGATCTTCGAAAGGTTAATGGGTAAGTGGGAGAAAGATTATCTTGGCAGTTACACATGGACTTCGTTTTCTGATCGTGTTATCACAATATTTATTAAATATTAAAAATATCACAAGTTCAATATCAGCCAAGTTACAATATTAAAATCACATTTATTCATTCATTTGTTAATTTACAAATGTAAATATCCATTAATTTCCCAAATGTTTGAGAACCTGATGGGAGCTGGCTCTGTACTGAGGGCTGATGATACCTGCCAGCAAAAACAGAGGTTCTAGCTCTTACTGAACACACTCAGTATGCGACAGAAATGAATTTATAATTATTCATAGGAATATGATTGCCATAGGATATGAGCCCCACAGGAGGGGAGATTTTTGTCTGTCTAATTCTCTGGTGCATCATAAGTGCCTAGAACAGTCCCTGGCACAACGTAGGTCATCAGTAAGGAGTTGCTGACTGAATGAAGGAGTGTAATTACAAATTTGAGATGCGTGTGTCCAGAACATAATTCTATGTGAGTGTCTAGCGAAGAAATACAACCTGGGTTTGAGGAAATGATATTGGACACAAGGCCAGAAGGATAAGTAGGCGGTAGCCAGGTGGCTGTGCATATGCATGTGTATTGGGGGTGAGGCGGTCTCAGGTACAGAGAAGACCATAAGCAAAGGCCCTGTGACAGTAGTGGCTTTTGGGGGAAGGGAGGAAGGCTTTTGGGGGAAGGCTTTTGCCTCAAGGAGAGGCATGAACAACATGGCTTAATGAAAGGAACTAAAAGACAGCCAATGTGGCCACAGCACGGAGTAAGGGGTGGTCCAGGGATGCATGGTAGATCAGATGAGCGGTTTGAAGAGCCTCTGGTGTAAAGAATGAGGAAGAGAAGTACAGGAATAGATTTCAGGGGGAACTGTTGACTATTTATCACAGGTCCACATGAGAGATGAGGGGAGCTTAGACTGGGGAGGTGCTGATGGAGTGGAAGGAAGCTGTCAAGACCACCAGATAGTCAGCAGGCAAAACCACTAGGACTTGGTAGTGCATAGGTTCTAGAGGGTGAAGGAGACGAGGTTCCAAGCATGACTTCTGGATTCCTGACTTGTGCAGCAGGGAGGTGGGGTAGACAGGAAGTCTTGCAGGAAACCCAGTTTGGGGGAAAAGAGAAGATCAGGGGCTCTGTCCAGGATGGGTTGGGAATTTGAGACATCCTAACAGAAATATTAAACGCAGGGTTGGATTTAAGGGTCGGAGCTTGGAGAGGTCTGGGGTAGAAATGGATTTGGGAGTTATTGGCCTGTAGATGACATTTGAAGGAGACGGCATGGTTGAACCCTCCTAGGGAGAGAGAGCAGGAAAAGAAATGGGGCCTAAGACTAGCCTGGAGAGGTTCCCACAGTCAGTGGTCAGGGAGAGAAGGATGGACCTGCACGCAAGACAGAAGGAGTGGCCAAAAGAGTCAGGAGGAAAATCAGAAAAGAGTGTTGTGTGCACAATGGACAGAGTTCTCCAGAAGCAGGAAGATCCTCCCTGTGTCCTGAGAAAGACAGGTCAACATGTCCCTCCCTTCAGTAAGCTCACTCGTTCACTTGTTTATCCATTACTCCTTCTAGGCCTTGACTCCTGATAGAGCCAGACCCAGGATACAGTCACGGTAGAGCCACCAGAACCCCACAGCAGGGCAAACAGGACTAGGGAATAACGGCATGGACAGAAATACCAGTTAATTAGTGAAAGAAGTGAACTTACAGATACACAGAAAAGGAAAGACCCCTGGACTAAGGGTCAGGAGACTTGAGATCCAGTCTGAGTTGACCACTGACTGCTTTGCCAGTTCTGGGGTCTCCCTCACCAGGTTTGATTTCGGGGTGAGTATCATTAAATTTCAGGGGAGAGGACAGAGGGTGGGGTGGTAGGTGGAGAAAGAGGAGGGAAAGGAAAAATAATGGTCTGCATACCTTGTGGGATTTGCTTGCAGATCTTATGAAATCAGGTGTGTGTGCTCTGGAAAACATATCATCAGATATGTTTCTATATGGCATTAGGATTTTTTATTAGTCTTATAAAATACGGGGCGACTGGGTGGCTCAGTCGGTTAAGCGTCCGACTTCGGCTCAGGTCGCGATCTCGCGGTCCGTGAGTTCGAGCCCCGCGTCGGGCTCTGTGCTGACAGCTCAGAGCCTGGAGCCTGTTTCAGATTCTGTGTCTCCCTCTCTCTGACCCTCCCCCGTTCATGCTCTGTCTCTCTCTGTCTCAAAAATAAATAAACATTAAAAAAATTAAAAAAAAATAGAACCATGTAATTTCTAAATCTGAAGCGTTTCCAGGCGTTTATTCCTAAAAACCTGTGTGGATGCCATTGATTCCTTTCTAGCCTGCTGCCAGCAACGTATTCTTTTCTAACTAAAAATTTAAAAAAACAAAATAAAAGAAAGAAAGCCTCTAAAATCTACTACTGATGCAAGGAAAAAGATAAATGTAGAATTTTAACAAGACAGATTCAGGGCCGTTCACGCTAATGGATTTCAGGCCAAACAGTGAAAACAAAAGGATTACCACTAAATCCTCAAATCTGCTTTGAAAGCTGAGGAGAAGGGAGAGGGCTCATCCAACCATTACCTGGCAACCCCTGCCTATGTGTGGTGGCTATTTGGTGACCTCTCTTCGGGAGGGCCATCTGGTGCCTGGCTTTTTAATCAGCCTCCTTCGGAGGGGTGGTCCCGTGCCAGTGATGGTGTGGCAAAGCCTTTTCTTATTTCAAGCAAATTATCTCTAGAGCAATGCCACATTGGCCAAAGTAATCGCTGCCTTGGAACAAGAACCCAGCTCTGGCACCTTCTGTCATAAACCCCTGTGTTTGAACTGTGCTGATAGGATTCAAGCTTTCCTTTTCTAAAGATAATGTTGACTTGAGAGGGTAGACGTCTCATTCATTTCCTTAAATCCTGCCTTAAAAGTACCTACCGTCCAAAAGATGCTGTACCATAGATAAAGCTTCAGCTTCAGGCCTTTTCAATGGAGAAGCCTCTTCTCAGACTCTGTACCTTGTTTTGCCTTAGTAATTTGGTATTCTTTTCTTTAAAAAAAAAAAAAAAAAAAGTTTATTTTATTTATTTTTGAGAGAGAGGAGGGGAGGGGCAGAGAGAGAAAGAAAAAATCCCAAGCAGGCTCCATACTGTCAGCACAGAGCCAGACATGGGGCTCAAACCCACGAACCTGTGAGATCATGACCTGATCTGATATCAACAGTCAGATGCTTAACTGACTGAGCCACTCAGGCACCCATCTATTTCTTTTTTTTTTTTTTTCCAATATATGAAGTTTATTGTCAAATTGGTTTCCATACAACACCCAGTGCTCATCCAAAAAGGTGCCCTCCTCAATACCCATCACCCACCCTCCCCTCCCTCCCACCCCCCATCAACCCTCAGTTTGTTCTCAGTTTTTAAGAGTCTCTTATGCTTTGGCTCTCTTCCACTCTAACCTCTTTTTTTTTTTTCTTCCCCTCCCCCATGGGCCATCTATTTCTTAAAGAGCCAGTTCCCCAAAACCTGCTCCTCCCCTGCTCTCAACTAGCAAGAATATGCTAGACTTGCAAATTACCAAGACAGTAATGGGGTAAGCTTTGATGACTTCGATCCACTTTCATGGCACATTTCACTCCAGACTTTTAAGGTATATTTATATAACCAGGTTTCTCAAATTCTCTAGGATTCTGGGATCATTCCCTCTGTAAAAAAAAAAAAAATTTTTTTAACTTTTACTCATTTTTTTTGAGACACAGAGAGAGACAGTGTGAGCAGGGGAAGGACAGAGAGAGAGGGAGACACAGAATCCGAAGCAGTCTCCAGGTTTTGAGCTGTCAGCACACAGCCTGACATGGGGACTCAAACTCACAAACTGGGGGATAATGCCCTGAGCCAAAGTTGGATGCTAAACCAACTGAGCCACCCAGAAACCCCATTCCCTCTTGTGTCAGAAAAATGTATTGAGCCTCTTTTTCAAATAAATGTAGGGAATCCAGCATGCTTCCCCCATTTCTAAAGTTTCTTGGGAGCTGGGTAGAGAGGAGGAGAGGGGTGACTTTTTCCTCTTACCTCTCAGGCTGAATTCCTCCTCCTGGCCATCTCTGCTTCTGTGGCTGTGGTCTTCTCTTCTCGTTACTTCTCACATATCAGCTCAGCCCCACCTCCTTCAGTCCCCCAAACGCTCCTTACACAAGACCATTGCTGAAGGTAACAGATTTCTACTGAAAGCCTGAGGGGACTGAGGGCCATTCTAGAAGAGCTGGAAAAAATTGTAAGTCAAATACGGGACACAATTTTTCTTCAAGATGTTCTCTTTTTGGAAGGTTCTGCCTTTGCGGTATCAGGACCTGTTCTCTCATGGAATCTGACCTCTCTTCCTCTAACTTCCCCAAGGTCCCTCAGGGGCCACACACTTTCTCCCTCTAGAGAAGCTACAAGGAAACTCTTGTACTTTATTATACAGACCAACTTCTCTCTCTTCATTTTAATCTTCTCCTCTGGTTCAGGCCCCGGGAGCTTTGCCTTTCACAACCAGAAAACCATTCAATGATGCATCTCATCATGAGCCTCTAAGACAGAAGGAGTTTTGACTGTTCTTCCTGCTTTAAATATGAAAAGTTCCTTTCCATTAGATTCAAAGCTACGTTGACCAGGCTACAGTTTTTGAGAGTATACAGCAGAGCTCACACCTTTTTGGGTTTGCGTTAGTGAGTCTTAGCAAACTGGCCCTCACATTCTGGGTAATTTAGTAAAGTAACTCTGGACAGAAGGGTCTTTGCACTGTGTTTTCCCATGCATCTCCCCTCTCCTGCCCGCACAACCATCTTTCCCTCTGAAAGTGAATTTAGAATGTCTCAATTCAATACTTGGGCAAATTGTTGGCAATTTTAAACCCACCTGGACTTTGGACATCTTGAAAAACAAGCAACGTTGATGTTTCATGGAAACTGACTTTTTGGTCTCTGATGTTTACTGAAAACTGGGGCTTCTAACCAGCATCACCAGTTGACCATTAGTTAGTTACTTGCCTTCTTACACTTTGGGAAGCAGATCAATGTCAAAGTATAGTTTTCACAAGGTCAAAAACATGACCATTTTATGAAATAAAATGAGCACACACTAAAGATTTTCTTTTCTCATTAACGAAGGACCAAAACTGGTTCAAAGGAATATAGGAGAATTAAATGTATTTGTAGTCACTGAAAGAAACCACATTGGAATAAGTGAGTAAGTTACACACAAATTTGGTTAGTGTATACAGGGCAATAAAACTTAGACCTTTGGTTGTAATCTGTTTTTACCAAGCAGATATAATTTCGTTGTGGGCAGAAATCCATTTGCATTGCTACCAGACTAGAATCATTTGCATTGCTTAAGTTTACTATGAGTTAACACATATAAATTAATAGTAAATAGTAAGTCAAACAAAGGGCAGAGCACATCTCTGGAGAATTAGGTAATCGTCAGTTGGGCCCATTGGACACATTCCAGTGTGACACAGAAAGGGTCATTCTTTTTCCTGTTTTCAAGTTTTGGATATGTTTTGTCCTTAACATTAGAAATCACCTGTATTTTCTTCTCACCTTCTCTAGGTATACCACTCATTTAAAAAGTCTTTGCTCAACAATGGTTTCCGTGATAAAGCCAATTATTTTAGAGAACAATGTATATACTTCACACAGTTCTAACATTTAAGCCCTCCCTGACTCCCCAGGATGCCCTCTCATTTAGAATACTCTATGAATGGCTTAGGTACATTTACCTTATCCCCTAGAACAAGATATTTATACACATGCAGAAAGCTGGAGAGCACTGGCCATGGTTTCTGCCATAAGACACGTAGCATGACCAGACACTGGGCTAGAGGCATCATAATTATGTTTTCATTCAAGATACAAAGATATAGTAACTTATTTCCTCTCCATTAATTTTGACATATGAAACCAAAGGTACAAAATCTTAAGAAGAGTTGAAACAGGGGCGCCTGGGTGGCTCAGTCGGTTAAGCATCGGACTTTGGCTGACATCACGATCTCGCAGTTGTGAGTTTGAGCCCCACATCAGGCTCGCAGTTAGAGAGTTTGAGCCCTGCATCAGGCTCTCTGCTGTCAGCACGCAGCCTGCTTTGGATCCTCTGTCTGCCTTTCTCTCTGCCCCCTTCCCTGCTTGCGCGCACGCTCTCTCTCTCTCTCTCTCAAAAATAAGATAAAAAAATAAAATCAAAGAGTTGAAACGACAGATTCTTCTAGGGATGATTTAAATATATTAAAGGGAAGAAAGTATAAAACACATTGATCTTCTGACTGCTTATCTTGACATAGTCAGTGGGTCACCACAGAGCAAATGTTCAGTCCTGAAACAGGGAGGGACTTCTGTAGTTTGCCGGGTTTGTGGTGCTCAATGCAGTGACTACAGGTGCTTCCCGCCCACCTCAGGGGACACCACCCTGTGATAGGGGAAGGTGACTTGTTAGCACTGCAGGAGGGAGCTTATTCTGAGATAAGGTAACATAGGCAAGAGTTAGCTGGGCTTTGGAAACATTCGTGTAACAAATAGCTTAAATGTCCATCTGCCTCATCCCAGCCTCTGTGCAAAAGTTCCAAATTCCAGCCCTAATCCTACAGAATTCCCACCGCTCTCCTTTGGCTGAACTATTGGGAAAATTCTTTCTGCAGCTGTTTGGGAAGCCGGTTGCAGTCAGGGCAGAGCAGCAGTGACCACATTGAGCTCCTGCACGTCCAAAACATATTATCTACAATCACTGAAGGTCAGTAGAGTGAGAACAATTTGAAATCTACTGATAATCCCTAAACATAAGTATTGATTGGGCTGTTACAAGGCCTCTGTTGCAAGAGGACCATGCATGAGGCCAATAATCAGCAGTATTTATAAAGTTAAATTTATCTTCCCTTTATTTCCCTTGCTAATTCTTGTTGAGAAACAGCATGACAAAAAACAGCCAAAGGGTGACGGGGAAGTATCTCTGAGTGTTTCAAAATCACACGTGTCTATTTATACAATTTGGATTGCGCTCGCATCATACAGGAAACACTGCTTTTTCTTTTGTTTTGTTTTTTTACATTTTTAAAAATTGTGGCAAAATATACACTACATAAGAGCGACCATCTTAACCATTTTTAGGTATATAATTCAGTGGCATTAAGTACATTCACCATGATGTACAACCATCATCACTATCCATTTCTGGAATGTTTTCATCATCCCAAACAGAAATGCTGTACCCATCGAACAGTCTCTCCTCATTCCTCCCTCCAAAAGTCCCTAGCAACAACCATCCTATTTTCTGTCATGAATTTACTATTCCAGGTCCCTCATGTAAGTGGAAGAATACAATAATTGTTCTTTGGTATCTGGCATATTTCATTGAGCCTAAGGTTTTCAAGTTTCAACACTGCTTTTTTTTTTTAATGTTTATTTTTGAGAGGAAGAGAGACAGAGTGGAGGAGGGGCATAGAGAGGGAGACACAGAATCTGAAGCAGGTTCCAGGCTCTGAGCTATCAGCACAGAGCCCAACGCGGGGCTCAAACCCACAAACCGCGAGATCATGACCTGAGCCGAACTCACAGGCTTAAACAGACCAAGCTACTCAGGCATCCCAACACTGCTTTGCTTTTAACAAAGTTACTTTGAATACTTCGTTTGTCTCTTATAGAGAGAATAATTTAGTAGTATCTTGTAATATGATTTAATATGTCTCAAACTCAAAATCCCCATTTTTGCCTTATAAAACAGCTGGCAGTGGGTCACTGATTACTTTAAAAAAAATTTTTTTTAACATTTATTTATTTGAGAGAGAGAGAGAGACAGAGCACGAGTGGGGAGGGGCAGAGAGAGAGACACAGAATCCGAAGCAGGTTCCAGGCTCCCAGCTGTCAGCACAGAGCCCGACGCAGGGGTTCGAACCCATGAACTGTGAGATCATGACCTGAGCCAAGGTGGGATGCTTAACCCACTGAGCCAACCAGGTGCCCCTGTAATTACTTTTTTTTTTTTTTTAAGCTAGGTATTGGCTCTGTAAAATATGAACAGCAAAGAGAGAACAGGAAGAATCTTCCCTATGTGACTAATTGTGGCTGCAAGTTTGACTTGAAATTCAGTACTGAAATGAAACCTGCTTGTTGTACCTAGACTAGAAAAAAAAAAATCAACAACAGTATGTTCTGTGCATTGCTTTTCTTGTGAGCTGTGGAGAGATGGGACCACGATGGATGCCACTTGTTAGAGGACAATGGCATGCAGTCGCTGTCCAGCACACCCAGCAGAAATACTCGTAGGCATACGAAAAATACACCCAGATGGTATTCTCCATTTTTCAAGCTAAAAATGCCAATTGTCTCTCTAGTCTGTGCCCAGAATGCTGCCTTTTCTAGACAGAGGCTCAAGCATTGATTTCCATGCCCAGTGAAACAGGGTGCTTATTAACCAGACAATCAGAGCTTCTTTCATCCCAGCTCCTTGCTCATCATGCAGGGCCTTCAATACCGGATCGAGATGCAGGAAGGAATGGGGCGAGAGAACAACATAATGGGAAAATAAGATCGACTGTGATCATGGAGGAACCACCAACCTAGTTCTTCCCAGCTGTAGTCCAATTACAATCAGTAGCTCCCAGATGTACAGCAAAGCAACTGTCCCCAAAAGTAAATTCTTCTTTAGGATAAGCTGCTCGTGAGCAGTTCCCGTTGGAGCCAAACTCATGCCATCAAATGAAAGCCTCAAATTATGTAAAGCTTAAAACACAAACACACGCAAATACACATTCAAGACCAAAATGAGATACAGTGAAGAGAATAAATTAGCACCAGCTGCAGCCCAATTAAGCAAAGGCTTCCACAAGGGAAAGCTTACTTACAATTTACCTAAACAAACCCTCTTCCTTTTTGTTGCAATTTGCTGCTTATTAATTTTTCTTATTAAAATGACTACAAAGAGTAACCAAGAGCATCGTTATCACATCGGGGAAAAAAAAAAAAAACTCAACCATTTCTTCCAACCAAGAGAATGCTTTGGAGGGGTATTTTTGGCCAAATATTTGTGTTTGTAACATTTAAAAAATATTTAAAATTAGAAAAACTTGAAGTTGCACATGCACACAGTTAAGAAAGTCAACGCTCATGATAAACACAGCAATTTCCAGCTCCCTCCTTCCTTGTCTCCTCAGAGCCCACACGTTTCAAATCTTTCAGCTATTTCTTCTGGTATTTATCTCTGTATTTCTAGATAATGTGCCTCCGTTATAATTTCTGGGTTTATGAATTTTTATTTTATCTGTTGACTTTCTACATGATGAAGATTTTGTCACCTTTCATATGAGTCCTAACACTTCTAACCTCCCTTTCATCCCCCAAATTCCCAATATAATTATACTGAGGGGCAGAGGGAGAAGAGGGTAAAAAAAGTCTGAGGGAATGCGGTGCCTGGGTGGCTCAGTGGGTTAAGCGTCCAATTTCCGCTCAGGTCATGATCTCACAGTTCTTAAATTCAAGCCCCATGAGCCCTGTGCTGACAGTGCGGAGCCTGCTTGGGATTCTCTCTACCCCTCTCCCACTCACTCTCTCTCAAAATAAATAAATAAACTTCAAAAAAAAAAAAAGTCTGAGGTCTTGTTCTATTGCATGTTGTGAAATGTATATGGAAAGACAAAGAAGAATAAAGTAAAAGCAACCTCTTATACAGGGCTTGCTTTGGCCAGCACCTTACCTATAAGAATTCACTGAACCCTCATAGCGATCCTACAAAGTATGTACTGGGAGTATCCCCATTTTAAAGATGAGAAAACTAAAGCACAGGTAGTATAAGTAACTAGGAGTCATCCACTGTCTCTACACTAGATCCAGGATCACAGATGTGGCAGCTCTTTGAAAGATTAGAAGCAAAGGAGATAATGATAATGTCGATGTTACCTGGCCAATACCAGACACACACATACAGCTGGGAACCAGAGCAAGAAGGACGTACAAAAGTTAACCCAGGCTTGGTGGGGGAATGATGTTTACACAGTTTGGAGGAGGGTCCCTCTTTAAGTAAAAGAGTATGAATTTGGGCACCAAACTGCATATTTATTTACAGTAAAGAAAAGAAATCAAAATGAATTAAAAATCTAAAGGGGTGACAAATACCACAAACATTACAACATGCAGAAAAACAACATCACATATTCATTAACAGTCTGATATTCCTCTCTAGTCCTTTCCCTACCCCCATTTCAGCTGCATGCTCTTTGATTGCCTTTTCGTATACCAACAATGTTGCAATATCATTTGCTAAAGAGTCCAGAAAGTGAATTCATTCTTTCCTCTACCATGATTGATTAAAAATGTGTTTTTAATACTAATGGTTTAGTACTTTATTTTAGTTTTATGACTCATTGTTGGAAATACCATGTGAATCTTAGGATATTGTCCAATTTGAGAAAATCTCTAGTATATACATTTTTCATAATGGGCTGACAATTTCAGGGCATTTCCAGTGTCATTGCATTGTGACTGTCTTCCCTCCTCTTTGAATTGATGACATTCATAAATGAATGGCCAGAAAGGGACCCAGAGTATGGAGCCTTCCAGCTTGCCGCCTGTGCGGGTGTAGACCCCAAGGCCTTAAGCTCCTGACCTCTACCACCCAGGCTGCTTCAGCTCTCACCTCACAGCTTGGATGTTGCCACTCAGTTCCAGGTGACAGAGTCTGTTGTTTTTCCAGGAAGCTGACATCCTGCCCCCAAGAGCAGTTCAAATTTCATCTCCTAGGTTGAAGACTGAAGGATATTGACACAATGGCCCTGTGATCCAGGCCAACGCTGGCAGCCCAGGGAAGCAGCATCAGAGGGGCAGGAGGCTCAGGCTGCCTCTGGAGTCAAAGCCATGACTTATCCTAGGAAGGAGGCCAGAGCTTGATGGGCAAAGACTGAGCCAAATGCAGTAATGAAAAGACTAGCTAGGCTATGCATGAGTGGAAAGCTAAGTACGCATTTCATCCCTCAAACCAAACGCCTGAGACATCCCACCAAAATAAAGTCATACATCTTCATTTGAACAATTTTCATTATAAAGCCATGGGAAGAGCGGAAGTCAGGTAGCTGACTGGAATAACAGGAGAGCAGAGTTTTGCTGGCTGTTCTCGGCCACAGAGACAACCTTTTCATCCCCAGCCTACAATTCCTCACTATACATGGGAAAGCTGGAAGGGATCACCAGCTTGGTCCCTTCCAGGACCCAGGACTAGCCAGACACGAGTGGGAATTGGAATCCCTACTCCTCATATCCCAAACCAAACAAAACAAAACAAGCAGCCAGCTGTGTGGAAACCCAGTTCTGGTCACATTTCTTAGGTTCAACTCAGAGCGGCAGGGGTCATGCTCCAGCCTGGGAATTGAAATGGAAATCCAAAAGAGGGCACCATAAACCATTCTATAAGAAAAGAAGAGTTTCCACTGTCATCCCAAAGTTTTAGAAAGTGTGCAAATTCATGAAAACTTGGTGCCTGAAGAGTTAAATAGAAAAGAGAGGGTCTGAAAAGATCTACAAGCACCTTCTTCTAGCTGGAAGCTTGCAGAATGCATCCCCACTGATGGAGGAAAAAAGGAATACCATTTCCTGAATAGAGCATCCAATTGCTTTTCTGCACCTCCCCTTTCCTCCTTCTCCCTCACGCCCCTCTTCCTCCTTCTCACTAATGTGTAATAAAGAAAGGCTTGTCACTTTCTAATTTGTGTTCATGTAAGCATCTTAAAACAACTTGTGGGCTTTTCTAGTGGAAATCTTAGGAAATAAGCTATTAGGCTACTACTTCTCCAACCCATGGAAAAAAATATGTTTTAATCACGTGCAGCAGCATTGCACTACATAAGCAAAAAAACCAAAAACCAAAAAACAAACAACAAAAAAACCCCCAAAAAACCCCAAAACAACTTTCCCGAATCCAGTCACTGGTGTGCAAACCTGTTCAGTAGAATCCCTTGATTTTCAAGAATAACATCACAAGATCTCTGGTGTCAGTTGTTTCTAAGAATGAGTGTGCAGTACTTTCTTCTGATCAATATTTTTTTTCTTATTTTAAGAATCATTGTTGTTATTTCTGATAATAAAAGTAACACATGGCTGTAATAAAAATTACAAAGTGCATGCCATAAAACAGCGAAAGTCCCTATAACCTCAGAGATAAACACTGCTTGGTTTATATTCATCCAGATACTTTTTTTCAGTGCATGCTATTATGGATCTTTATAGTACATATAAATTGAAATGAGAACATATGTAATGCTGTTTTTACTTTGCCTTTTTCTTTTTAAACTTGGCTCTCAGTAGTGGACATCTTTTGACATCAATACATGGAGAACGGCTTCTCTCTTTTCGTAACACCATAGAGTCCCCTTGTATGGAATTAGCATGATTGTTTAATCTGCTATTGATATGCATTTGGGTTGTTTCCAGTGCTCCTGAATAGAAACAGTAATGAATACAATTCTCCTGTAATAATCTGTGTGCACACCTGCAAGTGTTTCTGCAAGAGAAACTTCTAGAAGGGAAATTGCAGGGTCAGAAACTATACATATCTTAATTTGAACAGACCCTGCCAAACTGTCTTCTGAAAGGATTGAGCCAGTTTATACCACCATTAAATAAATCAGCCTGCCTTTGCCTCTGACACTTCCGCCAATACTTGTACTCCCAAACTTTTAAGGGCTTACCAATGTGATAAACAACACAAAAGAGAGGTCTTTTTAAAATTTCCCACATTTGAATTTATCGTAATAGAAAATATAAAGACATTAAGTATGGAATCACTAATGACAAGCCGCTAAAAAGTAAACAAGTAAATAAAGCAGTAGTGAAAAAAATTCAGCTCCATACTTTCTTATGCTTTCTCTAAGGTTCAGCATCAAAATTAATAAATCATCAAAAGAAAGTGCAGGTGACTAAGGGGGCAATTACCTATTGGGAGTAGCCAGGGTCCACTTCATTTTCCCAGGCTTAGGACATTCCAAAATCCGTGGTGCACTCAGAGTCCTGCCTCCTTCTTAGCCCTGGCTAATCCCCATGAGCCCACAGCTAAAAAAAAAAACAAAAATGAGAACTACTCACAGAGAGCCAGGCTGGGCGGGCAAAGAGGCTAACGGTACATCCCAAGAGCTTCAAGGGAACATGTCTCCTTGATTCCTTCCTTCTGATTTAAAAGAGAGCTCTAAATTGCATGTCTGTCTCTTTCCATCAGTGAACAAAGGTGGTCTTTAAAACGTGATTGGCCAGAGGGCAAACGGTCTCTCCGTTACAGAACCAGAGCCGCTAATGGGGTGGCAGCAGCTTTTGTGTTGGAAATGGGGTTCCCCTTGAAAGGGGCCTCCTTGGTTTGTTTCCTAGTGTTTTTCTCTAGTTGCAAAATAAATGCCTGAGCAGGATAAAATAAAATTCAAGCAGTGTGAGATGAAATGTTAGTGATGAAAAGTTAGCTTTTAGTAGTAGCTTAGTAGTAATGAAAAGTTAGCTTCTCTTGCAGTCCAGACCCGCAGTCCTGATACACTTATTAATAATTTCTGGCATATCTTTCTGGTAATTTTCTGTGCACACACACATACCAATTTTTTTTTTTAACATTTATTTATTTTTGAGACAGAGACAGAGCATGAACAGGGGAGGGTCAGAGAGAGGGAGACACAGAATCCGAAACAGGCTCCAGGCTCTGAGCTGTCTGCACAGAGTCCAACGCGGGGCTCGAACTCACGGACCGTGAGATCATGACCTGAGCCGAAGTCGGACGCTTAACCGACCGAGCCACCCAGGCACCCCTACCAATTTTTTTTTTAATTTTTTTTTTAACGTTTATTTATTTTTGAGACAGAGAGAGACAGAGCATGAACGGGGGAGGGGCAGAGAGAGAGGGAGACACAGAATGGGAAGCAGGCTCCAGGCTCCGAGCCATCAGCCCAGAGCCCGACGCGGGGCTCGAACTCACGGACCGCGAGATCGTGACCTGAGCTCAAGTCGGACGCTTAACCGACTGAGCCACCCAGGCGCCCCACCCCTACCAATTTTTTACATAAACGGAAGCACACTGTGCACACTACTGTGTAACTTTTTTTATTGTGTACTTTTTTTTTTTTTTCAGCTAACACGCTGTATGGATTGTCCCAAATCTTCACGTGTGGATTTACCTCATTCTTCTTAACAACTGCACAGTGTCCTACGGTGGCCACAGTCTATTTCACCTGTGGCTCTACTGAAAAGGACTGAGGTTGAATTCATGGTCTGGGTGCGATATTTACACACAGCCCTTTATGCCAATATATGTGCAGACTCTACTCCTAAAATGGAATGGCTGTGTCATAGGACTTTTTGCATTTTTAATTTGGCTAGCTATTCCAAAATCACTTTTTAAAAAAAGTTGTACCATTTCACACTCCCACCAACAGTATATACAGGGGCTCTTCTTCATTCTCTCAAAAGAAGCTCTTTAAAGATTAGCAAACATATGCTACATGAAATGAAACTGTCCCAAGGAAATGGATTTGTAAATGAAAGACCCAAATTACATAAATCGGAAGCCTTCAAAGTGGCCACATTAGGTCCATTGATATGAATCTCTATGATGACTTTATATGTCTCCATTTACACTGAGATCTTTGTGAACCACACCAACTTTGGCAATTTTACCCATAAATCACTGTCTCTGAAGGAGATAGCGGTTTCAACACCACTTACATGTCATATTGAAAAAGTTTTCTAGCACATTCTCCCATTCTGGAGCTTGAGTTTGCCCCCTTTCCCAAGTTATTACCAGGATAACTTTCCGTTGCCCCTAAATAACCTCTGCTCTGAGCTACTGGTGGCACAAGAGACAACGACCACGTTCATTGTCATTAATAACAATGCTGCCTTCAGGTTATATAGAACTTCTCCACCAAAGTGCCCTTAACATTTTCATATATGTTTTCTCATTTATCTCCACAGCCTCTTATTGAGGTTGGGAAGGTGTTGCTGAAATCTGTGGAGATACACACAAAAGTTATTGTGGTATCTTCTATAGCAGCCACGAAAATGAGACCCTGTGTCAAGATCCCAGAATAAATAAAGGGGGATCTCGGGACACTAGGTACCGGGACTTAAAAGAAATTCAGGAAGTGATATTTCTTTTCTTAGTCTCTTTTGGGTTTCCTCAGAATCTGTGGGCGACCTTTAAAAATGCAACGTCAGGGCACTAAGAAGCCAGACCTGCTTCCCGTGGGCCTGACTGTTGTCGGCAGATGACCCCATGCTCTGACCTGGCCACTCTACATCTAGGAACTGAGAGTGCAGATTCCCGTACTCTTATAACCTATGGATAAAGGAACAGCAAGGTGTTGTGAGGATGGCTAGGGAGGGAGAGCAAGTGGCAGTGGGAAGAACAGATCTGGCAGTTTTAACCCTGCTGCCTGCTGATCAGGTACATGATTCCAGTGTGTTCAAGCAGGCTCTCTTAAGCATTTTCAGAGGTAAATCTACATTAGGATTCTTCAGAGGTCACAAAGCCCAATTCAAGTAGGGCAGCAGTTTGGCTGAGAGGCCCCACAGCTCTGAAAGGCGCTGCGTATCTTGTACAGAGCCTAGTTTACTTGGGGGAGCGCTATATACCGAGGGATTTTATTTTGAGTTCCAGAAACTGATGAGGAGGTACCTGCTGCAGTTGTAAGCTCTCCTTTCCAGACAACTGCAGATGTCACTTGCCCTTTGCAAGGCCTCCGCCAGCCTTTCCGGATGTCCCAGGGCTGAGCCCAACCAGAGAAGAGCCCAACTCAGAGTCCACTGTGCCCTGGAGGCCACCATTGCCAAATGCAACAGACCCCTGGCACAGGAACTCCATTGAGTGTATTCTGAAGTCTTCATACTGCTCAAGGATCCCCAACCTGAAACAGCATGACATCTTCAATACCAATCAAGGCAAACCTGGTACATTCCCAGGCCTCCAGGAGAAGGCCAGGAGCAGGAAAAGGAAGCAAGAAGAAAGTTAACAGTTATTACACCTCCATTCTGTGCCTTGAGCTTTGTGTAGCTTCCTTGGTGGCAGGTACTCGTATAACCATTCTATAAAAGGGGAACTTGAGGATCAAAGAGGTTAAACAACTTGCTTAGAATCACACAGTCCTTTAGTGTCTATGTAGACATTATTGATTTGGCCTGACTTGCATCACTTCCTCCTTAAGTAACAGTATCATCTCTTCCAGGTTTAATTGGGAGTCCCCACCCGCCCCATCCCACCCAGGGGTGAATATGTGATTTAGAATTGGCCAATCAGCAATATCACCAAGTCTTTGTTGTACCCTTGGAAAGAGACTCTCTCCTTCCTCCACCCATCCTGAGTACTAAGGATCACATGAGTCTATAGCTACTGAGGAAGACCCCAGAGTGAAGCCATTGGAGAAATAGCATGGAAAGATAGAACACAGATTTCCAATAACATCTTTTGAGGGCCTTGATGTTGCTGTGCCTGAAAGCATAACAACTCCTTGGATTTTTCAGTGACATGAGCCAATACAGCCTTTGCTTATACTATTTTGATGCATGCCCTAAAAAGCTTGAATTGGAACCCAGCTTTCTCTGACTCTAGAGCCAATGCTCTTTCCATGAAATCGAACAGCTTCCCCAGATACAGCCCTCACTGAGCTGGTATCTTCTGAGGCCAACATTCACACTTTGGTTGCATACTTCAGGGTGGGGAACAAGTCCCACGCAGCCCTGAACTTGAGGACATTTCTAGTATGGACCCTTTGAAAAAGTTACCCCTCAACAGACATACACGCACACACACATACACATACACACTCACACACACATATTCCTCTAGGGGTTGATGGCTGAAAAAAAGCTTCCCTTAGCATCTGGTCCTCAGTCATCCTCTGGGGCCTTGGGCTGTGTTGCATCCTCCTCAAGCTGTGGTGGTGTGGGCCCCTTAGAGAGCCAAGATCTCTCCAGTCGTACCCATGTGTGGGGACACCAAGCAGTCCTTCAGGGGGGGAGGGGCACCAGCAATTGTGGCCATGTTCCTGGGAAAACATTGTTGGGGGAGGGGGGGAGTGTCTTAATCTATTTGGGCTACCATAAGAAATTGTCATAAACTGGATGGCTTAAACAACAGAAACTTATTTTCTCACAGTTCTAGAGGCTGGAAGTCCCAGATCAAGGTGTTGGCAAAATAGGTTTCATTCTGCGGCCTCTTCTCTTGGCTTGTAGGTGGCTGCCATCTTGCTTTGTGTTCACGTGATCTTTTCTTGCCTGTGCTAGGGAGAGGGAGACAGGGAGAGAGGGACAGGAGAGTGCTCTGATGGTGCCTCTTCTTATAAGGACACGAATCCTACTGGATCAGGGTCCTACCCTATTTCCAAATACAGTTATGTTGGGGCTAGGGCTTCGACATACAAATTTGGGCTGGGGGGGGGGGACATAAACATTCAGTCCATAAACACAGATGCCCTGGAAATTTTCAGTCAAAGGAGATGTGAAGAAAACGTAGAACAGAATACCCAGAAGAACGTGAAGGCAGTTGGTGCTTTTTCTCAGAGCCTAGGCTTAAGCACTTTGCAATCATCAGGATAGATATCTTCTGGATATATGCTTTTTTGTTGTTCATTATAGGATAGAACGCTGGGATTCCTCTTGTTTGGGCAGCAATGTATGTCAGGGCTTCCTGGTTTCAAGATAAATCCACATGCTAAGGTTGTGGTATCCCAACTGGGAAAACGAAATTAGTTAACTGAAAATGAAAAATAGGAAAATTAAACCAGCAAGTTCTCTAAACATATTGGGCCAATTTAAAACCCAGGTTAACATTGATTTATTGTTTTAATAAGATTCCCGTGTAAGGAAAAATGAGTGGTCTACACCATAAATAAGTATAGGAATGTGTTTATTGGGCTGCAATATGTAGGAGCAACAGGGCAAATGACTCCTCAAGTTTTCTGTATTTTTCCCCTTATCTTTAAAGTCACTGGGCCTGAATGTATTATTTTTACCTAAGATGCATGTCCCCAGAATAATGTAAAAGTTAATATTCTGAGTACTGTCTTCACCAGAAATGACCCATGAC
The DNA here is from genome assembly GCF_014898765.1 of Herpailurus yagouaroundi. Lineage (NCBI taxonomy): Eukaryota > Metazoa > Chordata > Mammalia > Carnivora > Felidae > Herpailurus > Herpailurus yagouaroundi. The sequence goes on along the minus strand of NW_024412396.1, from coordinate 32,818,860 downwards.
GGGAGAACTCAGATGGGGGCCTGAAGAAACACTGGTCCACAGCTCTCCAGCTGGGACAATTATGCTCAGAAGAAGCCAGGGGGAGAGACACCTGGACATTCACCCAGCCCCAGGACCGGCTCAAACTGGGGTCAGTCTGCAGCACACAGTTGTCACTGTAGGGCTGAGGCTTCAGGAGCCAGTGGCACCCCTTTCTCCTCAATAATTCAAGTCTGTCTGAAGTCCAAAGAGCTTGCCCAGCAACCCTTGGTCTCTTTGGCCAGCCGCAATTCAGAACTATGGTTAAGAGTTTGGGGCTCTCACACTGAACACTCTGGAAGAGGCAGTCATGGGAAGATATGTGCACTTCCATTTGACAATGAGGCTGGAGGAAAAATGCCCAGAAGTCATAGCCAAGGTGCAGACACTACATGGCGAACATAAAACCTCGAAAACCACGTGATCACCCCTGACTCTGACAGCACAGAGGCTGGAGACACAAGGGTCATTTCTATGGCTTTGCAAAGAGGTGCAGAGCCAAGCATCCACGTCCCCAGTCTTTCAGGAAATAACCTCTTAGGAATAACAGGCTCTATCAAGAAGGCATGGAACCTACTGGGAATTTAACTTTGTTCCCAGTGTTTTATTTCGTGAGCTGAGTGGTGGATACAGGGATAACTTTTATATTTTTTCTTGTTCTTTTTTTTTTTTAAATGTATTAAATACTATACTATTAAATTAAATACTATATAATACGTTTAAGAAATAAAATTACATTACATTAAAGTAGGACAATAGGGATATCTTTTAAAATTCAATATGATTGATGAACTTGAGGTGGCGGGGGGTTGGGCGGGGGGGAACTGAAGAGTTATATGTTTATAAGAAGTCCAGATAAGATACTTCCCATCCAGCTTTAAATCTTTTCCCAGAGTAAAAGAAATACAGTCTACCAGCTGTTGCATCAAATCCTAAAATATTAGCTACAGACCATTCTGCTCCTTGTTTGGACCCAAAAGGATAGAAAAGCCACAACTGTTGTCATTTTGCAGGTAGAGTGCATTGAATCCCTACACAGCTCGTTTTCATCCGTGTAGTTCCTACACACACAGCCCCAGAAAGATGATGGCTGTTTGCCTTTTTCACTATGGAGGATGAAATATGGACACATCGCATGAGGCTGAGCACACTCTGGAAAGGGACAGGAAGGCTACAATCAGAAACAAAGGCATTTTGTTCCACAGACCCTCCCTCCCCACCAGAAAGGCTTTGCAATTGCACTCAGCAATCTGGTGTGTATCAGATGTTAGATAAAATTAATTGGGAACAGACATTTATCATTATTGATTTGTATTTGATGGGCATTTATAACACTACATTATCAACAAACAGAAGATAAAAAGGCTGAGGAGTAATGGGGGCTGGCAAGGTTTCATGAAAGGATGTAATCTTTATCATGAGGCACTTGCTCACATTAACAAGTCCATGAAATTGATTTCCATGGAAAATGCTTTAGAAGAAAACCCAAGGAGATCTTGCAGAATTACCGAAACTGTTATCTTTGGGGGAATGTCTATGTGTATGTACATATGTTTGTGTCTTTAATTGAACTATTTCTTGCCTTGGATAATAAGATCTAAATGAAAAAGTTAAGGCTGAAAGGCCTTATTATATGCAGTAAGCTCGTATTTCAAATAAATTAAATGTGGCTCCATTCATTGCTCCATTAAAAGTACGAACTTCAATGCAATTAGGTTGATTAATGACATACTAGTTAATAAATGAAAATAAAGTGAATATTATTATATGAGAAGGGTTGGTTTGGGAAGGGGGGGTTAAAGGAAAACAGTGGGCTTGTTTGACCAATATACAGCCCAAATGCCCACCTGGAGAACTGTAGCCCCAATAGTTTACAAGAAAACATTCAAAACTATGGTGTGATATGGTGGGAAGGAATGGAGCCAGCTCAGGAGTCAAGTAGATGTGAGTGGAATTTGGATACACCCTTTACTAGATGTGTGACCTTGGGCATCAGGCTCCTCACCTATAAGATGGGAGTAATAACTACCCCCCCAGACGGTGGTCGTGAGGGGGAATGAAGCCATGAATATAAAACTCTGAGCCCAGGTGCTAGCACATAGTAGGCATTGGACTCAGAGTTAATTTCTCTTTGAACCTTGGGAAAAGGTTCAAAGAAGTACCTAGAAGTTTTATTCTTTCAGGAGAAGAGAGTCTGGGTTTTAACTTGCTGTAGTAACAGTGAGAGAAAATAAAGAAGGCGATGGGATGTTATCAATAGTTTCTCCCCATGGCTCTCAAGCCCTTTATGAGCCACTTTAGAGTTCTTGATTATAAACTTCAGCAGCCAGTACGCAAAGATGTAGCTTTTCCAGTTGTAAAATACCGAAATGCTTTCCTACTGATTGCTAAGTTACCACTGCACCGAGTCCCTATGTGAACACCTAACCACCTTGGAACCCCTCCTCCTCACTGATCCAGCAACCAAAGGGTTAATGCTTACTCCTCAGTGGGGGAAAACGGGGAGGGTGTTAGAAAATCTTGAGAGTTCTGGCTAGTTGTCCAGGCGGATACACAGGAATGTATCACCACACCCTACCGGTTTCTAAAGACTTTATCAGTCTCTTTTCTAGCTAGATGTTTCTTCACACACCTCTTTGGTCCCCAGCTTATTTGTGGGATAGCAGAGAACTTGAAGTCACTCTCCCTTGGGGAGGTCCCTTTGGTGGACTGGAGCTGGCTGTCCTGGCTGGGGTCTCATCTACTTGGATAGTTTCCCCTCTTAGCTCCAGCTGCTGTGGGGTCACTTTTCCCTATAAGGTCTGCAATATAAATCAAAAGGGTATAACTGAAGTCCCAGCCCACAGGGTAAGCATTGTTTGTTTTGAAGGATTCCGAACCTTGAAAGGAGAGATCTCAACAATGTGGTTTCCTGTGGGTGGGCCTGTTCGGAATAGGCAGTCTTTCTCCCGAGGGCATATACATTCTTGGAAAGAGCTGACTGACTGCTCTCAGCCCCAGCCCTTGCTCACACAAAACTGGGCAAGTTAGATCCCTGCTGCCCTCCAATGGATCCCCCTTCTGGTAGTCACTCCCCTCTAGGGTGTTGAGTTATTGTAAAGAGGCCCATGAATCCATTTTTGCAACAAGCACTGTCTTTATTCATCACCAATATTTACATACTTTGGGCCAGGTCCTGCAGCAGTCGGTCCTCCCCGGTGTTTAAATGTTATCAGATACTGTTGTGATTAACAAAACACAGACTTTTCCAAAAGCGTACCAAACTCACATATTTTTAAATCAACGGATATTAAAAGTACATCTACTATAGTGTGGGAGGCTGTAAAATTTGACATTAACAAGAGGTCCTCATCCCAGAAAAGTTGGGCAGCCCTGTGGCTCATTATGGAGATGAAAAGAAGGTACATGACTGAATGATTAGCATATTAGTGAAGAGACGTAAGAACGCCAACTCACCCCGCTTCTGCATGGGAGGCTACCATTCCTGTCAGTGGGATGTTCCTACTTCTCCATCACTGCAAAGCAAAGAGGAAGTTTAGGGTAATTCCAGAGACTCGCGGCACTCAGGAAAGCGTGCCCACATCGAAATCGGACTTTTACAAGCAAGACCGGTGATGGCCGCTGAATACAAGTGTGTCACCACCTCTGGGAGCATGGAGATCTAAGGGGGCTACAGGCCAATGAAATTCGATTTGCATTTTCTCTTCCCTCCCTCCTCAGCCCCCCGTCCTCCTGTTCTTTCCTCCTCTGGCTGGGCTTCAGAAAAGTGTTGGCAGGTGGCATCCAGCTGGGACGGCTGCCAGGTTTCTAGATGGAGGAGCTGTACTGCAGCTGTGTTGGCAGGGAGAGGCCCGGAGGAGCCAGAGTAAACGAATTAAGTCCTGATTCTCCATGGTGAGCTACGGGACATTCCTGACGCACGGGGGCAGCTGCTGGCTGCATGGAATCAGCTCCTACCGGCGGAGCGGCAGAGCGCTGGAAATAGACCCGCGGCAACCCTGACGCACAGGGAGAGCCATCACCGTGCTAAAGCAACGTGGGGAGGGGTCAACTTGGTCTTAAACAAACCCCCCACATAAATGCTTTTTTTTTTTTTTTAATCTCATTATTTGCTGGTGATGTTGTAATATGCCTTCAACCGAGCCGCACTATCTCGAGCAAACATCTCATAATCTTTCTCATCCAATCCCCAATTGGCAGTATTTTAAGGAGTGGCTGGGTTCCAAGGGCAATGTGCCACGTCTCCACAGAATTAAATAAAAGGGGGAATTGGCAAAGTGAAGGCGACAAATGTATGTAGTCATCTATGTCTCAGATCCAGAAAAATTACTCTTTAAAAAAATTTTTGTTTAGGGGTGCCTGGGTGGCTCAGTCGATTAGGCATCCGACTTCGGCTCAGGTCGTGATCTCGTGGTTCGCGAGTTCAAGCCCCGCATCGGGCTCTGTGCTGACAGCTCGGAGCCTGGAGCCTGCTTCCCATTCCATGTCTCCCTCTCTCTCTCTGCCCCTCCCCCACTCACGCTGTGTCTCCCTCTGTCTCAAAAATAAAAATAAACATTAAGAGAAAATTTTTGAAATGTTTTTTATTTATTTTTGAGAGAGAGAGAGAGAGAGAGAGAGAGAGAGAGAGAGAGAGACAGAGCATGAGCAGGGGAGGGGCAGAGAGAGAAGGAGACACAGAATCTGAGGCAGCTCCAGTCTCTGAGCTGTCAGCACAGAGCCCGACATGGGCCAGAACTCGTGAACCACAGATCGTGACCTGGGCGGAAATTGGACGCTCAACGGACTGAGCCACCCAGGCGCCCCAACATTACTCTTTTTTTTTTAAGAAGTCAGATGAGTTGTGACCAAACAATGGAGTGGCACGGGGCCCTCTAGACTAACCTTAGTCAGTCTTTCAATTTCCTCAGGAGTTAATTTCTGACATATAAAATATGTTAAGTATTTAACATACTTAAAATACATAAAATTGTGTATGCTTCAATATCATTGAATAATGCTCCCCCCGCCAAAATGTCCACGTCCTCCTCCCTAGACCCTGCGCAGTATTACCTTACACAGCAAAGGGACTTTGCAGGTGTAATCAGGAACTTCAGATGGGGAGATGGGTCTGGATTATCTGGGTAGGTCGGATGTAATCACAAGAGTGCTTATAAGCGAAAGAGGGAGCTAAGACAGCCAGTGTCAGTGATGAGATGTGAGAAAGACTGGACCGGCCCAGCTGACTCTGAAGATAGAAGGGGTTCACAAGCCAAGGAGTGCAGGCAACTTCTACAAACTAGACAAGGCAAGGAAACAGATTCCCTCCCAGAGCCTCCAGAACAGAAAACAGCACCACAGACATCTTGACTAAAAAATTCTACATTTCTTTTAGGATTAAATACAGTCTATTCCATTCAGAATAGATCCTCTGGCAATATTTATAGGATAGCTTTCAAATGATGCTCTTTTCTTAAATCCTCTTCTCAACAGGGAGGTGAGTATCAAACCCTAATTACACGAGATAATTGGGTAAATGTGACACAAGGTGTTATTTGCAGAAACTAAGTCACACAAAAAGTAGAGAGCAGACAGAAGTGGACTTCTTAGTCTCACATGATCACTGCCATGGGAACTTAACTCCTGTGCCTTACTGATTTTGGAAATAAGCAAATGTCTAGATGAAACTCCCTTACTTTCCCCACCCCTAGATTCTGAAATATATCAGAGATTCAACCTTCAGAAATAGTTACTATATCAGTAAAATCAATATCCCCCCAGAACTTTAAGATCTAGAATTGTACTGGCAGAAAATGAAAGCATGAAATCTCTCCGAAGTTACAGCTTTCACAAGAGGAAAAGGAATAAAGACTTGAATTGTTCAAGTTAAGCTACTATTTTCCAAGGTGCGTTTCAATGGCCGTTTTTGGGCCAGGTGTGCGTTTTATGTGAAGTGATCTTTAATTTCAAAAGGTTTGAGGGTGAGAAAAAAACACATATCATTGTCCCCATGTCAAAACATAACTCAATCTGGTATGTAACTGAAAAATACAAGCCAGGGTAAGATTGCATGGGGGTATGTTTTCCAAGTGTATCCCTACTGAAATTTCTTTGCAAGCCAGTTGTGGACCAGCTACAAGTAATCCCAGATCCCCAGTTGTGCACTGTGAGGGAAGTGACAATAAGCTGGAATCCACAGGGGTCAGGACCAGGGGGATGATCCAGCTACAGCAGTGGCCTCTCAGGAAGAGGACCAGGACCCCAGAGGTAATGCGTTGGGAACATCAGACATTCAGGTCCCCCTGGGATAGTATTACTATTCAAGTAGTCTAACTGGTGCAATTGTATCTCTGGATGGAGAGAACATCCCTTAGCACATAGATAATAGCAATTCCTTGTAAGAAGGGATGGGGTCCATGTGGACTGAAGCACAGCAGCTTCAAGCTGGGGTACAGGGAGGTGGGCATGTGTAAAAACAGTATGCAGCTCTGTAGGGAGAAGGGAGTAAGCAGATGGTCATGGAGTTGAACTAGAGGGCTAGGGTTCATGGCAGCTCCAGGCCAAGGAGGAAAAAGAAGTTCGTGAACCAGGACAAAAGCTCTTTGCTGCATGGAACAAACAAAGTTACTTAAGAAAACTGTGGCTCCTTAAGCAGCAACCACTAAGCTTAAGAACCTAATTCTAAATCTCATGCATATTCTGATTGTTCTGATTGTTCTGATTGGCTTAGGGACTGGCTCTGGTTGGACCTTCCTGTTGGAAACCATCAGTCTCTGCCCCTGGGCAGAGCTGGTGGCAGGGTAAGAGATATTTCCATCAATGCTGGCTTCGTCCAAGTGGATTGTTCTATTTTTTTCAGTAAGAAGCTGTAAGAATTTGAATTTCACATCCGTGTGTGTGTGTGTGTGTGTGTGTGTGTGTGTGTGACACAAGACTTGACCACTGAATTATTAGGTGACAGACCAAATAATAGCTCCTTTCTTTTTTTCTGGTTTCCTATCGGCTTAGCTTACACTGGCCTGTCTGTCAGACTAAAAGTCATACGGGGCTTCGTAAATAAAAATGCGAGTTATGAAAATACATGTGGCGATGATCTCAGGTGGGGTCTCGAGAAAACAGAACCTAAGACAGAGATTGCACCAGGTGATTTATTGGGGGGTGCGGCCCATGGAAGAGTGGGGGAGGTAGGATTGGCAATGGGAGAAGCCTATCTGCCATGCATGCACAAAGATGGTCTCAGCTCCTCCCCCAGGGAGCCCTGAGGCTGGGCTGGCTCTGCAGAGTTGCCCTGAATTGGGGTGAAGGGGACTGGACCTCAATATTCCCGCATGGCCAGTCACTGAATGTGGGCTGCCTCTGAGAGGGGAATGTGACCTTGGTCCAGGTGGCTGTCTTCACAGCAAGTCCTGGAGAGGGACTTGGCTGAAACCAGTCAGCCTCCAACACAGGAAGAGTGAGTGAGAGCAGTGGGTCTGGAGGTGGTGATCTGGGCGGGGCATCACCGCACCCTCTGCAGCCCAGGCTTCCCACTGCTCCCACCCCCTCACTTCCTACACTATCTTCTGGGGCCAGTTCATCCAAGATACAGAAGGGACAAACTTGGGAAAAACTGGACAGTTTTTCCTGGGAAAAACTTCAGGGACAAAACTTGGTAGCACGAACTACAACTCCTGCCTCTGCATGGGTATAACTGATACTCATCATTCCCCTCTTTCATCATCCATTCTAGAACCTCTCTACTCTAGCATCTCTCCAGCATTACCTGGTGGGTGGCCCATGCCCTCCTCCCCGAGAAGCTTGAGCTCCTGGTCACCATGCACTTCTTGAATGACAGATGCTGCACCTGTCCACTCACCATCAAAATTGGGCAAGAAAGTATCAGGAAGCAGGAGATCACCTGGGTGTCACAGCAGTTCTCTCCTGTCCCCGTCATGTGATAGCAGCCTTATGTCCTCTTGATGATGAGCATCAATTACCCGGCGAGCATGGTGACTCCTCTCCTTGTGTGCAGGCTTCTTGGCATAAGAAGCTTGCAGTAACCAGGTGGAAGCGATAGCCCAAGTTTTAGTGGGTTGCTTGCTATGTCCTGTGGTGGTAGCATTTCCCCCTGAGAACTCTAAACCACAGGACCCAGAGCTATGGGGTCAAAACCTACATGTTTTCTAAGTCATTGGTATTGAGAGAAAGTGGGGCCACTCCCACTTCTCCCTCTGGGTTCCTAAGACTGTGTGTATTCTGTTGGCTTGCATGTAGGTGGTTTCCTGGGGAGCATGCTCAAGATCAATGCCTATGCGGTAGTGAAGGAAGCAGGACTGGGCAGAAAAACAGTGGAAGAATCAGGACTGGAAGAAAAACTGTGATACGGTCACCAGAAAAGCCTCAGGTAATCCCATGGTGAGCTTTGGGGCTGGATGGCCCTGTAACGTTATTCTGAACTGGCCAGGCCAGACCTTTACAATTGGCATGGCCATTGAATGGTTGTTGATTCGGGATGTACCCTACATCCTGGAGGCTGGCGCCCCTTCCTCACATGGCATTCTCTCTTCCAGCTGGCCCCCGCCTCCTCAGACTTCCTTGTCCCCCATTTGCTCTTTCCCCTTCTAGGCCCCTGACCAATCAGGCAAGCATTCACCACTGTCTAGGACTCCATATGTCCTCTCACCTCAGAGCACTTCTCTTGCTGCCTAACGTGGACAGGCAGGTGAATCACACAAGGGATTTCTCACTTGTGTCTCTCTGTTGAGCTGATCCATCCATGAACCCAACCCACTAGCCTTTAACAGGGAGGAATGGGCCACATCTGTGGGCCCAGAGGGTTCCCAAGAATATGGGGATCCACATTTTTCTAGCACATCAACCTAGACATACCTACCCCATGTCTCAAGGTGTCACTCCTGGCTTTGGCACCCAGACTTCTCTGGAGCTCTGCTACTTTAAGAATTAAACCCTGGGCCTATTCCTTAGCTTTTCTGCCCTCCAACTGCAGACGAGTCTCTTCATATGCTGTTAAGGAAGCCCTCTGGCGTTCACACTTAGCCTTATCACTCAGTTCCAACTGTTGCAGGTCTAGTGCCCAGGGAAGCAAAGTCTGAGAGATTTGCCCACAGAAAGCTTATGAGGAAGTGGAGGTGCTCTCAAGTTCAACCCATGTGCGGGGAGCAAAGGAAGCTGTACTGAGCAGAGGGAGAAGATGAATGGTGATGGGGTCCCACCAGAGGCCTCAGCTGATCCCACGGGAGCTCTGCACTGGGATGGCCCTGCAGGGTGGTCTCAGATGGGAACGGGGGCCAGGCCTTTATGCCCTGCATCATTCACCTGGTAAGGGCTGCCCTTGGGAAGGAAGCATGACCTTGAGCAAAGTGGCCGGCTCTCTTTAGCCCACAGCCAGTCCCAGAAAAGGACTTAGCCAAGAGCTGTCAGCCTCTGGGACAAAGTGTGAAGTGAGGAATGAATGCTTGAGTCCTCCAGGGAGATCTGGACAGAGAACCTTGATGTCTACTACCCCAACCTACCTACTAACACATAACAGGATTTTAGAAACCTTCATGCACAACAAGAAATTCCTTTCAGATCCTCGGTTGAAATGTCAAGTGAAATAAGCCTTTGTGACCCTCAAATACACATCTTAGGTCTTCTGGGTCCCAAGGTTCAAAACATACCAAGTTTTTTCTTTTTCCTTTGTCACATAGACAACAAAAAGTATCCATTTGGCATTTGGAGTAGACAACCGTACTGATCTTCCTGCAGATGGTCTCAGGCTTTTAATCTTCTTGTCTACCTTCCCGTCTTTGCTGCTTGGAGCTAAAAACCACACCAATTCTCTAAGCAACTCAAAATGTGAACAGCCTCATGGCATGCAGATATGTGTTCTCTGGGCCATGTTGAGTCATGCCTCGTGGTCCTAAACTGCCCGGGGCCATCCATGATGTGCCCTGGATCTACAGACAGCACGCTGCCCACGATGGAAAGAAGCAGTGTAACCGCGGCCCATTCCTTAGCAAGGAAAAGCAGTTGAATTCTGTGTGCTGAAGACAAATTGGCCATAAACTCCGCAAGCCATGGAGGTTATTTCAGTTACTAAATGATTAAAGTCTCTAATCTCTGGAGCGGTAATAAAGAACACCGGAGAAGGGGGCTGGGCTTCTGATGCTGGGGGAAGGTACAGAATGTCTCTCTCGACACCATGCCAGAGGAAGCCCACCCCATCAGAGAACCACAGATAAGTAAGACATCATTAATAAATCAATGACAGGAAAATGAAAACGGAAGCAGATGAATCAGCCAGCGGAGCAGGTCGTAGATGAAGAACAACGCATCTGTTGCTACCGTTGGTGCATTAACAAATAAGTCTGCTGGATCAGACGGTCTTTCCTACTTAGACTTGGAATAATGAAGCTTCAAGAGCGATTAAAGCATAAATCAATTTTTAAATGTATCTTGTACCTCCCCCAAACAACAGGAGGCATATTTTTCCTTGCTTTGAATTCTTTTTGGCAGGCAACGGGAGGTGCAGGGATAAAAAAACGCTGCCTCATTTTGGCTCTGCTGTGAGGTACGAGCACACAGCTAATTTAGTGTTTAGCCTTACGCTTTGATTCTTACCAGCTGAAGACACTGAGCTGTGCTTAATCGATATGTTAAATCCGAGCCGATGCATTTCGGCTCGAGCAACATCCACCAGTTCCCTTGTCCAGGACAGCTCGGTTCTAGCTGCTTTTCCTCGTCATGCAGGTATTGATTTCCATTTTATTTTGTTTTTATTGAAGGTTTCAGTAAGATTAACAGTTGAGGTGGTGAAACATTTTTCTCTTTTGAAGCATAATTTCTCCTTTATATACGATAAAAAAAAAAAAAAGTTTGCTTCTCCCTAATGGCAAAGTGGTCAGGTTGGAGGACATTAAGAGTGGACACCTGCAATTGATTTGGCAAACTGACATCCGTGTCCAAAGGGGGAGAGGTGCACTCTAGACATAATATTTTTTATTGAAGTATAGCTGACATACAATATTATATTAGTTTTAGGTGTGTGATAGAGTGGAGACTTATATACATTACTAAATGCTCACTATGGTAAGTGTAGTTATCATCAGTCACCATTCAAAGCTCTTACAATATTATTGACTATGTAGGTCCTATACTTTTCATCCCTGTGATTTATTTATTATATAGTGGAAATTTGTACCTCTTCACCCTTTTGCCTATTTTGTCTCTTCACCTATTTTGCCCAGCCCCCCACCCCTTCCTCCCTCCTGGCAACCACCAGTTTGTTCTCTAGATTTATAAACCTATATTCCTCTTTTGTTTGTTCATTTTTTAGATTCCACATATAAACCAAATCATACAGTATACCTCTTTGTCTGACTTATTTCACTTAGCATCCATAATAGCTTGTAGGACCATCCATGTTGTTGTAAATGGCAAGAGTTCATTCTTTATGGCTGAGTAATATTCCCTTGTGTAACAGAGAGAACTTAGCATGTCTGAGAAACTTAGAGGCTTCTGTCTGGTCCTGCATGTAGGCATGTTACAGCTAAGATGTGCAAAAAATGCTTCTTACCCGAAACCTACGTCGCCAGGGGAGATAAGGAAGTGTGTATAGAAATGACCAAGCAAGGTTTACAGGAACCACGTGACCTGTTCAAGTGTCTTGAGATGTTCCTCCCTTTTTGACTTCAACTCCCCCCCACCTCCGCCACCTTCCGCCTCTTCCTAACATAAAAGCTCAAATCTCATGCTCGGGGAGATAGTTCTTTGGGATAACAGTCCACCATCTCCTCGGTTTGCTGGCTTTCTGAATATAGTCACTTTCCTGACCCCAACATCTTGCCTCTCAACTTATCGGGCCTGTGGTGGGGGGGAGCGGAATAAGTTCGACCCAGTTACCATTTGGTAGCCTGGCCCTGAGTAGGTTGTGGCCAGCTGCCCCGCCCAGGGATTCTCCAGCTAACTCTCCAGCAGCTGCCAGACCACGTGTTCCAAAGCTTCTCTGACTTCCTGGAGCCGCACCTGCTGCCCCTGCCTGTGGCTGGCTGGACACAGAATCCACAAACCCTGCCAGTCGCCAGACTGGGAAGTAGGGTAAGTCACTCCAGCGTGTACAACTGGGAACTCTCCTGCCGTTTGGGCTTTTCCTTGGGGAGAAGTCATTTTGTTTGCATTTGTCTCGGGGATCCTGTTGGAGAGGGCAATGGTTGTTGGGCTCACACCTGTTTGTTTGTGACCCAGTTTATTTGCGCTTGGTTTGTTTGCTGCTGCAGCTTTGGATATCTTTGGGCCAGCCGTGTTAGATTTGTTTTGTAACAGGCCTTCATTGTTCTCTCCCCAAATATTAGTGACTCTCAGCTTTCTTCCTCCCATTCAGTTGCCTCCAAATAGGGGATGTTCTAGGAAGCCGTTCGGTTTAGTTGGTGAAGCCCCTGACTTGTGAGGACGAACGAATGCTAACAGAGGTACTCTAGGCTTCATTTAGTCATAGTTTTGTTTCTTCTGTGTCCTTTTGGGATCTTTGGCTAGAAAGATGGCATGTCCTGTCCCCAAAGAAAGCCCATTAGGACAGATTTTGAATAAATCAACCAGAGAAATAAAGCAACCAGAGAAAAAGCCTGTCTTGCAGGAGGGACAGATAGGAGTCAGAGATAAAGGAATGGTAGGGGGGACTTGGAATCCACCTCGGCATGGCCAGCAGCTGCCTCTGCCTCCCCCCTCTGTTCCTGCACCACCACCTGCGCGGGTAGCTAGCTTAGCCAGCTCCTGTACCATCACTGGTGCCTCCAGCACCATCGGCGCCCCCCCTACCGTCACTATTGAGGAACAAAAAGCACCCCAAGCTGTAGGGCCAGCTCCTCATAAGCTTCAGACTGAAATACCTCCCAGACAAAACGGAGGGGTGCGGGGGCTACTCTGGACTTAAACCGCCCAGATTTCCCCACAGGAGCCCCAGGTAAAATTGACAGCAGGGAACACACTGATGGTTTGGTAGGCACAGGTGCAACATGTTTGGAGTTAAAGCTAATTGAAGTTGTTAGTTTAACTAAAATAAACATGACTTTACACTTACCAGCATGAAATGTAAAACTTTTAGTCTACCAATTTTACTAAAGGCCAAATAAGCTCGTGGTATCTGTTGCAACTTGTCAGCACAAAGATAACTTAAAACGATGTTTAATTTCATCTCTCTCATGAAGTTTTCATGGGTGATTGCTAAGAGCAAGTAGGTTAAAAGGGCTTATAGGTAAACTTTTAAATAGCTTTCAAAATCTTTGGTAACCTGGAGCTTTGAAGGTTTGCCAATTTAAACAATAAATTGGGTTGAATTCGTTGGATATCTAAGTCTTTTCCAAATAAGGTAAAATACTAAAATATTAATTACTGAGCATAGGTTTGTCAGCTTTTGTTTTATTACAGAGAAACTAAAGATACTTGGGTCTTTTAGTGAACATTTTATGCTTTACTGAAAGTTGTACTATGTAAAAACACATGTCTAGAAATCATAAAATGTATTCATGAGTTTCTCAATCTAAAGAATTCTGGTGCAACATAGTTCACAATTGGTTACTACTTAGTTTTCATTGGAAACTAAGGTTTCTAGGAGTTAAAATTCTGATAAATGTAATTAAGACTGCTAGATATGATAAGGAAAACAACTCTGTATGTAGGGAAAGTAGGAGATGTGTAGGAAAGGTATAAGAAATGAAAATACATTTTTGTTGAGGGAAAAGAAAGTAGTTGTATCCTGAAATGGGATTGGTTATTTAGAGAGGACAAACTTGGACAAAATCTGAATGAAAAAGAAGGTTCTAGAAGGTTTGTGAAGTGGAATCTTTGGGAAAAAAATTTATGTGTGGTCAGGACTAAGATTGGAATGAATGAGTTTTAAAAGAGAAGGTATAAGATTGGAATTTGGGTTTTCTCTCCGTGTAAAAGACAAGGTTTTCTTGGATTGTTGGTCTGTTCTTAAAAAGAAAATTGTAAACAAAGATTTTTTCTTTATCTGCCCAGAAAAATAAAGTTTCAATGTTTTGTCTTTATCAGGTCTTTGATTACTTTAAGAAAGTTAAAAATTCTCAATATTAAGGGAGCTAAGTTTTGCTAGCAACTGTAAAAACTTCTGTCAAATCTGTTATTGCCAACTTGGTTAAGTAGATAATTGAATTAAGTTTTATAATAATTGGTAATCCTGTTTAGGCACATGCTTTAGAACCTTTTGAGGTTTTAACAAACTTCCCCAAAATTCAAATTCTAAATGAAATCTTTTTGACAAATTAGGCTTGTTTATTTTGTTTGTTAAGTTACCTGGGAAGTATTGTCAAGAAAATGATAAGCCTTCTTAGCTTACATCATGTGGGTAAATACTAGAACTGTTCCGGAAATTATATAAAATTCCTAAACTTTTAATATGTCCTGATATAATGTCATCACATGTAATTCTAATTATTGAAGTGTTGTGTGTCACAAACATAACCTAGTATCATCGTCAACTGCATCCTAATGAATTCTCATCAGATTGTTAACCATGGCCATTTCTGAGTTTTGTCATTTATGGTTCTCGTTTCATTCTGATGCTCTTGCAAATGTGTTTCAGTTTCAAGGAGACTCATGAAAAGGACTTTTGACAAATACAGGTTTCTGATATCTTTTTAAACATATTTATTTATTTTGAGAGAGAGAGAGAGAGAGAGAGAGAGAGAAAGAGAGAGAGAGAGAGAACATGTGCGTGTGAGCGTGGGATGGGTGGAAAGAGAGGGAAAGAGAGAATACCAAGCAGGCTCTGTACTGTCAGCCTGGAGCCTGATACGGAACTCGATCCCATGAACCATGAGATCACAATCTGAGCCAAAATCAAGAGTCAGAAACTTAACTGACTGAGTCATCCAGGTGCCCCGGTTTCTGACATCTTTAAGATCATAAAACTAAGCTAAGAAATCCCAAAACTAATGGGAAAACTGCATTCAAACAAGAATTAGTAACATGGGGCAAAATGAATTGAGAAATATGATTATAATTTATATGACTTTTGTTTGAAAACTGGCTGGTTCTCTAATATTTGCTCTTCTAGGTTTAAGAAAATGTTTTCTCTTAAGATATCTATGACTTACAGAAATTTGATGAAATATTTGTTTGTAAACACATAGAAACATTTATCTTTTCACCCTGCTTGAACCCTCCAGAATTCAGAAACTCTCAGTGAGTGTTCTTCCTTTCATGGTACTTCCAGTTATTTGCATAAGTTCAATGAAAATCTGTTCTCCCTGTAACAGGACACCATTGAAAACATGAGTTATATCACCAAGGCTTTGACTGGAATGTCATATTTGAGAGAGACATGTGTGGACCCAGGTATGACAGATTTAAGGAACTAAGGTTGGCTTTATGGAACCAATAGAACCCTTGGAAATGTTGGCCTGATACCTTGCTTCCAGAGTTCCCGACAGCCTTACCAGGCGAGTAAAGAATGTCACTTCCTGCCAGGTGCAGAAATCTCAGGATATTTTGGGGACCTTGAAAAGAGAGGAATTCACCCAAATCTACAGGGATTTTAGGCACATCTGATGGCAACGCTTTGGGTTGGCTTCTGGCCTTGAGAGGCTCTTAAAAGTTCAATCTGAAATCTCTTATAAAAAGTTGCAGCAAAGCATATTTAAAAGCATCTATATGGCCAATTGCTGCACTTAGGTAAATAATTAGGTCGAGTTTGTTGAAAGTAATTTTTTTTTTTTACAAACTAGTCTTCATTTGGCTATCTTTGATAAAAATGAGGGTGATTTTAGAGAGAGAAATTATCTTTCAAAACATTCATTTGTGGGTGTTAGCTTCTAGTTCTGATTGTCTTTGAGGGTTTGTTATTTGCTTATAAAACTGGGTTGGATCCTGAATTCTTCTGGTTTCCTTGAATATCTGGCTATGACTCTTCAAACTAAGGTTTCCAATTTTCTCCCATTCTCTTGACTTGAACTCATTGGAAACTAAAACTGCTATTTTTCCTGAAGCCTTGCAAACTGAAGCAAGACAACTTGAGTTAAACTTCAGAGAGATTGCCACAATGGCTCACGTATAGACAATCTTCATGCCTGTTGCTCTGTGGGCCCCTTGAAAGGATCACCAGGAACATTTGAACTACAAACTAGAAAAATCCATCAGATTGCCACTGCCTGCCTCCACTCCACCTGAGGATACTTTGAGACCAACATCTCAAAATCTTCTCACTGGCAGCAATCAGGACTCAAACGTCAGGTTTACAATTTGCTGCAACTATTAACCTGTGTTTTTCTATTGTTTCCGTAGAAATACCTATGGTTACTTCTAAAACCCCAGTGCCAAAAAGAGGCACTAAGAAATGTTTCATAAGTCAAATCGAATGGTTCCATTCTGTAGCTGCCTCTCTCATTGACCCCGCCCATCAACATAGTAATCTTTGATTTAGAGATATTGGACAATAAAGCAGGGCAAAAGTAGGGTGGCCGAGACTGGGGAAGGGGGAAGGGCCAGAAAGCACCCACAACACCAAACTCTGGAGTGGGAAAATAAAAAAAGAATCTGAGGGGCGCCTGGGTGGCGCAGTCGGTTAAGCGTCCGTGAGTTCGAGCCCCGCGTCGGGCTCTGGGCTGATGGCTCGGAGCCTGGAGCCTGTTTCCGATTCTGTGTCTCCCTCTCTCTCTGCCCCTCCCCCGTTCATGCTCTGTCTCTCTCTGTCCCAAAAATAAATAAACGTTGAAAAAAAAATTTTTTTTAAAAAGAATCTGATTTCCAGTTATCACATTATATTAATTGAGGTATCCAGTTTTAAACAAAGAATTACAAGGTATGCAAAGAAGCAGAAAAATACGGACCATTTGTAGGAAAATAATAGTCAATTGCAACTGCCCTTGTCCCTAGTAGGGTGTTGGACTTATTATATAAAAACTTTAAATCAGCTATTATAAATATGTTCAAAGAACAAGAAAAATCATTTCTAAACAATGAAAGGCAAATGTGAAAATAATATCTCAGCAAGTGGAGAATCAATAAAGAGATAGAAATTATAAAATATAATTGAACAGAAATTCTGGAGTTGCAGAGTATAATAACTGAAATGAAAAATTTATGCAAAGGTCTCAAAAGAAGTATATATAAGCTGGTGAAAGAAAGGATCCATGAACCTGAAGATAGGTCAATTGAGATTACCCAGTTTGAGGAACAAAAGAAAAAAGTTTTTAAAAATTACCAAAAGCTGGGGCACCTTGGTGGCCTAGTTGGTTAAGTGTTCAACTCTTAATTTCAGCTCAGGTCATGATCTCGTGGTTCGTGAGATAGAGTCCTGAGTTGGTCTCTGTGCTGACAGCATGGAGCCTGCTTGAGACTCTCTCTCTCTTCCTCTCTCTCTGCCCCTCCCCCACTCACTTTCTCTTCCCCACCCCTGTTTCTAAATAAACATTAAAAAAAACATAATGGAATGCTACTTGGCAATGAGAAAGAATGAAATATGGCCTTTTGTAGCAACATGGATGGAAGTGGAGAGTGTTACACTAAGTGAAATAAGTCAGGCAGACTTATTTTCACTCTTATGTGGATCCTGAGAAACTTAACAGAAGACCATGGGGGAGGGGAAGGAAAAAAAAAAAAGAGAGGGAGAGAGTGAAACCATAAGAGACTCTTAAAACTGAGAATAAACTGAGGGTTGATGGGGGTGGGAGGGAGGGGAGGGTGGGTGATGGGCCTTGAGGAGGGCAGCCGTTGGGATGAGCACTGGGTGTTATATGGAAACCAATTTGACAATAAATTACATATTTAAAAAAACCAATTACACTGCCTTTAAAAAAATTACCACAGGCTAAGCAATCTGTGAAACAGCATTAAACCCACCAACACATGCATGATGAGAATCCCAGAAGGAGAGGAGAGGTAAGAGAGAAAGGACAGAAAGAATACGTGAAAAAGTTATGGCTTAAAACTTCTTAAATTTTACAATGGCATTAATCTGTACATCTAAGAAGCACAATGAACTTCAAGAAGAATAAACTTAAAGAGATGAACAAACGGATACATCTAACTGTCAAAAGTTAAAGAGGGGATCTGAAAACAGCAAGAGAAAAGTGACTTATTGCATATAAGAGATTCTTCATAAGACTGACAGCTAACTATCAGAAACTGTAGAGGCCAAAAAGCAGTAAGAAAACCTAGCAACACTCACTAGGATGGCTGTAATGAAAAGATCACAAGCGTTGGTAAAGGATGTAGAGAAACTGGGAATGTAAAGTGGGTGTAGATACTTTGGAAAACTGTTTGGCAGTTCCTGGAAAGATTAAACCTAGAATTACTTTATGGCCCCATAGTTCTACTCCTAAGTATGTATGTGTGTGCATGTATATGTATGTACTTGTATGTATATGTACATATATATGTATATGTACATATATGTATGTATATGTATGTATATGTACACATATATATGTATATATGTGTGTGTGTGTGTATGTACACATACACCCCAAAGAGAAATAAAAGCATATGTTCATGCAAAAGTTTACTGATAAATTTTCCTAACAGCATTATTCATAATAGCCCCAAATTGGAAACTATTCCAGTGTCCATCAACTGATGAATGGATAGATTTAAAATATGGTATATCCATACAATGAAATAATATTCAGAGATAAAAAGGAACAAAGTACTGACTTACGCTATAACCTGGATGAGCCTTGAAAACACTAAGCTGTGTGAAAGCAGCCAGCCACAGAGACCACGTATTATATGATTCCATTTACATGTAATTACCAAAACAGGCAAAGCTATAGAAACAGAATGTAAATTGGTGGTTGCCAGGGCTGGGGGTAGGGACAGGTTTGGAGGAAACTGGGGTGTTTCATTACTGGGTATAGCATTTCTTTTTCAGGTGATGAAATGTTCTAGAAGTGATTATATTATTGATTATAAAATTTTGTAAATGTATATTATAAATGAGTGATTTATAAGGTATATTAATTATATTTCAATAAAGCTATTATTTAAAAAAAGAAACTCTATCATAGGATGAAGAAAAAAAAAACAAAATCTGAGGATGGGAATGGTAGTCTCCAAGGGGACTGCCATATTCCTGGTTCTGTTACTGAAAGGAAGCAGGCAGGAGAGATATCTGTGTGTACAATGATCAGATTCCACCTTGTATTTCATCCCCACAATGTTGTGCTGATAGTCTTTATGTGTACAGAAAAGGGCAGAAGTCCTGCAGGACATCCTTCTTCAGGACTGAGGGATCTACACTATCCTGTTAGCCCATGTGACCCCTTCTCAACAGGCCCTGCTCCACTCTATTGCAACTCACCCATCACTGAGTTTACCCACTTTCCTGGGATAGAATTCTTTTTTTTATTCAGGATGGCAAGGACATGGCCCAATCTAGTGTGACATCTCCGTTAGTCTACACTCAATGTTGGCTTACACAAGGTGTGGCCTGTCTGGCTCTTTGGGGTTAATATTTCTTTGATAGAAAACTTCAAGTTTCTGAGAGCTTCAGCCAGATGTCCTATGGATAACTGTCTGGTAGCAAAGTCTCTGTTTCTCACCATCCCCCACCCCACATCTTCAATGACCTTCTACCTGAGGTTGAGTTCTTTAGTATTCTTTAGCATTCCACGGGGGTTGGGAAGGCCTCCAGCTTAATCAACATGTCAGGGACTTCACCATCACATTATCCCTAGGGCATGAGGGTTCTCATTTCAGGAAGGCTTGAAATCCCTTATTTCCGATAGTAAGTAGGTCCTTCTGGAATCCTTGGTACACGAAAAATTAGTAGGTGTCAAATGCTTGTTGATCTATTGATTCATCTTCATCATAGAACTGATCAAAATTTAGTCTGAAAAGAAACGAAATAGTGCTTAAAGCTGATGCTACACAGTAAACCAAGAGCGTAACCAGAGTACCTCAGCATTCCCATCTGTTAAATGAAAATGTTATTTTTGAAGTGTTTGAGCATCTTCAGATAAATGCTAATACACCAGGAAAGTGGATTCAGCATCCGAGTATCTGACAGAAAAGCATGTCCTCCTTAGCCAGGTCTCTCTCTACCACACAGGGAGGCTGTTCTTCGGCAAGCTCAGAGAAAGAACACAGGGGAGAGTGAACTAAGACTTCAAGACACAACACAGATCCTTTTCCCTGCTTACTTTCTCTTTCTTCTTACTTGAGCAAAGTTAAAATGAAGCTTCCTTGCTGAGCGTGTTTTTCCGAAGTATTAGCTAACGTGGTCAGTAATTGGGATACATTTGTCCGTGTTAAAACTCACAAATTCAAAAAGTGGCTGAGTTCAAACTAAAATAAGTGTGATATATAAAGGTCTTTAGTGATCTTTAACCCAGACCATAATTAGACTCTCTGGAATATGGAAAAACCAGAACAATTCAATAAACTCACATTGTGGTGGAAAGTCCATTGGCATTCCATATTCCAGCAGATTATGCCTGGGTGGGCTCTTCGTTTCTCTGCTTCTTGAATTCTCTGTTTTACTAATGACCTCTGTGCTCATTAGAAGCTGTTAGCACATTACAATGGCATTTATGAAGCACCAAAGGGGTGTATATTTGTCTTGTATTTACTCCTTCATTCCTGAGACTAATGCTCAGGTTTTCCTTCACGCGGGTTCTCTTTCCAGCTCACTCTGGTGTTTTGGAAACAGCACAATCAAGGCCAGCTTCCAGGAGTACGACTTGTGCAGTCACATAGCACTCCATGCTCAGAGGACCCCACACTTGGAAGGACCCCACACTCGGAAGGGCCCCACACTCGGAAGGGCCCCACACTTAGTTTACTATGTTCTGCTGTCATTGTCTTGAAATCCCTAATAATTTTTGAACAAAGAGCCACATTTTCATTTTGCACTTGGCCCTGCCAACTTTATGTAGCTAGGACTGAACACAGTACGTGGGGTTTCAGATTTCAGATTTGATCCCCGTTGTTGTATGTTTCTTAACCTCTCTCAACTTCATCTTCCTCAGTTGTTAAATACAGGAAGAATAGTATTCTGTATCACAGAATTGTCCTAAGAATTAAATGAGCTAGAAAAACATGCCAGTGCCTGGGACGTGGTTCTAGTAACTAACCCTTATTAATTGCTTACTCTGTGTGAGGCACTGTGCCTGACAGTTTACAAAGAGTAGCTCACATATTCCTCGCAACAGCCAGCCCACCTCCATCATCAGCCAGCACCCCTGCTTTGCACTCATAGATTTTTCATAGCCAGTGTCTGTTCCCATTGGTCCAGCATCCCTTCCGGTTGGTCAGCATCTGTGATCATAGCACTGCTCTCAGTGCTCTGTGTGGTCAGTAGTGGTTTGTAAACGAGGGAACTGAGGCACAAACATATTGAGTAACTTGCTCAAGTCCACACAGCTTGTAAGTGGATCATTTTAACTACTTATGTCGTAACCGTTAGTAAAGGGCAGAGACTCCAGTAGAAGTGAGGTCTTTACATTTGAAATTTAGTGGGGCGCCTGGGTCGTGATCTCATGGTTTGTGAGTTCGAGCCCCACGTCAGGCTCTGTGCTGACAACTCAGAGCCTGGAGCCTGCTTCGGATTCTTGTCTCTCTCTCTCCGTCTGCCCTTCCCCCGCTCAGGCTCTATCTCTGTCTCTCACAGATAAATAAACATTAAAAGGTTTTTTTTTTTTTAATTTGCAATTTAGTGTTCTTTCCTCTGACCCTCAAGTCTCTCTACCCCCAAGGAATTAATAGTCAAATGATGGTGATAAGACACATGTAAACTTGGCTATTGCATAAGATCATGTGTTCCGACCTGCCCACCTCCACCTGCCAAACACATGTACTCTCAGGTAACAGGAAATCCAGATGTATGTGCGTGTGTGTGTGAAAAAAAAATTTTTTTTTAATTTTTTACTTAAAAATAACTGTAGACTGGGGCGCCTAGGTGGCTCAGCCAATTAAGCATCTGACTCTTGATTTCAGCTCAGGTCATGATCTCACCAACTGTGGGGCTCTGTGCTGACACTATACAACCTGCTTGGGATTCTTACTCTCTCCTGTCCCTCTCTCTGCCCCTCATCTGCTGGTGCTCACTTTTTCTCTCTCAAAATAAATAAACAAACTTAAAAAATAAATAATTTTACACTTGCAGAAAAGCTGTAAACATAGTAAAGAGTTTATATGTACCCTTCACCCAGCTTTCCTTGATATTTATGACTTCTAGGGTATTAATTAAACAGTAGTGCTTATTCAAAGTTCAGCTGTTTTTCTCATAATGTGCTTTTTCTGTTCCAGGATCCAGTCTAGGATCCCACAATGCTTTTAGTGGTTATGTTTCTTTAGCTTCCTCTACTCTGCAGCCATTGCTCAGTCTTTGCTTATCTTTCCCAGTCTTGACAGTCGGGATGATTACCGATATATTATTCCATACAGCGTCTCTCAATTTGTGTTTGATGTTTCCTTATGGTTAAGTTGAGATTATGCATTTTTGGCTCGAGTATCATACAAGTGGTGTTGTGTTCTTCACCCCTGTGCGTCACGTTAGGGGTACATGATGTCCATATTCTTATTGCTGGTGATCTCCACTTACATTGCTTGGTTAAGGTGGTGGCTGCTGTATTTTTCTACTGTAAATGTACCATTTTTTTCCGTCTGTATGTGATAAATATTTTGGGGAAATACTTTGAGGCTACATAAATGTCCTGTTTCTTCTTAAACTTTCGTCCACCGATTTTACATCCATCAAGGGAACATGCCTACAATAATTATCACTGTGATATTGGCCTAATGGTGACTTTGTGTTCCCCTCATTCATTCTACTTTTATTAGTTAGAATTCTTCCATAAGGAAAAGCTGTCCCTTTTCCCTCATTTACGTATTTATTCTATCATATGGATATTTATTTTATGAGTTATAATCCAATACTATCATTATTATTTTGTTGCTCAAATTGTTTGGATTTGGCCATTGGGAGTTCCTTCAGCTTGGCTGTTATGTGCATTTGACTTGCCCCCATCCCTTTTTGAGCACTTCTTTATTTTCTGGTACTGGTGCTCCAGGCTCCTGTTGTATTTTCCTTGCCCCAGCTCTGGAATCAATCACTTCTGCAAGGAGCCCTGGTTCTTTTTATCTGAGAATACATATCTTGGCGTTAAAATATAGAAAATGAATTCAAATATCTGAAGAACACTGTGGGGGCACATTTGGCCCATAGTCTTTCACCTTGTGACATCTGATGCAGGGGGTCAGTTAGTGACCAAGAAGGAGAAAGGCTGGGATCAGGATGAGAAAAGCCTTGAATGTCCAAAGAAAAGTTTGGAATTCATGCAGCCAGCAATGGGACATGGGACACTATGCACAGGTTTTGAGTAGAAGTGAAATATGTTTAAAAACGTGTCTGGGGGAGGTAAACAGGAAGATTTAAAAATAGAACTTTCTATGGGGCGCCTGGGTGGCGCAGTCGGTTAAGCGTCCGACTTCAGCCAGGTCACGATCTCGCGGTCCGTGAGTTCGAGCCCCGCGTCGGGCTCTGGGCTGATGGCTCAGAGCCTGGAGCCTGTTTCCGATTCTGTGTCTCCCTCTCTCTCTGCCCCTCCCCTGTTCATGCTCTGTCTCTCTCTGTCCCAAAAATAAATAAACGTTGAAAAAAAAATAAAAAAAAAATAGAACTTTCTAGAAGTAGGAAGTTGAGTCAATGAAACAAAGGTATAAAAGTCTACATTAGGGACTTCTCTCTGCTATTCCCCCATGCTGGAGGGTCTTTCTCCTGTTCTCTGCCAACTTAAATCCTCCTTACCTCTCAAGGCCTCCTTCTCCAGAAAGTCTTTCCTGACCCCCCTCCCAGAATTGATCCTTCTTCCTCTGTGTATCCCTGGCCCAGATTGGTTTGTAATTTCCCTCTACATGCATTTCATTCTGCTATGTATGCTGGTGCTCTGTTTGAATGCTGGTTTCACCCACTTAATTACTATTTGCTGACAGGAATGGCCTTAGTCGTCTTTATCTCTTCCCAGTGCTTAACACAGTTCCACTCACATAGGATAGATGCTCAACTCAGAACTCAGTTGGTTATAGGAACTATTTATAATTCACTCTGAGATGTTGGATAAATGAAAACAAAGTGCCAGTATATGTAAATGTCTTCGAAGTCATACAATTTTTCAGTTGAAATTATTTCACTCCCTGACAAATCATTCCAGCCTGATGTGTGAGGCAGTACAAGTGTTTGAAAGCACGACAGTAAGAGCATAAAACACACACACACACACACACACACACACACACTTTCTGAGCCCACAGATTAAGTCTGTTCTTAAGATGAATACTGGTCAGATCTACACTCAATGTTGAAGGAGTTTCATAATAAAGGGATTTTCCTTACAGAGAAGACAAGAGCTGTCTTGAAAAGTCCATTTGGAAGGTACCTCTTAGGGCTATATGAAGCCTTTGAAAGCATGAAAGGAATACCTTCCCTTTTTGAGTGAGAACATTCCTAAAGGCCTTGATAGAAGTGAACTCTGTGATAATCGTGTTTCCTCTTTAGAGTTGTGCTATGACATGATTAAAATCTATGCTTCAACCACATAAAATCAAATTTCATCCTCCTAAAATGTAGAGAATTGATAATAGTCAGTAAAGCAATCACCCTACAGAAAATAGGTTCTGTGGTATTCGTCAAGGAGACAGCATGAAGGCTCGCAGCCTCTGCAGCCTCCGTTCCCAGGCTCCTGCCAGATTTGCCAGCCTCTCTTCTGGTAGCAGATACCTCTGTGACAGCTGGCACCTTGAGTCTAGAAGGGAGGAAGAGGGAAAAAAAAGGAAAGAGATGTGAGAGAGGAAGGAAGGCTGCAAAGATAGCAGCTATTGACTCTTTGTCCACCAGGCGGCACCTGCCGGCTAGCACAGCACCAGTAGGAGAGGCAGGTCTATAGGGGAAGGGCAGGTCTAAGAGATGCAGAGCGAGGAAAATGCCAAAGGAACAAGAGTACAGAAGTAAGTCCTGTGAAGAGAGTAGGCCTCAGCAATATGGGGACTGGGGGGGGGGGGGCACAGGAGGTAATTCAAAAGAAGCATAATGAAGGATCAAACCCAAGAGGTGGGGTGGGATAACATTTTGTCAGACTCACCAAGGTTCCCTCATCCTGTTCCTTGTTGCAATGACTTCCCCTCTCCCCTGCTCCCTAAGTCAGCTGTGTTCATTTTAGATCAGGAGCTCCTTTATTTTGGATGAGGAGTGCCATTCATTGGCCCCAGAGAAGAGAACAGATGGGAAAGAACAAAGAAGTCGACTTTCTGCTTTTGTAGGTTTAAATACATGTTCTAAACCTTAGCAGAGTCCATAGCTTTGAGGGAAGAGGTTTCTTCATTACTCTGAGCTGAGGTCCTAGCATAGACAATAGATTTTTAAGAATATGGTACTGAAAGACAGTCCAGGCAGCATGGCACAGGGCAACACAGAAGGATGGAAACAAAAGAGGACCTTTACAGTCCTCAGACTCTCCTGCACACACAGGAGGAAATTTGCTTTGTTCCTGGGAATGTCAAAGAGGTGATAGAGAGGAGGGTCATTGGATCTGAAGGAGCTATCATTTGGGATGAGGGGTACGCAAAGTGTATGGGGTTGATAACCTGATGCCAGAGAGGGACTGAAGACACTGGGGCTATGACCAGCGGCCATATGGTACAATGTCCGATGACCAGATGGCACAAGTTACATCTCAGTGAACACCAAACCACACCGAAGGCCAGCCTCCCCTTCCCTTTGCTAGAAGTCTTAGCCCTCCTCAATTTAGAATGTCCATGGAGGAAGGGGGAGGGGGCAGGGACTGAAATACACTAAGTTTGTAAAGTTAGAGAAAAATAAAGTGATTTATGTCTTAGCATACTTGGTAACTTGGATTTAAAAATTTTTACCTGCTACATAATTAGGAAGCTAATTAATATTAATATATCAAACCTACCCTGAATGAGGTTAGTTCTATGTCTGAGTTCAGATTTCTGGGAGCATCAAAGACAGAAGAAATCTCTTGAAGGGAAGTAGAGCCTTCTCTTTCTATTCTTTTGTTTTGTTTTGGTTTGGTTTTTTTTTTTTTTTTTGCATATTCCAGCTATGTTACAAAAAAAAAAAAGGTATAGGCCCCCCACCCTTCACCCCAGGCAATTTTATTTAAAGCAGTTTGCTCCAATGTGTTGGGTTATGACTCATTAGATAAGAACATTTTCTTTAGCTTCGTGTAGATATTAGAAGTCCATATGATCTAAGGTCAAGTCCCAAATGAAAGGAACATAGAGGTGATACAATTATACTGACTTCAGAGCAGATGGCTGTTTTCTGGAGGGAAATGGTGCATAAAACACACAAACAATGAAAGACTTGAGAGAGAAATTCTTCATGGCAGTCGTGACTATAAAATCAACACAAGGCAACTAATTCACAGAGCTGGTGCAATATTGAAAACCATTAAGGAAAACAAGGGGCACCTGCTGCCCTGATGAGGCATCTTGCCTGGAATTGGAGGAGGAAGGGTATGGAATAGGTTGCAGGCATGCCTGTTTCTCGATATAGTACAAATGAATCTCAGTTCACCAACCCAGTTGTAAACAAGGTAAATTTATTTTTCTATTAAGTTAATACAGTTGACTCTTCAACAACACAGTTTGAGCTGCATTGGTCCACTTATATGCAGACTTTGTTCAATAAACAGAGTACAGAACTGTAAATGCATTTTTCTCTTATGATTTTCTCAATAACATTTTCTTTTTTCTAGCATAGTTTATTGTTAGAATATAGTGTTAATACGTATAACATACTGTATATGTTAATTGGCTTTATGTTATCAGTGAAGCTTCTGATCAACAGTAGACTATTAATAGTGAAGTTTTGGGGCACCTGGGTGGCTCAGTTGGTTAAGTGTCTGACTTCAGCTCAGGTTATGATCTCACCATGCCCGAGTTCAAGCCCCGCATCGGGCTTTGTGCTGACAGCTCAGAGCCTGGAGCCTGCTTCAGATTCTGTGTCTCTCTTGCTCTCTGCCCCTCCCCCCACTCTCTCTCACTCTCTCTCTCTCTCCCAAAAATAAATAAACATTAAAAAAATGGTGAAGTTTTTGGAGAGTCAAAAGTTATATGCAGATTCTCTACAGTGTAGGTGTTGGTACCCTTAGCCCCTGTGTTGTTCAAGGGTCAACTGTACTTGCAATGGACTGCTTTCTTCCAAGCATTAGGAATAATTTCCATTATTTCAGGGTTCTTGTCCTTTGTCTGTGATTACCTCTAACTTTGAAGCTTACATAATGCCCATGAATGAAGGTTACAGGTGTGGGGAGCATCTCACTTGAGTTGACATTACTCTTCAATAGCACAACTGCTTAAATGGGATGTGGACACTTACTGGTCCCTATCACAGTAACTTTGGGTCTGGCACTGGGCCAGCTAACTCTCAGGACCCTCTTGGGCACACAGGATAATCCTGATGCTTCCATGCCACTCTGGGACTATAGAAAACTTGGTGGGGCCATCCACAGCTATTTGTCACTCCAGTAGCACTCTTGGGCACAAAAGAATCATTCCACTTCCCCAGCACTCTCCTCCACTGCCCTCACCATTTACAGGTTTACTCTGAGGCCTTTTCAAATTCATCTGCCAAGACAGAGTGGACAGCCAGACTTCAGGGGTCTTGCCTCCTTCTTAGAGTCTACCTGGAAAAGAAAACATAGGTTTCCTCTGGAATCCCATTCCCAGATCCATCTGGAGTTTCTGTCATGGAACATTCTCATTGGTTCACCCCAGGAAATGATCTTTTTCATCTAGAAAAAGGTGCAGACCTTTTTCATCAAGGACTTGTCAACACCCCTAAGCTCTCTGGTCTTCTCCAGTCTTCCTCTGTTTTCCCAGTTGGTGGAAGGGAGTGTGGAGCACTTTAGCCCGGAGGACAGGGAGCAGCAGCATGGATTGGGAAAACTTCTTTGTTATTACTCATTGCTACTCCCACATCTCCCACATTGTACACATTCCAGCCAAGATGTTAAAAACTAAAAAGCTAATAATTGATTCCTTTTGTGTTACTTATTTTATGTGGAGTCATCCCTTCCCTGAGGCAGTGGGAGAGGGATTACAAAGTTAAAGGAGAGGTGAAAAACTATATAGCTATATATTCTAGCCACATGTATACTCTGCTTCTTCAGCTGAGTCCTTACTAAGATCAGTCACAACCCATAATGCATGGTGGGAAGAAATAAAACAACATGGTGTAAGGACTTCCCAGCTGGATTAACAGTGGGGTCAGCTCTGGTGATCTTACCATAGATACTTCGGCTCCTTCTCTTGTCTTATTCATTCTCCTTTATGAGGGCCCAGTTAGTGTACTTTAGAGATTCTCACTCTGTCACACCGAAATGAGTTCAGTCCTTCTCCAGTCTCCCCCTACTCTCCCTCTTCTTTCTCTTTTTCTTCCCACCTCTCCACTTTTCTTACTCTACTCCACTCTCCCCAATGGCAGGTTCAAATGACATGATTCCAGGACCTCTGCAGGAGACTATTGCTTGCTCATGAGTAAAGTGACTGCACATCCTACTTGAATCTTATATCCATTTAGTGCCTGCTTTCACTTTCAGTAGTGTTCAGAATTGAATGATGGATTATATGGTCACTCTAGTCACTAGAGACCAGCTCATTCTCAAAAATATTTGATCTCAGCTGAAAAGAACTGTTTAAATATGAGGATTAAGAAAAAGACACATACTTCAGGTATGCTAGAAGAATCAGGCTTCACCATAAGGTACTAATACACAGAGTGAGATGGTCAAAGAGAAACGTACATTAAGTCCCGCTGGAGTCTACAGGGTTAAGTCAGAGCCAGGGCAGTAGGGGGAGGGAGGAAGGAATCTGGGTTACAGCACTGAGATGGGAAGGTCAGCTGTCAGCAGGCTTGGCGTTGGTGTCTTGCTTTGAGGCAGATGGATCTAGCTGGGAGAGTTGGGGAGGTGGAGTTCGGGTGGGGGCAGGAGAATATAAGGTTGGAGTGTCTTCCAGTCTGAAGCTTTGACAAATATCAGGTCATCCAGGGATGAATCTGGAATGGAAACAAAGAGATCAAGAGAGGTGCTGGCCAATGTGCTATGTCTTCCCAGCTGATAGTGTGGGAGATTTAAGTCAGACTTTGACCTGTTCTTTGACCTGTTCAAGGACTGCCTTTTGTGTGGGTAAAATTTGAGTAGTCCTTCATAAAAGCAAGAACCTTTTATGTAGCGTAAATAATTTCTGGATAAGAACCATTATCTAATCATCATAAACTATTATCTTTATGAAAGAGGGAGAATAACAACAAAAACATGTGCTTGCTTTGGCAGCACACATACTAAAATTGGAACAAAGACAGAAATATGTATTAAAAAACTAGATCTTTCATCCAACACTTATGAACAATGATTGCAATCAATAGCCCTTAATTGAAAACAATAGATTTGAACCAAAATTACAGCAAAATCTGGAATCCTTACTTATGTAGCAGATGTACCTTCATGGTCATGTTTAGTTTTAACTAATTGGGAGATAGCAGTCTGGCAGGGTTCTGAGCGCTAGAAACTTTGAGCTTGGGCTAAAAAAAATTTAGAAAATTCGCAAAGTGAAGAATCAAGAATTTGCTATATATTAAGTTCATTAATCTTTAGTTTAAGGACTATACATAGAAAAAATAATATTGGAGTCACTGAGGAAATTTTCATAGGCATATTAAAAGCAGAGACTCGCTTAGCATATAGGGAGTTTGTTTTGTCTTGTGACACTATTTCCTCTCTTGGCCCATTAAAATATCTTTTGAAGAACAGAATAAGAGTACTTGGTATACATAGCCCACTACCAACAGACATTGTGGGAGTGGCTAGTGTGGCTCTCTTGGGATCTAATTTGGAGTCACCAAGACCCAAGCTAAGTCATGGTCAGATGCCCAATTAAAGACAATATGTCACGAAAATAATCAACACTTTTAGAACCTGGCCAAAATACATTTCTTTTTATAGGTTTTTTTTTTTTTAACACAAAGGTAATTCTAGATAGAAATGGAAAAGAAAAGAAAAAGAAACTATGAGATAGTAGTTCTTAAACTCTGAGCATAAAAATTTAGATAAGTGTAAGAATCACAGAGGCCCTTGTCAAAAATGCACAGCCCTAGAGCACAAATATATGGAAGTTAAATAACATGCTACTAAACAATGAACGGGTCAACCAAGAAATCAAAGAATAAATAAAAAATTACATGGAAACAAGTGAAAATGAAAACACAATGATAAAAAATCTTTAAGATGTAACAAAAGTGGTTTCTAAGAGGGAAGTTTTTAGCAATACGAGCCTATCTCAAGAAGCAAGAAAAATGTCAAATAAATAACCTAACCTGACACTTACAGGAGCTAGAAAAAGAACAACACACAAAACTCCAAGCTAGCAGAAGGAAGGAAATAATAAAGATTAGAGCAGAAATAAATGATATAGAAACTAAAAAAACAATAGAACAGATCAGTGAAACCAGGAGGTAGTTCTTTGAAAAGATCCACAATGATAAACCTCTATTCAGACTCATAAAAAAGGGGACTCAAATAAATAAAATCACAGATAAAAGAGGAGAAAACAACCAACACCACAGAAATACAAACAATTGTAAGAGAATATTATGAAAAATTATATGTCAACAAATTGGACAACCAGTTTGGTTGGAAATGGATAAATTCCTAGAAACATATACCTACCAAAACTAAAGCATGAAGAAATAGAAAATCTGAACACGGATTACCAGCAATGAAATCGAATCAGTAATCAAAAAACTCAACAAACAAAAGTCCAGGACCAGATGGCTTCATAGGCAAATTCTACCAAAGATTTAAAGATGAGTTAGTACATATTCTCAAACTATTCCAGAAAATAGAGGAGGAAGGAAAACTTCCAAATTCATTCTATGAGGCCAGGATTACTCTGATACAAAACCAGATAAAGACTGTACAAAAAAGAGAACTACAGACCAATATCTTTGATGAACATAGATGTAAAAATCCTCAACAAAATACTAGCAAACCAAATCCAACAATACATTAAAAAAATTATTCACCATGATCAAGTGGGATTTATTCCCAGGATATAAGAGTGGTTTCAATATTCACAAATCAATCAATGTGATACATCACATCAATAAGAGAAAGAATAAGAACCATATGATCATTTCAATAGATGCAGAAAAAACATTTGACAAAGTACAACATTCATTCATGATAAAAACTCTCAACAAAGTAGGTCTAGAGGGAACATACCTCAACATAATAAAGGCCATAAATGAAAAACCCACGGTGAACATCATCTTCAATGGGGAAAACTGAGAGCTTTTCCCCTAAGTTCAGGAAGAAGACAAGGATGTCCACTCTCACCACTTTTATTCAACATAGTACTGGAAGTCCTAGCCACAGCAGTCAGAGAACAAAAAGAAATAAAAGACATCCAATTGGTAAAGAAGAAGTAAAGCTTCCACTATTTGCAGATGACATGATACTATATATAGAAATAAAAGACATCCAATTGGTAAAGAAGAAGTAAAGCTTCCACTATTTGCAGATGACATGATACTATATATAGAAAACTCAAAAGACTCCACACACACACACACACACACACACACACACACACACACACACAAACCTGCTAGAACTGATAAACAAATTCAGTAAATACCAGGATGCAAAATCAATGTACAGATATCTGTTGCATTTCTATACACTAATAATGAAGCAGTGGAAAGTGAAGAAAATAATTTCATTTACAATTGCACCAAAAGTAATAAAATAAGAATAAACTTAACCATAGAGGTGAGAAGCCTATATTCTGAAAACTACAAAACACTGATAAAAGATATTGAAGATGACACAAGGAAATGGAAAGAAATTCCATGCTCATGGATTAGAAGAACAAATATTGTTAAAATGTCTATACTACCCAAAGCATTTAATGCAACCTCTATCAAAATACCAACAACATTTTTCACAGAACTGGAAAAACAACCCTAAAATGTGTATGGAACCACAAAAGACCCCAAACAGGCAAAGCAATTTGAAAAAGAAAAAAACGAAACTTGAGGAATCAAAATTCCAGACTTCAAGTTACATTACAAAGCTATAGTAATCAATACAGTATGGTACTGACACAAAAAAAGACACATAGGTCAATGTAACAGAATAGAAAACTCAGAAATGAATCCACAATTACATGGCCAATTAATCTTCCACAAAGGAGGAAAGACTATACAACGGGAAAAGAGTCTCTTCAACAAATGGTGAAAACTGGACAGCTACATACAAAAGGATGAAACTGGACCACTTTCTTATACCATACACAAAAATAAACTCAAAATTGATTAAAGACCTAAATGTGAGACCTGAAACCATAAAAGTCCTAAAAGAGAGCACAGGCAATAATTTCTCTGACATCAGCTGTAGCAATTTTTTTCTAGATGTATCTCCTGAGGTAAGGGAAACAAAAGCAAAAATAAACTACTGGAACTACATCAAAATAAAAATCTTTTGTACAGTAAAGGAAACAGTCAACAAAACTAAAAGGCAATCTCTTTAATGAGAGAAGTTATTTGCAAAAGATATATCCAATAAGGGATTAATATACAACATATATAAAGTACCGATACAATGCAACACTCAAAAAAAAAAAAAACAATTAAAAAATGAACAGAGGACATGAACAGACAGTTCTGCAAAGAAGACATCCAGATGGTCAAAAGACACTTGAGAAGATGCTCAACATCACTTATCATCAGGGAAACGGAAAAATCAGAACTACAATGAGATATCACTTCATACCTGTTAGAATGGCTATTCTCAAAGACACATGGGGCACCTGGGTGGCTCAGTCAGTTAAGTGTCTGACTCTTGTTTTCAGCTCCAGTCATGATCTCATGGTCATGATATTAAGCCCAATGTTGGGCTCCATGCTGGGCATGGAGCCTGCTTAAGATTCTTTTTCTCCTCTCCCTCTGCCCCTCCCCTTCTAGTGCTCACTTGCTCTCTCTCTCAAAAAAAATTTTTTTCTTATTAAAAAAAACACAAGAAACAAGTGTTGGTGAGGATGTGGAAGAAAAGGAACCCTCATTTACTGTTGATGGGAAGGCAAGCTGGTGCTGCCACTGTTGAAAACAGTATGGAAGTTCCTCTCACAATTAAAAACAGAACTTCCTTATACCAGTAATTGAACTACTGCATATGTAAAAAATATGAGAATGCTAATTCAGAAGGATACATGCACCCCTATGTTTGTTGCAGCCTTATTTAGCCTTATTTAGCCTTAGTGAGGTTGGCCCAGGTGTCCTCTGATGGATGAATGGATGGAGAGGATGTGATGTATATATATATATATATGTATGTATATGTATATATGTATGTATGTATATATGTACATATATATGTACATATATATACACACACATACATATACATATATATGGTATATATATGTGTGTATATATATATATATGTGTGTGTGTAATGGAATATTATTCCATTATTCCAGTGTGTGTGTGTGTGTGTGTGTGTGTGTGTAATGGAATATTATTCAACCATAAAGAAGAGTAAAATCTTGCCATTTGCAGGTTCATGAATGAAGCTAGAGAGTATAATGCTAAGTGAAGTAAGTCTGTCAGAGAGGGACAAATACCATATGATTTAACTCATATATGGTATTTAAGAAACAAGACAAACAAGCAAAGAGAAAAAATGGAGAGACAAAGAAATAGACTCTGCACTATCGAGAATAAACTGCTTCCAGGCAGGAGGGGGGTGGGGAATGGATGAAATGGGTGATGGGGATTAAGGAGTGCACTTATGATGAGCACTGAGTGATGTATGGAATTGTTGAACCACTGTATGGCACACCTGAAGATGATATAACACTATACGTTAACTCTACTGGAATTAAAATTTAAAACTTAATAAAAAAAAGTAAGGAGAAAATGTTGTTAAGGTACTAAAATATAAAGTTTCTTTTCTTCCAAGGTCTTTCTTCCGCTTAATAAGCATCCTGTCATCATGCTTATTATTTGTTATTTAACATTGTTCTAAGTAGAGAAAAATTAAAAATTTAAATTATAAAAAAAAAAGCACCTTTCTGGGCCTTGCTTGCAGAGATTCTGATTCAGTGGGTCTGTGGTAGGTCCCAGGAATCTGGGCATGATGCGGGTGTTATAGCGGTTATGCAGATTGGGTGCCAATGCAAACTCCTGTGGTTTGGGGCTGGAGGGGAGAGAGGGGCTGTTGAAACCTCGGGACTTATGGGCCAATGCCACCATGGCTGTGCCCTACCAGACAGCTGGGCAGTAGCCAAGGCCAAGGCCACATTGTCCACCTTAACGAATTAACTAGTTTTGAGCTACGTGAGCAGCAGCAGTGGTATTGTCCACATAGAGGTTTATCAGAGAAGGAAAAAAAAAGCTCATGACCCCAAGATAGCACCCTTCACCCCAGAAGTAAGAAAATATCCTACATAGACAAACATCAACAGATTTAGCTGGATCTGAGCCCTTCATTAAAGTTAGTCTTGCTTCTCTCTCCCACATTCTTCCCAGGTGAGCCTAATTCATTATCTAGTTCCTTTAAGCCAGAGGCTTTTATATTCAGCGCTGAGTGCTAGATCTCTTTGGGTGAGTGAAGACAGCACAGTGTTAGATCCTGTTTATTTTATGATTTTACATATAAAGAGTAGGCAGCCAGAAACACAAATGATCTGTTTTGTTTTCCTGTTCTCTTCCTTCCAACAGAATTCACGTTAAAGCTAGAACAATATTATTTTAAAAATCACCAAGTAGTGGGCATAAGTGACAGGTAATGTGAAGTGGCATAAATGCCTCCACCAACACGTACACAGGCCACATGGCATGCATATAACACATCACATCACACACCTTCAAACTAGCCTATATATCTTTTAAAAATACACTCTTTTTTTCTCGCACACATTTTCTTATTCTCTCATTTCCAACTTTGGTATGGAGTCCACTTTTTGATTTGGTCAGAACCTTAAGGATCTTTCTGTGGAAGATCAGACCTAATCCTATGGGATGCTGCTAATGCAGGACCTCGGGAAAGGAAAGGTCTCCACATGAACAAAAGAGAAGCAAGTTGTGGATTAGTGAGCCACACTCTGCAGATGGACTTTGTGGACTTACTGAAAGGAGGTTCAGGCTGAGAAACTTGGAATATCCAAATTGGCTAAACAAACATCAGTTTGTCTACCAAAGCGCCTCCAGATTACAAGTGAGTAAAATCGAGTTGTCTTGGGATCTGAGTTATTTGGCTCTAAACTTGGCCAGCAGTACCATTAACTATTGATCTGTTAATTTATGATGGTTTAGAACAAGACTTTGATGGAAGCTGCTAGAGCCTTGACCAGAAAGTCAATAAGTCTTTTATAAAACAACCTTACCCATGTATTATACATATGCTCATTGGCAAGGCTTCATCTGGGGCATTTCTCAGTCGGGCTTCAATTCACCGACTATTCAAAATATTGAAAGCCTCCTATGAAACACAAGCCGTTTAAATTTCTAATTATCTGACCATTACACATTACCTTAATACTGATGACTCAGTACTCTGTGACTCTGTAATGTGCTAATAAAAAGGGAGTATGAAACATTTTCATATGTTCCCTTTTCTGGGAGATGAATCACAGACTCTTGCTCCAGTGCTTGTGTTCAAAGTGTATTTCAAAGCCAGAGTAATTGAAAACATTTCTCTGTATGGAAGAGCTAAAGAAAATGTTCTCATGCTAGAATGAAACATCGGTGAGCCGTATGGAACAGGGCATGGGGAGCCACAGTGGCTCAAAACTGGAAAAGGCAGGACCAAGCAAAGATAAGTGCTCTCTATGCTCCTGTACAGTAGGTCCTCGATACTGAGTGTTCTCTCTTAACCTTTCCTTCCCCTTCACAAGTCTGACTTTTCTTTTACCCGTAAGACTCCTGTCTCCTTCTTGAGAGACAGTTTTCCCCAAAGTCTAGTTTGGTCTAAACAAACAATCCTGAAAGATTGACTTCCATCATTACCATATTTTGGACAGAAGTCCATCTCATTGAACTGAGGACACTTGCAAGTTGAAGGAGTATTTGTATGAAAATGAGCAACAGGCTTCCTTGGACATCTCTAGGCTCAGTTCCAACGTGACCTTAACTGTTCCCTCTATGCTACACCCTGCTCAGTCCGGCCTGTAAACCATCCTCCTCCAAAAACCACTGATCTTTGAAAAATCTTTCCAGATCACTTAGGAAAAGACAATGCAAATTATAGGGGCGCCTGGGTGGCTCAGTAGATTAAGTATCCAGCTCTTGATTTTGGCTCAGGTCATGATCTCACAGCTTGTGGGATCCAGCTCTGACAGTGTGGAGCCTGCTTGGGATTCTCTCTCTCTCCCTCTCTCTCTGCCCGCCCCTGTTTTCATGCACATGTGTTCTCTCTTTCTCTAAATAAGTAAGTAAATAAGTAAATAAATAAATAAGACAATGCAAAATTTTCACAAATATATGAATAAACATGTAATCTCATCAGTAAAGAACAGCAAATTCAAACAAAATTAAGATGATTATGTGTGAGTGAATTAATTTGGGAAGGTTTTTTTAAAATTTTTTTTTACATTTATTTATTTTTGAGAGACAGAGACGGAGCACAAGCAGGGGAGGGGCAGAGAGAGAATGAGACATAGAACCCGAAGCAGGCTCCAGGCTCTGAGCTGTCAGCACAGAGCCTGATGCGGGGCTCAAAGTCACACACCATGAGATCATGACCTGAGCCAAAGTCGGCCGCTTAACTGACTGAGCCACCCAGGTGCCCTGGGAAAGGTTTTTAATAAATACATTGCTGGTGTTCCAGTTAGAATGCTTTTAGGCTGCAGTAAACAGAACAACCAAACCAAACTTCTTAAACAATACGTATAATATATTTATTTCACTTGAAAAGCAGTCCCCAACATGGGTGTCTCCTAGGTTGATTAACTCAGAAATTCAACAGCATTATCAAGCTCCCATCCTTCACTGGTAGACTTAACTTCACACGTAGATTTGATAGTGCTCAGTGAAAGAAGGGAGACTGTTGCTTCCTTGTCTCTTTTTAAGAGTGAAAAAAAATTATGAAATTTTAATTATGAAATTAAGAATGAAAAAAAAATTACCTTCCATCTCCTCTCATTAGCCAGGACTGGGTCACATGCCCACCTCCAAGCAAATCACAGGCAAGAGAAGTGAGAGTACCGAGATTGGTTTGGACTAATCCAGAGTTAGTCCCACAGGAAGCATGGAGGTCTAAAAAAACCAAAGCTCCATCAACAGGGATAAAAGAGAAAATAATGGCTTTGGAGTAGGCAACCCATGGTCTGCTCTAGCTGCCAAGGATATAGTGGGACAGGCCACACACATGGCTGATAGGAGTTCTGGAAGTTAATTTGACACCATATATCAAGAGGCTTAGAGGCGTCCATACCCTTTGACATAGTAATTTCACTTCTAGGACCAAAGCCTATGGAAAGTATACCTAAACACAGAAAATGCATTATGCTCAAAGATGTTCACTGTAGTATCCACTATAATGGAAAAAAAGAAAGAAAAACAAAACAGTTTAAGGGCCCAACAATAAAGAAACCATAATGTAATTACATTCTTTTTTTAAAAAAAAAATTGTTTTTCAGCATTTATTTTTATTTTTGGGACAGAGAGAGACAGAGCATGAACGGGGGAGGGGCAGAGAGAGGGAGACACAGAATCCGAAACAGGCTCCAGGCTCCGAGCCATCAGCCCAGATGCCTGACGCGGGGCTCGAACTCACAGACCACGAGATCGTGACCTGGCTGAAGTTGGACGCTTAACCGACTGCGCCACCCAGGTGCCCCTGTAGTTACATCCTTTTAATGGACTACTTGTAAGCATTTTTAAATGGTGTTTACAAAGAGTTTTAAAGACCATGGGGAGATGTTCATATTACAGAGTTAAATGAGAAAAGCAGAATGTCAAATTATATATATAACTCTGTCCAGGTAAATATTAACAGAAACTATCCCCTCAACATCCACTATGAGCTAAGAACTTACACACCATCTTCAATCCTTTCAACAACGCTGAAAGGTAGGTGTTCTTAAGCCCAGTTTGCAAATGAGGCAACCAAGGCTCAGAGACGTTTAGTACATTTCCCAGAATTTCTCAGCTGGTAGATCAGAAATTTGAGCCTAGGTCCCTCTGGCTGTTTGAACTGCAGCCTTACAATTTAGGAGCCACACCCTTTCTTTCCCTTTTGTTCTGTTCTCTCTTCCCCACTGTGGATGGATAAGATATTTACGAGTGTAGCTGCAAGAATGAGCACGTTTCAGAGGTATAGATAAACACACAAATACTTAGGGAAATGGAACCGAATAAGGACCATGGGAAATTGGGGGATTTGGGAGGGGGGCAGACAGGAAAAGAGGGAAAGGAAGAAAGAAGGATACCTGGAGTGACTGTACTAAGAATTGGAACGTGGCTGTTCACCAGACCAGCCAGAATTCTTTGATTTCCTTTTTAGCTGGAATTGTTCTCCAAGTGCCTCATTTAGCACTTGCTGCCATAGATGATCCATACCAATTCACCAAGATGCTCTTTCAGGTCCAAGATGCTTCTCTAGAGGTTGGATCCTAGTCTAATTATATGCTAACCAGAAATCTCTCCAACCATGGCTGGTCAGATCAGAAGGAGTGGGTGCACATGTGATCATAGGAATAAAGGTAGTGATTGATACATCTGTGAAAGATGGGGTGGAGAGCCAATATGTTGGTGATCACACATTATTTCCCTTAGAGCAATACCCATGGCCCCAAGCAGGAGGTATACTTGCAACTAATAAATGAAAATTATCGAATTAAGGAGGAAGAAAGAGGAAAGCCAATCCTCTGGCCATCTGCTTCTGTTGTTTTTCATATCCATGCTATCTCTGTTAACCTGTATTTACATTGGAGCCCTGTTATGCACATTGGCCAAAGACACAATCCATTGTTGTAGAATTGATTTAAATATAGATAAGCTTTATTTTAGCATTTATGCAATGACCAGGAGAACCCTCCATCAGGCCTCAGTGCTGCATTTTCACTACCATTTCCATATTGGAGTTGAAAGTCCAGCTGTCATGGTGTGAGGGTTATAGAATGATTAGCATCTCCAGGTCCCCTGGCTCCCTTGTTTGTTTGAGAAATGCAAGAATAAAACAACCATGCAAGAATAATGAGCATCACATCTGATTTCAGAAAGCCCATTAAAATAACAAATCAGAAATGTCTTCAATAAAAATCACTGGAGATAAGAATCACACAAAGACTGGTTCTTTTGTAGGGAACAATGTATACTGTTGTGGGGTTTTTTTTTTTTTTTTATGAAATTTATTGTCACATTGTTTTCCATACAACACCCAGTGCTCATCCCAAAAGGTGTCCTCCTCAATACCCATCATCCAGCCTCCTCTCCCTTGTTGTGGGTTTTTTAAGGCTGAGATTTTTTTTTTCAACGTTTATTTATTTTTGGGACAGAGAGAGACAGAGCATGAATGGGGGAGGGGCAGAGAGAGGGAGACACAGAATCAGAAACAGGCTCCAGGCTCTGAGCCATCAGCCCAGAGCCCGACGCGGGGCTCGAACTCACGGACCGCGAGATTGTGACCTGGCTGAAGTCGGATGCTTAACCGACTGTGCCACCCAGGCGCCCCAAAGCTGAGATTTTAAAAGCTAATTTTCTCTTTCATTTAATATTGTTTAGGCTTATTTACTATGTCTGATATTTCATGTCTAAAAATGCATTAAAATGGGAAGAGAAGAAATCCTTGTATGGCAAAATCATCCTTCTGGAAATTTTTATGTGATATGTCTGTGCAGATTTCCCCATGCGACCCTGATCACCTGAGTCATATGCCAGAGAGCACTTTATCTCCAAAGGCTTTAATCATCACCCAGACATCATGAGAAATAACAATACCTCAAGGGCTTCCTCCTGCAAGTCCAAAGGAAAAATAATCTGGGGCTTAGGAAAGAGATTATTTCTAGGCTCCCAACCTTAGAGATGTTCCTGTGCTTGAGAGCAACCCTAGAGAAAGTATGGCCAGGATGGAGACCAGGGGCTTATTGAGCGAGGTGGTGACCAGAAGAGCTGGAGGCACATAAAGCCAGAGAGTAAGGGCAAACCAGGCTTGAGGAACGTGCCAAAGGAGAAAAGGGGAGGCCAGCTTTGCCTTCAGACTTAAGCAGGGCATGTTTAGGGCCAAGAGTACGAGACAAGGCTAACAGGTCAAGAATCTCTGGGAAATCACAGTGATGGGGGGCAAGAGAGGTGGGGAAAGGTGAGAATGAATCCCAAGGGTTCGGGGATGGGTTCTCCAAAGCTCTTTCTTGTTGTATGTCAGCTACAAAGAGTGTGAATGAGTCCCACTGATTTAAAAGCTTGTCTTCTAGGAGACCTTTAAAATCACATACTAACGGCCAAGTGCTGGGTACTCAGCATAGATGATGTTCCAGAGAAGACTGAAATTGGCTATCCTCATCTAGAAGTTGTCATATTTATCCTTATGCTTTTAGTCTCCCTGATATAGCTCTGAAATTGAAGCGTGTGGGTAAAAGAGCTTTGATAACAGAAGATAGCAGTGAGCGGAAGCATATTTAGGGCCTAAGATGACTAAGTATTCTGTCAATTCTTGCCTATGTAAATTGTCACCATGGATGACGTTTTTGACATTTCCACTTCAGAAAGATATGCTGCCATAAATGACTGCCATTCCTTATGGGTCGCTGGCTATGAGGAAAGTGGACTTGCCAGGCGTGCAATCCAAGATCCGGGGCCATTCTGCAAAGGGTAGAGGCCAGAGGGCACTATCCCAGTTTGTGGGATCTGTTGAAATAAACCATGAGGTCTGCCCTGACAATACATGGGTTAATAGACACATACAGACAAAGGAAGGCTGGGAAGCAGGGAGGCAAGATTTTACTACCCACCACGAGAGTTACCCTTGACTTCAATTTTCCTCACTCTGCCCAGAAGACACCTGCCATTGCTGTTCAAGTCCCCCTCTATCCATACTTGCCCCTGAGGAGAGTTTATCTCTGCTAGACAAGTTCTTCTGACACTTTTTTATGTTGGATTGGAATAGTAGGAAAAGCCCTCAAAGGTAGGAGGGTTATAAGGACTAGCAAGAGGCATAGTAACTACACACAATAAGGAGCTGGGAAAGTGGCAAAGAGAGAGACAGTGAAAGTTTCATGGGTGGAGATCAAGGTGTTTCTGATTTTGCTTTGTCAGTGGGGTCTTAGCTGAAAAAGTTCTCTAGAGTCTGGAGTGCTGCAGCATTGAGAAAATGAGCAAGGAGTGGGGTTGTCACTTGGGTCTTCTTTGATTCCCTTTAAGAGATTCACATAAACAATAAAAATTCCTTCTCGGGCAGAGCTTCTTTTAAAATGTGTCCTTTCTCTGAGACCAGACCACATGGATCAGAGCTTCAGTAGGGTTAGGAATCCATAATGAGGAGACCTGGTCATGTTCCAGGTAGTGACAAATTGATCTTAGCCAAGTCACTGGAATCTCTGAGCCTCATTTTTCTCATTCGTAAAATGGAGGGGTTAGACAGGGCCAAGATTTTTAAATTATGTTCTGCAAGAACTCGATAAACATCTGGGGGAAAAATGTGTTTTAAATATGTTTTGGAAACAATGGGTTAAACATATTTAAAACAGCTAGCTACCTCAAGGGCCTCGAAAAGCCTTTGAAATTTAGCCAGTGTGATTTGGGAATTCCCATTAACGTTGCCCGAATTTAATTGTTGTTATGGGCTAAATTGTGCCTCTTGCCAAATTCATACGGTTGAAGTCCTAACCCCAGTGACCTCACAGTGTGACTGTAGGATCTTAGAGGTAGGGTCTTTAAAGAGGTGAGGTTGAAATGAGGTCTTCAGAGTGGGCCCTGATCCAATATGGCTGGTGTCTTTAAAAGAAGAGGCCATTAGAACACAGGCACCACACAGAGGGAAGACGATGTGAAGAGATAGAGAAAGATGGCTGTCTGCAAGTCAAAGAGTGAGGCCCTAGAAGGACCAGCCTTGCTGACACCTCAGTCCCAGACTTCTAGTATGTAGAACTGTGAGAAAATACCACCCAGTCTGTGGTACTTGGTTACGGTGGCCCTAAAAAATTAACACAGTTATGGGACACGTTCTCCATCACATTCTCTTCTCAGGATTTCTCAGATTACACTTTGGGCAAATGCTCAACTACACGTTCTTTAATTTTTTTTTTTAGCTCTAAAATGCCATGATATTATGACAAATCATATCAATCAATAGAACACATAATGTAACTGATTAGTTAAGAAAAATTATATCCTGGGAAATCAGAAAAGTTAGAGCTTGGTGTCACCTGGGTTATTAGTTAGGCTCCACAAAAAGGCAGAAAAGAGGGTCTGAAGGAGAGCAGGGAGGGCTACAGAGGATTCTGGTGGGAGTCACTAATTCTCCCAGAGATGTTGAATTCACTTGCCTTTGGAGTGGCCAGAATGATCATGTGTATTCTGCTTTTAAGTCCTAGTGTGAGGGCTGCCTGAATGATTCAGTTGGTTAAACATCCAACTCTTGATTTCGGCTCAGGTCACAATTTCATCGTTTGTGAGTTCAAGCCCTGCATCAGGCCCAGTGCTCACTGTGCAGAGCCTGCTTATGATTCTCGCTCTCTCCCTCTCTCTCTCTGCCTCTCCCCCCCTGCTTCTGCTCTCTCTCTGTCTCTCTCTCTCTCAAAAATAAGTAAATAAACTTAAAAAAAAATCCTAATGTGAGGTTTAAGGCCATGTGTTTCTTCCTGGGATGGTGGTTATCAGGTGAAGGAGCCTGTATCTTATAGTTTCAGGGGCTGTGCCACCAATACCTTCGTCCATAGAATAACAA
This sequence comes from Herpailurus yagouaroundi, assembly GCF_014898765.1. Classification (NCBI taxonomy): domain Eukaryota; kingdom Metazoa; phylum Chordata; class Mammalia; order Carnivora; family Felidae; genus Herpailurus; species Herpailurus yagouaroundi. The sequence continues at coordinate 32,775,955 of NW_024412396.1, read as the reverse complement.
AAGGTGAGCAGTGAGTAGGACATCATTTGAGATGCTGCAAAAGCAGCAGAGAGGGTGTTTGAGAGAGAGAGAGAGAGAGAGAGAGAGAGATGAATTCCTACACCTTCTCTCCGTAGGCAGCTGTGGGTACTATCTTCATGTTTTGAAAATGTACCACAGAAATAGGAGACCCAGGAACATTGGAATCTCTAGAGTCCAAAATCAAACCTTCATAAGATGACCAATGTAAGTGGATTGTAGTGACGTTCATTCCCTGAGGGACACTATGGCTTTGTACTGGCATATCTAGAGAACCAGAGTTACACGAAAAAACAAAAATCTGGGCGGAGGTTTTGTGTGATGCTTTATGCACTTCCTCCTGGGGTTTCTTTCGCTTTTTAGGGGCTGATTAGAGGCCACTCCACCAGAATAGATAAGGCAGATCCCTGAGCTGTCACCGAGCAGTTTCCACTTACTGAAATGCTTCTTATCAAAAGTAATTTTTTTAAAGCATGTACTATATAGTTTCTTAGTTGTAAAATCTCGTCAGATAACTAGACACGATTACTCTCTCTTCATTTGCTCCGTGGAAAGATCTCATTTCGAGCACGCTGAGGGGCTCGCTGAGCCTACCAGCACATCAGATACTGTACCCCCATCGTGCGCTGCCTTGCAAACGCATGCCCTTAGAAAAGGACAGCGATTCTGTAACAACATTAAAACAGCAGCTGAGGAGCAAAGCCCCGTGGCCGAGACTCGCCCAACCAGATTGCACTGCTATTTTTATCCTCCGAGCTGAGCGTATTGACGGAATACGGAATTACTTTTGTGATTAAACGTGGCCAAAAACCTTGCAAGTGTTAATCTCTGGAAATCTGTTACAAATTGGATGGCAAGCACCAGCAAACTGCTAGTTTTTAGGTCTAAAAATAATTCTCGGTGCTCTTGTGTGTAAGTAATGCTGCAGGAAGAAAAGAAATTCTACTTCACTGGCTGGAGTGGTTTGGTTTTTAGCAATGAATTCCTCAGTTCCTAAATAGAGCAGCATGTATGATTTTCCAAAAGCCCCCAGATGGAGAGCAAGTCAGGTACTGAGTGGGTGGGCAGAGGCCCTGGCCATTCTTTGCATTTAAAAATTCTGCATTCCTCTGGAACCTGAACTACTCTGACACCACTTTCTGGAGGATCCATGTGATTGCGGTGGGAGTAGAGTGAGATGAACACAAATGTGGTGGGTGGTTCACTGACCTGGTAGCCTTGTTGGAACCAGGGGTGAATGCATTGGCCATATAAAGGCAGCACTGGCTCCATTTCTTCTCACTGTGTCCCTTTGGAGTTAAGGGTCTTTTTGTTCGGTCACAGAAGGGGATGGAGTTTCCATCAGAGTCCATGTGGGGTGGCTGGTACCAAACCAGCTGAGGCATAGTTATCTCAGGATGCTAGTGGGACAGCAGTCTTTCGACCATCCAAATGCAGGCACTTTGCAAACACCTTCCAGGTCACTCACACCAGGGTTCGGTCCCAGATTAACTCCCCAGACCCCACTAAGGAGCCCAGCCACAGGTTGGCAGTTTCCTTTCTCCTTGAGTCAAGACCCTAGACCCTGTCTTGGCCATTGATGTTCTTCCTCTTTTAGCCACAGCTACTGTGCCTGGTCCATACTCTGGGTCTCTATTCTATTTTGACAGCATTCTCCAGTTCTGGACCTGCATTAGCTTCCTGAATTACACTTGAAAACTTGCCTGAGCTTCGTCAGCTTTCTCTCCCTGGAGTTGGGCCCTGTCTTTTCCCTCTCCTGCCAGGGATCCTGTTTCATTCTGGACAGACTCTCTTAGGCCATAAGAATGAGGCCCTTCACTGCCTATAGGGTTCTGTTGCCAGGCCTGATTGATCAGATCACATCTCCAAGAAAGCAGTTTCTTTCCAGTATAGCATGGTGGTAAAAGCAAGGGCTTTGTAGATGTTCTGTCTTTCCTGTATTAAATGTATCTTACAGCTTCCAACTAGTTGACAAAGGCAAGCTTTTCTTTAGAGTTCCAGCTAACAAATGCATAAAGAATAGCGGAATTATAAAATAACCATTTTGGAACATCCAGTGAAGCAATGGGTCTATTCTAGACAATGATGAATGACTGCTCGAAGCATTAGGTAAAATCTTGATGGGGAATTTTATAACGGATGGATTAAGTTGACAACACCGGATTTGACTTATAGATTGTAGAGGCATTAATGGAAAGACAGGCAGACATTATGAGCTTTCCCATTGGATTCAGTGGGAAGTCATAGCCCCACCTATGAGGTATCCTTTAAAAAAAAAAATTGAGGGGCGCCTGGGTGGCGCAGTCGGTTAAGCGTCCGACTTCAGCCAGGTCACGATTTCGTGGTCCGTGAGTTCGAGCCCCACGTCGGGCTCTGGGCTGATGGCTCGGAGCCTGGAGCCTGTTTCCGATTCTGTGTCTCCCTCTCTCTCTGCCCCTCCCCTGTTCATGCTCTGTCTCTTTCTGTCCCAAAAATAAATAAACGTTGAAAAAAAAAAAAAAAAGAAAAAAAATTGAATTCGAATCTAATCAAGGCTTTAGATGTAAATACTAGTTTACAAAATTATGGGAGATAGAAGAATATGTTAAATAACATGTGGATGTATCAGCCAAATCTAGATTATGAGATTTTACCATAGGGTAAATGACCCAGCTTCTTTCTTTTTTAAGTTTATTTATTTATTTTGAGAGAGAGAGAGAGAGAGAGAGAACCCCAAGCAAGCTGTGCACTGTCAGCACAGAGCCCGCTGCAGGGCTCAATCTCACAAACTGTGAGATCATGACTTGAGCTGAAGTTGGACGTTTAACCAACTAAGCCACCCCGGCACCCCTGACCCAGCTGCTTAAAATTTAAAAGGGGGTTAACTGTTATAGAGCTAAAAAGACTTAATACCCTATCAACCAAATGGAACATATGGGTTAAAGTGCTTCATAAATGGCCAAATCATGAAATATTTGGTATTATTACTATGACTATTGCCCTACATCCCAGTTCTAGTTCTTTAAGTCTGGGAAATCCATCGTTAAAATAAACTTCAAAAATTATATACTTTATTTTCCAAGGCTTATGTCTAGAATATTTTGAAGATTCTTAGACGTATGAGGAAAACGCAATTTCCTAATGGGCAAGGAGAAGTCATGAGAAACAGGTACAGGTGCACTTGGCCTGTATCATTCAGCAAAGGCAAAACTGAAAGTCTAGCTAGATCATAAGATCTAAACCTTCAGACACTTTTTAAAACCCTCTGATCACAGAAAGATTTGGCATGACCACATACACACACCCATATGTACTCACTTTAAACAGTATGACAATGTTATATGCTTATATATGTACACACATATGTTGACAAAATTTACTAACATATGTTCATATATATGCATACCTTTTAGCTATGTGTAGATAATAAACCTTTTTATTTTTATTTATCCCAAGTAAAATCTTACATAGTAAAATACTGGCTCTGGGATACTCCTGGGAATAAATTCATCCGGATATTTGAAGACTTGCAAATAAATCAAGATTTTATGTCTTCGATTTCCAATTTTGTTTTTTGTCTTTCTGGATGGTAACCCTTTAAAAATGTGCTTTGCTCTTCCCCGTACTGTAAAACAAGAATTCCAAACATTTCCTTGGTACCTTGGAGCTGTCCTTCTACACATGATAATGCTAGAATGTAATATATGTCCTTGGCATTCATTCAAGGAATTTGAGGTGTTGGCCGTTTTCCAATATTTGAAGTGACCTCAGCTCACTGTGTTCTTTGAATTCTTATTTCTACATTGTACGGTGTTTATTTCTACTCCTGTGTTTCAACTTGCATCAGTAGTTGCTACCTGGCCATCCCTTTCAATTGCTCGTTCCAATCTGTTTTATAACCAGATAATCAAGCTCATTGATTTGTGGGCAAAGTGAGAGTAGAGAGGCTCTCTGCTCAGCACCTAAGAGATCCATTTGTAGGTAAAGTGCATGACCTCGAGAACCTGGACTTTGTGAATATTACTTTGCTGCTGAGGCCTCTTTTGCTGCCTATCAAGTCCTTAGCTATGGTTCACAGAAGTGAAAGAGTCTGCCAAAAAAATGATTGCTCAGAAACACAAGATAAAAATGTATCCTTGGAGTGTACTTGAGTTGGAGGCTTCCATTAACTCCTTTCCAGGAAAACACAGCATATTCCCAGGGAAAAGTGCATGTCGCTTTTTCATAAATTCACAATGAACCTCTATAACACTATTATTTTGAGACCCACCAACTCAGATATAAAAACACCCTTTTAAGTGAAAACAGATTTAATATCTTTCTTAGATCTTATCTGAATACATTCATTGCACTTACCAGGCCCCTGACCAAAGGACATTTACAATGACTACGTTTAGGGCTCTTCCACATGCAAATACCTGGCAGGAATATGAGCATTTAATACTCATGGATGATTTTCTGATTAAACAGAATTTTCTTGGCCCAACTGGAGTGACGCTCAGGTATAGTTAGGTACTCCTGTGAAATTGGTTTTTATGAAGCATCTGGTTGAAGTCTATTATGCTAACCCTCTTACCCTGCAAGAATCCCACTTTCCTTTCTTCCTCAATTGTATGATTCAACACAGGTCCCCAGTATGATACCACATGACATCCCCAAGCCCAACCACTTTCAATTAGATCTCAGTTACCCTCAGGTCTTCCAGACTAGATAAATAGCTTAAGTGCTTGGAAAAAACAACCAGAACCCTTCAGGTGCCTTCCATAATATCCACTAGTGATTTCTGCTGCATCAGACTTTAGTGCACGTCCCAATTACAATGGGTTTACCTTGCTCCTTGCAATCTGAAGTGGAATGTCTGTGATTTTAGTGTGTGCACAGAGCGATGGATGCCTGGCTTAAAAGCACCAGCTAGGTAATCCCTAGGCTTTTCTGAGCTCAGCAGCACAAATGCACACAGAATCATGAGTGCATTACTGCAGGAACAAAGCATTTCCATCTAAAATGAGATGCCCATTAGCACAACCTTCCAGCACTCTCTCATCTCCACAAGACTGAAAAATCACAGGAGGAAGCTAAGCTGATTTGATGAGACTGAAATTCCTTTTAATTATGGTAAATAACCTAGCTGCTATTAGTACTTGAGTCAAACAAATGTATAATAGCCACCATTCACAAGCTCTTTCTCATAAAATGGCAAATGTCTTTATAGCAATAAACTGTTCCTGACCTGGGAAAATAGAAATTCTCAAAACATCTTCTTCATCATTGGCTCACCTCTGGGATATTCTGCTTTTACTCATACTTTTAATAAAGTTATCAGTGAGGGTGGGTTGTGGAAATATGAAAATTTGAACAGCTTCCTATTTTCAGAGTCAAGAGTGTTCCCATTATTTCAGTTTTCAAAAGAATTTGCAGGCTCCCATTTACCTGACTGTATATATCATACAAAGTTAACTGAATTTACTTTTTAAGATCTATAGAAAACTCAGAGCTGGTAGAGTGATTTGAGGAATTTAAGTTACCTCATTCAGAGTACCTTGGTTAATGAGATCAAGGCAAAAGTTTGCCCTTGGTGAAACCAGTGTCCATCATTCTGACCCATTCATCTTGAAAGCATATACTCTATTGCTGGTGGACCAGTCGTAGGAGTACCTTTGAATATTAAGAGCTGAACAGTCTATATGAGTTTGGGCCAATTTCAGATGGAGAATAAGAGACAACGAAGTATAGAGGTTAAGCCCATAGGTCTTGGAGTCTGATATTCCTGGGTTCAAATCCAGCTCTATCACCTATTGGTTGGGTGAACTTTGGTGTGGTACTTAACTTCTGTGAGCCTCATTTGCTTCATCTGTAAAATGGAAATGATAATAGTGTACATGAGTTTAATGCAGAAAGACATTCCAGGTATCTTAAGCAGAAATAGATCTAATACAGGGAAATAGTGCCTACCAAATCATAGAGTGGACTGGTAGAGCAGAAGTCTAGGGAGACCCCAATGAACCATAGACTTCAAGGGCATACCACCCTTGCAGAAGTCCAGAGGCCAGGAGGATGCTATGCTGCAGGCATTGCTGCTTCTCTTCCCCGTAGAGCTGGTGAGCAGACCCTGAAATGTGAAATCCTCTGTGGCAGACATATCCATCTGGCCTTATCTGTTAGCACCAACAATAGCAGGCAAATAGTCACCACCTCACTTCTACCTTCCGGATCGTGGGCTATTATTTCTCACAGGTACAATTTTCTTGCTTCCAGAGCCCTAGCTTCAAGGAAATCTAATAAATGTAGTTTCTAGATTTCTTACACCAGCAGTATAGGAAGGGACATGTAAAGTGATGTGCATGATATTAAATGGCAATAGGCCATCCCCAGCACACCTACCTCCCTGAGTTGTTAAAAGGATTATATGAGACAATATGGACAGAGCGCTTAGCATAGTGCTTGGAACAGAGAAAGCACCCAGTATTTATATAGCTGTTTGTGTTTATATTGTTGTTATATCATTGACATTGAGGCAACCCCTGAGCATGAAATGCCCCTTATCACACAGTTCTTCCCTACCAGCGGGATTTCTCCCTTCTTGGACAACTTTTCCAACATCAGTTCCTTGATGCTCAAAGCTCTATCTCAAAGCCATGTCATTATTTTCCTGGTGCCAGTGTTCCTCAAGTTTTTCTCAATTCCCAGTTTTACCCTATCTTTATTCCATAACATACCCCCTGCTGTATTCTTTTGTCCTTTACCAAAATTCCCAGTTTTACCCTGTCTTTATTCCATAACATACCCCCTGCTGTATTCTTTTGTCCTTTACCAATAGGGTCCAAAGTGTTACCAACTAATCAAACAAGCACTGTGCCTCTTGAAAATTCAAATTAGTATGCTTGTAGTGTTGAGAGAATTTTGCATCCATAAAACAAGAATATGCTGCTATTGAAAAGGAACAAAGACCGAACAACAAATATTCTAAGAAATTTAAAATATTATTACTAAAAATAATTTATTAGAAAGTTTGGAAGGATATCACATGGAACACAGTCATTATCCAGAGAAATGTAAGAGAGGAGAATAAATGATAAGCATGGCAGGTTAGTCTAGGAATTCCAATATTCCACTAATAAGAGTTTAAGAAAGATCTAACACAAAGTTAGGGAGATAGTTATTTTTTAAAACAATACAAGAAATTTCTCCAGAGTTTGGGGCACCTGGGTGGCTCGGTTGGTTGGGCATCTGACTTTGGCTCAGGCCATGATCTCACAGCTTGTGAGTTCGATACCTGCATCAGGCTCTGTACTGACAGCTCAGAGCCTGGAGCCTGCTTCAGATTCTGTGCCTCCTTCCCTCTGTGTTCCTCCCCTGCTTGCGCTCTGTCTCTGTCTCTTTCTCTGTCTCTCTCTCTCAAAAATAAATAAAGATTAAAAAAAATTGAAAAAAAAAAAAGAAAATTCCCCAGAGTTTAAGGTTTTTGAGAATTTTCTACCACCAGAACACTGCCATCTTGGACTGAGCAAGAGAGGATGGAATGAAGGTTGCCAGGCTCCCATACTGTAACGTTCAGTGCCTTGTGAATTTACTTTATAATGTTAGTATTTCTTTGATAACCAGCTAAATACGTGTTTTATGGGTTTTTTTACTTTTAAATAAGACAGTTTTTTTTTTAAGTTTATTTTTGAGCGAGACAGAGACAGTGTGAGTGGGGGAGGGGCAGGGAGAGGGAGAGAGAGAGAGAATCCTAAGCAGGTTCCTCACTGTCACTGCAGAGCTTGATACTGGGCTTGAACTCATGAACCTCATCATGACCTGAGCCAAAACCAAGAGTCAGACGCTTAATGGACTGAGCCACCCAAGTGCCCCAAATAAGACCATTTAGAAGAACCCAATGGTATGAGTTTTATTCCTGGGACCCTGAAAGACACCCACCTTTCTCAGGGATTCCACTGACAGGAGGAATGACCCCCAAAGACTAGTAATGTCCCTGTGCCACTTCTGTGGTTTTCCCACCAATCACTGGTGGCTGCCACACAGCTCAGTGGTTTCTCAAGTTGAAGGAAGGCCCCCTTTGCCTGAACTCTCATGCAAGTAAAACCAGCACTTGCCTTCAACCTTGGGTGGCCTGGTTTATAAAAGATTTCCAGTCTTTCTAGATCTTCCAAAAAGACTCTTATTCTTTTAGCTTTAATGTCTCCCTTTAAACAAGTACTGCAACGACTAGACTGAGAAAAAGCACCCTGCATCCCAGCTGACTGTGAACCTGTGTCCCATTACAAGATTAAGGCATTTTAATCTCTCTACTGAATTGTAAATTTTCTGCCAACTGGGCTGCTTGATTAACCAGCACTTACCCCCAATCCTCAACTTCAAGTAGAATAAATTAAGTCCCAGTAGTTCAGCCAGTTAGGCATCTGACTCTTGACTTCAGCTCAGGTTGTGATCTTCGGGTTCATGAATTTGAGCCCCACATAAGGTTCTGTGCTGACAGTGTGGAGCCTGCTTGGGAATCTCGCTCTCTCCCTCTCTCTGTATCTCCCCCACTCTCTCCCTCTCTCTCAAATAAGTAAGTAAACTTAACCCTACCCTGAAAATGCATAACAAATTCCCAGGCCCATGTTTGCCTTAACACCTGTCACTTTTCAAGACCAGTAAGGAGTCGTACCTCTCCAGGAAGCCTGGGTGCTAGGCTCTTGGCCAACTGAACCTCATACTTACTGCATCCTGCAGTTAAGGCTTCACATTTAGTCAAGCCTCAGCCTTGAATAATCTGTATGAAATCAAATGTTAAAGGGTTGCTTGGGGAGAGACTGAGATCTAGAATTATTGTACTGACGGCCCCAAAGGATGCTATACCCAACACCACTTGCTTGGCATGGCACATTGGCTAAGGACTTAGATTCTGGGAAGACAGTCCTGAGTTTAAATTCTTGCCTGCCATTTTCAAGCTATGAGATTTTGCGGGAGTCACATAGCCTCTCTGAGCCTCATTTTCCCCATCTGTGTAGGTAGGGGGGCTACTAATAGCATCTATTTCATGAATTCGTTATGAGGACTAAATGGAATGATGTTTATATATGCACCAAAAGTGGCAGGCATATATTCATTGAAAGTTAGCTTTTAATACCAACAATGTTATTTTTGTTATTACAATTGGCATACTGATTAATCAGATTTACTAAATTGCCCAGGAGAGAGAAGTGAGTGCATAAGCCACTATTAGAAATAGGGAGAGTTAAATCCAAAAATTGATCCCTTCAGTGGGGAAAACACCTCAACACAGATGGTTTGGAAAGAGCACTTTGTTATTTGGATCACACCCAACTTTCCATAATCACAACGACTTTGCATGGGTCATGACAAGGACATCCCAAATGGAAATCAAGAAGGACCAGATCTAGCAAAAGCCACAGGAGATAGCTCATTGCAAGGAAAGGCCCCTTGAGGGGTTAACCATCCTGGGGGCAGAGCAAAGGCAGATTCCCAAGCAGCTATTTTTATCTTGTGTTTTGAGCATCTGACTCAAGCTGGGTAAATGGGCTCATTTTCTCACTTGGAAAGTTTTCAAAACACCAAAAGGATTTGGTCAAGAGGGAAATATACTCACTCCAGCCAAATCTTTTTCAGTGGTCAAAAAACAAAAAAAAACAAACAAAAAAAAAAACCAGCAAAAAATTAATCACAAATCTGCTTCAGGCAATATATGAATCTGTTCAGGGGAAGTTGTCATGTGTTTATCAGTAGCAGACAGCAGCTTCCTGCAACCAACAGCAGCTGTCACCCTGCAAAAGGACATCTTTCCATTTTCATGAGGAGTAGTGAAATTTTTAAGGGAACGCAAATGACAAAATATTTGACTGCATTTATCTGCCTTTTGGCTATTTTTACCCCTGTGCCATGCAAATGCCTTCCAGACTTCCCTGACAACATCTTACTTTTTATCCAAGTCTTTGCTTAGCAGCCAATGCACATGTCTTGTCATTTACATTTTACAGATGGAGAAGCTGAGACCCTGAAATGTAAGTGACATGAACATAGTAGGGTCAGGCAGAGCTAGAAGCCACATCACAATTGGCTGAAAACCACCCAAGTCCCAAAGGAGGGACAATAGTCATCATGTTCCTCCCCTGGGAAATGGGAAAGAATACCAATTCTATGAATGCCACCTGGGAGCAGGTCAAAGTGGTTAATATGGGGACCTAGAAAAATGTAGGGCCTGATTAATGCTTTTTTCCCCAGTGAAGAACATGTGCAACACAGCATCATCTGCTCGCAATATAAAGATTTTGTTTTGTTTTTTCTTTAATGTTTATTTATTTTTTTGAGAGAGAGAGAGAGAGAAGGAGTGCACACGAGAGTAGCAGATTGAGAGGAAGGAGAGAGTCCCGAGCAGGCTCCAAGCTGTCAGCACAGAGCCTGATGCAGCCCTCGAACCCATGAACCATGAGATCATGACCTGAGCTGAAATCAAAAGTTGGGTGCTTAGCCGACTGAACCACCCAGGTACCCCCCAGATTTTGTTTTCTATGAGAGACCGTGTTTATTGGTGCAGCTTATGCCTCATAATTCCTTTTCATGTATTCATAATGTGAATAGTGTTTCTACATATTTCTGCTGGGCTGTGGAGTTCTTTCCTCATCCAGACTTACCATAATTATTTTGTTAAAGTACCTGAACCCATTCATTTCTTCACTGATGCCATACTGAGGCCCTGGTATGGGGCCATAGGGCCGGGGACCTGGGAACACAAAGAAGAAATAGTCTCAGTTCCTGCCATCAAGGGATTCAGAGTCCTCTGGTGATAAACCGGTATGGAAACAAGTAGGTAGATTTGTAAAGAAATATGCTAGAGACTGTGGAAGTAATCGTCTCTGATGGGCAAAGAAAGGCTTTCCTCTTTCCTGGGAACCGTTGGTTGTGTCTTTTTGACCTCTCACCTCTGCCCTGCCCATGCAGCCCTGTTCTCCTTTAGTGTTGACATTTCCTCTCACATCTCCCTTGCTCCCTCCAACATCCCTGAAAGGTATTATTTCATGGCACAGAGGACAGTTCCATGTATAGAGTACGGACTTTCCCAGATGTCTTGCTCACGAGAAGTTTTTTCATAGAGTAAATCAATGCTAATTCTGTAAAGCAAAGCAACATTAATTTTTTTTTTCCTGGAGCACATTTCAAAGATTATGATCTATGAAGAATACTAAAATGAGAACGGATCCCTGGGCCTGGCTTGTTACTAATTTTTATTCATCTGATTTATAGAGGTGATAGGCAAGACAATGTCCTCCTCATCTCTGGATTGAGGATATGCTGACAGCTCCATCCATCAAGCAAGCTGTCAGAGCACAACACTTCACAGAAGTTGTTAAACAGAGGTCCAGCTGGTTAACACTTCTAGGAGATGAGAAGGAAGAATGTTAACCTTAGTGGCCATAGAAAAGTATTTCACTCACTCAGCAGGGAAATGGACATAGCAGTCAAGTCTTCAGTCAGAGGTATTAGAATTTCAAGACAAATTTTAACCATATGTCTGTATTTCTGCTTTCTTTGTGATGCTGGAATCAATCCTTGCTGGAAACATATTGATAAATAATCAGCCAGCAATGGCAATCTTCACTGAAACTTGCATCCATCTTCGTTAGTAAATTAGACAATTTTTTTTTTAACATTTATTTATTTTGAGAGAGACAGAGACAGAATGCAAGTGGGTTAGGGGCAGAGAGAGAGGGAGACACAGAATCTGAAGCAGGCTCCAGGCTCTGAGCTGTCAGCACAGAGCCCAACGTGGGGCTTGAACTCAGAAGCTGTAAGATCATGACCTGAGCTGAAGTTGGACGCTCAACCGACTGAGCCACCCAGGTGCCCCATCTTTGTTAGTAAATTTAAAGACTATTGATGTCTATAAATACAGGGCGGAGCAAATAGAGAAGACGTAATTCCAAGTTAACAGTGACACTGGTTCACTGAAGAGCTGGATTGCAATGGGATGCCTTTAACAATTAGAGGCACAAGGGAAGGACGGTGGCCATTTACATGATCACGTTAATAGTTTGGTTGGTGACCAGTTTATGTTAGCTTAAAGAATTCTAAGCCCATGCAAAACACCAAAAGGACATCTTTTAGCTGCTAGGTTTAATGTATTTTCTTTCTTTTCTTTCAACACTTTTCAGCAGGTTTAGATCCTTCAGGGTTTTAGATCATCTAAGTTCCTCAAGGACAGAGAGAGATTTCACAAAGGCATGAGAGAGACTCACAGAATGACCTCTTATGAAATCTGGTTCAGGGAAACAGCCTACCTGAACAGCCTCCTATATTCAGTCTCCAGTGGTCTTCAAGATCCTTGCCGTGCTTGGGGCTGGAGAATAACTTCTAAAATGGGACCAATGAAAAAGTAATACAAAAGGCCCCTGAAGCAAGTGGCACTGCAGTCCTTGGCAATTTGAGCTTTGAGGGCACTCTTCAATGATGGCCTCTTCATCGCTCTAACCAAAATACTGTGATTTCCCCTCGATTGTCTTTTCAGTGCTCTGTGGTGGGGTGGGGGGAGACAGAGATTTTTAACAATCCCCTCCTAACTTCTAAAGAGAAAGCGTCCTAAAGAGGACCCCCTAGTTGCTGAGGGAAGATGGCACTGTTGGACGGACTCAGGCAGGAGGATGCATTGTTAGGGAAGGCACCTGACTCTTCTGCACAATAGGAGGAAGAAACAGACAGGGAAAAAAAAATGGTGGGGAGTAGGGAGGACAGAGAGGAGAAGCAGACAGCTAAGGTGGAGATTTTGATGAAGTCTGTGAGCATGTATGATATCATCTCCATCTTCCCATGAAACAGCCTGTAAAGTTAACATCAGCAACAACTCCAGCAATTCTGTTGAGTGCTGGAGGGAGGGGAAGAATGGAATATGAGGAGGGGTTCAGTCTTCAAGAAAGTGTCTTGAGTGTTCAAGGACTGCCTAAAGGGCTGAGTTTGGACTGGACAACATAAGCGTGGTTAGCAAAGGTGAGGGATAACACTCCACTTGGGTCTATTGCTGCAGCCAAAGAGATGGGGACACTCTCCAGGTGAGTTATGGAGAGACAACACAAAGAACCTGGAGAAATGACATCTTCAACCAACCCACGTACCCTGCCATAGATCTGAGAACAAAATGCCCTCTTAGGCTGAAAGTAAAAGTTCATGGGTTTCACTGGAAGTGTATCTTCTTGATAAGAAGCTGTTTTAAGGCCACCAGATGTTTGGGTGCCACATGACTCTGAGTGTGACTCAGCCCAGATATTTGCTTTGTGGTTCTCTAAGGATCTATGGATCCTGGACCATAAACACTAGAATCACCGGCGAGCTTGGTAGAAATCCCAGTTCTCAGGCCACACTCAGATCTGCTGAACCAGACGCTTGGAAGAGAGAGCCCAGTAATTTGGTTAAATGAGTCCTCCAGGTGGTCCTGACATTTGAGAACAACTGATCTTTGCAAGGATTCTCAATGTTGATGGCACCTGAACCCCCAATAGAGCTTGTCAAATACAGAATCACAGAATCCCTGGCATAGACACCAGGGATTTTGACTGTATAGGCCTGGAGTAAGCCTGGCACCCTATGTTTAACAAGCCCTGCAGATGATCCGGGAGCTTAGCCAAATTTGAGAACCACTAGAACAACAGATTAAGAAGAAGCTGAGTCCTATAGTCTGAAATTATTAGCCAATGTTGCTAGCCAATTAAACAACTTATTGAAACAACTGAGGCCCTCCCAGATAGGTGAGGGAGCTTAATTAATGCTCCTTATTAATACAGAGTGTCTTGTAGCTGACAGAAAGGAAGTTTTGGAGATCGTACACAGGGAAGAATTCTTCATTCATAAGCCCAAAGCTCCACCCAAAAGAACTCGAGTATCTGTGGAATGACTGGGGCCCCGGGGAGTGACCCAAAGACTCATTTATGTTTTGCATGGTGGCAACTGTCATCCAAGTGTCCCACCCAGGTAGAACGAAGCACTGGGCTTCTCCAGGCAGGATCTAGCATTCAGGTGCCCCATGAGCAGTCTTCAGAATCACCTTGGAGCCTTTTACAAATGCACATTCAGATTCCTAGGCCCCACTCCAGTTTGCTGAATTAATTTGTGGGATTGGGGACTGAAAGTCTAAATTCTTTATGAGTACTTTAGGTGTCTCTCACACACATTCAGGTTTGAGAACCACTGATCACCAAGTCTAGAAAAATGGGTAGATAAATAGGCTGGTTAGCATCACTGACATTCCAGTAAAACATGGGGAGAATCAGAGAAGTTCCAGGACCAAAAGTGGTGTGGCCTTGATGGAGAAGCAAAGAGGATCCTTGTGTCACATTCCCACCTCAGGAAAGTAAAAAAGTCATTGATTGTGAGTGAGGTCACTTATGAATAGTTGGTTTCCCCATGTAGACCAGGCATTAAGGTTTGAGATATGTACTATGTAGTATTCTAAGTATATTAAACTTAATATATCTCTGCAGTAAGAGTGCTTGTCTGGTATTTAAAATATTCCCAAGAGTGCTGGGAATGTGAGGAAATACCTAGCTAGCAATGTGCCATAAAATTTTCTGGGGAAATTGTTCTGATGTGGCTATAAGATTTCCCATAATATTTAACTTCCTCATTTCTTGTTCTTTTCGTTAATCCCATTTTTCTTGTGGTGCCCAGTTGAAAAACGCCTTAGGCAATTAAAAAGAAGTGGGTGAGTGCCTGTTTGTTTTGGAGACAGCAAAGAAGGGGTGCAGTTAGAGAAGTTGGAAAGCCCACCTTCCATTCTGCATGGGGGAGGCTTGTGGGGGTCAGGAAGGAGCACTGGGGAAAGGAAAGCCCACCCAGTCTCTGGCCCCTAGAAGTGCCAAATGGGAGAAACTGTCTAAGCATCCCATTGCTCTCTCCACTGGGTCCTTCCTAAAAACTGGGCTGGCAGATCCAAAATTTAAATTTCTAACACCAGTTACACTATTCTAACAGTGGGTGTTGGAATACACATGCCTGTCGGGATCCAAGGTTTCAGAAGTAACCAGACACCTTACGTATTTTTTCCCTAAATATTTGCACATCTGCTTCTATAGTACAGACTTGTAACGTCTTTTTAAAAATCTGCTTTCCCCCGAGTTCAACTTCATTAGAAGTCAGCTGGCTTTCTGACTAGCATTTCAGACCCTTGATTATTACACCAAAATCCATTAAACACATAAAATCTCTTATTGGAAACTCCAATTAAACCTCAAGTCTCATAAAAGAGAATGGAGTGATTATTGGAAAGTGATCTAATACCATGCAAAGTGTGGGGAATAATAATGCTGGGGATTTACACGGGGCCTTTTGCCCAAGCAACTCAAAGAATTTCCTAACCTCCATCTAGCGGAGTGGGTTTTGATTCCTATTTAGTTCATTATTTGGCCTGGCATATGTCCAGCTTTCTCCTCTTATAAAACAGGGATAAGAATAACCATCCAACCTAACACCTAGAGATAATGGGTCCAAATGTTTTGTACAGTGTCAGGGAACAGTTGTTGTTGCCATAGTAGAAACCAAGGAATAGGTGTTCCTTCACCTTAATCTTCTAGATTTTTTTGTGGTGTGTTCAGGGGGACCACTCAACCTAATAGTGAATTGGTCAGCATCAATGCCCAGTCGAGCAATGGTTCTCACACTTGACTATGCCTAACATCCTCCTGAAGATCCTATTAAAATGCAGATTCGTGGGACCTGCCTCCAGAGAGTTTATTCAACCAGTAATTATGCGTGCTGGACACTGTTAAAGACATAAGGGAAATACAAGTGAACAAGAAGAAGCCCACTCACAGCCTGTCTGCATTTGTAGCAGAAATCCAGGTGACATGGAGACTGAGAGTTACACTCTCCCAATGGCCACACCTTGAGGAGCGGAGTGATAGCACAAGTCAACTAGAGACAAATCTAGTCACTGTCAGGCCAATGGCTATACTGATGGAAACTTCAACACATTTTCACGATCCTATTGTTCTTGTCCACTGGGACCTTGATCACAGTCTTCTGGACTATTTTTACCATTGCTTTTTCATCCCAGTATCACACATCATTTACATTGATTTCTCAAGGGATATCCTTAGCATCAAAGTCTTTAAGGAGAATTGGGAAACCCATCCCTTGTTCCAGGGACTTTGGCAACGGGACAGTCATGAATATGCTGGATTTGACCTCCTAGAACTGGGAGACAATTAATTTGTCTAGTTCCAGCCCAGTCTAAGAGTTTACCTTAAGTGGAAATTAATCTGGGGCTGGACTTAGTCTAAGTCATTTCATTTTCATTTCCCTTTCTATGTTATAACATTTTGAAATGGGGAAAAATAGCTTTTGTTAATGACCCACACTTCCTGTGGAATGAGGGCTCCATTCTGGAAGGCAGTAGATTAATTGCTCTAAGTCCTTTGATGCATCCATACTGAAGATGTATTGGAGCCTTAAAAACTGATCCAGACCAACAGAGCAGATGAAGTACAGAAGCAAAATGGCATTGCACTTAAAAAAATGCTTTTTGTTTGCAATATCCACCTTTAAGAAGACATGTTAATAAACAGAGCTGAATGCTAAAAAATTCATTTCACTCCAGAACACCTCAAGTGCCCAAAGCTGGCAGCAAATCATTCAGTGAGCAAACTAAAGGTAGGGAAAAAAAAAAAAAAAAAAAAAAAAAGCAACAAGGGCAAATAAGATTTTAAGTTAGTGAAGAAAATGAAGAACGAAAAAATACCTAATAGATTCCAGGTTCATTGAAAAATGTATCTAGGGAGATTTCTTAAGTAATATTTCATTTAGTCCATATTTTATCTGTTATTTATGTCCTGCTTCCTTCCTCAAAGGATTTGAGGCTGCTCATTTATTCTGTGTACCTAGTGAGAGATAACATTTTAAGGGAAAAGATCATCTCTTTATCTTTACCTCCTCCTTCCTCTCAAGTCCAACCACTTAGGAATTTCAAGCAGGATAAGGAAAGCACAAAACTTATCCTATAATAAGTTTTCCAACATCCAGTGTAATCTCTGCCGTTTTAATAGCTATTTTCATCAATCTTAGAGATCTTTCCATCTCCAAAAAACTATGAGTCTATATGTCTGTATTATGTTTGCCATTGATGGCACAGGTAAATATCTTGCTTTCTTTGCATTTTTTTTAAGCAACTGAGATTTTTTGTAACAAGTCTGAAATTTGGGGGACAATTTTCCTTTTCCAAATCCTTCAGGGTCTTGTCCTCATGTGTATCTATTTTACGTGGGATTATTTTACTCAATATTATATTGTAAACATTTCCCACACTGTTACACATGTTAACTTTGAAAGTTTAAAAGTTACCGTTTTGAAAGGTTGCATGAGAGTCCACAGAGCTGGTGAGCCATTATAACACAGGAAAAGGAAGGGAGGCATTTGAGCAGATGGCCTTGACACAGTTTACAAAATGAGTCGCGCTACCGTTATTTGTAAGTGCTGGAGTATTTCATATTCCAGGGAGAGAAGTCTGGTACCAAGGAGCTTATTACTCTGAGGGCTGATGTATCAAACATGCACAAGACATGAGCTATCTTGGTCTCAATTTTGTTTCAAAGCCCTTCTTTATTCATTTCTTGCGTCAATATCCTTCAAGGGACAAGTTCTGCAAAAAGCAGAGAGAACAGCTGACATGAAACTACTCACCCCTGCCTTCTTGCCAGTGGCTGGGAGGTGGGGGTTGGGTGCCCTCTGACACCCAACGGCAGACACATGTATCCCACTTCAGTGGAGTCACCGTGGAGAGGGAGTACAGTTTCTGAGGCAGACTGTAGTCGCTATGAGCAAGTACTCTGCGACCCGACTTTGCCTCTGTGTTCTTGTGCCTCCACTGTGCTCATCTGCAAAAATGGGGATATAAGAATGGCACTCACCCCACAGGGTTGTTGTAGGGATTATATAAAGAGCAGGATGTGGCACACATTTAACGCCATATAAGGGTTGATTATTATTTCGTTTTCACTCACTTTTGAAGGAAGGCAGAGAGCACAGCAGAGGTCAAAGTGCCAGGACACTAACTGGACACTAACCATCAAAAATAGCAAAGCACAAAGTGTCCAGAGCAATCTGGGCCCCCGTTTGCCGCATTCACTTGTCTTAAAAGAATTTGAACCTAGAGACAATACTCGAGACTTTGTGTGTGCGTTTTAAGGCCAGAACTAAAGAACAGCTCCTGGAAGTCAAAGTCTAAGTCAACTTCGTGCACAGAGCCTATGTCAACGATGCTGACATTTCATTAGTACTAGACTGTCTCATCACTGTGACTCGTCATCACCTACCACAAGCCAGGACTGTTAGGTGCTTCATAGAACAATATCTAGTCTTCCTAACAACCTTATGGGGTAGGGGTTGTTGTTGTTGTTCCCATTTTACAGATGTTGGAACTTGCAGCTTGAAAGAGCAATTTGCCTAAAGCCAAGTGGACTCTGAACTTGGGATTTAAATGCAGGTTCATATAACTCCCAAGTTTATTCTTTTTCCACTTCACCCACTCCTGCCCAGTGTGATATTTGTACAAAGATGCCTTGAGTCTTGGAGGCTTGCATTGCTGATGAAGTAAACTGGCTAATGCCCACAGCTGCTTTGCTGAGCTATTCAGTGCTTCCCACACATTCCAGGCTAGATGCCAGCCTTCCTGACCCCCACCCCCACCTCCTCATTTCAGACTCAGCCTCTATGCTCCTGACCCTGCCTGCAATGGATCCTCCAACCTATTAATGAAAACGTGTGATGTATAGTTGACACAGAGACCATCATATAAAGCCTGCTGGCCCTGGTCCTGTCTTTCTGCTCCTGCTCTGTTCTGATGTTTGGTGACCTTCTGTCTCAACCTTATCTCCACGGCCCACTCTGGCACCAGAGTCCCTGATTACACTCCTGGAAGTGAGGGTGCACACACCAGCCTCGTGGTGGAAGCTGGGAAAGGGGAAAATGAGAGATTTGCAGGCAATTCATACTGAGCTAGCTGCTTTTCTGGAGTTTCAGGCACAAGAAGCTCTCACCCAAGGCCCATACTGAGATCGCAGGTCAGTGTGAACTGCTGTTTGGGCCCGAGTGGTGTCCCCTCAAAATCCTAACTTCCAGCAGCCCAGGGTGTGGCCTTTTTGGCAACACGGTCATGGCAGATGTAATCAGTTAAGAAGAGGTCATACTGGAGTGGCCCCTAATTCAATGGCTAATATCCTTATAAGAAGGGGAAATCTGGACACAGGCATGCCCCAAGAGATAATGCCATGTGAAGATGAAGTTGAAGGCAGACATGGCCCTAATGAGCGGTCTTCTACAAGTCAACGAGCACCAAAGGTTGCCTGCAAGCCATCAGGAGCTAGAAGAGAAGGATGGAGCAGATTCTTCATCATGGCCTCAGGAGAAACCGACTCTACTGACACCTTAATGTGGACTTCTCACCACCAGGACTGTGCAGAAATAAATCTCAGTGTGTGAGCAACATGCACACCCCCGCCCCCCATTTGTGGCGCTTTGTTGCAACGATCCCGGGAAACTACTAAACTGGAGTCATCTGAAGGCTATGATGAGCCCTGTCACGGGTGAGGTGGGATGCAAAGAGAGGCAAGGCTGTAGGAGCCTTCCTGCACCGGCCAAGGGGCCCCAACCCTGCACTGAGGTTCTTTGGAGACTGTTCCAGGCCATGAACAGCTCACCCTCACAAAACAGCTGATGCACAGGCTGTCTCTGGTGCCTGCCGGGGGAGAGGGAAGAAGTTAGATTTGGGGGCACCTGGATGGTTCAGTAGGTTAAGCGTCCAGCTCTTGATTTTGGCTTGGGTCATCAGCTCACGGTTCGTGAGTTCCAGCCCCACGTCCGGCTCTCTGCTGGCAGCACGGAGCCTGCTTGCGATTCTTTCTCTCTCCCTCTTTCTCTCTGCACTTCCCCTGATGTCTCTCTCTCTCAAAATAAATTAATAAACATGAAAAAAAAAAGAAGTTAGATTTTAAGCCTACTGTTACCTCTAGCATAGGGACACATGATGACTTTCATGGGCCTGAGGCAACTTAATGTTTGTGGGCTTTTTCCTATATTGAAAAAAAGAAAAGCCATGAAAAGTTATTTGACAACCTCATGAGTGTCAAGACAAGTATAATCTATACTGGATCCATCATGATATATTCATTACTATTACATTTATTTTTTCTTCGTATTTAAGAGAAATTAAAATGAAATTATTCTGTGGCCCTAAAAGTGTCATGGGCCCCAGGCACGGTGCCTATCGATAAGTCAGTCCTGCCCCACGGATATAACGTGTGAACCACTGGGGAGTCAGATAACCCCCACCCCCCACCCCCCCCAACCCCCCACCCCCCCTGCCGCCGTGTGCTATTGCCCCAAGAAACAGCTTTGGAAAGATCTCTGAACAAGTGTGTTGTATCTAAGCACTCTGTCTGTCCCTACAAAGTTATGCACTCTTGATACAGGTTGCGTTTCTTGAGTCAAAAAGCCCATAGCTTGCTTACACTTTTCCTTCACCTTAGGATGAATCACAAAACAAATACTCCCAGGCGCAGACAGAGAGCCATGCCACATATTAGCAGCCACCACCTGCAAGTGTGGAGCCATAAATCCACACCCCTCCCTCCAAGGCAGCCGCTGGATGCCGTCAGAACCATACATAAAACATGCCCCTATGTACTGTATTATTGGCCTTCCTGATTTACTGTATATACAGTCTCCAACTTAAATACCAACAGAAGCACCCAAAAATATATTCTCTTGCAGCCCCTGTCTGAAAACCACATTCCCAAATAATGTCTGCTCATTCATCATTTTCTTCCCAGTACCTGAGTGTCATTCTCAGAAATACATCCCTACGGCCGTGCCCCATGAAACTTGTGAGCACAGAGAAGGAAACGCAGAACCTCCAGATTTAAGGCCCAGCCATTTGCAAAGTGAGCATGAGACTAAACCATTTAAAGAGTTGGTATCTGATTCCCCTCTAACGGGGCTTTTACTGGCTTCCCTTCATGTCATATTTGAATCTATCTCACTTTTATGCACACCTCCTAGCAAGAGGAGCAGTGATAACAAATTAAATAAATAAACCCACTCTAAATGGTTCTCCCTAGAAACCGTTATGAAGTGTCTGCATTTATGCAGAATTTCAGGTACTTTCCATGGAAGGCCCAGGAGCACAGATTTCTAGTCAGTGACAATCCACTGGGACACAAGTCTCAGGAGGCAGAAAGCAATCCCCAGTTATAGGTTATCAACTGGGAATGGGAGTAGCATTTGCTTTTGTAGGTTGATCTGGGTTTGAATATCAGCTTTATGACAACTAGACAGATGCCATCTTAGAGTGTCTGAGTCCTCATCTCCCAAATGAAGATAATACCAAGCAGGCCAATGTTGATTGGGAATTTGATCCAGACGCCCTCCTTTCTTTTTTTTAATTTTTTTAACCTTTATTTATTTTTGAGACAGAGAGAGACAGAGCATGAACAGGGGAGGGTCAGAGAGAGGGAGTCTCAGAATCTGAAACAGGCTCCAGGCTCTGAGCTGTCAGCATAAAGCCCGACGCGGGGCTCGAACCCACAGACCGCGAGATCACGACCTGAGCTGAAGTCAGACACTTAACCGACCTAGCCACCCAGGTGCCCCCAGATGCCCTCCTTTCTAACTAGACCCTGATTTTGTTTAGGTAATTACATACCCAGGACCAGCTTCATGGATGTGTGACCTGTACAGGTGCAGAAGGCCTCATGCTCAGAAGGGCTCTGTGCTTGGCTTAATGCTCTGCTATCACCATCTTGAAATTTAAGGGTAGTTTGTGGTTTAGATGGCATATTTAATAATTTAATTTTGAACTTGTTAATTTGTAAATCTGATGAGACCGTGGAGCATGCACTTGAGTGGAGGAAATATAACATGATATGCCGCCTTATTCACATTTCTGTGGTAAATCCACAGAATCATTCCATGGGGTAATTCTTGCTTGTTGGTGGCCTGGTCTGGAGACCAGGTATGCCACTCAAATAAGACCAATGAGAAGCTTCCTAGAGACTTCTGGAAGAATTCAGTCTTCTGCTTCCAGAATTAATTCTGTTTCCATCTTTCTGTCAGAGTAAGGATGAAGCCAAGATACAGAGCAGGGCAAAGTCAATAGAATCACAGAAAAACAGAGAGCTCTAGACTGAGCAACCCAAACGTTGGCCCCCACTGTGGACTTCTAGAAATATGAACCAACCATTTTGCTGTGACTAAATCCCATTTAAGATGGCTTTTCTGTAACTTGATGCTGAAAGCGTACCAGTAAATATCTGTTGACTGAGTAGACAGATGCTTTGAAAAACCAGGCATTGAAACACCAGGAGTCATGGCTGGCATTGGACTGACCAAGGAAAACATGGATCTCAAAGGAGGGTGAATCTGGTAGACAGGTGAAGAGCAGGAAAAGGCTATCCTGGAAGGAAGGGGTACCATGGTGTATGTAAAGACCTGAGGTAGACACACTCAAGGGGGTGGGGAGGGACAGGGAGAGTGGGGACCATGGAGCGACTGCCCTACATTTGAGAGGATCTGTGATTTTCTCAAGGTGGTGCAGTCATTTGCAGGTGGACCCTGTGCTAGCACATGACTCAGAAATGCCTGAGGTGGTGAAGAGATCTGTGACCATGATGTCACAGTAAGACCTTACGAGCTACTTCCTTATCATCTTATTCATGGAAAGGCACTTCACTGGAGTATTAATAGCTCCATTTTAGAGACTAACCACGTGGGTTTGAAACCTCACTAATGGTATATCGTGGGCAAGGGACTTTATCATTCTGTGCCAGATGAATGCATAGTGAAGGTATTAGCAGTATCTCCTTCACGCTTTGCTACGAGATTATGAGGCCGTGTAGTGTTTGGCATTGACAAGTGTTCCGTGGATGTTGGTTATTATTATTAACAGTCCTTTAATTGTCTTACATGGTTCCTTGCTGGGGAGATTTCTTCTGAGGACCATCAACCCACAGGCTCCTACCCACGCTCCTCATCTTTCAATGTTTAGAGACCACCATCCGCAATTACAAACCCCTCTTTCACCCTTTTGGCACCTTCTTCAGCAGCCTCTCAGCTGCAAGAGGAACACCTTCTGGGCCCCGAACTAAGTGTGCTTGTTTCCACTTTTCTGACATTGGGCTGGAGGAGGATGCTGCAGAGGTTCCTTGGACCAGATTCCACCACAGCCAGCCAACCTCTCTGGCTGTACCCAGCAGTCAGGAGAATGCCTTGAGTCCCAGCCCACTTAGAGTTTATAGAGGAAAACATAAAAGTCATATGAGAAATACTTACGTAGCTAATTTAACTTGATTTATAGGGATTTCTCAAGCAAGCAAACATGTATTTTCACTGTCTTCACCATATTGTAGTGCTGTCCCTGTTGGTAATCTGCTTCTGCAGGCCACATGTGGCCATATCTGGTGTTATCTTCACAGACCCCTGTACTCCTTAGCCACAGGATCAGTGAGGACCCTGTTACGTATGGCATCTTTCCTTTAGTTTATTTATTTATCAAGTACTTACTCAATGCCTATTACATGCTGGGTACAATTTGATGATCTGTCTTATACAGTTATCTGCATTCTATATATTATGTATGATATAACAATGCTACACAGAAATACTTTTATGTTTTCAAATAGAATCAAATTTCAGAGGGAATATGCCATCAAACCACAACTACCCGGAAGAACTTACCTTCAAAACTTCAAGAATTGGTTAAAGTTCAGCAGATTTCTGGCCTCTGGATTAGTATAATCTTTCCAAGGTAGAGGTAGGAATGTGGTTCCACTCAGCACACAATTACCACTAATATTTACAGCTTGCCTTCTAAAAGTAAACAAATTAGGAGCAACCGGAGAACTCTAAGCCACCAAATCCCACACTTTCCATGAATCTTTCTTATCATGCTATGATAAAGGCAAATAAAAATTCTTGGATGTAGTTCAATGCTAGACGATGACTCTGCATCTGCAAAACATCTGACATATACAAAGTTTTAAAAATTATTTTAAAATGAATATGCAGAATAAAGCATGCTCTGTGTCTAGAGACAAAATCATATGTTATCAATTATTTGAAACACACAGCACACATAGCCAACAAACACAGTGGAACCCACCAGTGTTGTTGGTAGGATTATGGGGAGAGTGGAGAGATTGCTTGCAGCTGTTATGTTAATTAAGGAACAAAATGGCTCCATCTGCTACACCATCTCTCAATTGGGCTACCAGCCCTTTTCCTACTTGGCTCTAAGTTGTTATAGAGATAGGATGCTGATGCCTAGTCTTTGGCCCCAGTCAGTTCCCATGTGGAGTAGATGTTGGAGAGGAAGATCTGGCAGGCTGAGTCACAGGTTCCCACCTGGCTAATTCTCCATCACACTCAGGCTTGGGCTGGGGCTGTCAAGGGATTGTCTTCCCCCACATGGAATGGACTGAGATTGGGGGTAAGGATCTGTGAACCAGGCTGGACTGGACCCTATGGAAGCCATGCATCAATAAGAACGGATGGAGCTGAACAGAGATGTGGAGCTGGGTGGCATTCTGAGTTTTCTTTGCAGTTGTCTTGCTTTAATCATCCACATGACTTATGTGTAGCAGTGCTCCACACAGGATGCTCCATAGCCACCAATACAGTCAGCTTTGCTTGTATTTGTAAGCTTTGCTTGCAAGATCCTAGAATAGCAGAGTTTGGGGTAAATTTCTATTTGGTACCTTTCCAAGGGCCAAAATCAGAGACACACTGAATAAACACTTTCTAGTAACTGCCGAGACATAGATCATACAGACTGAATATATTTTATTTCTTCATGTATCCAATCTTCACCTATAAGCACATGATGCTTTGTTGCTTTCTCTATGGTCTCATGTTCCCTAATGGTAAAAATCATTCTGTCCATTGATACAAGTCAAAGATGAAGATGAACATAAGAATAGGAAAAATTCTAAATGCATTATGTTCACTTCCATGATTAAATCATCAATGTGCTTCAAAAGTCTTTGATAAAATTAACATCCTGTTGTTTTTAAGCCAGTGAAAACCATATTATCCTCCTTTTGTTTTCCAACTACTCTTTTCTGGAGGTACAAAGGAGCAATGAGATGACAAGAAGTTAAACTTTAAGAGGAAAGAGTCATCAAGCACCTGCTGTGTTGTGGGTATATTCTCTATCTACAGAGTGAGCCATTACCCACAATACCTGCCCCCACCCCCCAGCACTCAAGGCCAAAAGAGTTATTTTTCGTTCTAGCCCTGGTGATGGGATGAATCCAAAATCACCTTCGTGCCACTTCCCCTTCATTCCACTTCCCCCCTCCACCATGACCACTGCTAGGGGATACAACAGTCTAATGTGGTATATTAGACCAAGTTCTGCCCCACCCAGGAATGAAGAGGAGAACTACCATAGACAGCTAAATGGTTTCTCTACAGAGGTATCAGAGCTCGGGGCAAAAAAGGGTCAAGAGACAGGGTCAATCGTATGAGAAGAGAAAGACCAAAGTCATAGCTTTGGAAGAGACATTCTTTCTCTGACATGAAATTACGCTACTGACTCTAAGGAAAAAGATGTTTCCCTGTTTACCCTTAGCTGTAGCTCCCTTGGGTGGTGAGACTTATCTGGGATTGGAGTGCTTCAGTTCATAAATGTCTTGCACCTGTCTGTATCTTACCCCAGAGTTTACCACACCCAAGAAGAGGAAAATACCAACAAATACTGGTTGAAACACCAAGGCGTTACTCAAGTGGTGAGTCATAGGAAGGAGTTGAGGATCCTACTCCTTTTTGGAGGGAAGTTAGAGCTTCCTGGGGAAAGGGACTAGGTCATCCAGGGGGTGTCAGGGAGGGAGGAGGTGCCTGGAGCCTGAGAGCAGAGAGGAATGGGAGAATCTGTCCCAGGAAAATATGAATCATGAGCATCTGTGTTTAGGTGGTTCTTCCCATTTGTGCCACAAGAGGAGAGCTGAGTTGCTGTTTTTGGTTGTTTCAACCTTCACTTCTCCCAGACTCTGATGCCCTTCTCGGAACTGCCTGCCCTTTCAGTAAAGAGCTTTTTCCACCAAGGCATCTTCATTCTCCAAGCCATTTGTGGGTAGAGGCACTGGGACAGATGCCAGTAGCTCTCGGGGGGCACTAGGGGAAAAAAAAAACTTCAGAAGCTAAAGACAATGTGATGCAACTTCTCTGTTGCTTCGTTAACTAAGTGAAGATTCCTCTAATAGTGATTTTACAACCCAAGTTATGTTCACATTAACCTCCAAAGAAGATTGTAGTTCAAGAGGCTATGAAATTCTTCCTTCTAAATTTTTTTGAAACAAAAAACTTTTTAAAAACATCCAAGCTTAAAGGTCAGAGGGCATGTGGAACACTTGAATCAAGAACTCACATGTCCATCGACTGATGAATGGATAAAGAAGATGTGGTATACACACACACACACACACACACACACACACACACAATGGAATATCACTCAACCATAAAAAGAATGAAGTCTTGCCATTTGCAAGGACATGGGTGGAGCTAGAGTGTATTATGCTAAGTGAAATAAATCAGTCAAAGACAAATACCATGTGATTTCACTCATATGTGGAATTTAAGAAACACAGCAGATCAACATAGGGGAAGGGAAGGAAAAATAAGATAAAAACAGAGAGGGAGGCAAACCTTAAGGGACTCTTAAATACAGGCAACAAACTGAGGGTTGCTGAAGGGGAGGTGGATGGGGGGATGGGCTATATGGGTGATGGGCATTAAGGAGGGCACTTTTTGGGATGAGCACTGGGTGTCATATGTAAGAGATAAATCACTGGGTTCTATTCCTGAAACCAAGACTACACTCTATGTTAATTAACTTGATTGTAAATAATAATAATAATAATAATAATAATAATAATAAAAAGAGCTCACAGTAGAGAAAGTCAAGAGTGAGAAACCTAACTGTGAACAGAATTCATAAGCCCAACATGGTGAGGAGAGGAGAGGCTCAAGCTCATTTTACTGTAATCAGCATAAAAACGCAAACAATATAATGCTTGCAAAGTGCCCGGCACCTTTCTAAGTGCTTCCCATGCAGTAACTCCTTTGACAGGCAAATGTTTGCTAATTAAGAGCACACAGGCTAAAAGAGGTTTAAGCACTATCCCTAAAGTTTCCCTCAAAAGGCATATTAAAATTCAAATACTCTTCTTCCTTGGTAGAGTTCATTATTTACCAACCATTGATAGCATCCTTAGACAACAAGCAAGCAAATACCAGTGTGGCAAGGCCAAGTTTCCTAGATTTTCCTAATAATGAAATTCCCATCAGTATTGCAGCCTGAAACAGAAGCGAGGACCAGTCTTCTAGTGGTAAAGATTTGGATTGAAATAAGACCCATTTGTCGGGACAACATAAATTGAAGCAGCGTATCTAAATAAGGGAACTATCTCTTAATCAAAACTAATTTGTCTACGTTTTTCTTTTTTACACTTCATGAATTAAAAAATGTGTTCTTACATAAAACACAGAAATCATTAATTAAAATCTCTACAATCAAATTAGGCTCTGTGGGTCCGGACCCTTTAACAGAGAACGTATAGGGGTTGCCATGGTAACTCATCGTGTTGTAATTCTGTACCTTCCTGGTCAAGAGCCTAGAAAGGAGAAGACAAACAATTTGAGGAGATATTTGAGGAGATACTAGCTTCAGAAATTGAGTTAATCTGTGACATAAGCCCTCTGTAATTTTGTTTGCCAGCTTTCCCCATGTGGAGGAAAAACAGTAAGAAGGCATGAACGATTTCATTTCAAAGCTCCCTAAAATTGCCAATTCCGTTCAAAGTTGATTCTCAGCAGAATAGGAAATGGGAGGAGAATGCAGGGAGATGAGGCTGTTGTAAAACGATGAGCTCGAAGGAGAAAGTGGCATCATTGCTTCTGAATGGCAGGAAGCAGGTGCCTCCCCCAGGGGAAGGATTCTGTCCAACCCTTAGATTTGAACCCACCCTCAGCTTACTGTTCCAAGCCATTTACCAACCTGGGACAACACAGAAGCAACTGGAACCAAACTCACAACCTGCAGGCATGCTTTCCCTTCCCAGTAGCTCTGTATGTTGAGAACTGGAAATCATCAGACACTGAGTACTGAACCCTTCCACAGCTGCTGAGCACAGAATGGAGCTGAGCACGGATGGTCAGATGGCTGACCATCGGGTCTCATTTCCCCCCTTTCATGAAGCTGGGCACAACTGATGAAAACTTTTTAGGCTTTTGGTGTAGTTCTTTGCTTTCTCCGTTACCTTATTCAAGCCATATTGAATCGGAATTCTCTGAGAGTCCCAATTTCTCTGTTTGAAATACCTATACGAAAACTGATGGATTATAAAATCCATCTACTGAGCGGGTATCTTGCCTAATGTGGTCAGAAAACGTTAACAAGAACCATAATAATCTTGAGGACATTATTACAGGCAGGGATTGAAATTATTTAGCTTTTAGAATTCCAGAAGGTGGGGCACCTGAGTGGCTCAGGTGGTTGTGTGTGCGACTCTTGATTTCGGCTCAGGTCACGGTCTCGTGGTTTGTGAGTTCCAGCCCCGTGTTGGGCTCTGCCCCTCCACTGCTCATGCTCTCTCTCTCTCTTTCTCAAAAATAAATAAATAAACCAAAAAAAAAAAAAAAAGATTCCAAAATGCTATCAACCATGGGATCAATTGTGTGGCTATTGTCAACAGCGCTCTTCCTCTTGCACTGGAAGCAAATGCTAGAGGGGACAGGGCTCTGAGGCAAAGTCAGTTTCATTAGAATTGTCACAAGAGTGGGCACCAAAGAAGGGTTCTCTTATTAGGCAATGTTAAGTGTGTCTAGAATGCCTTTACAGATAACACGTTGGCAAATAAAGAGCTTCTTAATCATCAAGACAATTCCTGTTTTTATTGGGGTTACACTGGAGACGATTTCATTTATTAGGAGTTGACTCACAAGAGGAATTTATTCAACTTCCCAACTTTGCATTGGGGAGTTATTTATGAAACAGCTAATGGGAGCCCGGAAGGGACCTCAGTGTGAGGTGAACTGGCTACATGTCAACCAAAGTCTACTTTGCAGCACAAACCAGCCGCCATGAGCTACTAAGCTACCGTGGTCATGAAAGTTGTGCCACTGTATAACTGTTATTTGTCAGCTGCTGCCTTGTGGCAGGGGAAGGGGAAGCCAGGCATCCCTTCTAGTAATAGATCCCTTTCCATCCTGGCCCATAACACTACCTCTAGTCCCCTCTGATCACATTCACCAGAGTAATAACTGTGATTGACATTAGCTTGACAGAAAGAGTGGTGGTGGTTACTGTCAGAAGTTCAAAGAGAAAAACAAAGGAAAACCAATGAATCACTGAAGTAGTAATTAGTAAAAATTTATTGTGCACACACCATGGTGATTGGCTACTATATTGGAATTGTCTTCAACGAAAGGGACCTACTTAGTTAGTGGCTACTTCGTATCAATACTGAGGAATGATCTATGTTTCACTTATGATTTTCAGAGACATAAATAAAGAGTGACCCAGGTCAAGGGAGTTTCACTTGTCCGGCAAATTATGCTAAATTAAGCTTTACTTGTATGATTAAACTGGTTTAGTCTGCTCAGGGAATTTTCAGGTCTGGTCTCCATTTATTTTTGATTTAAGCATTACACAACACTGTGAATGTACTTAATAGCATGGAATTATACACTTAGAAATGGCTAAAATGCTAAACTTCATGTGATATATATTTTACCACAATAAAAAATGTATCAAGCTTTCTTTGAAAAAAGAGTGATATATATATGATGAGTGATATATATCATATATATATGATATACATAATATATGGAGAGAGAGACATGGAATGACATTGGATATCCATATCTATCTATCTATCTATCTATCTATCTATCTATACATATATCCATATATATGGTTATATATGGAGACAGAGAGAGAATAAAGAATGAGTTGCAAAGTATGGTGGGAATTTCCTAAGCAGTCAAGAATATGGTAAGCTGTGGTAGACATTTGTGGCGTTGGGCCTAATGTGAGAATACCTGTTCTACTTTGGAAGGATCTCATTCCTGCCCATTTTCCTGGTTTCTCCAGCCCTTCTGTGAATTCTGCAATAAAATCCTTCTAGTAAATTCCTTTTCCACTTAAGTTACTTTGTTAACTTCTGAAGTTTGTCATATGAATGGTAATACAAAGAGAAAAGATTCCATTTCTTCCATATTGACAAGTAATACTTGAAGTAAAAGTCAAAATGGAAGTTAATTTGTTTTTTTAACCAAGTGAGAATTTCTTAAATTTTACCTCATTTCCACTTTACTGAGGTATAACTGACATATAAAATTATAAAATATTCAAAGTGTACATAATGGTACAGATGTATTCCCTGAGAAAGGATTCTCCCCATTGAGTTAATTAATGCATCCCCCGCCTCACATATTTATCTTTGGGTGTGAAAACGTTTAAGTTTAACTCTCTGAGCAAATTTCAATGGTACAATACATTATTAACTATAGTTATCATGCTTTACATTAGAGCCTTAACCTTAGTCATTTTGTAGCTGAGTGCTTATACCCTTTTACCAACCTCTCCATATTTCCTCCACCATCCCCCAGCACCTGACAACTAGTTTTCTACGAGTTTGGCTTTTTTTTTTTTTTTTTTTTAGATTTCACATATAAATGATACCATGCAGTATTTATCTATCTCTGTCTGGCTTACTTCACTTAGTATAATGAGCCTTCACTTAGCGTAAAGCCCATCTATGTTTACAATGGCAGGATTTGCTTCTTTCTCACGGCTGAATAACATTGCCTTATATAATATATAATAAAAATACAAATAATATGAGTATTACTCTGTGAAGAATAGCATATCTTTACCCCTTCACCTGTTGGTGGACACTTTTTGTTGTCATATCTTGGCTGTTGTGAATAATGCTGGAATGAATGTAGAATGCAGATATTTTTTCGAGGTCTTGGTTTCAATTCTTTTGGATATATACCCAGAAATAGGCTTGCTGGATCATATGGTAGTTCTAGTTTTAATTTTCTGAGGAGTCTCCATACTGTTTTACCTAGTTGCTGAACCAATGTACATTCCCACCAACAGTGTACAAAGGATCCCTTCTTTCCACATCTTCGTCAACATTTAGCTCTTGTCTTTTTGATAATAGCTCTTCTAACAGGTGTAAGGTGATATCTCATTGTAGGTTTGCTTTTTTTTATTTTATTTTTATTTATTTATTTTTAATTTTTTTTCAACGTTTATTTATTTTTGGGACAGAGAGAGACAGAGCATGAACGGGGGAGGGGCAGAGAGAGAGGAAGACACAGAATCGGAAACAGCTCCAGGCTCTGAGCCATCAGCCCAGAGCCCGACGCGGGGCTCGAACTCACGGACCGCGAGATCGTGACCTGGCTGAAGTCGGACGCTTAACCGACTGCGCCACCCAGGCGCCCCTAAATGTTTTTATTTAAATTCAAGTTGACATACAGTAATATTAGTTTCAGGTATACAATATAGCATTTAAACGATTCCATACATCACCTGGTGCTCATCACAGCAGGTGCACTCCTTAAACCGCATCACCTATTTAACCCATCACTCACCCACCTGTGAGTTAGGATTTTAAAATTACTTAGGTGATTGTGATACAGGTCGTCCTATGAATCCCAAATACTGGCTAAAATTGTAGAATACTTTCAAGGAAATTAAATTATATAATTTTAAGGACAAATAGTTAATAGATCAAAGGCATGATTTATTATCTCTTTTGCTTCAGAGGTGAGTATGATTTCTTAAAACATAAAAAGCATTAACCATGAGAGAAAAGACCAATAAATTCAATTACATTAAGGGGAAGAACTTTGATTCAACAAAAGTCACCATAAAGAGGATAAAAAGACAAATCACAAATCAGGAGATGTAATTTACAACATATGTAACTGACACAGAATTACTACCTGCAAATCAGTAAGATTTTATCAATAATTAATACCTACAAATCAATAATAAAAGGACAAACTGATGCAAAATGAACAAAAGGCTTGGATAGACATTTACAAAGAAATCCAAATGGCCAGGAAACGTATAACAATGTACTCAATTTTATTGATCAAGAAAATGTGAGTTAAAACCACAAAGGTATGACATTACATATTCACTAAATTGGCAAAATTTAAAAGGCAGATCTACCAATATCAACTGTTGGAGTGGATATGGATCAATGGGAAATTATACCTTGCTGAGGAAGGTGTAAATTGGTACAGCCATTTTCGAAATGATCTTTAGCCTTATATTGTAAACTTGAATATATTCCAGCAGTTTCCTAGGTATATTTTAGAGAAACTCTTGCATATAAATACCATATACATGCAAGGATATTCATAGCAGTGTCAGCACTGTTACTTGTAATAGAAAATTATTGGAAACATCCAAATGTAGTTTTGATTTGCATTTCCCTGGTAAGTGATGTTGAGCATCGTTTCATGTACCTGTTGACTATTCACATGTCTTCTTTAATTTTTTTTTTAATATTTATTTATTTGTGAGAGAGAGACAGAGTGTGAGTGGGGGAGGATCAGAGAGAGAGGGAGACACAGAATCCGAAGCAGGCTCCAGGCTCCGAGCTGTCAGCACAGAGCCTGATGCGGGGCTCGAACGCACAAACCGCGAGACCATGACCTGGGCTGAAGTCAGACACTTACCAACTGAGCCACCCAGGCGCCCCTCACATGTCTTCTTTAGAAAAATGTTTATTCAGTTCCTCTGCCCATTTTTTAATCAGATTGTGTGGGTTTTTCTTTTGTTTTGTTGTCATTCAGTTGCATGCATTATTTATATATTTTGGATAGTAACCCTTTATCAGATACCTGACTTGCAAATATTTTCTCCCACTGAGTAGGTTGCCTTTTTTATTGTGTTGATGGTTTCAAGTGAGAATTTTAGCTGAATTTGTAGCCACAAATCTTCCTCTGTTGTCACAAAACCACTCAACCCTGCTAATCTTCAGTCAAGCAGAGGCTCAAATGGTTAAGAAATAGTTTTCTTTCCCATCACAATACACAAATTCCCTGGGAAAATCAGAAGGACTGACTTCATGTGCTCTGGCTTTTTTGTTTTTTTTTTTGGTTTTTTTTGTTTTTAATTTTTTTTTTAACGTTTTATTTATTTTTGAGACAGAGAGAGACAGAGCATGAACGGGGAAGGGGCAGAGAGAGAGGGAGACACAGAATCAGAAGCAGGCTCCAGGCTCTGAGCCATCAGCCCAGAGCCTGATGTGGGGCTCGAACTCACGGACCGCGAGATCGTGACCTGAGCTGAAGTCGGACGCTTAACCGACTGAGCCACCCAGGCGCCCCAATGTTTTTTTTTTGTTTTTGTTTGTTGGTTTGCTTGTTTGGCTGCTTCAAAGGTTTCAGTACAAACTTCCAAAGAAGAGGCTGTATTTTCCCTAAAATCCTTAATGACCAGGATGTGCACAGTAGCCACATCACTTCAGCCAACCCTAGCTCTATTCTTGGAGTCAGGCAAATGAGCCTCAAACTGAGCAGGGCCAGGCTCCAAAGGCCAAACCACAGAGTCCAGTGCTGAGAAATGATCTTATTCCCTCTCCCAGGGCTCTGGAATGGTTTCTCTTCCAGCATATAGGTAGTTCTTCCTTTATCAGCCTTGCTACAAAAGAGAGTTCTAAGGAAACTGTGGCAACAGTGAGTATGAAAATGCACCAGCCATGGCACAGTGGCTCGGCCTGCTGGTTGACCCACGTGCTATTTCCACGAACTTGCCCTTCTTCGCCTCCTGTTCTTTGACCTTGGCAATTTGTCCACATGGGTCAGAAATGGACTGTACATTGAAGTTTGTCTACACCTTAACTCTAGGACAAACTATGCTTTAAAAAAATCTATGTAGTCTGTCAGGATGGTTTCAACCAGCCTCCCAGAAGGCTGTATCAAAACCATGTAGGGTGGTTTTTTTTTTTCCCCTCCTAAACTATGGGTATTCACTGCTTCCTCTCCCAAACACACATTTGGATAAGCACCCCCACCCCCATTTGGATAAGCACCCATTCCTCATTGACATGACCAGGGCAAATGTGTGACAGGATTTCTTCAGGATGACCAGTTCCCAGGGCTGGGATGGGCATCCAGCACACCTGCCTCCATGCCCATGTGGTTTCTAGTGCCCTCAGCACACTGTGGGAGCCAGGTGATCAAGTCCCTCCTGGCTCTGTCACCTCACCATCCCCTAGTCAGTACCTGTATTTGAGGTGTTGTGACAAATGGGGAGAAAACGGGTGGGGACATGGGGAGTGATGCAAAGTGCTGCCTAAATGTAATTTGTTAACATGATGAGTAATAGTCTTATCTGACGTGAGTGCTAATGCTGCCACAGGACAGGGTCTGGAGAAGAAAGGAAGATGTTAACCAGGGACAAGCAAATCACATCTTGCTTCGTTTGGAAAAAAAAAACTTATATTTCTAGCTATAGGAAAGAGGAAAACAAATGACAATTAAGGACATGAGTGACTTCGAGGTGAACCCGTTACTTCCTGAGAAGTTTGAAAATGCTCACTGAGGTAGAAATCCCCACAGCTTTGTGTAACAGTGGTGGCCATCTTTTTTCCAAGAGTTTGTGAGTACCAAGGATTTATATTTGATTTCCTTACTTTGTTTTCCTTCCGCCTGATTATTCTACTGGAAAAACTGTGTGGGTTATGGAGAGAAAGAGGAAAAAGACAATACCACTATGGAACAAGTTGTTACTAAGCACAACCTGTGGTATGGAGTGAGTAGCCTTTAGGAAGATACATAGTAACGTTTGACCAAAGTAAAAAAAGATTTCACTGACAAGCCCACTAGATTCTGTTAAGGGTTGGCCCTGTCTTTTGTTGACATATCACACTCTACTTTCAATGACAGTTTTATGGGCTTTTCAGAAATTAAAACAGCAATAAAAATAATTACATTAATGCCTCCACAGATGTGTTGGGGTTGTTTGATATTCTTGTAATATTTTAAGTCCTTTGCATAATCGGATTAAGCAACATGAACACACAACTCTAGAGCAAAAGGCCACTGTCATCCCAGGAAAGAGACCAGCATTAGCAAACAAATTAATTCCTGGGTAAACCAGAGAGAAAGGAGTAAGGCTTTGATCCAAGACTTAATATTTTCAAACCATCTCCCAGTTAAATTAAAGAGCTATCTCCTGAAGCAGATCAGTGGAAACCAGGCTCTACACTGCATCCCCCTCTACCGCTAAGTGTCCCATGGAAACAAACACATGCTCTTGAAGTTGCTGACCTGCCAAGTGAGAAAAAACACATTATGTGAGTGTGGGGAGAATTGGTGCTCCAATTTGAAACAGTTTGTCATTTTTCCCCCTTCATGACCTTGGGTAAATGACTTGAGCACCTTCGAGCAGGGTGCTGCCTTTCCCACACTATAAAAATGGCTATTATGCCTATCAATCATGCAGAGGTGCCACAAGGCTTAATTTATTAGTTAATGTTTGTGTTACACTCTGCAGCTCTTAGATGGAAGGTGTTATAGAAATGCAAAGCAGCAATATATTATCTAAACATCTGCCTCCTCAAATAGCTCTCCAGAAAGTGTTCATGGCTGCAGCACAAATGATTCCTCCAAAAATGGATAATTTTGTCCAGGCCTTCTTTGGTCTGTAAATTGTTTCTCCCTCCTTCCGGTGCACAGAGCGTCTATGCAGAATACACTCGAGTAGCTGTGTTTTCCGTCTCCATAATGGCCCTGTGGGTGCTGCTCCCTTGCACCCGGGCACTGCAATTCCTTATAGGTCTCCTCGTTTCCTCCCCACAGCCGCTCTCTTTGTTCTTTACTCCAAAAAGCCATTATAATTAGGCATTTCTTTTTTCCTAATGTTAACTTCATTTGTTTATCTTCAGAGAGACAGCGTGAGCAGGAGAAGGGCAGAGGGAGAGGGAGAGAGAATCCCAAGCAGGTTCCATGCTGCTAGTGCAGAGCCATACATGGGGCTCAAACTCACAAAACTGTGAGATCATGACCTGGGCCAAAACCAAGAGTCTGATGCTGAACCGACTCAGCCACCCAGGCACCTGTAAGCATTTTTTTGATGAGTAATTTTATATATGGGCATGTTATATCTAACCCAAGGGCTTGGTGTTTTAAAATTTGGCAGTGAATGGGGCACCTGGGTGGCTCAGTCAGTTAAGCCTCCAACTCTTGATTTCAGCTCAGGTCATGATCTGACGGTTTGGGAGATTGAGGCCTGCATTGGCCCTGCACTGACAAGGCAGAGCCTGTTTGGGAATAATCTCTCTCTCTGCCCCTTCCCTGCCAGTGTTCTCTCTGTGTCTCTCAAAATAAAGAAATAAACTTAAAAATAAAATAAAATAAAATAATAAAACTTGGCCATGAAACCAAGAGAAATCACTTAAAAGATTCTTGAAAATAAAAGAAGAAAATGCAAAAAAACAAAAAAAACAACAACAAAAAAAAACTAGTCCAAGCTTGAACATGTTTCGATGAGACTTAATTAACAGCTACATTGCTAAAGATTATATTGGAGATTATTTCTGCTAATATTAATACTGTCCATAATTTTGTTAAACTCTGTACCCTACCCTAAAGCAAGTGGATATTTATTCCTATATAAATTCCATAGTTCCAAGTGTATGCTTGGATTTGGGTAACTCCTTTCCCAAACACAACTAGAGAAAGACAACAAATAATAAATGATCTCAACATACTGTATTCAAAGTTCTTCCTCTTCCCACATTTTTACTTCCATTTCAATTTTGAGAGCATTTTTTTCGTTGCATATTATTCCTCAACCCTATTGTTTATGGTTATAGGAATGTCTTCATATGTACCTGGGATTTGTTTTAATCAGGTTTCCTGAGATGACAGACATGGAGACAATGGACTTGGAAAGAGTTTGTTACTTACAAGGCCCAAGAGGAGGGGGCATGCAGTTCCATGCAGGGCCACCAGGGGAAGCACCGGGCAAGGCAGGAAGCAGAAAGAGCCACCAGAAAAGTGTGGCCCAGGGACTCTATTGTGGTTCCTGGCAGAAGGACTGGGTGAGGCAGGGTAGGCAAGTTTGAGCAAAGGCAGGCTCTGGGCTATAAGAGTGGTCTCCAGTTGCCTAGTACTTGGCCCTGGGGTGATTTGGGGCAGGGGAAATATGGGCTTGGTGTGTGAGGTTTTGATAAAGGAGGTAGATGGGAATATGGATTTTGGATTAGTTGGTTGGTGTGTGAAAGGTGTGCTCACAGGCAAGTTGTTTGCTACCCCAGCTCTGGAAGGGCAGTCTCTCCCCATGTTCATGTGGTCCCCAAGATGTCAAACATCATAAAATATAAAAAATAAAAAAAACATGATTAACACAGGGAGATCTTGCCTGGCATCTTCCAAGAAAATCTTTAAGAATTTGGCCATACAAGTCTCTCACCTTTTATTTGGTGATAAAACATACGCTTTATACACAGAAAAGTTGTGGAAATAATCATGAAAACAGCTACCATTGATGAGTACTTACTATATCTAGCAACTGGTGAAACACTATATGTACTATGTCATTTGAAGTATTGAACTCTAAGAATGCCAACATGAAAAAGAAATGTTTAAGTTACCCTTTTGTCCTTATTTATCTGTTGTTTCATGGTAAAGCACCTCAAGGTAGGGTTTACAAGAGGTTGACCCAGAGGGCTTTGAAAGAGATAAATCAGCATGTTCTTCCTTCTTAACAGAGATGAGTCAGCCTGTCAACACTCATTTGTGGTGTTGTAAAGCTGCTCACTTAAGTGCATAACCTGCCATGCATGGTGTTGACTGGCTGTTTGAATTAACTCTAGCATTACTTGGAAGCTCAGCTCTGACACGTGGCTCCCATTGAAAGTCTCTCCATCTGTAATGTCCTCAGTTTGTGGGTAAGGGTTCTTAACCTGGCATAAAACAGGCAGTTATCACCCGGCATAGGTACCATCACTGCCCAAACCATACCCTTAGCCAGTATTGTTTTGTCTGAGCAAGAATGCAACCTCAAAATCTCTGTCAACACAGTTCTCTAGGAATTCACAACCAAGTTTTAGAATTTAGGTTTTAGAGTTGTAGACTGAAAGGTAGTCAATAAATTAGTTTATTGACTACAGAAAATCAGAGACATAGTCTAATATTTCTATATTTACAATGAATCTTTGCCTTACAAAATGGGCAATGTAGGTTCCTGCTAACCCAGAAAGCTAGGTTAACCCTAAAGTGACTGGTTCTAGGCTGAGCCAATCACAGTTCTTGCTGGGTCTCTTCTGCTGGGGTGTCAAATGAGATTGTTTCTACTGGAGATGCTGGGTCAGGAGGGTATAAGGAAGGCGCTCGTGGTGGAAGACATCATGTGAGCTCAGCCAAGAGATGGAGAGAGAGACGGACAGAGACAGAGACCTTGGGTCCAAGCAAATGGACCACTTCCTAGGCATGCATGAGAGCCAATAAATTTATTTTTCTGTCCCCATAGGCTAGTTTAAAGTTGAACTTGTCACCAACAGACTTCTAACTAATAGAAGAACATTTAAAAAAATATATCAAAGGTATATTTTTACTCTATAGAGCTATTTTCTAAAGTTCCAACAGTTGGACACATGCTTAATACTGAGGAGATACATGATTCATATAAGGGGATAATATTTACTGAGCTTACCATGTGCTAGGTATTGTTCTAGGCACTTAGCATGTAGTGAATCATTTCATTCTCATAAAATCATTGGAGGTGGGTATTACTAGCATTATTATACAGATGCGGAAACCCGCACACTGAACACTTGTCCAAGGTCACAGAGCCTATATTTGAATCAGGCAGAGTCTGTGCTCTTAGCCACTAAGCCAGTACTTACAGCCTGGTTCTCTCCTCTCAATGGGAAAGTCTTTCATAATTACGTCTAATAACAAAAGAGAACAGGCACAGTATCCTTTCTCCTTTCCATGCCTCATAGGCCTCCCTGGACCCTGAGTGCTGTTCTAACTTCCAAAGATGAGCAGGAGAGTCTGGTCTCCCTTTGTAGGGGTGCTGACGGCTCTGACGCCATCGTTGGCTCGCCATCTTCTTCACGCCTGCGCAGTGACCTCCCTCGGAGCTACGTGTTCCAGGCCCTAAGAGGTTAATGTAAGCCCTGATCACAATGAGAGAAGGCTTGTTCTGATCTTCCCTAAAGTGGCGCACAGAAGGGCCCACTGTAGATAACTAGTAGAGATCCTCTGGAGCACAGATGGTGCCACTTTAAATAACTATGCTGTGACCTCACCACTGTGCCCCTCCCTCTATAAAAGCTGGGGGTAAGGCCCTGGCAGGGTGGAGAGTCGTCATGCGGTCTGTGGATCGTTTGCCTGCTGGATTCTTCTTGTCAGTAAGTTACCCTGGACGAAACTGTAAACACTGTGGAGCGGCTTGTGTCGTTTTGGTCTTAAAGTGCCTTCTTAGCCTGGAGGTTCATTACTGACCCTCGTGTACCTTCTAAAACCTTTGCTATGAGAATCGCTGCCCTTTAGATTTGGGAAGAACATTTCGGAAGAAATTCTACCCATAAACCTCAGCCTAAACAGGCATACCCATCCTTTCATAAGTACCTAAGGGTCTTGAAAAATGTTATTAAACCAGTGATGAAAATGCACAGGTGAACCTTGGCAGTATGCAATAGAGGTAAATATATCCAAGAAAGCCAAATGTTATGAGAAAGGTTATTCCTACTGCTCAGGGACTGGCATTGAAAGCAGGAAAATCTGTGCGTAGCAGGGTGCAGTCACTGGGCTTACATTTTCGTTGATTGCAGGGAAGATTCCTCTCCAAGTTCAAGTTCTCGCTGCCCTCTGTCCCAGGCCCCAGTAGAATTGTCCAATCCGCTTTTGGCACTTAGTTACTTGATTACCTGCTGAAATCCTGCAATTGCTACAGCTGTTGCTATTTTCGCTCCTAGAATTTATGAGCAGGGGAGCATCTCCCTCGCATCTGCTTTGGCTGTTGCTTTTGAAATGAGCGGTAGCGCTGACGGGGAGGCATGCAGACCCAAGAGCTCTGGGTGGGGGCGGGGGGGGGGGTGTTGCTGAGGACCGCTAAGAGAAAGAGCAACTCTTAACTTTGGAATGAGAATACTAGCAACATTAAGTATACACATCTTTTTCCCTGAGGAATGCCAAGTATTTTTCAAGAGCATGAACATTAAAATAGTGGCACGGTTTGTATGTAACATCTAGATGCTCTGCAGTGGGGTGACAAGAGGTTTGCTTTTCAAATGGAGGGGCAATGTACGGAGAGAGTACAATTATCTTTAAAGGAACTTGTTAGCTCAGGGGGATCTTCTTTTCAGATGGTTCATAGGTAACAGGGGAGACAGAGGGCTGGGAGAGAGGGATGCAGGGAGAAAATAAGGTGGTACTATTTTCTATAAGCATTTCTGCACACTTTTCTTAATGGGCACTGACCTACACTCTGGTTTCCTCAAGGTCGAAGATAAAATTGATTTTTAGCCAAGGAGCAAGCCCGCCAGACACCTTTATGAGTCCTCAATTCTATGTGGGCTCGGATTTGGAGAAGGCTGTTCTCCTGCTTCCCTGGGCATTGTCTGGCCTCGGGAAACGGCCAATTGCAAAGAAAGTTCACTAAGGATAATAAGCTATTTTCCATAAAGTCAGGTACTTGGGATTAGTTGGGGCCACCGGCTCTTTATGCACAAGTGCCTAGAGTTACTGACTAGTGAACCTCAGAGCAAAACTGAGCGTCTGTCCTGCCTGAGCAGCAGAGCCCGGACCGTCTCTCCATTTCCATGTACAACACCGTCTTCAGAAGACGCGGGGAGAGGATGCATCCCCCAGGATAAATTCTAGTCAATTCCAAGTGAGTCTCAAGTCCCATTAAAATAAAGTTGAATTAACAAATCACTGCCGTATGGCACATTTAAAGTAGAATCGTTGAACGCCATGAGCTCGTGTTTTTGTGAAGAAAGATCATTTGAAAGTAAAAGGAGAGGGGGGAAAAAGAACAATTTTGGTACGTGGTTGTCAAAGCTTGAGGAACGTTAACTTTTTGAGCAGAGGACAATTTTTTTAGGGCCCTACAATAGAAATTAGATAAACAAAAGCTGCGTGGTTGAACCCCACTCTTGTTCGGTGGCCTCAAATACAGGCTTGGGACTCTTGCCCCTACGCAGGATCCTGCAACAGACTAATGCTCTCACCAAGAGTAACTAGAAAGGCCATAAAGTGAAATGAAACGTAAGATACAATTTAAAAATTCTGTTAAAAGGCATAAGGGGGCAGCTGATGCCCACCCACAACTAGGCAGGTCTATACTTAGATTTATAGGATCACAGAGAGGTGAGCTATTGATTTCCAGGTTCCTTTTTACCCTGAGACATTTGCAGATTGGGGAGCTAGAGTCAGAGCCTGAGAGTCTCGTCTTGGCACAGAAGACGGTAGAGAAACCAGTCTTGACAGTCTTCTAGGGTTTGAAAGACCAAGTTAGCAGAGGGTAGCAAATCACTAGCCACGAGCATGAGGATGCTAGAATCCATTAGCATGTTCCATGGAAGGAATGGAGAACAGTGATGAATTCTGTAAGAAGGCGAAGTAGAGGTCAGATAAGAGAGCTTCCACTGAAAGAGTTATTTAGGATGAGGAACACCTTTCTTTAGCAAAGGTTAAGTGTTCCAGAGTATTTACACGTGATACTTAACTGTTATACAAGTTAAGCTACCTTAAAGTATTGGTTAACATTTTATTGGGGCGCCTGGGTGGCGCAGTCGGTTAAGCGTCCGACTTCAGCCAGGTCACGATCTCGCGGTCCGTGAGTTCGAGCCCCGCGTCAGGCTCTGGGCTGATGGCTCGGAGCCTGGAGCCTGTTTCCGATTCTGTGTCTCCCTCTCTCTCTGCCCCTCCCCCGTTCATGCTCTGTCTCTCTCTGTCCCAAAAATAAATAAACATTGAAAAAAAATTAAAAAAAAATTTTATTATAAAGAATGAATTATATATA
>NW_024412396.1:32707120-32733512 GCF_014898765.1 Herpailurus yagouaroundi | reverse complement strand
GACTTCAGCCAGGTCACGATCTCGCGGTCCGTGAGTTCGAGCCCCGCATCAGGCTCTGGGCTGATGGCTCAGAGCCTGGAGCCTGTTTCCGATTCTGTGTCTCCCTCTCTCTCTGCCCCTCCCCCGTTCATGCTCTGTCTCTCTCTGTCCCAAAAATAAATAAACATTGAAAAAAAAATTAAAAAAAAATTTTATTATAAAGAATGAATTATATATATATATTTATATTTATATATATATCACCAGTGCATGTAGATATATAGTAGTATATACATAGTTAAATATTTAATTTGTTTTCAATTAACATACTTAGCATAAATGATATTTCTACCATGTTCAGTCTCTTTGAAGTTGAAAGCTTTCCTTCACTGTCTTCATGCGTCCCTTTCGGAGGAAAAGAAAGGGTTTGATGGACAGAATCTGATTCTGTTTGGGTTATCAGAAGCTCTAAACTAATGGATTGCAAATTGCCTTGTAGGATGTGGCATGTTAGGCCATTGGTGAAATGCAAGCTCCTGGGAAATCAAGCTGATGCTGTGAGTATAATGTACACAGGATACCAACAACTTTCATTCTCCATGAGTACAATTGTTGCTGTTTCCTTTTAAATTCAGGTTTGCAACAAGAATGTAGCTCAGGTCTATCGCTTGGTGCCTGCCTACACTTATATATTATGCAAGACATAATGCT
The DNA here is from genome assembly GCF_014898765.1 of Herpailurus yagouaroundi. Classification (NCBI taxonomy): domain Eukaryota; kingdom Metazoa; phylum Chordata; class Mammalia; order Carnivora; family Felidae; genus Herpailurus; species Herpailurus yagouaroundi. Next base: position 32,732,822 of record NW_024412396.1, on the reverse strand, counting down.
ACGAGTGGTTTTGTATTTATTAGGCAATTTTTGTCTGACACATTTATAAGAATGGCTCTCATTGTTAGATATTGTTAGTGATTTAACTTGGAGAACATTTTCTATTCTCTTTCAAGCTTCTGGTTTGGATTAAAGAGTATTAAGATGGAAGTTGAGCTATGAATCAGGTTTTTTTTTTTTTTCCCCAATGAAGCAGAAAGATTGATAAGGCTGATAGGACTATAACTGTTTTCCATAATCCTAGATTTTATCATTTTTTCTCATTTGAGTAATTTTACCCATTTAAGCTTTTTAAACTTATGCCACTAAAATATTGCTTTTACCCACTTACGTATTAGGAATCTGAATGAGAAGTCATCTGATTTTTTGAAAGTGTTCTACACTATCTACACTTTGAAAGCCATTGGTTTAGTCCAATTTTTAATTTTTTTTAACGTTTTATTTATTTTTGAGACAGGGAGAGACAGAGCATGAACAGGGGAGGGTCAGAGAAAGAGGGAGACACAGCATCCGAAACAGGCTCCAGGCTCCCAGCTGTCAGCACAGAGCCTGACGCGGGGCTCGAACTCACAGACCGCGAGATCATGACCTGAGCTGAAGTCGGCCGCTTAACCGACTGAGCCACCCAGGCTAGTACAATTTTTTTTTTAAAGTTTTGATTGTCATGAGAACACTTTATGTGAGATCTGTCCTCTTAACGAATTTAAGTATATATTATTGTTGACCATACTTAAAATGTTGTACAGCCCTCTAGAGCTTTTTACTTGAGTCTGGTTGACCCACAATGTTACGTTAGTGTCAGGTGTACACCACAGTGATTCCACAAGTTTATGCATCAGGCTATGCTCACAGCAAGTGTAGCTACCATCTGTCCCCACATATCGCTATTACAGTATCACGGACTATATTCCCTATGCTGTGCCTTTTGTTCCCATGATTTATTCATTCCGTACATGGAAGCCTGAAACTCCCACTCTCTTTACCCATTTTGCCCAAATCTCTATCCCTTTGCCGCTGGCAGCCATCAGTTTGTTCTCTGCATTTATAGGTCTGATTCTAACTTTTTGTTGATTTTGTTTAGATTCCACTTATGGGTGAAATCACATGGTATTTGTCTTTCTCAGTCTGACTTATTTCACTTAGCATAATACCCTCTAGGTCCTTCCATGGTGCCTCAAATGGCATAATCTCACCTCACCTTTTAAATGGCTACATATTATCTACCCACCCCGCCCCCCCGACCCCTGTGTGTATGTGTATGCATGTATGTGTACCACATCTTATCCATTCATACATTGATGGACATTTGGGTTGGCTATCATGAATAATGCTGCAGTAAACAAACATAAGGGTGCATATAAATTTTTGAATTAGTGTTTTTTTTTCCTTTGGGTTAATATCCAGTAGTGGAATTGGATCATATGATATTGTATTCAATTTTTTGAGGAACCTCCATATTGCTTTCCACAGTGGTTATACCAACTTATATTCTCACCAACAATGCAAAAGGGTACCTTCCCCCCCCGCCCCCCACATCCTTGCCAACACTGGTTATTTCTTTTCTTTTCCCCATTCTAATAGATGTGAGGTGATATCTCCTTGTGGTTTTGATTTGCATTTCCCTGATGATGAGTGATGTTGAACATCATGAAGTGTCTGTTGGCCATCTGTAGGTCTTATTTGGAAAAATGCTCACTTCCTCTGCCCATTTTTTCATTGGATGGTTTTTGTTTTTGTTTTTTATTTTGGTGGTGTTGTATAGTTCCTTATATATTTTAGATATTAACCCCTTATCAGATATATCATTTGCAAATATCTTCTATTCTGTAGGTTGTCTTTTGTTTTGTTGATGGTTTCGTTCTCTGTGCAAAAGCTTTGTAGTGCCAATAGTTTGCTTTTTGCTTGTTTCCTTTGCCTTAGGAGACTTACGTAGAAGAAAAATGTCTTTACGGCTGATGTCAGAGCAATTCTTGCCTGTGTTCTAAGACTTTTATGATGTCAGGTCTTTAATCTGTTTAGAGTCTCTTTTTGTGTAGGTGTTAAAAGGTGGTAGAGCGGGGCGCCTGGGTGGCACAGTCGGTTAAGCGTCCGACTTCAGCCAGGTCACGATCTCGCGGTCCGTGAGTTCGAGCCCCGCGTCAGGCTCTGGGCTGATGGCTCGGAGCCTGGAGCCTGTTTCCGATTCTGTGTCTCCCTCTCTCTGCCCCTCCCCCGTTCATGCTCTGTCTCTCTCTGTCCCAAAAATAAATAAACGTTGAAAAAAAAAATTAAAAAAAAAAGGTGGTAGAGCTTATTCATCTATTCATCATATTTAACAAAAATATCATGCCTGTTGGTTAATAACCCCACCCCCATATCTGCCTCCCTCCTTATCCCTTAGTAACCACCATTCCAATCTTTGATTTTATAAATTTGACTAGTTTTGATACTTCATATAAGTGGAATCATGTAGTGTTTGTCTTTCTGGATCAAGCTTATTTCACAGCATAATGTCCTCAAGGTCCGTCCATGTTGTCACATATTATAGCATTTCCTTCTGTTTTAAGGCTAAATATTATTTTGTATACATATGCCACATTATCTATTCGTCTGTCAGGGGACATTTGGGTTGTTTCCACATCTTAGCTATTGAGAATAGTGCTGCAATAAATGGGAGTGCTAATATCCATTCAAGATTCCGATTTCACTTCTTTGGGATGTAAACCTAGAAGAGGGATTGCTGGGTCACATAGTAGTTCTATTTTTAATTTTTTGAGGAACTTTCTGTTTTCCATCTGTGCCATTTTGCATTCCCACCAACAGTGTGCAAAGGTTCTCATTTCTCTACATCCTTGCTGACACCTCTGGGTTTTTTTGTTTTTGTTTTGTTTTGATAATAGTCATTCTGACAGGTGTGACATGATATCTCACTGTGTTTTTAAGTTTGCAAATTCTAGTTAACATGCGGTATAATATTAGTTTCAGGCGTACAATATGGTGATTCAGCGCTTCCATACAACACCTGGGGGTCATCACAACAAGTGCACTCCTTAATCCCCATCACCTGTTCCACCCATCTCCCCACCCACCTCCCTTCTGGCAACCATCTGTTTGTTCTCTATAGTTAAGAGTCTGTTTCTTGGTTTGCCTCCCTCTCTTTTCCCCCTTTGTTTGTTTTGTTTGTTAAATTCCATATGAGCGAAGTCATATGGGATTTGTCTTTCTCTGACTAATTTCACTTAGCATAATACTCTCTAGCTTCATCCATGTCATTGCAAACAGCAAGATTTCATTCTTTTTTATGGCTGAGTAATATTCCATCACATATATACCACATCTTTATCCATTTATCAGTCAGTGGACACTTGGGCTGTTCCTACTTCCATAATGTGGCTGTTCTAGATAATGCTGCTATAGACATCAGGGTGAATGTATCCCTTTGAATGAATCCCTTTGTATCCCTTTGAATGAATCCCTTTGTATCCCCCTTTGAATTAGTATTTTTGTATTTTGAGGGTAAATACCTAGTAGTGGAAATACTGGGTCATAGGATGGTTCTATTTTTAACTTTTTGAGGAACCTCCATACTGTTTTCCACAGTAGCTGAACCAGTTTGCATTCCCACCAATAGTGGAAGAGGGTTCCCCTTTCTCCACATCCTTGCCAACACCTGTTGTTTCTTGTGTTGTTGATTTTAGCCTTTCTGACAGGTGTGAGGTGATATCTCATTGTGGTTTTGATTTGTATTTCCATGATGATTGTGGGGATTTTTTTTGTTTGGTTTTTCAACGTTTATTTATTTTTGGGACAGAGAGAGACAGAGCATGAACGGGGGAGGGGCAGAGAGAGAGGGAGACACAGAATCGGAAACAGGCTCCAGGCTCTGAGCCATCAGCCCAGAGCCTGACGCGGGGCTCGAACTCATGGACCGCGAGATCGTGACCTGGCTGAAGTCGGACGCTTAACCGACTGCGCCACCCAGGCGCCCCTTGTTTGGTTTTTTAATGTTTATTTTGAGAGTGAGCGTGCACGTGCATGGATAAGGGGCAGGGAGAGAGGAGAGAGAATCCCAGGCAGGCTTCACCCACTTTCAGCACAGAGCCCAAAGTGGGCTCAATCCCATAAACCATGAGATAATCACCTGAGCCAAAATGAAGTGTGGCATGCTTAACCAACTGAGCCACTCAGGTGCCCCTGATTGTGGTTTTGGTTAGCATTTTTTTGATTAGTGATGAACATTTTTTCATATACCTGTTGGCCATGTGTATGTCATCTTTGGAGAAATGTCTGTTCAAGCTCCTCAAGTCTTCAACCCATTTTATTTATTTTTATTTTTTAATTTTTTTTCCCAACGTTTATTTATTTTTGGGACAGAGAGAGACAGAGCATGAACGGGGGAGGGGCAGAGAGAGAGGGAGACACAGAATCGGAAACAGGCTCCAGGCTCTGAGCCATCAGCCCAGAGCCCGACGCGGGGCTCGAACTCACGGACCGCGAGATCGTGACCTGGCTGAAGTCGGACGCTTAACCGACTGCGCCACCCAGGCGCCCCTTCAACCCATTTTAAAATCAGGTTATTAGTTTTTTCTCATGGAGTTGTATGATCAAATATATGGTTTGCAAATATTCTCTCATTCTATAGGTTTCTTCTTCATTCCATCATTTCCTTTGCTGTGCAGAAGCTTTTCAATTTGAGTTCCACTTGTCTATTTGTTGCCTGTGCTTTGGGGGTCCTATCTATAAAATCATTATCAAAACCAATATCACGAAGTTTATTCCCTATGGTTGCTTCTGAAAATCTTTACAGTTTCAGGTCTTTCATTTAAGTCTTTAACCAGTTTGAGTTGATTTTTGTGTGTATAGAGTAAGTTACAGGTCCAACTTCACTCTTTTACATGTAAAATGGTCCAGTTTTCCCAACACCAAGTAGTTGAAAAGACTATCTTTTCCCTATTGTGTTTTCTTAAACCCTTGCTGAAATACCTTGATCATGTATATATGGGTTTATTTCTGGGCTCTCTTATGTTCCATTGGTTTATAGGTCTTTTTTTATTTTAAATGATTTTTTTTAATGTTTATTTATTTTTGAGACAGAGAGAGACAGAGCATGAATGGGGGAGGGTCAGAGAGAGGGAGACACAGAATCTGAAACAGGCTCCAGGCTCTGAGCTGTCAGCACAGAGCCCGACGCGGGGCTCAAACTCACGGACCGTGAGATCATGACCTGAACCGAAGTCGGCCACTTAACCGACTGAGCCACCCAGGCACCCCGGTTTATATGTCTTTTTATGCAAGTACCATACTGTTTTAATTATTAAAACTCTGTAATATAGTTTGAAATCTTAAAGTGTTCTGCTTTAAGTTTTCTTCTTAGAATTGGCTATTCATGGTCATCTGTGGTTCCTTATGAACTGTAGAATTGCCTTTTATTTTTTCTTTTTCTTTTTTTTTTGCCTATTTCTGTAAAAAAATGTTTCTGGAATTTTGATAGGGATTGTGTTGAATCTGTAGATTGCTTTGATTAGTCTTCTAATCCATGAACATAAGTTGTCTTTCCATTTGTGTCTTGTTTAATTTCTTTCATGAGTGTTTTTAATTTACAGTATAAAAATCTTTCAAGCGCTCCTGGGTGGTTCAGTCGGTTAAGCATCCAACTCTTGATTTTTAGCTCAGGTCCTTATCTCACAAACCAGGAGACTGAGCCCTGTGTCCAGCTCTGCACTGACAGCGAGGAGTCTGGTTGGGATTCTCTCTCTCTCTCTCTCTCTCTCTCTCTGCCTCTCCCCCACCCATGCTCACTTGCTCACTCTCTCTCAAAATAAATAAACTTAAAAAAAACTTTGGCTCCTTAGCTTATTCCTAAGTATTTTATTCTTTTGCTACTATTATGAATGGGATTGTTTCTCTGATTTCCTTCCCAGATAGTTCATTTTTAGCACATAAAAACATGACTGAATTTGGGGGGGAGGGGAGTAAAGGCTTTTTAAAATTGATTTTAATTTAATTTTTTAAAGCTTTCATTTTAATTTTAGATAACCTACAGTGTCATATTAGTTGCAGATGTACAATATAGTGATTCAGTAATTCCATATAACACGTGGTGCTCATCACAAGTGCCCTCCTTCATCCCCATCACCTATTTCACCCATCCCCCTACCTCTACTTTGGTACCATCAGTTCTCTATAGTTAAGAGTCTATTTCTTGGTTTGCCTCTCTTTTTTTCCCTTTGCTCATTTGTTTCTTAAATTCTGTGTGAGCAAAATTATATGATATTTATCTTTCTCTAACTGACTTATTCTGCTTAGCATAATATTTTCTAGCTCCCTCCATGTCATTGCAAATGGCAAGATTTCATTCACACACACACACACAAACACACACACACACACACACACACACACACACACACACCCCACAGCTTCTTTAGCCATTCATCAGTCAATGGACACTTGGGCTGTTTCCATAATTTGGCTATTGTTGCTAATGCTGCAGTGAACATAAGAGTATGTATATCCCTTTGATTTTGTATTTTTGTATTGGGGGGTGGTAAATACCTAGTAGTGCAATTGCTAGATCATACCATGGTTCTATATTTAACTTTATGAGGAAACTCCATCCATAGTGTTCTCCATAGTGGCTGCAAAAGTTTCTATTCCTATCATTTAGTGCACAAGTGTTCCTTTTTCTCCACATTCTCCCCAACACCTGATGGTTTTTTCTGTTGTTGATTTTAACCATTCTAACAGGTGTGAAGTGACATCTTCATGTAATTTTGATTTATATTTCCCTGATGGTGAGTGATGATGAGCATCTTTTCATGTGATGGTTGGCCACCTGGATATCGTCTTTGGAGAAATGTCTATTCATTTCTTCCCAATTTTTAATTTGATCAGTTTTTGAGTGTTGAGTTTTATAAGTTCTCGATATATTTTAGATACAGACCCTTTATCACATAATGTCATTTGCAGATATCTTCACCCATTCTGTTGGTTGCCTTTCAGTTTTGTTGATTGTTTTCTTCATTGTGAAGTTTTTTTTATTTTGATGTAGTCGCATCAATGTATTTTTGCTTTTGTTTCCCTTGCCTCTGAGAACCTATCTAGAAAAAAGTTATTACTGCTGATGTCAGATAAATTACTGCCTGAGCTCTCTTCAAGGCCTTTTTGATTTTCAGGTCTCATATTTAGGTCTTTAATCCATTTTGAATTTATTTTGTGTGTGGCGTAAGGAAGTGGTCTACTTTCATTGTTTTGCATGTTGCTATCCAGTTTTTCTAACACCAACAACACCAATTGTTGGAGAGACCATCTGTTTCCCGTTGAATATTCTTTCCTTCTTTGTCAAAGATTAATGACCATATAATAGTGGGTTCATCTCTGGGCTTTGTATTCTGTTCCATTCATCTGTGTGTCTATTTTTGTGCTAATACCATACTGTTTTGATCACTACAGCTTTGTGATACAACTTAAAGTCTGGAATTGTGATTGCTTTTTGCTTTTCTTTTCTTTAAGATTACTTTGGATATTCAGAATCTTGTGGTTCCATGCCAATCATACGATTGCTCTAGCTCTGTGAAAAATGCTGTTGGTATTTTGATAGGGATTGCATTAAATGTGTAGTTTGCTTTGGGTAGTATAGACATTTTAACAGTATTCTTCCAACCCATGAGGATGGAATGTCTTTCCGTTTCTTTGTGTTGTCTTCAATTTCTTTCATCGGTGTTTTATAGTTTTCATAGTTTTCAGAGTACAGATCTTTCGTCTCTTTGGTTAGGTTTATTCCTAGGTATCTTATGGTTTGGTGCAATTGTAAATGGGATGGATTCCTTCTCTTATTGGTGTATAGAAATGTAACAGATTTCTGTACGTGGGTTTTGTATCCTGTGACTTTACTGAATTCGTGTATCAATTCTAGCAGGTTTTTGGTGGAATCTTTCAAGGTACCTATATAGAGTATTATGCCATCTGCAAATAGTGAAAGTTTTACTTCTTGCTGATTTGGATGCCTTTTGCCTCTTTTTTTAATGTTTATTTTTGTGAGAGAGAGAAGAGAGAGGGGTAGAGAGAATCCTAAGCAGACTGTGCTGTGTCAGTGCAGAGTCTGATACAGGGCTCCATCTCCTGGTTCATGAGATCATGTCCTGAGCTGAAATCAAGAGTCAGATGCTTAACCAAATGAGTCACCCAGGCACCCCAAGGATACCTTTTTGTTTTCTTTTTGTTGTCTGATTGCTGTGGCTAGGACTTCCAGTACTATATTGAATAAAAGTGGTGAGAGTAGACAACCCTATCTTATTCCTGACCTGAGGGGAAAAGCTCTGTTCTTCCCCACTCAAGATATTAGCTATGGGTTTTTCACATATGGTATTTATTATGTTGAGATATGTTCACTCTAAACCTATTGTTGAGGGCTTTTTAAATCATGAATGGATTTTTTACATTGTCAAATGTTTTTTCTGCATCTATTGAAATGATCATATGGTTCTTATTCTTTTTTTTATTATTAATGTGTTGTATCACATTGACTTGCAAATATTGAACCACGCTTGCAGCCCAGGAATAAATCCCACTTGATCTTGATGAATGATTTCTTTATTGTTAGATTTGTTTTGCTAGTATTTTGTTGAGAAATTTTGCATCTATGTCCATCAGAGATATTGGCCTGAAACTATTCTTTTTGTGGTGTCTTTATCTGGTTTTGGTATGAGGGCAATAATGCTGGCCTCATAGAGTGAATTTGAAGGATTCATAGAATGAAGTTTTCCTTTTCTATTTTTTTGGGATAGTTTGAGAAGAATGGATATTCACTTTTCTTTAAATGTTTGGTAGAATTTGCCTATGAAGCCATCTGGTCCTAGACTTTTGTTTTTGGGAGTTTATGATTGCTGATTCAATTTCTTTGCTGGTTATCAGTCTGTTCAAGTTTTTTCTTTCTTTCTGTTTCAGTTTTGGTAGGTTATATGTTTTGAGGAATTTATCTATTTCTTCTAGGTTGTCCAATTTGTTGGCATATAGTTTTTCATAAGTCTCATTATTTGTATCTGTGAAGTTGGTTGTTAATTCTCCTCTCTCATTTATGATTTTTATTTATTTGAGTCCTTTCTCTTTTTGATAAGTCTGACTGGAGGTTTATCAATTTTTTCAAAGAACCAGTTCCTGGTTTCATTGTTGTATTGTTTCTATATAACTTATTTCTGCTGTAATCTTTATTATTTCCTTCCTTCTGCTGGTTTGGGGTTTTGTTTGTTCTTTTTCTAGCTCCTTTAGGTTTAAGGTCAGATTGTTTGAGATTTTTCTTCTTAATGTAGGCCTGTATTGCTATAAACTTCCCTCATAGGACCACTTCTGCATCATCCCAAAGGATTTGGACTGTTTTTTTCATTTCCAGTTGTTTTCATGTAATTTTTTATTTCTGCTTCTATTTCCTGGTTGACCCATTCATTGTTTACTAGCAAGTTGTTTAACCTCTGTGTATCTATGTTCTTTTCAGATTTTTTTTTTCTAGTTTTATAACCTGATAGAGAGGTGCATGGTATAACGTCAATCTTTTTTGTTGTTGTTGTTAAGGCCTGTTTTGTGACATAATATGTGATCTATTCTGGAGAATGTTCATGTACACTTGAAAAGAATGTGTATCCTGCTTTTTTAGGATGGAATGTTCAGAAAAATCTGTTAATACATCCATCTGGTCTAGTGTGTCATTCAAAGCCATTGTTTCCTAGTTGATTTTTCTGTTTAGATGATCTTTCCATTGATGTAAATGGGGTGTTAAATTCCCCTACTATTATATTAGTATTGATTAGTTTCTTTATGTTTATTATTAACTGTTTTAGGTGTTTGGGTGCTTTCATGTTGGATGCATAAATTATTATAGTTGTATCTTCTTGCTGGATTGTTCCCTTTATTATTATATAGTGTCCTTCTTTGTTTCTTGTTACAGTCTTTGTTTTAAAGCGTAGTTTGTCCAATATAAGCATTGGTAATCCAGCTTTATTTTGACCTCCATTAGCATGTTAGATGCTTCTCCATCCTCTCTAACTTTCAATCTCCAGGTATCTTTAGGTATAAGATGAGTCTCTTGCAGGCAGCATAAAGATGGGTCTTTTTAAAAACTCCATTCTGCTACTGTCTTTTGATTGCAGCATTTAGTTCATTTACATTCAAAATAATTATTGATAGGTATTGTACTTATTACTGTTTTTAAAATTTTGTTTTCTGTTTTTTTTTCTCTTTGTTCTCTTGCCTTTGCTTTGTGTTGAGTATTTATAGTGTTTTGTTTGGATTTATTTCTCTTTATTTTTTGTGTGGCTACCATAGGTTTTGGGTTTGTGTTTACCATGAAGTTTATAAATAACATCCTAAGTAAATAGCAGTTTGTATTTATTGGTCCTTTAGGTTCATACACATTCCAATAACCACAACAAAAACAAAAAAAACCAGAAAAATAAAAAATTTACTTTTCCTTACCCCTTTTTTACTCTCTTCTCCAAAGTTGATTTATTTGTGTTCATATTTTACATCTTTTTGTTCATAGTTTTCTTATGTCTAATTATGGCTATTTCTTTTCTACTTTAAAGAAGTCCCTTTAACATTTCTTGTAAGGCTGGGTTAGTGGTGATAAAGTCCTTTATCTTTTGTTTGTCTGGGAAACTATCTCTCTTTCAAATATGAATGAAACCTTGCTGGTAGAGTATTCTTGGTTGCAGTTTTTCCCTTTCAGCACTTTGACTATATTATGCAACTTGCTTCTTGCTGGCCAAGTTTCTGCTGAAAAATAAGCTGATAGCCTTATAGGTTTTCCCTGGTAGGTCACTTTCTTCCTTGTTGCTTTAAAGAGTCTTTAACCTTTTGATGTTTTAATTATTCTGTGCCTGCTTGGGGTCATCTTGTCTTGAACTCTGCTTCTTGGATTTGGGATATCTATTTCCTTCCTTAGGTTAGAGAAGTTTTCAGTTATTATTTCTTCAAATAAGTTTTCTACACATTACTCTCTTCTTCTTCTGGGACCCCCAGCAGTGCTGGACTTGATGTTTTCTATGAGATCTCTTAATTTATCTTCATTAAAAAAATTATTTTCTCTTTTTGCTGTTCAGCTTGTGTGTTTTCCAATATCTTGTCTTCCAGATCACTGAGTACTCCTGCCTCTGCTAATGTACTGTTGTTTCCCTTTAGTGTGTTTTTTATTTTCAGTTATTGTATTCTTCAACCCTGGTTCTTTTTAATATTTTCTCTTTATTGAAAGCCTCAGAGTTCTTACGTCTTTTCTCTCAAGTCTAGTGAGTATCTTTATGATCATTATTTTAAATTCTTTATCAGGTATATTGCTTACCTGTTAGTTCTTTTGAGGTTTTGTCTTGTGTCTTTTGGAGTATATTCCTCTGTCTCCCTATCTTGCTTAACTTTCTGTGTTTATTTCTATAGATTAGGTGGAACCTATGGCTTGTTTTCTGTGCCTCAGCACCACAGGGCAGCTGCCATGGGCTTGTGGACTTATGGACCCTGGGCTCACTGAGGCTGCAAGCGTTCTGTGAGCCAGACCCTACTCAGGTCTGAGCTTTTAAGGGGGAGAGGGGAGAGTGTTCCCACTGCTGCTTGGCTCTTTTAAACCCGGCCTGTTTTTCTATATCCCAGAGTGAGGCGTTGGTGTGGACTTGCATACCCGAGGCTTGCTGAGGTCATGAGCTTACCGAGACAACAGACAACATGCCCATTATGGTGTGTAGACCCTGCTCTGGTCTGGATTTTTATGGTGGTGGTGGGGGGGAACATAAACTGTGTCATTCTCTAGTTCCTCTGACCTGGAGAGCATTCCTGCAGCTCCTCTGCCACTTGGCACAGCTCTAGTGTTGCTTCCTTTATGTACTAGTTGCTCCTTTAAGCTATGGCTTTCTTTCTGTGCCTAAGGACAGAGGGATCTGTCCCTAGTCCCTCAGTACTAACACTCACCACTGCCATTCACAGTGGTGGGGGTTCCCTTTGTTACTGTGTCTCTGTCTCTCTTGCCATTCTCTTGCTGTTCTATCTTTGGTTGTTCAGAAGCTGTTCAGTCAGAGTTCAGTTATTCAGGAGGAATTGTTCTATTAATAGGTGTAATTTGGTGTGTTCCATGGAGGAGAGGAGTTCAGAGTCTTCCTACATTGCTCTTGAACAGGAACTCCGAAAACACAAGTGATTTTTGTATGTTGACTTGGTATCCTACAACTTTACTGAATGCACTTATTAGTTTCATTAGTTATAATAGTTTTTTAATGGATTCTTGTGGTTTTCTGTTTATAAAATGTCATCTGCAAACAGATCATTTTACTTCCTTTCCAATTTGCATTATGTCTTTTTCTTGTCTAATTGCTCTAGCTATCACTTCTAGTACTGTGTTAAGCAGAAGTGGTAAGAGTGAGCATCCTTGCCTTATTCCTTATTTTAGAGAAAAAATTTTCAATTTTTCATCAGTATGTTATCTACATGCTTTTAATATATAGCTTTAATTTTGTTGGGATATTTTCCTTCTATTCCCAGTTTGTTGAGAATTGTAATCATGAATTGATGATGAATCTGAGCAAATGTTTTTTCTGCATCTATTGAGGCAATTGTAATTTTTATTTTTTATCCTTAGGATGTAATATGTAACATTAGTTTTTGTATATTGAATCATCCTAGCATCCCAAGGATAAATCTCACTTGGTCATAGTGTATAATCCTTCCAATGTGCTATTGAATTCAGTTTACTACCATTTTGTTGAGGATTTTTGTGTTTATGTTCATCAGAGATATTGGCCTGTAGTTTGCTTTGTCTAGCTTTGGAATCAAAGTAATACTTGTCTCATAAAATGAATTTGGAAGGATTCCCTCCTTACCAGATTTTGGGAAGAGTTTGAGAAGGATTAACCTTAATTCTTCTTTTAGATGTTTGGTAGAATTTACCAGTGAAGCCATCTAGTCCTGGGCTCTTATTTGTTGGGAAGTTTTTGATTACAGATCCAATCTCCATAGTTATTAGTCTGTTTAAGCTTTATATTTCCTCATGACTTAGTTTTAGTAGGTCCTATGTTTCTAGGAATTTATCCATTTCTTCTAGGTTATCAATTTTTTTTGGTGGAAGTTGTTCATAGTAGTCAATCATTCTTTTTATTCCTATGTCCTCAGTTGTGATATCTTTTCATTCTAGTTTTACTTGCATTTGTTCTCTTCTTAGTTTAGCTAAGGATTTGTCAATTTTGTTTGTCTTTTCCAAAAAAAAAAAAAACCTTAGTTTGTCAATTTTTTTCTATTTTTAGAATATTCTATTTTGTTTCTTGTGCTCCTTGTAATTTCCTTCCTTCTCTTACCTTTTGGCTTGTTTTGTTTTGTTTTTTTTTTTCTAGCTCCTTGAGGTATAAAGTTGGGTTGTTTGAAATCTTCCTTCTTTTTTAATATGTGCACTCATTGCTGTGAATTTCCCTTTTACTATAAGTTTTGATATGTTGTAGTTTTGTTTTAATTTGTCTCGGTGTATTTTCTAATTTTCTTTTTAGGTTCCCCTTTGACCTAACAATTGCTCAGGAGTGTGCTATTTAATTTACACATTATTGTGAAGTTTCCAGTTTTCCTTCTATTATTTTTTAGTTTCCTTCTGTTGTGATAGGAAAAGATAGTATAATTTCAATCTTTTAAATTGAGACTTGTGACTTGATGTGATCAATTTAGTCCCATTTCATCATCTCCCGTAGGAAAAACAGGCAGAAAGATTAAGCAACTTGCATAGGACCACACAATTAGCAGCCATATAATTACCAGAAACTGACACCTAACTTGGTGCTCTTTCCTCTGTCCACATTGGCTTTGTTTTCTAATTTTAATCCTGTTGATTCAGACTGACTGTATCATAGACACCTTTATTTTCTAAAGCAGATTTTATCCTACAGATTTACAGAGGCAAGTAGGCAACTCCATTAAAAATCAAACTATAATACATTGTAACTAAGGAGTTCTCATCCAATGGAAATCTTGGTGGGTGGCAGAGACTGATTTTATTGGACTATTTATTAGATTTTATAGCATAGGTTGCAGCATTTTCAATGAGTTTTTACTCTTGCTCTATACAAGAAACTATAACAGGATAATCAGTCAAGAATCCTGATGCTTTCCACCAGCAACAAGGGGTAATAATCCAGTGATAACCCAGCTTCGTATCCAAGTGGATTAGTGAATTAACCTTTTTTTTTTTTTTTTTTTTGAGAGAGAAAGACCGACTGAGACCCCGTGTGAGCAGGAGAGGGGCAGAGTGAGAGGGGGCAGGAAGAGAGAATCCCAAGCAGACTCCACACTGGCAGCTCAGAGCCAGACATGGGGATCAAACTCATGAAACTGAAAGATCATGCCTGAGCTGAAATCAAAAGTCAGATACTTGACTGACTGAGCCACCCAGGAGCCCTGTGAATTAACTAATTCTAAGGAACAGAATAGGACTTTGAAATTGTGAAAAATAAAATACTTTTAAAATTGAGAAACAGGGGCGCCTGGGTGGCGCAGTCGGTTAAGCGTCCGACTTCAGCCAGGTCACGATCTCGCGGTCCTGAGTTTGAGCCTCGCGTCGGGCTCTGGGCTGATGGCTCAGAGCCTGGAGCCTGTTTCCGATTCTGTGTCTCCCTCTCTCTCTGCCCCTCCCCCGTTCATGCTCTGTCTCTCTCTGTCCCAAAAATAAATAAACGTTGAAAAAAAAAAATTTAAAATTGAGGAACATCTACCAACTGAAAAGGTGGTATATACTTGTCAGCCTTATTCTCATATATATATAGTCACAAATATAACTTTGTTATGAAAATATATAATAAATACTACATGGTCATTTAAATGCTTTAAGTCATAGAGGCTGTGATACAGAGCTGTACACAGCAACAAATAGTATATATAAATAGTAGAGTTTAGAACTCCATGAATATCAGTGGTCAACATTGGGCTCATGCTCCTTTGTGTCTTTAAAATAATTTTGAGAATGTATGGCAATAGGTCCATAACTGCTACAGCCTACTAATTATAGCACTCCCCAAGAAAGTAAAACACATTAGATGGGAGAAGAGCAGGTCTGTGGTCAAATAAATTTGGGATGTACTAGATTTATTTACCAAGGTCATAAGGTTAAAAATGACCTCCCCCCACCCACCCCCGGATCTCAGCCAAACTTGGTTTTATTTATTTCAACTTGAATTTCAAATTGTAGTTAACGTATAGTGTCCTTTCACTTTCAGGTATAGAATATAGTGATTTAATAATTTCATATAGTACTGAGTGCTCATTAAGATCAGTGTATTCTTTTTTATTTCAAGTTTTTATTTAAATTTTAGTTAGTTAATGTATATGGTAAAATTGGTTTTAGGTATAGAATTTAGTGATGCATCACTTGCATATAACAACCAGTGCTCATCACAAGTGGACTCATTTATATCCATCACCTATTTAGCCCATCCCCCCACCTCCCTCCATCAACCCTCAGTCTGTTCTCTATAGTTGAGAGTCTCTTTATGGTTTGCTTCCCCTTTTCCCCCCTTTCCCTATGTTCTACTGTTGTGTTTCTTAAATTCCACATATGAGTGAAATCATATGGTATTTGTCTTTCTCTGACTTATTTTGCTTAGCATAATACACTCTAGCTCCATTCATGTCATTGCAAATGGCAAGATTTCATTCTTTTTGATGGTGGAGCAATATTCCATTGTGTATATATACACGCCTCATCTCACACCTGTCAGAATGGTTACAATTAACAACACCGGAAGCAACAGATGTTGGTGAGGAGGTAGAGAAAGAGGAACACTCCTATACTGTTGGTGGGAATGTAAACTGGTGCAGCCACTCTGGAAAACAGTATGGAGGTTCCTCAAAAAGTTCAAAATAGAACTACCCTATGACCCATCAATTGCCCTACTAGGTATTTACCCAAAGGATACAAAACTACTGATTCAAAGGGGGCATATGCACCCTGATATGTATAGCAGCATTATCAATAATAGCCAAACTATGGAAAGAGGCCAGATGTCCATTGACTGATGAATGGTTAAAGATAAGCATACTCTTAGTCTCCTTCATGTATTTCACCTGTCTCCACAACCACCTCCCCTCTGGTAACCACAGTAAGAGTTTTTTTGTGTGTCTTTGTCTTAAATGTTTTATTTGAGAAAGACTGTGAACTGGGGAGGGGCAGAGAGAGGGGGAGATCAAGAATTCCAAGCAGTCTCTGCTGAGTCAGCACAGTGGAGTGCTGTGCGTCACAGCATGAACTGTGAAATCATGACCTGAGCCAAACTCAAGAGTCAGTGGCTCAGCTGAGTGAGCCACCCGGGTGCCCCAAGAGTCTATTTTTTGGTTTGTTACTTTTCTTTCCTTTTCTCATTTGTTTCTTAAATTCCACATGTGAGTGAATCATATGGTGTTTGTCTTTCTCTGACTTATTTCACTTATTATGCTCTATAGGTCCATTCATGTTGTTGCAAATAGCAAGACTTCATTTTTTATGGCTGAGTAATATTCCATGTGATCTGTATATATTATATATTATGTGTGTGTGTGTATATATATAGTGTGTGTGTGTATATATATTATATATATATATATTATATATATACATATACATATACATACACCTGTCACTATCTCTATCCATTCATCCATCGATGGATACTTGAGCTGCTTTCATACCTTGGCTATAGTAACCAATACTGTAATGAACATAGGGGTACATACATCCTTTCAAATTAGTGTTTTAATTTTTGGGGATAAATTTCTTTAGATAATCCAGTGATATTATTGGATCATATGGTAGTTCGATTTTTAATTTTTTGAGGAACTTATGTACTGTCTTTCACAGTGGCTGCATCAGTTTATATTCCCACCAATAATGCACGAGGTTCCTTTTTCTCCACATCCTTATCAACACTTGTTATTTCTTGTGTTTTTGATAGTAGTCATTCTGAAAGGTGTGAAATGACCTCTCGTAGTTTTGATTTGTATTTCCTTAATGATGAGTGATGTTGAGCATCTTTTCGTGTGTCTGTTGCCCATCTGTATGTCTGCTTTGGAGAAATGTCTGTTTAAGTCTTCTGCCAATCTTTAAATTGGATTTTTTTGGGGGTGTTGAGTAGTATAATAGTATATTCTTTATATAATTTGGATACTAACCCCTTACTGGATGCGACATTTGTAAATATATTTTCCTATTCATTAAGTTGTATTTTAGTTTTGTTGGTTGTTTCCTTTGCTGTGCAGAAGCCTTTTATTTTGATGTAGTTGCAACAGTTTATTTTTGCTTGTGTTGCCCTTGCCTCAGGAGCCATATCTAGAAAAGTGTTGTTGTTGCTAATGTCAGATAAATTATTGCCTGTGCTCTCTTCTAGGATTTTTATGGTTTCATGTCTCATATACAGATCCTTAATCCATTTCAAGTTTATTTTATGTGTGGTGTAAGCAAGTGGTCTGGTTTCATTCTTTTGCATGCAGCTGTTCAATTTTCCAGCACCATTTGTTGAAGAGGCTTTTTCCATTGTATATGTTTTCCTCCTTTGTTGTATATTAATTGACCATCTAGTCATGGATTTATTTCTGGGCATGCTGTTCTCCATTGATCTATGTATCTATTTTTATGTCAGTACCATATAGTTTTGATTACTACAGCTTTGTAATGTATCTTCAAATCTTGGATTATGATACTTCCAATTTTGTTCTTTTTCAAGATTGTTTTTGCTGTTCAGAGTCTTTGTGGTTCCATACAAATTTTAGGACGATTTGTTCTAGTTTTGTGGAAAATACTATTGGTATTTTGATAGGGATTGCATTAAATGTATGGATTGCTTTGGGTAGTATGGACAGTTTAATGATATTCTTTTAACCCATTAGCATGAAATTCTTTCCATTTGTTTGTGTCATCTTCAATTTCTTTCATCATGGTTTTGAAAACTTTCAGATAATAGGTCTTTCACCTCTTTGGTTAAGTTTATTCCTAGGTATTTTATTCTTTTTTGTGCTATTGTAAGTGGGATTGTTTCCTTTCCTTTTTCTTTTAAAGGCTTATTTATTATCTTTGAGAGAGAGATAGAGCATGAGCATGGGAGGGGCAGAGAGAGAGAGAGAGAGAGACAGATAGACAGACACACAATCAGAATCTGAAACAGGCTCCAGGCTCTGAGCTGTCAGCACAGAGCCCGATGCAGGCCTCGAACTCACAAACAGTGAGATCATGACCCGAGCTGAAGTCAGACGCTTAACCCACTGAGCCACTCAAGTGCCCCAGTGGGATTGTTTTCTTAATTTCTTCCTGCTACTTCATATTAGTGTATAGAAACGCAACAGATTGGTGTATATTTGTATCCTGCAACTTTACTGAATTCATTTATTAATTCTAGTAGTTTTTTTGGTAGAGTCACTAGGGTTTTCTATATATAGTATCATGGATTACATGATCTTTAAAAGAAAAATTTCTGGGACTTAATTTATATACAAAGATTACATGTTGGGAAATATTTCTGTAAGCAAAAAGTAAAAACCATTATTTACCGAGCCTCTATTATGTACTATAGTACATGTATTATGTTACCTTCATATCTCTAAGGAGTAGAAGCACTGTTATCATTTCTATTTTATAGATGAGGATATACTTGTGCATCCCTTTAACCCAATGAATGTATTTAACATAACATTTCCAGAATACATGCAGAAATCAAACTGTAACTAAAAAAGTTTCCCTTTGCAAGTTTTATTAAAAGTATATTACTAGATGTAGAAACCCAAAGCCTGTGAAAGGTGCTGTGATGATCCCTACTTTGTTGACACACAGCAAGTTTCCATCATAATTGATAACGCTTTTGAGAGCTTAGCAAGCTCTCAGAATTCTGTACAAATCTCATCTTTAACTCTGAACTCTCTCAAATAATTTGAGAATTTCTAGAGATTTTCCCTGTAAGGTCGAAATGGTAACAGGCATGAACTAAAGAAATCGATGCTAAAGAATAGGGCACGGAAGTTAAGAAAAAAGGAAATGGAGTTGAGTCTGTTCTATTTGACAGAAGATGGAAGGTAGAATCGCAGGGTAGGAAGAACACTTGACTGGGTGGGCCATCTGTTCCCATCTCTATTTGTACTTGTATACTTCAAGTTTCCAGGAAACCACACTGGGTCAGCCAAAACTAATAAACACAGCGGGGATTCAGTACCTTGTACTACAGAGGTGTACAATTCATAGAATCACTTTAAGAAATTTTTCTTCAACTAAGCATGGAACATGCATTACCTGCAGAATCATCTAGGTTGTCTGTCCAAAGTGTAAATTACTGGAGAGATCTAGAAAAGTAGAAGATCATCAGCCTCTGTAGATGCCACTAAAGAAACTACATTTGAAGCAAACACCCCATCGCACTCTGGTGTAACCTCAAATTTGAGCCTGGAATTAGGCAAGAATGAATCCATTTTTTCCCCCTTTAACTAATAAGAATAACTTTACTCTTAATCTAGCACCTATTTAGAAGATAAAAGAAGGAGGTAATGCTTAAGAATAGACCATTTGGGCATTCCAAAGCATGTCCCATAGTTGGCCATGGGTATTTAGGGATACCCAATGGCTTGAAAACAGTTTTATTAGGCTTACAGTTTCGGCAGCCCTCACCACCATGGTCTCACTTTGCCAACATTGGACACATTTTGTGCTTTAGGAGAGCAAACTTCTTTTGTAGCTATTCACTGAGAAACCCACTACAGACCTACAGATCATTTCCCCCTGTTCCCCAAATCACATCTCAAAATGTACATCAGTGTTGATAAGTAAATAAGTAAACACCAGATGAAATTAAAGTCACAAGTAAAAATTCATTTAAGTATAGAAAGCTGGAACTCCAAATGTTGACAGTTTATCTTTGGGTGGTGGAGGAATAAGTTTTATTCTTCATGCTTCCCAGATTTAAATGTTTTCATAGTGGTCCTCCAATGGCTTTTATTTAGATTGCAAGAGTTATCACTTAAATACTTCTTTTTATTTTCTTTTTTTTAATAATTTATTTAAAATAATTTATTTTTAAATTTACATCTGAGTTAGCATATAGTACAACAATGATTTCAGGAGTAGATTTCTTAATGCTCCTTACCCATTTAGCCCATACCCCCCTCCCACAACCCCTCCAGTAACCCTCTGTTCTTCATATTTAAGAGCCTTTTATGTTTTGTCTCCTTCCCTGTTTTTATATTATTTTTGCTTCTCTTCCCTTATGTTCATTTTTTTTTGTATCTTGAAGTCCTCATATGAGTGAAGTTATATATTTATCTTTCTCTAATTTCACTTAGCATAATACCCTCTAGTTCCATCTATGTAGTTGCAAATGGCAAGATTTCACCTTTTTGATTGCCAAGTAATACTCCACTGTGTATGTGTGTATATATACATATATATACACATATTTATGTGTGTACATAATACGTATACATACACACACACACACACACACACACCACATCTTCTTTATCCATTCATCTGTTGGTGGACATTTGGGCTCTTTCCATACTTGGACTATTATCTACAGCATTGCCATAAACATTGGGGTGCATGTGCCCCTTCAAAACAGCATACCTGTATCCCTTGGATAAATACCTAGTAGTGTGATTGCTGGGTCATAGGGTAGTTCTATTTTTAATTTTTTAAGGAACCTCCATACTGTTTTCCAGAGTGGCTGCACAAGTTTGCATTCCCATCAGCAGTGCAAAAGTGTTGCCCTTTCTCCACATCCTTGCCAGCATCTGTTGTTTCCTGAGTTGTTAATTTTAGCCATTCTGACAGGTGTGAGGTGGTATCTCATTGTGGTTTTGATTTGTGTTTCCCTGATGATGAGTGATGTGGAGCATTTTTTCATGCGTCGTTGGCCATCTGGATGTCTTCTTTGGAGAAGTGTCTCTTCATGTCTTTTGCCCATTTCTTCATTGGATTGTTTGTTTTTTGGGTGTTGAGTTTGCTAAGTTCTTCATAGATTTTGGATACTAACCCTTTATCTGATATGTTGTTTGCAAATATCTTCTCCCATTCTGTTGGTTGCCTTTTAGTTTTGCTGATTGCTTCCTTCGCTGTGCAGAAGCTTTGTATTTTGATGAGGTCCCAATAGTTTTTTGGTCCCATTTTTGCTTTCGTTTCCCTTGCCTCCAAAGATGTGTTGAGTAAGAAGTTGCTGTGGCCAAGATCAAAGAGGTTTTGCCTGCTTTCTCCTCAAGGATTTTGATGGCTTCCTGTCTTACATTTAGGTCTTTCATCCATTTTGAATTTATTTTTGTGTATGGTATAAAAAAGTGGTCCAGGTTCATTCTTCTGCATGTTGCCATCCAGTTTTCCCAGCACCATTTGCTAAAGAGACTGTCTTTATTCCATTGGATATTCTTTCCTGCTGTGTCAAAGATTAGTTGGCCATATGTTTGTGGGTCCATTTCTGGGTTCTCTATTCTGTTCCATTGATCTGGTGTCCATTTTTGTGCCAATACCATGCTGTCTTGATGACTATAGCTTTGTAGTATAGCTTTAAGTCTGGGATTGTGATGCCTCCTGCTTTGGTTTTCTTTTTCAAGATTGCTTTGGCTATTTGGGGTCTTTTTTGGTTCCATACAAATTTTAGGATTGTTTATTTTACCTCTGTGAAGAATGCTAGTGTTACTTTGATAGGTATGGCATTGAATATGTAGATTGCTTTGGATAGTATTAACATTTTAACGTTATTTGTTCTTCCTATCCAGGAGCATGGAGCATTTTTTCCTTTTTTTGTGTGTCATCTTCAATTTCTTTCCTAAGCTTTCTAAAGTTTTCAGTGTATAGATTTTTCACCTCTTTGGTTAGATTTATTACTAGGTACTTTATGGGTTTGGGTGCATTTGTAAATGGGATTGATTCCTTGATTTCTCTTTGTGTTGTTTCATTCTTGGTGTATAGGAATGCAACCAATTTTCATGAATTGATTTTATATCCTGTGACTTTGCTGAATTCATGGATCAGTTCTAGCAGTTTTTTGGTGGAATCTTTTGGGTTTTCCATATGGAGTATCATGTCATCTGCGAAGAGTGAAAATGTGACCTCCTCCTGGCCAATTTGGATGCCTTTTATTTCTTTGTGTTGTCTGATTGCCGAGGCTAAGACTTCCAATACTATGTTGAATAACAGTGGTGAGAGTGGGCATCCCTGTCTTGTTCCTGACCTTAGGGGAAAGCTCTCAGTTTTCCCCATTGAGGATGATATTAGTGGTAGGTCTTTAATAGATGGCTTTTATGATCTTGAGGTTTGATCCTTCTATCCCTACTTTCTTGAGGGTTTTTTTTTTTTTTGGATAATCTGACTTTTTATACTTTTATGAGCTTATACATAAAATATGTTTTATGAACATTAGAATACAAATTCAACCCAAGCCATGGAACATAACTCACTGCTGCCTTGCACCATGTCTACAGTCTCATACTATATATCGAAACTGAGGTTAGGTCTATCCATAAAAAAGCTCATGAGGATATTATAAAGTCATCCAAGAAATGCTTTCAAAATCTTATTTTAAAAACTCTGTTTGCAAAAAAACACAGTACCCTGCATCCAGCTTCCCCTAATGTTGATAACTTAAGTAGTACAATGATCAACACAGGAAATGAACACTGACACAATACTATTAACTGGCTTCATTTAAGTATGATTGGTTTTTCCACAGATACCCTGCTTCTTTTTCAGGATCCACTCCAGGATCCCATTTCACATTTAGTTATCATGGGCCCTTGGTCTTCATTAATCTGTGACAGCTGGATCCTGAAGCTTCCTTGTTTTTCATAATCTTGACATGGTTGCTGAGTACCAACCAGTTATTTTGTAACATGTTCTCAGTTTGGGGTTGCCTGATCCTTTTTTTTTAATGTTTAGATTGAAGTTATGCACTTTTGGCAAAACTACCACAGGAAGGGCATTGTGCCTTTCTCTGTGTATCACAAGGATACATGAAGTCAATGCCGCATTACTGGGTTTCCTTGGTTAAGATGGTGCCTGCCATTTTTCTCCACAAAGAGTTACCACCTTTCTCTTTGTTGTAAAAAAAACTTGGGAGGGAGACCTTGAGACTATACATATATCTTGCTTTTCTTTAAACTTTCACCTGGTGATCCTAGCTTCCATCATTATTATGTACTTATACAAATATTTTATAATACAATGACTTTCTATTTTCCTCACTGCTGAAGGTTTTTATGTGAGTCAGTGTTGAATTTTACCAAATGTTTTCTGAGTCTATTCCTATGTTTATATATTTTTTCTTTACATTTTTTTGTATATTTTTAAAAATTTTTTAAACTTTTAAATTTTTTAAAATTTATATCCAAATTAGTTAGCATATAGTCAAACAATGATTTCAGGAGTAGATTCCTTAGTGCCCCTTATCCATTTAGCCCATCCCCTTCCAGCAACCCTCAGTTTGTTCTCCATATTTAGGAGTCTCTTCTGTTTTGTCCCCCTCCCTGTTTTTATATTATTTTTGTTTCCCTTATGTTCATCTGTTTTGTCTCTGAAAGTCCTCATATGAGTGAAGTCATCTGATATTTGTCTTCCTCAAATTTCGCTTAACATAATACCCTCTAGTTCCATCCACATAGTTGCAAATGGCAAGATTTTATTCTTTTTGATTGCTGACTAGTACTCCATTGAATATATATATATATACCACATCTTCTTTATCCATTCTTCCATCGATGGACATTTGGGCTCTTTCCATACTTTGCCTATTGTTGATAGTGCTTCTATAAACATGGGAGTGCATGTGTCCCTTCGAAACAGCACACCTGTATCCCTTGGATAAATGTCTACTAGTGCAATTGCTGGGTCATAGGGTAGTTCTATTTTTAGTTTTTTGAGGAACTTCCATACTGTTTTCTAGAGTGGCTGCACCAGCTTGCATTCCCAACTTTCTTGAGGGTTTTTTTTTATCAAGAAAGGATACTGTATTTTGTCAAATGATTTCTCTGCATCTATTGAGAGGATTATGTGGTTCTTGTCCTTTCTTTTATTGATGTGATGTATCACACTGTTTTGTGGATATTGAACAATCCCTGCATCCCAGGTATAAATCCCACTTGGTCATGGTGAATAATTTTGTTAATGTATTGTTGGATCCACTTGGCTATTATCTTGTTGAGGATTTTTGCATCCATGTTCATCAGGGAAATTGGTCTATATTTTGGATTTTTGCATCCATGGTCATCAGGGAAATTGGTCTATATTTAGTGGGGTCTTTGGTTTCAAATCAAGGTAATGCTGGCTTCATGGAAAGGGTTTGGAAGTTTTACTTTGACTTCTATTTTTTTGGATCAGCTTCAAGAGAATAGGTGTTAACTATTGTTTAAATGTTTGGTAGAATTCCCCTGGAAAGCCATCTGGCCCTGGACTCTTGTTTTTTGGGAGGTTTTTTTTTTTATTACTAATTTTATTTCTTTACTGAATATTGGTCTGTTCAAATTTTCTACTTCTTCCTGTTTCAGTTTTGGTAGTTTATATGTTCCTAGGAATTTGTCCATATCTTCCAGATTGTTGTTTTATTGATATATAATTGCTTGTAATATTCCTTTATTATTGTTTTTATTTATGCTGTGTTGGTTGTTATCTCTCCTCCTTCATTCTTGATTTTATTTATTTGGGTCCTTTTTCTTTTTGATCAAACTGGCCAGGGGCTTATCAATTTTGTTAATTATTTCAAAGAGCCAGCTTCTGGTTTCATTGATCTGTTCTACTGTTTTTTTGCTTTTTGGTTTTGATAGCATTGATTTCTGCTCCAATCTTATTATTTCCTGTCCTCTGCTGGTTTTGGGTTTAATTTGCTTACTTTTCCAGCTCTTTAAGGTGTAAGGGTAGGTTGTGTATCTGAGACCTTTCTTCCTTCTTTAGGAAGGCCTGGGTGCTTTATACTTCCCTCTTATGACCTCCATTGCTATGTCCCAGAAGTTTTGGGTTTTGGTATAATCATTTTCATTGGCTTCCGTGTACTTTTTAATTTCCTCTTTAACTTCTTGGTTAGCTTATTCAGTCTTCAGTAGGATGTTCTTTAGTCTCCAAGTATTTGTTATCTTTCCACATTTTTTCTTGTGGTTGATTTCGAGTTTCATAGTGCTGTGGTCTGAAAATATGCATGGTATTATCTTGATCTTTTTGTACTTGTTGAGGGCTGATTTGTGTGCCAGTATGTGGTCTATTCTGGAGAACAAACCATGCGCACTGGAGAAGAATGTGTATTCCACTGCTTTAGGATGAAATGCTCTGAATAAATGTGTTAAGTCCATCTGGTCCAGTGTGTCATTCAAAGCCATGGTTTCTTGTTGATTTTCTGTTTAGATGATCTTTCTGTTGTTGTGTGAGGTGTTGAAGTCCCCTACTATTATGGTATTACTATCAATGAGTTTCTCTATGTTTGTGATTGATTTATATATTTGGGTTCTCTCACATTTAGAGCATAAATGTTTATAATTGTTAGATCTTGGTGGATAGACACCTTAATTATGATATAATGTGTTCTTCATCTCTTGTTATAGTCTTTATTGTAAAGTCTAGATTGTCTGATAGAAGTATGGCTACTCTGGCTTTCTTTTGTTGACCATTAGCATGATAGATGGTTCTCCATCTGCTTATTTTCTATCAGAAGGTGTCTTTAGGTCTAAAATGGGTCTCTTGTAAACAGCATATAGATGGATCTTGTTTTCTTTTTTTTTAATTAATTAATTAATT
>NW_024412396.1:32499429-32702120 GCF_014898765.1 Herpailurus yagouaroundi | reverse complement strand
GTGGCCTGTCTGGGCTACTTGCACACTGCCAGGCTTGTGATGCTGGGGATCTGGCGTCTTAGCTGGGGTGGGTAGGCAAGGTGCACAGGGGCAGGAGGGGCAGGCTTAGCTCGCTTCTCCTTAGGTGATCCACCTCAGGAGGGGCCCTGTGGCAGCGGGAGGGAGTCAGATCCGCTGCCAGAGGTTTGGCTCCACAGAAGCGCAGAGTTGGGTGTTTGCGCGGAGCGAGCAAGTTCCCTGGCAGGAACTGGTTCTCTTTGGGATTTTGGCTGGGGGATGGGCGGGGGAGATGGCGCTGGCGAGCGCCTTTGTTCCCCCACCAAACTGAGCTCTGTCGTCCGGGGGGCTCAGCAGCTCTCCTTCCCTTTGTCCTCCAGCCTTCCCGCTTTCTGAGCAGAGCTGTTAACTTATGACCTCCCAGACGCTAAGTCGCGCTTGCTGTCGGAACACAGTCCGTCAGGCCCCTCCGCTTTTGCAAGCCAGACTCGGGGGTTCTGCTTGGCCGGCGAGCCGCCCCTCCGCCCCGGCTCCCTCCTGCCAGTCCGTGGAGCGCGCACCGCCTCGCCGCCCTTCCCTCTTCCGTGGGCCTCTCGTCTGCGCTTGGCTCCGGCGACTCCGTTCTGCTAATCCTCTGGCAGTTTTCTGGGTTATTTAGGCAGGTGTAGGTGGAATCTAAGTGATCAGCAGGACGCGCGGTGAGCCCAGTGTCCTCCTACGCTGCCATCTTCCGGAATCCCGATGGATCTTGTTTTCTTATCCATTCTGTTACCCTATGTCTTTTGATTGGAGCATTGAGTCCATTGATGTTTAGAATGAATACTGAAAGATATGAATTTATTGCCATTATGTTGCCTGTAGAATTGGAGTTTGTAGTGTTCTCTGGTCCTTTATATTCTTTGTTGCTTTTGGTCTTTTGGTCTTTTTTTTTTTTTCCTCATCTTTTGTCTCCTCAAAGAGTCCCCCTTAAAATTTCTTGCAGGGCTGGTTTAGTGGTCACAAACTCCTTTAATTTTTGTTTTTCTGGGAAACTTTTTATTTCTCCTATTTTGAATGACAACCTTGCTGGATAAAGAATTCTTGGCTGCATATTTTTTCCAATTCATCACCTTGAATATATCCTGCCGCTCCTTTCTGACCTGCCAAGTTCCTGTGGATAGGTCTGCTGCAAACCTGATCTGTCTTCCCTTGTAGGTTAAGGACTGTTCTTCCCTTGCTGCTTTTATGATTCTTTCCTTGCCTGAGGATTTTGTGAATTTGACTATGATATGCTTTATTGATGGTTGGTTTTTGTTGAATCTAACAGGAGTCCTCTGTACTTCCTGGATTTTGATGTCTGTGTTTTCCCCCAATTTAGGAAAGTTTTCTGCTATGATTTGCTCACATAACCCTTCTACCCCTTTTTCTCTCTTCATCATCTGGGACCCCTATAATTCTGATGTTATTCTTTTTAATGAGTCACTGATTTCTCTAATTGTGCTCTTTTGCTTTAGTCTTCCTCCTTTTTTTCTGCACATTATTCTCCATAGGTTTGTTCTCTATATCACTGATCTGCTGCTCTGCTTCATCCATCATTGCTGCCATGGCATCTATTCGAGATTGCAGCTCAGTTATAACTTTTTTTTTAATTTTTTTTTTCAACATTTATTTATTTTTGGGACAGAGAGAGACACAGCATGAACGGGGGAGGGGCAGAGAGAGAGGGAGACACAGAATCGGAAACAGGCTCCAGGCTCTGAGCCATCAGCCCAGAGCCCGACGCGGGGCTCGAACCCACGGACCGCGAGATCGTGACCTGGCTGAAGTCGGACGCTTAACCGACTGCGCCCCCCAGGCGCCCCAACTTTTTTTAATTTCATCCTGATTAGCTTTGACTTCTGTCTCTGCAGAAAGGGATTCTAATCTATTTCAACCATAGCTGGTAGTACTATCGTGACTCTAAATTCTGGTTCAGACATCTTGTTTGTATCTGTGTAGATTCATTTCTTCCTGTTCTTTCTAAAATTAAAGACGACACACACACACACACACACACGCAAATCAAATAAAGGCTGCTAGATCCTAAGTGTGTTTTGGTCTGGTTGTTGAAAGGAACTTGATTAGAGAAAAAAGGGAAAGATAAGAAAAGAAAAAAAAAGGAAAAAACATTTGAAAAGTTGGAAAGATGAATACAATGAAATAAAATGAAATGATGGAAGTAGAATTTGAAAAAAATTACAAAAATTACAAAATATAGTGGAAAAATAGTTTTAATAAAAATGGAAAATTTTTTTTTGTATTCAAGAATAAGAAAAAAAAATTGAATAGATGGACCAGTGAACAGACTGACATATGATTTAAATTACATCAGGTTCCCCTAGAAGTCAAACTATGAAGCACTTTTTTAATCCATAAACTAAGCAGGCAGAGAGACTGCGGTGTTCCTGAAGAGTGAGGTTGGCACAGTTGGGCGGGGCTTAGTGTAACAGCTCCATCCTCCGCTGGATGGCGCTGCTTAGCTTACTGGGTGGATTGTTGTGGCACCTGTAGGTGTGTATGTGCATGCACGGGAGGGGTGAAAATGGCATCACCCAGCTACCCAGTCTCTAGTATCAGAACTCTATGTTCTCTCTGACCAGCAATTGTGCTCCCCTGCCTTGTCTCCAGCTTCCATCCACTCCCTGCTTTTACACTGTCTGTGACCAAGCCATCAGGCTGCCAGAGGGTACTGCCCTCCTAAGTTTTATCTCAAATGCAGTTGTGTTTCCCAACCCCTCACTCCTGAGTGACTGGGGCTTTGACCCATTCTGACCCTCTGGGGGAGTGTCTCACTGAGCAATGTCCGGGTGCCTGCCTGCCCCCAGGAATGTTCGGGAGACTCTTTCTGGCAATGCCCAGACACTGTGGCTGGGTGCCAGCCCACCCCAGAAAAAGTTCACACAATTGTGTAGCAGCAGTATCTCAGGATTATGGAAAATCATAACACACATCTGGCATTAAGCTTCTCCCTTAACGTCCTTGTTCCAGCACCAGCGAATGTGGTTGTCTGGGGTCCACTGGGACCTTTGCTTGTGGGGTGGCCTCACAGTCTCTACCAAATGTCCTCCCAGAAGGTGAACCACCTCTCCCCTTGTGAGCCGAGCACCCCTCAGACCTTGCTCTTTGCTCCTTGCAGTTCACCCTTCCCACCTGGGAACCTCCAGGTATCGAGCTGCAGAGTTTCACTCTGCCCTCAACCTGTTTATAGAGTCTTAATGGAATTTAAACACTTTTCTTTCTCCTTTTTGTTCAGTCCCTTATGTCCTCTTTTTCTCTCCAGCTGCTTTCAGGCGGGCGGGAGTGGATGCTTTCTTGTACTCCATCCTCTCTCCTCAAGCAAAAATAGCTCCTTGCCTTCTACAGCTTCTCTCTCCCCCAGTTCACGTCTCTATGCTATGTATGTACCTGCTGAGTTCTGTGGTTCAGGTTGAGCAGATTGTTGTTTAATCCTCAAATCACTTTTCTAGGTGTGGAGGATGGTTTAGTGTTGATCTTCAGGGATGAGAGATGCAAAAAAACCCCCAAAAAACTAAAAAGACTTCTATGCTGTTCTGCCATCTTGTCCTGGGAGCAAATTCACTTAAATACTTTTTAAAGTGGATTTTGAGGCCTCAGCATAATATTCCATTCTATTCTTTCAGAAATACCATTCTATTTTTTCATCCTAATTGCAAAAAATGGCAGTCAATCCTTAAGAATATCAAGTTCTCTAATAATCTTCTTAGTGGGTTTCTATGTTCTCTTTAGCTAATGGCAAGTGGAAGTATGATAGGAGCAAGCTGTGTTTTAAGACTTTGGAAAACATCTCAAGCTAGGCATTGGATGATCCTGAATTTCTTTATGTGAAGCACTAAGGTTATAGTGCTGTATTTAAATTTTAGGGTGCAATTTTTTCCATGATCTAGCATCTCTGAACTTCATCTTTTTAAAAAAAATCAGTTTTGAGATAGAATTCAGACATTGAAAGTCACCCTCTCAAAGTATAAAATTTGTTTTTAGTATATACAGAGTTGTGCAACCATCACTGCTATATAAGTTTAGAACATTTTCATGTAATCATGAAAGTAATAGTCCCTCCTTAACTCTTCTCTCCTCTGTGTCCACTATTAATCTACGGTCTCTGTGAATTTGCCTATTTTCTGACCTACAATATGTGGCCTTTTGTGTCTGGTTTCTTTCACTTGGCATGTTTTCAAAGTTCATATTAGTACTTAATTTTTATAGCTAAAGGATGCTACATATTCACGTACAAGTCTGTGTGTGAACATGTCTTCAGGTGTTGGGTACATATCTAAGGAGTCACCTGGCAATTGTATATTTTACCTTCTGAGGAACTGAATTGCCATACTGTTTGTTTTAAAGTGGCTGTATGTATTATTCTGCAATCCCCCCAAAAGTGTATGAAGGTTTCAATTTTCCAACACATTGCCAACACTTGTTTTGGTTTAGCCACTATAGTATAAAGTGGTAGCTCATGATTTTAATTTGCGTTTCTCTGAGCCGGGAATCTTCTTATGCACTTATTGGTTATTTCTAGATCTTTGGTCAACAGATTAGACATTTTTCCATTTTTTACTGGGTTCTTTTTATTGATGAGTTCTTCACAATCTGGATACAACTCTTATGATTTTCAAGTCACTTTCTATTTTCTGGGTTTTTTTACTTGACAGTCCTTTGGTGTATAAAACATTTGAATTTGTTTCAATGTGGAATTTAAGAAACTAAAACATGAACACGGGAAAAATAAAACATTTTAAAGCCCAATTTATGGTGTGTTTTCTTGGGGTCTTAAGAAATCACTGACTAATCCAAGGTCATAAAGTTTTACTTCTTCTAAGAATTCCATAGTTTTAACACTCGGATCCATTTTGAGTTAGTGTATTGTGTGAGGTAGGGATCTAATGTCATCCTTTTGTATGTGGCTATCTAGTTATGCCAACTCCATTTGTTGAATACTTTTAACACCCGTGTCAAATGGGATGTATCTACCTCACAATTGCAAGAGGTTATAGAAAAACAGCCAATTTTCTAATTCATGGAACTTAAATGTTCCAATATTTTAACTCCTGAAATAAAAGCCCATGTAAATGTGCATTTACTTTTGGGAAATGAAAAATCCATTTCCCTCAAAAATACTAACACTCCTTAAATATCAGTGTGATGAGAAACTATCAAATACTATATCTTCTAATGAAAGACCTATTACTTTAAGGCTTGAACGTTTACCCATAATCTTTACATTATTAAAAGTAAATGAAGACGGTCACAAAAGTAGCAATATGACAATGAACATGAAGGAAATTAAATTCTCCTGGAAGTTAGATTTAAGTACTGATAGAATTTTTAAAGAAAAAGCATGGATTTTCAAAATCCAACTTAAATAATGTAGTGTGTGGAATATAATACAATAAGCTCAACTATATGGGATCAACTTGGAAGTTTGAGAAATGCAAAAATCAAGTCTACTTTTGTATCATCTTTGTAGCTGTCTGGGGTTCATGAGGACATTTGATACAGAGTCTGAAGACAACAACTCACAAACATAATGAGATCCGTTTAATAATTTTTGAAGATTTTTCCTGTAAAATGGCTTGTATTTCCACAGGTTACAATAGTGAAGAAATAAACTTTTCAATTTGACATGAAATATAAAAGAACAGTTTTACAAATATATCCATAAAATTTAACTGCTTGTAACACTATACATGGTAAATAGGACCACCCCTTAACTTCTAGACTATTTAATACAGAGAAATGATCTGTCATCTCACCTAAAAAGAAATAATTTCCCTTTCATCAAGTTTACTTTTGTTTAGAAACGGTTAAGTAGGACTGGAAAAATATTTGCTTTTCCCCATCTTCCTCTAGGGCTTTTTCATGAAGGTGAAAACTTGAGAGGATATAAATTTTACTTAAAAAGAAATACTGAACCTTCTTTGTTTTACTAGTTTTGTAATGTTTACATTGTTAAAAAAAAAAAAATCCTGGAGTTGTCTCCTTGGCCTTGGGGTCCTAAAGAAATGATAACAGAGCTGTGTTCTATTTTCAGTCCTGGAAGAGGAACGTCATCCCCTCAGCCGATGAAGGCTAAAACTAGGGGGCTATAAGATCACCTGCCAAGGGAACGGAGCTGGATCTGGCTTAAAATCAAGGTTGTGTGGTTTGCCTATCAGGAATTCCACTGTTGCAAGGCAAAACTGCCTGGAGCTCACTAGATCGCAGTCAGCATGAACAATGCTGAAATCGCACCTCCTTTCACACAAATGCAAAGCACAGAATAGCTTTTAAAAAGTTGATCAAAATCATAGAACTGCAGCTAACAATTCTTCAACCTAGGAAGAAATTCAGGAGAAAACACACTCCCTTTAAACTTTCAAAAGTGCCCAAATAACAATACTGAGCTCTCCCAAAAGGGGTTGGAGTTTCATGTCAGCAAAAATGAAATAAAGCATGGAAGCTTGATGAAGAGTTCTCGACTTTCCTAACACAGTATATGTAATAACTTAAGGTTTCCCTATTGACACTGGAAATAAATTCTAATACAATCATGCATATGCCAGGTCCTGGCATACTTCTGCATCCAGATTCATTAGTCTCCTTAATGGAGCCCATCATTTTTCCAATGGCTTTCTCCTTTCTTTAAACCCTAACCCTGAAATTCTATAACCAGTTACGTCACGTGGCTTCCCTGAGGCACAAAGGTACCAAACTCTATAATTAACTATTGAGGAATGATAAATATGCTCTCTATATAAAAAGATTTTAATTCTTTTGGGCCACAGTGGGGGGGAAAGAAAAACCCAGAAAGTTTAATACTTACTCTGCAGTGTGAACTGTAGCCCTTTTTGCAAAAAAAAAAAAAAAAGAACCAAATAAGGGAAATGTTGAGTTGCAGCATGCATGACCTGACAGCACCAATTATTAATAAAAAAATTCGACTAGAAAAATATTCAGGGTTGTATCCCATCCATTTTATTTATTTATTTTTTAATAGTAAACTGACAACTGAAGAAATTTACTATGGGAATACATCACCGGGGCTTCACTTCTAGTGACCTATTCACAAAAGGCATTTTGATCAGGTCAAGATCAGGATAATTCCTAGGTGTACAGCTGGGGGAGCAGGGCTCGCTCCTCAAGAGGGCAAGCAAAACAAAAACAGAAGTCATCTCTGCGAAGTTACTTTCTCTGAACTATATTACTCTACTTTGGCGAGCTAGACTTGTATATTCTCACAAACTAAATTGCTCTCATGTCTGGAACAAACTCCTTAGTCCAAGTTATAAGCGAATCTTGCTGGAAGTGGCCAAGCTGAACCTGGCTTCTTTTCCCAGACTTGCCACCTCTCTGCGGTTCCTTAGGCAGAATGGGAGGGGATCTCACTGGGAAGTCAAAGGAGAAGGTGTGAAGAGAGAGTATGTTTCCTGTTAGCCCTTCCAAGAGCTTGGGATTTATTAGCCAAAATTTGACTTCTACTTAGGTATCTCCATTTACTAAAAGTCAAAAGGAACTTTTCACATTGGAAGATTATCTGGGGGCATGTGTTACATGTAAAACTGCTAGACCCTGAACTGTTGTAGTCCTCGAAATGGAAGATTACAGCAGATCGTAACTTTCCGGAAATGTTTTTGATAGGAAAAATCCAGCCCTTCTAGATGCAAGGCCATTTACTTTACAAGATGCTTTTAGGGAATCCAGGCTCCTCAAACCACTTTCTAGCCAGACAGCAAGAAAAGGGACTGTTGCCTCCTTTATCATTTTGTGGAGCCCAAAGAAGCACAAATTAAAAAGACTCTAAGAGAAAGTTAGTCATTGGAGTCTGAGGCTAAAGAAAAAGGCATGTGACACATGAATCTAGGCAATTCCAGCTGTCTGGAGATAGTTTATGACTTACCCTATCAGTAAGAGGACTGTTGTTGGATTTTTGCATCACTTAAAAATTACCAAAAATGTCTCCTCCCACACAATCACCTCCATTGAAAAATAAAGCTTTTTTAAAACTGAGCAGCTGAACTTTTTAGATACTAGGTCAAATCACGCGGTAGCAATCAACAGTAATCCCTTTAAGGAAAAAGACATTCAAGATGTGTTAGAACAATTGAAAACAGGGCAACATATTTACCAGGAGGCAAAACATGGAAAGATGGTCAAGTGTAAATGCAGTCTATTAGAAGCCTATAAATTCTATACCTTTAGAAAGGTTAAAATGTAGCATGAATCTGCAATGGTCAATTTTAGAGGATGTTAGTATAAATAAATACTTGCTCTGTGCGGCAGGAATCTACTTCATGTCAGCCAGCTGTGGCAATCCGTCGCCTGTCCTCAAGAACCTTTACGTTCTGGTAGCAGGGATACTGTAGGTACTGAGGACAGAGAATGAGTATCTGAGAATTATTCAAAATGAAATGGAGCTAACAGAAGGGTTGGTGGTGCTCATGTGAAATTCTGATTTAATTATTCCTCAGTAAACACTCATTTGCTCTCTTGAAATCTGGAATTCCAAATTATCCCTGCAGATGTACTGCTTGGTGGTGTATATATCTAATGATCACATTTAAATTTGGTTTGATTTGCAAACATTTTCAAAACTTACAGGGCTCCATAAGCTGCAAGAGAAGGTGACAGATGGCAGTGAGGGAGTGAACAAAAGCCACTGAATCGTGGTGATACGTTGCTTTTAGGCTCTCAGAAGTTTGGCCTTTTTAAGGAAGGAAAAAAAACACCTTAGGAAACCCCAACAAGTGGTTTTAAAAAGTAAAATCTTATTTTTAATCACTCATAAATCTTGAACAATTCAGTAAGCAAAGGAACTTGATGGTATAGTACCCAGGCCATGCTGACTGCTGCAATTAATAATCACCCTTAGTTAATGAATTTTTAAGAGTTGCTGCATTTTAATCAACCCAACGGTTGTGGCCATACAATCAGGGACAGACCATCTTAAACAGAAGCAACAAAAGGCAGACTAAAAAGTTACGGAAATGTCTTTGAAATGCCAAGGTATTTCATGACTGAGTAGATAAAGTCATCGAATTCCACCCAACTAAAAACAAAAACACACGACAGTATATGAATATTCTTTTCCCAAAAAAAGAAAAATCTGAAAACCCCGGATTTCAAAACCGCCACCTGTGCCTAACATCTCCCCACCACCACCGCCACCGCAGTGGGAGCTGGTCAGATTCTAGCCTGTATCAAGTACTCCCAGGCCCTGCATGTCTTTCCATTCACACCGACACCACGCAGCATGGAAGGTCGCCCATTTAGAGCCAACTTCTGAATAAATTTCTTCTACATTTGTAAAATAGGATTTTAAAGTCTCATCCAAGTTTACAAAGGAAAACATTGTTTGAAAACTCAAGGTTCAAATAAAAGCATGGCATTTTAAATCCAATTATGACAAAGATTATGGTTTCATCAAGCAGGCTTCAATGACAATGCCGCTTTTTTGAGCATGCAACACACCCGATGCCTTAAATTCCTGGCATGTCTCGTCGCCATGTCCCCCCCCCTCCCCCCCCACCAGCCTCAGCCCCCCCTCCCCTTAAGAAACAGCATGGGGGGGAGGGAAAATCTAGAGTTAGTGGCAAAATCTTCACAGTAACTTGTTAATAAAGTCGTAGATGGCTGTCAAGGGCATCAGTCAACTGGACCTTGGAAAATTAATTTGATGCAGTTCTGTTCCCCAACCAGCTGGGTAGCACAGAAAGGGCAGGCAGCGTGAAATGCGTGAGTTCCATGAGGCAACGGAATCTGAGACCAGTATTTCGCAGACTTTTCTGAGCACACGTGTCCACAAGGGGTGAAAGCATGAGTTGGTGGTCCTGCATCTACATAAAACCCTGCCTCGCAGCCGAGCCAGAGAGGCACGTAGGGGCCCACAGTCCTGCACATGGGACACTCTCTCTCATTGGCCTCTGTGTCGCTCCGGTGGCCCCAGTTGTGGTACCCGTGCACGTGGCCGCAGCTGAGGTATGCCCAGGGCTGCTTCTCCTCCACCACCTCCTTCCTGTTGATGCTGGGGAAGGCCAAGGTGTTGAGCCCCACGGGACACTGCGGCCGGGCGGCATTAATCTCCTGCCGGAGCGCCTCGATGTGTTTCTGCGTTGGAGTATGGAAAAGGCCGTCTGCTGTTCTCCAGAGAAGGGTGGCCCCGCACAGGTCAATGAGGGAGCCATCCTGCAGGACATTGGTCTCACTCTCCACCTAGAACAAGTTTGAAAGACATGACTTTTAAAAGCAAAATTCAGCAAATCACGCTAACATTCTTTTGCTCTCAAGATAGAAATCATCTTTCAAGGAAACACAGGCAGGCAGCTTACCCCCTGCCTCCCTGAAGAACAAGACTGGGGGGTGGGGGGGGGCGGGTAACCCCTTCCTGGAGCTGGTTTCCTCACTGGAACAATGGATGGAACACGGATCTGCCATACTCACAAAGCCCTAAAGAGCACACATACACCCAGCTTTACATGTTCAATTACTGTACTGTGGTTATTTAATGAACATCACATATCTTATAGAGGAAAAGTGAAACTCTAAGTCAGTAACACTGTTCTCACACAGGACAGGAGATGTCCTACCAGTCCATGCAGTATTGACTGTGAAGATTTGCTGTGACCAGAAGTGATCCAGAAGATGCTTGTGGGCCCTGCGATAATGACTGCAGTGGTCTGGACACTGCCTGGTCACCCTCAGCTTCATACAACATACTGCCTGTCCTGCATTGCTATGGTTTGGAGAAGTGTTCGCCATTAGCCTTCATAAAAAAAAAAAAAAAGTTTTAAATGTTTATTTTTGCGAGAGAGAATACAAGTGGGGAACGGGCAGAGAGGGAGGGGGCTCTGCACTGACAGCAGCGAACCCCATGCGGGGCTTGAACTCATGAACTGTGAGATCATAACGTGAGATGCTCAACTGACTGAGCCACCCAGGCGCCCCTAGGTTTCGCTTTTAAAATGGAATGCTAGGCACCTGACGAGAAGCGGCAGACACAGCGGGCGGGAGCCCAACCAGTGCCCTCCATGTGCCTGCTGTGCTCTGAGCCCCGTGGGTAATAAAGCTTCTCTCCCGTCCTGAAGACACGTCTTTAGTGGTGGGAGGCAGACACGCTACAGCCAGGAGCCAGCGAAGGTCAGTACAGCGCTGAAATCGTCGTGCGAGGCCACATCACACAGGCTAAGAGTGTGGCCTTTGCAGCGCACGGCCTTGGGCTGCACCTTGGCTCCGTCACGCACTAGCTCCAACCTGGGGCGGTGACTTCAGCAGCCTGTGCCTAGGTTGCCCCTTCCGTAAAACTGGACAAGGGGATCTTGAGGGTTGAAACAGGCCAAGTTCTGAGAACTGG
Organism: Herpailurus yagouaroundi; assembly: GCF_014898765.1. Lineage (NCBI taxonomy): Eukaryota > Metazoa > Chordata > Mammalia > Carnivora > Felidae > Herpailurus > Herpailurus yagouaroundi. The sequence continues at coordinate 32,690,761 of NW_024412396.1, read as the reverse complement.
CATGCAGTAAGCACTGTGTACATGTTTGCTACTTTCGCTTTGACGACAGAAGGTCAGAAAGGCTTTTTGAAAAGGGTTTGCCCGGCGCGGAGATTTGAAAAAGTTGTCAGGACCCAGTGGGTGGTCTAGAAGACTCTCCAGAAAGAGGCATGCAAAGGCTCAGCAGCACGGGGCACGAGGGAGCAGCAGTTATTCCACAGGTGACCGAGCCCGGCTGGACGAGAGCCTCAGGCTGGCCTCCCGTGCCTGGAGGGCATCAACACAGAGTTTTAAGCGGCTATAAAAGAACAGATCTGCCCTTCCCAAAGGTCACTTCCAGAAGTGTGGAGGATGGGTTGGATGGGTTAAGAACACCGTGGGAGTTCTCTCTCCGGGCCGAGAGGATGGGTGCGCCTCAACAAAGACAATCCATGGCAACAGCCCAGGCAGAGACACTGAACACTGAGGATTTAGCTCCTGGATTAAGAAAGACACGCTTCTGGATCTGGCTTTATTGTCTGCATGGGAGGAGGCTTTCCAGGCACAGGGAATCTAGGAGAAATGGCAGATTTGGGGGAAGGGACAGAAATTCAGTTATGGGTGTGCAGAAGCGGAGTGTCGTGTGGGTGTCTGCACAGTGATACACAGGAGGCTTGCATGACTGAAGAGCTGGCTTAGAGAAGCCGGTCTGGGACTTAATGGCATTGGGGTGAAGCCCCGGGAAGTGGACAAGACTGTCCAGGCAGGGTCTCAGGGAGGGCAGAGAGGCCCAGGGACAGAAACAGGGCCATCCCCAAGCAAGGCAGGGGCAAAGCACCGTGAGAAGGGCAGGCAGAGAAATTGTTTGTCATTCTCTGACTCAAAAGTCTTTGCTGGCTCTCCTCTGCCCTCAGGATCAAGCCCAAACTGAACATATATATTTATAAAAAACCTAGGAATAAACCTAACCAAATAGTACGCTGAAAACTATACAAAACTTATGAAGGAAGTTGAGGAAGACACAAAGAAATAAAAAAACATTCCATGCTCATGGATTGGAAGAATTAATATTGTTAAAATGTCAATACTACCCAAAGCAATCTACACATTCAATGAAATCCCAGTCAGAATTGCACCAACATTCTTCTCAAAGCTAGAACAAAGCTAAGATTTGTATGGCACCACAAAAGACCCTGAATAGCCAAAGTTATGTTGAAAAAGAAAACCAAAGTGGAAGGCATCATGATCCTGGACTTTAGCCTCTACTACAAAGCTGTAATCACCAAGACAGTATGGTGTTGGCACAAGAACAGACACATAGACAAATGGAATAGAATAGAGAGCCCAGAATTGGACCCACAAATGTATGGCCATTTGACAAAGCAGGAAAACAATATCCAATGGAAAAAAGACAGTCTCTTTAGTAAATGGTACTGGGAGAACTGGACAGCAGTATGCAGAAGAATGAAACTGGACCACTTTCTCACACGATGCACAAAAATAAACTCAGAATGGACAAAAGACCTAAATGTGACACAAGAGACCATCAAAACCCTAAAGGAGAAAATAGGCAATAATCTCTTTCACCTCAGCTGCAGCAATTTCTTGCTAGACCTGTCTCCCAAGGCAAGTGAAACAAAAGCAAAAATGAACTACCGAGACCTCATCAAGACAAAAATCTTCTGCACCGCAAAGGAAACAATCAACAAAAGTAAAAAGCAACTGGCAGAATGGGAGATATTTGCAAATGACATATTGGATAAAGGGTTAGCATACAAAATCTATAAAGAACTTAACCAAACTCAACATCCGAAAAACAAATAATCCAGTGAAGAAATGGGCAGAAGACTGAATAGATACTTTTCCAAAGAAGACATCCAGATGGCCAACAGATGGTGAGTGATGTTGAGCATCTCTTCATGTATCAGGGAAATACAAATCAAAATCACATTGAGATACCACCTCCCATCGCTCAGAGTGGCTAAAATTAACAACTCAGGACTATAGATGCTGGCGAGGGTGTGGAGAAACAGGAACCCTCTTGCACTGTTGGTGGAATACAAACTGGTGCAGCTGCTCTGGAAAACAGTGTGGAGGTTCCTCAAAACATTAAAAATAGATCTACCCTATGACCCAGCAAGCACTGCTAGGAATTTATCTAAAGATACAGGAGTGCTGATGCATAGGGGCACATGTACCCAATGTTTATAGTAGTGTTTTCAACAATAGCCAAATTATGGAAAGAGCCCAAATATCCATCAACTGATGAATGGATAAAGAAGACGTGGTTTGTATATACAATGGAATACCACTTGGCAATGAGAAAGAATGAAATCATGCCATTTGCAGCAACATGGATGGAACTGGAAGGTGTTATGCTAAGTAAAGTAAGTCAGAGAAAGAAGACATCATATGTTTTCACTCATATGTGGAACTTGAGAAACGTAACAGAAGACTATGGGGGAATGGAAGGGGGACAAATAGATTCGAACAGAGAGTGAGGCAAACCATAAGAGACTCTTAAATACAGAGAACAAACAGGGTGGATGGGGTATGGGGGAGGGGGAAATGGGTGATGGACACTGAGGAGGGCACTTGTTGGGATGAGTACTGGGTATTGTATGTAAGTGATGAATCATGGGAATCTACCCCACAAACCAAGAGCACACTGTATACACTGTATGTTAGCTAATTTGACAATAAATTATGTATTAAAAAAAATTTTGCCGCAGCTCCCTCACCCCTCACTGCCCCCCCCTCCCCAGTGCTGCATGGTCCCCTCCCCTCTCACAGCCTGGCACGAGGCTCCCTTCCTGTGCTGACCACAGGTAATTCTCAGGGACATCTTATCTAAGCATGTAACCACATCTGAAAGAATAATTCTGATGTGGTTAAGACACCGAGGTTCAGTAGTGGCCACACTGGTGAACAACCCCGTCTTTCCTTCCTACAAAGCAGTTTTTGGTAAACAACATCTTATAAATTTTGAGTCCCTGGTCTTTTATTTTCCACACATTCTTGACTCCTCCAAGGATAGAATAGGTTCCTCCTGTCCCTTCTAGTACAAGACTGTGTTCATTACATACAATATGCTAATGACTGGTTGCATTGTCTGTGACCTTCTCCAGATGGGACAACTGGAGGGCAGAGCCCTGGGCATCCTGTTCACTGCTGGATTCCCAGCTCCTACCCCTGCTTTGTCAGAACAGCTACCCAACCATGGACTGCTGTGCTGTGCAGTCCTGTTCCAATCTGCACTTTGCTCTCTCTGTGATCCGCTAAGGTATGGACCGGCACTATTCCAATTAAATGCACACGAAGCCAGGCACAGAGAGGTCAAGTCGTTGATTTGAGACTGCAGCACTCCTCACAGTGGCAATGAGCACCCAGATCTGTGACCGGACTTCAGAACCAGTGATGGAAGGAGGCTGCTCAAACAATAACCGTTATTTTTTGTGGGCTCTCTCTTAACTGTGAACAAAGCGTAGTTTTCTCCAGACTACAGTGTGTAGGAGGGAGCATGGTAAAGACACCCCTGGGCAGAGGCATAGGTTCATCAGATATTTGTTTCTCAAATTCCACAAAAAGAAAAAAAAGAAAAAAAAAAGGCAAGGAGAAAGCCCAAGGAATCGACACTTACCTTTCAGAAGTAAGACAGTTAAAACTGATCAGTTAGCTAAGTTTAGGGTAGACAATTCAAATCCCCACCCACTAGTTAAAAGTTGAGTATCAACTTTTTAAATCCCTGGTTATCTGTAAGTGGGAATGACAACACTGATCCCATGAGGTTGCTCTGAGTAATGCCCAAGAGAGACTTAATATGAAGCACTTCATAAAGCCTGCACGGAACACTATGGTTATTTTCAGATCACCTAAAATTAGGTAAGCAAATGAACTTTGCTGAATTTACTAAATTTTACAGAGCCAATATAGTTTAATAGATCTATATATCTAGTAGAGATCTAGTAGATATCTAGTACACTCACACCTAATAGAGCAATATTATCACTATTGATAAGACTATTGATAGAAAGTTATCAACTAGGTAAAGGAATAGGATACAGTTCAAAGCCTATTCACCTATTTATTTGGGGTGGGGGGTTAAGCTCCTGAAAGGGCATTTCCCCCCACATTTAATTGGTTGTGGTGATCAAGGACAAAGCTGGTGTGATGAGAAACCAAGGAGGTTGTTAACACTGGCACGTTAAATGCCAAGCAGGATATTAACACAGAACCTTCTACCAGCACTAGTTCCACACTGAAAGCAGGAGGCACCTGCTACTTTTATAATGTTCTGGATTTTTCGCAGATCACTTTATTCTCCACAGTTTTGTGTTCAACTGAAAATGGAGAGTACCGTCAGAGACTGTTCTCTAAATCGAATCTCCTGATAGAAACTTTACATCAATACAACAGCCACATGCACAGAAGGAGTCATAAACTGAAACATAAGCTGGAAGAATCAGTGGGTTTTCACTTCAAACTGTTCCCCAGGTTAATCAGAGGGGGTTGCAGGGGAGGATGGGTCCTTTGATCCCCACAGTGCAAAGTTAGACTGATGGAAACTCAGAAACCTTTACTGTAGGCCAAGCCAGTCATACACTATCAAACAGTACAGCACAATGTTGGGCAGATCTAAGGGTCTCCTGTAGGGACTAACTTTGAAAATAGTCTAGATTTAGTACAGCTCGTGAATATAAGCTATTTTTGGAGTGGTTTCTTTTCAGTAGCACTGCCACCTTCTCTGGCACACACAGCCTGAGCTGGGTCACTGCACAATCACCAGAGTAGGCAAGAAACCCATCCTATAAATGTGCCCTTGAAGACAGATGTGCCCTACGCGGACTCTGACATATGCTCTGTATTTCCTAGGGAAGCAAATGCTCTGGTGTCAAGCACCTCGGGTGAGAGCCAGGTGATGCTCCCCACAAGCTGATACCTAGTGGAGGCCTGGAGTCTAGACCCTCAGTCAGGGAGGACTGAGTTTCAATCCCATCTGCTGCCTTCTAACTCTGGTACCCTTCACAATAATTAACCTCCCTATGCCGTACTTTCCTCATCCATAAGATGGGCACGATCCCACTTCTTTGAATAAAGTTGCTCAGATGTGATGAGTTACAGTCTCTGAAATGTTAATGTAGTGCCTGCCCCCAGCAACCATTTACTAACTTCTACTGTGGCCATTATAGTGACTGATAACCAGTTCAGCCAACCTAGGTCAGTTTTTGTATAAAGTTATCCAATGATCAGAAACAAAGTTATCTGGAAGACCTGCTTTCACATTCTGTGCCCTAGTCTCTTGAAAAGTGTTTAAACAGAGATTACTGTATTTGCTTTGGGCTCTCTTAGAAGACGCTTCTCATATTTACTCAGCCAGGATGTTCTAATACTGGGCTTTACTGTAAAATGCAGAAGCTGTACTTGTGGCTCAGTAATGATGTAAAATAGAAATAAAAGTAACAATTCCCTACAAACTAACATCTAGTAGAGACTAGCCAACCAGGCTAGTGAAACAGCATCCCTGCCATCTTCTTTTTCCGTTTTAGTAATACTTGGTTGTCATCTTGCTGAAAAATGCTAGATGACTCTTATGGTTTTCTAGGGAGGTGTTCTGAATCAAATATTTGTTCTCTCATATTCTGGCTTCTACCTAACAACTAATTAAAGGCACTGGAGTAGAAAGTTTACTTAGAAACTTCCGGCACTGTGTCCCACAGGCGTGGTAAGATCAGAAACCCAAAGCTTCCCATTTAAGGGTTTAACAATTATTCTCCATAGAAGAAAGGGTTAAAAAAACCAACTGCTTTAGGTCATTTGGGATAAGTAGTGATATTTATAGGAAAATATTAACATGTCAGATCAATACCCTCTATGAATTATTTCAAGTAAAAAGTTTTATGATTTTGGTGAATTATATAGGGAACTATGTATTAATTTCTTACTGTGAACTCAAAGGAAAAAAGCTAACTTAATTCTCTTTTAGTTCCAGGAAGTCTAGTAAATACTTCTGTAATTCATAATTTTCACTAATTAGTCTTGGGCAGCTCAGGATTTTTCCAAATTAGTAAAGTTTTACACTAAAAATAAGTTTATCTTTCTTTATCGAATTTAAGCAGAATTCTGCGGTGAAGCATATAATGAAAGATATGCTATTAAGGTAGGCGAGGAACAAAAAGGTAATTTTCTTCTACTATGGGAAAAGCTTAATCATTGAAGGAAATAAGCCTTTTTCCCTAGCACTTTCAGGGGCCTGTGGAATTCTCATTTTCCTGGGTCAATGGAACACAGCCCTGGTACCCCTACAAAGGTTCTGAATTTCAGGGGAGAAAAACGACACTCCTTAGGCTGGGCTTTTGCAGTTCGGTGCATTTTCCAGAGTGAAGACCACTCACCAGCTTTCCCCTCTGCTGGGCCGACCTGGTTTCTCGCAAGGTGTACACGTCTCCACATACAGAGATCTCACGCCAGACCCCAGGCTGGGACTCCTCAGTGAAGCCCCCTCGTGGATGCATCACCAGGACGCCATTTGTAGTGAGCCCGTCCATGTGGCCATCGGGGTTTTTCCATTTTGCTGCCTTTTCCTGGAGAGCATACCACAGAACAGAAAAAGCATGCTAAGATTATGTTCAAAATGAAGGGATTCCAGAATCTTTTAAAAATATCCAGTACGGGCAGAAGGAAGGAAAGTGATGAATTTTCATTTTCTATTTAAAGCTAATAATCAGAAGGATAAAATATGCAATTATTCTGATAACATGAAAGTGCTAAAATGTATGAATGATTTATCACTGGATATACATTATATTCATCTTGGGAGCTTAAAAAAAAAAAAAAAAAAAAAGGACCTGAGGCCCGGACCCTTCCCTCAGAGATTCTTTTCTACCCACTGCCCTCACGCCTGGGAGAGTCCAGGAATCTAGACACGTTCTTCAGTTCTATTTGTGCAATCCTTTCGCCTCTTATCTGCCAGCACTTTACATGCAATTATTACCTGGGAAGTATACAGAAGAAAGAGGAAAAAACATACAAAAATTTTAAGACTGTTAGTCTGACAAGTTGTGGCTAGTATCTCTTCATAAATGTCAATGTTTGGATCCTCAAAGATGGAATGTAAAGAGCGCCTGATATGACGGCAGGACCAACACTCCTGGATGCTTGTGCCACAGTGACTTCTCTCCTCTCTCTTGGTGACAGAGATAGCTGTTGCAAACATGACTCAGGAGTAAATTCTGAGTTGGATAACCCTCTTGCCAGGGACTGAGCTCTGGCCAATGAGACATAAGAGGGTTTTTAAGAGCCTTCCTGGTAAAGATCCTTTGTTCTAAAAAGTAAAGGGAAAACAGTCTCCCAGTGGCATGGGTCATTCCATTTTCCTTGCCCCTCAGATGTACAACTAATCAGACATCTGTAACCAAAAAAGAGCATGGCTGTACAGCATCCAGGTCACCTGAAAGAGATCAATACATCTATGCCCAGAAAGTGGGTGCATTGAAACACAGAGGAGGCAGCGGAGAGGAGTTGCTGGGGAGCCAGAAGGCAGCAAAGGCAGTGGCTGGTGGGCAGGCAGGAGGTAACCTTTCTGAAAAAGGAGGTGGAGGGTGAAGGAGGTGAGTGGGGGTCTGCCCCATGCATGTTCTGTAGCTGGAAGGACCGAATGTTGTCTCCAAGGAAAGACTGCAGTGAGTGGGAGAAGGGAAATAGGCAAAAAGAATTTCAGGGAAGGGTCTCCTGCTCTCTGCCCCAGGGTTCTGGCTCATGGACTTCTGGGACTCGTTTCATCCCCATCCCAAGTTGAGGATCCCCCTTCCAGGCTGTGGGCACATCAAAGCCCCAAGAGCTAAGTACACACCTTCTCCAACTCTGCGGCACCCCCATTCCTTTTCCCTTGGTGGCCACTCCCAATCTTAGGAGGAAGTCAGCTCCTACCCCCAAGAGAAAACAAAAATTTGTGCTATGGCACCACCTTCTGGGAAGGGAAAAGAAGGTTCCCAGGTACCAACTTGAACTGTTAGAACCAAAGTAAACAGAACCTTGCCTAAATAGGGTGTTCCTTACTTCAAATGTGAGGACAGAGTCACTTTTAATCAAATACCATTAAAAATCATAGTAATACAGTACTACAAAAAGAAAATGACAATTTTCCAACAAATGAACCCAAAGACATGGAATACCACAATCTAACTGATAAAGAATTCAAAACAGCTGTTATGAAGAAATTTAATGAGCTACAAGAAAACTCAGAAAGGCAATACAATGACCTCAGAAATAAAATTAACAAACAGAAGGAATACTTTGCCAAAGACGCCAAAATTGTAAAAAAAGAACCAAACAAATTTTGGGCTTGAAGAACTCAATGAATGACATGAAGAATGCATTAGAATGCACTGGAAATAGAGCAGATCAGATGGAAGAGAGAATTAGCAAGTTGGAAGGCTGGAATAGAGAAATGCTTCAGATGGAAGAGGAGAGAGAACTAAGATTTAAAGGAAGTGAAGAAACACTACGAAAGCTAGCAAACTCCATTACAAAAGCCCATATATGAATAATGAATTTTCTAGAAGAAGAGAGGGAGAAAAGGACAGGCAGCATATTTAAAGAAATAATTCCTGAGAACTTCCAAAAGTTGGGGAAAGAACTGGATATACAAAGTCCATTAAGCTAACAGAACACCTTATTAACTCAACGCAAGATCTTCTCTAAGACACATTATATTAAAACTATTAAAAGTCAGTGATAAAATTAAAATTTTTAAAAATATTTATTTTTGAGAGAGACAGAGACAGAATGTGAATGGGTTAGGGTCAGAGAGAGAGGGAGACACAGAATTGGAAGCTGGCTCCAGGCTCCTCACTGTCAGCACAGAGCCTGATGTGGGGCTCGAACTCAAGAGCTGTGAGATCATAACCTGAGCTGAAGTCGGATGCTCGACTGAGCCACCCAGGTGCCCCCAATGATAAAATTTTAAAGGCAGATGGGGGGGGGGGGGGAATAGGAAGAAAAAAAAAAAAAAGACAGTAACCTACAAAGTAATCTCCAGCAGGCTATCAAACTTCTCAGATAAAAACTGCCAGCCAAGAATATTCCACCCAGAAAAGTTATGCTTCAGATATGAAGGAGAATTAAAAGCTTTCCCAGACAAACAAAAGCAGAGGGCGTTCACCACCACTAGACCTGCCTTACAAGAAGTGTTCAAATGAGATTTTCAAGTTGGAATGAAAAGACAGAAATACACAAAACTCTGATTAAGGTGTTAGTCAGAATTATAAAACTGTAACTATTTATAGTAGTATATTAACTCCCAATTATAGCATAAAGGTTAACATTAAAAATACCTATAATAAATAATAAAAATAAATACAGCTACTACAACTTGGTAACCAAATCACAGCATAAAAAGAGATCATCTGTGACATCAAAAATATAAAAGGAAAAAAGTAAAAGGACAGAATCTTCATAGGCAACTGAAGATAAATTGCCATCAGCAGAAAAAGGACTGTTTTATCTGTGAGATGTTTTATGTAAACCTCATGATAACCACAAAACAAAAATTTAGAAGAGAGACACAAAACACTAAATAAAAGAGTGGGAGACTGAACGAAAAGCACCATGGAAAACCACCAAGGTATAAAGGTAGGTAGAAACAGAAGGAAAAAGAACAATGGAGAGACAAGATAACCAGCAGGCAAAAGAGAAAATGGCAGTAATAAGTATCAACAATCACACTAAATGTATCAACATATCAACAATCACACTAAATGTAAATGTACTGACTCACCAAAAGGCATATAGTGGCAGTTGGATCTAAAAAAAACCCACAAAATACAAAAAACAAAAACCTCCTGCCCTACAGGAGATTCATCTCAGCTTAAAAAAAAAAAATTTAATATGAAATTGTCAAATTGGTTTCTATACAACACCCAGTGCTCATCCCAACAGGTGGCTTCCTCAATGCCCATCACCCACTTTCTGCTCCCTCCCACCCCCCATCAACCCTCAGTTTATTCTCAGTTTTTAAGAGTCTCCTATGGTTTGGCTCAAAATTAAAGGATGGAAGATGATATTCCAAGCAAACAGAATACAAAAGAAGGCAGCTATAGCCATACTTATATCAGACAAAATAGATTTAAAGCCAAAAAGGGTAATAAGAGACAAAGTCACTACATAATCACAAAGGGATCAAGAAAGTACATCAAGAAAATATAATAATTATATGTATGTATGGAGATTATATGTATGTAATACATCCCCAACATCCCCAACATCCCCACACACACACACATCCCCAACATCCAAGTACCAAATTATATTAAGCAAATAATAACAAATCTAAAAGAGAAATATACAATGTAATAATGTAGGGGACTTCAATACCTCACTATCAACAATGGATAGATTTTTCAGACAGAAAATGAAGAAGGAAACACTGGAATTAAACCACACTTTAGAACAAGGACTTGACAGACATCTACAGAACATCTTATCCCACAGAATATATTTTTCTCAGGTGCATTAGAATGGTCTCCAGGAGAGATATGATAGGCCACAAAACAAATTTTTGCAAGTTTAAGAAGACTGAAATCATATCAACTATCCTCCCTGACTACAATGGTATGAAAGTAGAAAGTTACAATGGGAGGAAACTGAGAAGATCTACAAATAATGTGGAAACTTAACAACCACTGGGTCAAAGAAGAAATCAAAAGGGGAAAAATTATCTTGAGACAATTGAAAATGAAAACACAATATATCAAATATTGTGGGATACAGCAAAAGCAGTTCTGAGAAGTTTATAGCAATAAATATGTATATACGAAATTAGAAAGGTCTTGAACAACCTAACTTTACACTTCAAGGAACTAGAAAAAGAAAAACACAAAAACAGCAAGCTCAAAGTTAGCAGAAGAAAGGACATATGGATCCAAGCAAAATAAATCAAATAGAGACCAGAAAAACAACAGAAGAGATCAACAAAACTAAGAGCTGGTTCTTTGAAAAGAGAAACAAAATTGACAAACCTTTAGCTAAACTCAGTAAAAAGAGAGAAGACTCAAAATTAGAAATAAAAGAGGAGATATTATACCTGATATTACAGACATACAGAGAATTATGAAAGACTGCTAGAACGTAGAAGAAATGGATACATTTCCAGAAACACACATCCTAGCAAGACGGAATCAGGAAGACTCAGAAAATGGGTAAAGAGATTGAATGAGTGTTAAAAAAAAAAAAAAAATCCCAAGAAAATTCCACCACCAGATGGCTTCAACTAGGGAATGCTACCAAACATTTAAAGAAGAATTACTACCAATCCTCCTCAAACTCTTCCAAAATATTGAGAATGAAGGAACATTTCCAAACTCATTCTATGAAGCCAGCCTTACATTGATAACAAAACCAGATAAGGATACCACAAGAAAATTATAGACCAATGTCCCTGATAAATGTAGATGCAAAAATTCTCAACAAAATATGAACAAATCAAATTCCAGAACACATTAAAAGGATTAGACACCATGACCAAGTGGAATTTACCCGAGATGCGAGGTTCAACAGATGCAAATTAATAAACGTAACACATCACATCAATAAAATGAAAGGTAAAAATCACACGATCAATTCAACAGACACAGAAAACTATTTAACAAAATACAACATCCCTTCAGAATAAAAACCCTTAACAGGTTGGCTACAGAAGGAACATACCTCAACAGGCCGTATATGACAAACCTATGGCTAAACATCATACTCAAGGGGGAAAAACTGAAAGTGTATCCTCTAAGGTTGGAAACAAGACAAGGATGCCCACTCTTACCATTTCTGTTCAATACAGTACCAGACGTCCTGGCCAGCGCAATCAGGCCAGATAAAGAAATAAATGGCATACAAACTAGAAAGAAAGTAAAACTGTCACTATTTGCTGATGATATGATCTTATTTATTGACAATCACAAGCAATCTGTCAAAAAGCTGTTGGAATTAATGATTTCAGTAGTGTCGGGACACCAACATACAGAAGTAAGTTGCATTCCTTTACACAAATAATGAAGCATCTGAAAAAGACAAAAAGAAAACTATCCCATTTGCAACAGCATCAAAAACAAAATACTTAGGAACAAATTTAATCAGGGAAGTGAAGGATCTATATACGATGAAAAGTACAAAACGTTGTACTGAGCTTTGCCGAAAGAAATTGAAGACACAAATGGAAAGCACCCCATGTTTATGAATCAGAAGAATAATGTTAAAATGGCCATACCACCCAAATCCATCTACAGAGTCAATGCAATCCCCATCAAAATATTAAAGGAATTCTTCACAGAAATAGAAGCAATAATCCTAAACTCTGTGTGCAACCACAGAAGACCCCAAATAGTCAAAAAATTAAAAATAGAACTACCATATGATCCAGCATTTCCACTTGTAGGCACATACCCACAGGAAATGAAAACAGGATTTCCATGAGATATATGCACTCCCATGTTTATCTCATTATTCCCAACAGCCATTATTGGAAACCACCCCAACGCCCATCAATGAATGAATGGATAAAAAAAGACACTGTACATATACACAGTAAAATATTATTTACCCATGAGAAAGGAGGATATCCTTCCATTTGCAACAACACAGATGGACCCTGAGCGCATTATGCTAAGCAAGTCAGAGAAAATAAGTACTATAGGATATCATTTATAGGTGGAATCTAAAAAACGTAAGCCTATGCAAAACAGAGCAAAGTGGTTACCAGGGATGGATGGGGGCAGAGGGACCTGGAGAGAGTGGTAAGATTGATGGTGTTTATTGGGTACAACTTGTAATGAGCAGCAAATTAGCCATTGAGATTTAAGGCACCATAATATGAATATAGACCATATTATTGTACTATAGTTGTGAATGTGGTAAATATTGCTACATCAGCAAGTATTTTACAACATACAAATGTATCAAAGTAACAGGACTGCACCCCTTACATTTACACAATGGTACATGTCAAATTTATTCAACTACAAAAAGTAAATAACAAAACAATAAAAAGGGATAAGGATAGAAACTGCCTGTGCCCGCCTCTTCTTCAGCTACAAGTTGTTATGTGGAGGGACGTACGGAGTGCAGGAGCCATCCCTCAGCCCTAAGGCTGCCTGAGGAACCCTGATTTGCGCAGGGAGGGAGGGGCAAGACAGAACCAACGTGGTTCCCTGGATGTCACAGAACCACTGAAGCAATCAACCCTGGAACTGTCTTCCCTGGCACTCCTTGTTACATGAAATAATACATTTTTATTATTGTTTAGGCCATTCCGAATGGTTTTTGTCCTCGCAAAAACATCCTGAATAAAAAAAACCCAAAACTATATTAAAACTGAACATTCACCAAAACTTCTGGGTTTGATTTACATGGAAGCCTTATGAAGCCAGAGAAGCCTTATGAAGCCTTAATCTGTTTTGTTCTCTGCAATATCACATCTATAACACGTGACCGGGAGCACAGCCAATACCCAATGAAATTTTTTGAATGAATGAACGTCACTTTTTCCTTTGAACCCTATTTATGTAGATTTGACCATTATTTTTCCCTCTGAAATCACCTCCCTTAAATCTACTAAGAATACATTAAGAACAATGTTAATATACATTTTTTAAAAATTACTGTACATATTATATAATACAGCAAGTGGAACAAGTATCAAGGAACTTCATTACTTTCAGATTTTTAATAACAGCCTCACAAAACTCCACCATCTGAAAAGTAAAATCTCCAAATGTAACTAGAGGTGTCGTGTCAAGCAGATTTTTGGCCACAATTAACTGTTATAGCTGATAATAATGGGTGTTATTCTTGAAACAATGGGCTTAGTCATAGTACTTACTCCAAGAAATATGTTTTTGGAAGAGTCGAATCCGGCTGCGAATATCCGTGCTGTGTAAGGTTCGCTCCTGTCGCAGACGATCCTGCAGGCAAACCTGGATATGGTGCTTTGTGTAATCTGGGCCTCATCGTTGTTCTGACTGCCCGAAATTGTGTCTGTAACAACGAAGTCGATAGGGCTTTCTGTTGATCTGCCCACCTAAATAAATCAAATGCACTCATGACTCATTTTGAAAAGTATGTCACCATATTTTGTTCACATGGAATGAGTGTTCAGGATCCTTTTAACGTTTATTATCTCTGCTCTGAGGGTAAGAATTTAATGAAAAAAAAATGTAGTTCTGTTCCTTTTCTTGTTTAAGTGAGATATTATAGTAACCGATCATCAGATTTTAAATATTAAGAGAAAAGCTAAATTTTTTATCTGGGAGAAAAACATGAAGTCTTGCCCCCCAACAGATTGTATTTCTTGGACCAGGTAAAAATCTTATTCTCATAGAGAATTATTCTCTCCCTCACCCCCTCTGTCCCTCTATTTCTAGCTGGAAAAAACCAAGATTTTAAAGAAAGCCAAGAAACAAAGGAACTGTTGCCCAGCCACAGGGATTGTTTTCCCTACGTAAATCCAGTGACTCATGGCATGGGGCAAGAATAGCCCTAACCCAGACATAGACTAAATGCCTGTTGCCATACTCTCTGTAAATGAGAATGATGTAAAGGGCTATACAAGTCAGCCCAAAGTTTGGGATGCAGTCAAGTGAAATATTTAAAAAGCTGGTCTTAACATTTCAATTTTGGATTAAAAAAAAAAAATCTCTCTTGGGAAAGTCTGAAAGAGTTGCCAATAATATTATGTTGACTTATTTTCCTTGGTAAATTTAAATGCTTCAGAAAGAATAGATTTCATTAGGAAGATCTTGCAGTTCTAGAAAAGGTTTTCATATTCAATAAATCCAAATAAGGGAGGCACTGCTCTGTCCTGGAAACTGGGAAGAGTTAAGTACTTGTTTACAAATAAAAAAATTCTCAAGGGGTGCCTGGGTGGCTCAGTTGGTTAAGTGTCTGACTTTGGCTCAGGTCATGATCTCACTGTTCGTGAGTTCAAGCCCCACACTGGGCTCTGTGCTGACCGCTCGGTGCCTGGAGCCTGCTTCAGATTCTGTGTCTCCCTTTTCTCTCTGCCTCTCCCCCACTCGTGCTCTCTCTCTCTCAAGAATAAACTTTAAAAAAAATTTTCAAAAATCCTCAAGACAAAATATTAAAATGTTCACGTAATGCTGTTCTATGCATCTCTTAACTAGTAAAAAGTGATAAATGTTCTATATATGCCAAAGAGACTTTCTAAATTAAAATCATTTATATGTAAATAAATCATTTCTCACTAAAATATGATATTAATGTTCTCTCCTAACACTAGTGACTTCGATTCAGAAGCTGACAAGGGGAGGGACACATGGAACTCCCAGATGTGTACACATAAGCCCCCCTAAAAGTCAATTTCCCAGGTATTTTTATCGTGATCTCAAAATTCTATCTAACACATAAGATGTATTTTTCATCCAAATGAATAAAAGTAAAAAAAAAAAATTATCTTGCATCATTTAGCTCTGTTGGCTTCCTGGAAAATTATTATTGTATTTCTTTTGTAAATCTCACACATTTTTATGCACAGACTATCTCTATTAAGCCAACAGACAGCATTCATCTATTTTCTGTCTCTCTCTCTCTTTTTTTTTTTTTTTACAACACTTAATTTCTTGTCCTAATGAAATGTGCCTGGCATAAACGAAACCTCTGGTTTCACTAAAACTCATCAACTTGAATAGATGCATATTGCCTGAATATATGCATTTCAGGTTTAGAAAATATATAACTTGTTTAAAATGCAACATAAAACCTAAATTAAGAGATATTATAAAACCTTACCATAGAATTCATCTTTCTAAAGTTGAGAGTCTTCCCTCTGCTAGATTCATTTAAAAGCTGGGTGTATAACTTAGAAGCTCTGATTCAGACTCCTCTCTTTCTTTGAGCCTTTTTTTTTTCTTTTTATAAAAGCTATTCTCTTAGCGACTTTCAAGGGTACAATACAGTATTATTAACTATAATCACCATGCTGTACACTCGATCCCCAGAACCTATTCATCTTACAGCTGGAAGTTTGTACTATGTGACCAACTTCTCTCTCTTTCCCCCACCCCCTCAGCCCCTGGTAACTACCATTCTAGTCTCTGCCTCCATGGTTTTGATTTTTTTTTTTTTTAGATTCCACATATAATTGATATCATACAGTATTTACCTTTGATCTATTTCACTTAAAAAATTTTTTTTAATTAGAAAAGTAACAAATAGTTATTGCAAAATATTCTACAAATACAGAAAAGTATAAACAAGAAAATAAAGGCTACTCTAAACTCAGGAATAAACTTGTACTGTCCAACGAATAACCTTGTCCAATGAAGCTGGGGAGTGAAATGGGGTGAGTTCTACAATTGCCTGGAGCTCTCACAAAGACACGGTCTCTGACATCGTTTCTGTTACCTCCATGAAGAGGGCAACGGCTCTTCAAGCTCTGTTGTAAGCTCGAAGCTAAAGCCATGCTCTAGTAGAATGTCACAGGCTTGTCACACACAAAGATTACACTCTTCCGTAAAGGCCACTGTGATTTCATCCCAATATATTAATGTCTTGATGAATTAACTGAAATGGACTGTAAAACATGACATTTCAACTGGAACATACCGTTACAATCAATTATTTCAAGTCATGATACTTATCTGACTGGTCATGTTTGATTTGTTTATCAATTCACTCCCACTTAAATCTAACCTATAAGGTGCCAGTAAAATTTTATACTTTCGGATACATGTTGCTTTTGCCAGGAAAAAAACCACAAAACTCTAAGCCACTTTCCTACTGAAAACTCACCCCGTGCGCAAAACTTGGAACCCATCCTTTTGAATACTGGATCAACTCTACGTTATCTTAAGGGGAGTCATGTAGACAAGCCAAGATGTTCCTGAATTTCACCTGATAATCATACAGTGCTGATACTCATAGAGTAACCACAGGGAGAATTTTACTGATACCACAGACATGGCATCGTTCAGCATTTTTTAAATTTTATATATTTTAGAAAGGTTTGGGTTTGCCTGGTTGTCAGTCGAAGTCAGTACAGGTAAGATGGCATTGAAGAACTTGGAAGGGCCTCCCTCACCTTTCCTGGACCAACGCTACCCATATCCCTGTATCTGTAACCTTATTTTCTGATGTCCCTCCTATGACAAGGATGGAATGTTGCTGCTTCTATCCAAGACCAATCTCTTTACTGATGTGGGCGTCTCCATATTCTTCCCAAGGATTTTGCTCCTGATATTGTCCCCTCTCTCTCCTGAATCTTCAATTTCTCTCTTTATACTAGATCTTGCCATCAGCTACCAAACACATCGTGAAGCTTCTCCAACTCTGTGACTCTGTGGGGGTAAAAGGACCAATTTTTTTTTTTAAACAGCAACTTGTCACTGATACTTTTTAAAAGTACAATAAAAATGAGTATTAGAAAAATGATCATCTGCTTGGGTGTTTCAGGTACTATAAAAGGTGCTATAATGGTTTCCAAAGTCCTCTCATGTCCTACTCCGCTCATTCTGTACCATTAACAGACCCTTGGATGCTCAGCTGAGCACACTTTGAGTAGCACTGTTCTAGATTAGTCTCTCTCATCTTTAAAAACACATTCCTTCCAGGGCACCTGGATGGCTCAGTTGGTTAAGCGTCCGACTTCAGCTCAGGTCAAGATCTCACAGTTTGTGGGTCCCAGTCCCGCATCGGGCTCTGTGCTGACAGGTTGGAGCCTGGAGCCTGCTTCGGATTCTGTGTCTCTGTCTCTCTCTCTGTCCCTCCCTCACTTGCATTCTCTCTCTTAAAAATAAATACACATTGGGGCGCCTGGGTGGCTCAGTCGGTTGGGCTTCCGACTTCAGCTCAGGTCACGATCTCGAGGTCCGTGAGTTTGAGCCCCGCGTCGGGCTCTGGGCTGATGGCTCGGAGCCTGGAGCCTGCTTCCGGTTCTGTGTCTCCCTCTCTCTCTCTGCCCCTCCCCCGTTCACGCTCTGTCTCTGTCTCAAAAATAAACAAACATTAAAATAAATAAATAAACATTAACAAAACTTAAAAAACAAAACACATTCGTTCCCCTGCAAGCAGCCTTTAACCTATGGCCCCATCTCTCCAGTTCAGTTAGAGGCAATACTTCTTGAAAAACCTGTCACTAGTTACCACCCTCCCATGTCCTGACTCCTCCCTCACTCAACTTCTCTCAACCCACCTGTGGAGTTCCTACCCCAGGGCAGTACTGATCACACTACTGCAGAGCTCAGCCAGCACATCCTGGCACATCTGTACCTGGTATTAGAATAATGCAGCCCGGGGTGCTTTGATAGCTCAGTTGGTTAAGCAGTCGATGCTTGGTTTCAGTTGAGGTCATGCTGTTGTGGTTCGTGAGACTGAGCCCCCCTGTGTTGGGCTCTGCACGGAGTGTGGAGCCTGCTTGGGATTCTCTCTCTCCCTCTGCCCCTCCCCGGCTCCCTCGAGTGCCCTTTCTCTCAAAATAAGTAAATAAAAAAAGAAAGAATAAGGAAACCCTACAGGCTAGTTGGTAAATCATCCCCTTCCCTTCTCTTTCTCTTCTCTCCCTAGGTAATCTCGTTAAATCCTACTATTAGCCAAAAAGTCCTGATCTTTACCAGAGCTTCAGACTATCATGCCCAATCTCCACTTCGGAATCTAATAAGCATCTCGAAATGTAACATGTTCTAAACAGAGCCTGGATTCTTCTTCAATCCCTAGATGCCCTGTCAAGGACTGGTATCCAACTTGCTCAAGCTGAAACTCAGTATCAAAATATTATCCTTGATTGTTTACCTTCCTTCGCAGCCACCTGTCAACACTGCCTCCAAACACAGCTTCCATCCTTTCATTTCTCCCACCTTAGTTCCAGTTACTGTCAGTTTTTACTAGGATTGCATTGCCTTAGTCTCCAAACTGGTCTCTGTTTTCACATGTCACCTCCATTCCTTTCGAGAGAGTATGTGAAGATATCTTTAAGAAGTATCAATTAGACTATACCCCTCTCTTGCTTAAAACTCAATTTTTTTACTTGGCCTTAAAGGCCCCACCTCTCCAAGCTCATCTCATTTCACTGTCCTCCTCCTTCACTCCGCTCCTGCTTGGGGCTTTGGCACCCCCCATTCCTCCCCCCTGGAATGCTTATTTGTGGTCCGTTTGCCTCCTCTAGGATGCAGCCTCCATGAGAGGGGAGCCCTGGCTGTCTTCAGTAACTACAGGAGTTATCTGATACATAGCAGGTGCTCAAGAAATGAAACTGATGAATGGAAGATTCTGACAGTCAGCTTGATCTCTGTGAGAGAGACACACAATGCTTTAAGAAATAACTCTCTCTCTCTCTTTTTTTTTTTTTTAAGAGAGAGAGCAAGCATGAGCATGTGAAAGCAGGAGAGGGGCAGAGGGAAAGACAGAATCTCAAGCAGGCTCCATACTCGGCACAGGGCCTGAAGCAGGACTCAACACAGGGCTCAATCACATGACCATGAGATCAGTACCTGAGCCAAAATCAAAAGTCGGACATTCAACCGTTGGAGGCACCAAGGCACCCCCAAAAATAACTATTTAAATAGCAAATATTCTTTGACTTTTCTCAACTAGATATATGCTACTTAAATATTGCCATCAAAAAGTACTATAGGGGTGCGTAGGTGGCTCAGTTGGTTAAGCATCCAACTTCAACACAGGTCATGATCTTGCAGTTTGTGGGTTTGAGCCCAGCATCGGGCTCTGTGCTGGCAGCTCAGAGCCTGCAGCCTGCTTTGGATTCTGTGTCTCCCTCTCTCTCATGCCCCTGTCATGCTCTACCTCTCTCAAAAATAAATATGCATTAAAAAAAAAAAAAGTACTATAAACCAACTAAATTAAACACCAACCAAACAAAAACCAAAAACATAAGGTATGGCAGCACCCAGGGTCCAAATTATGAAACAGAAATCTTGAGGCCTGGCTGATTTCCTTACCCTGATGGTCAATATGCATTTGGCATCATACTTCCCTTCAGGGACCCTGTAAGACATTTCATCACTTCCTTTGATTTCATTGATAAACATTTAAAAAAAAATATTTTGCTTTCTCAATAGCTACACTATTCCCTCTTTCATTTACTCCTATTCTAGAAAATTACTAAGAAACTGTTGCTATATTAACTCAGACTTTCTTACCCTTAACCCATCTCTTAAATTGAGATATAATTGATATTTTCTTCCTTAGGCAATAATATTTCCAAGTTCTGAGCCTACTGTCTGTTCCACAGTGGGAAAAGCAGCATAAGGCCCTTCCTTGGTTCAGTCTGATGTTCTGCTTTTAAATTCTCAATTAACTTAGAAATCATTTTATAGATAATGGCTACAATGAACAGCCCTCAGCACCAAGGTCCAGGCTTGAGAAACAGGAATGCTACAGTGCTTTTTGCTCAGTAACCTTTGTCAGTGGTGGGTTTGGGACATAAGAACTTGTAAAAGGAAGAAAAATTAAAACAAGCTTGATTGTTCAGGGCCTTCTGAGAATGCCTTAGTTTTACTCTGCAGAGAAATGACCTGATAGTAATCCTCCCACAGGTCTAGTTATTTTGCAAGTAGAATCAGATTATTTTAGTTAAAATGACAAATGTGTTATGTTTTCTTAGTAAATCTATAAATTCTTGTTGAATTACCACACTTTATTTAAAGAGGTACTATGTAGAGAACGTAGAACTCCAGAGACGTAAATCTTACTTCTGCCAGTAATGCCTTTTCTGCCCCTAGTAGCTAGTTACCTTTCCTCTCAAAGACCCAAATTTCTTCAGCTATGCAATTTAAGAGGTTAGTATAGTATAATTTGGTATTTCTCAGTGTAGTCTATGAACCTCTGTGGGTCCCTGAGACTTTTTTTCTTTTTCTTTTTTTTCTTTCTTAAATTTACATCCAAGTTAGTTAGCATATAAGCACAACAATGATTTCAGGAGTAGATTCCTTAGTGCCCCTTACCCATTTAGGCCATCCCCGCTCCCACAACCCCTCCAGTAACCCTCTGTTTGTTCTCCATATTTAAGAGCCCTGAGACCTTTTCTAAGGACCATGTCCATGAAGCCAAAAATCACTTTCATAATAATACAAACGTGCCATTTGCCTTTTCCACTGTGCTAACATTTATTCTGATGGTGCTCAGGCAATCAAGTGCTTTAGCAGGAATCAAGGCAGCGGCACCAAAGTGTACTAACAGCCACTGCATTCTTCATCGCCGTGCATGTGCAGTTAAAAATAATGTCAATTTCACTTAAGTGTGCTTCTGATGAAGTGGTAATAAATTACTCTCGTTAAATATTGAGGCTTTCAAATATTCCATGTGGTGGAATAGGAAGTATGCAAAAAGCACTTAGATGTTTACAACTGTATGGAGGTTCCTCAAAAAATTAAAAACAAAACTACCATGTGATTCAGCAATCCTGTTTCTGGGTATTTATTAAACAAAAACAAAACAAAAGAAAAACCAAAAGAACCTGAAATCAGGATCTCAAAGAGGTATCTGCTCCCCATGTTCACTGCAGCATTACTTACTGTAGCCAAGATCTAGATACAACCGAAAGGTCTGCAAAGGGTGAATGGATAAAGAAAATGTGGTATAAACATCCAATAGAATATTATTCAGTTTTACAAAAGAGGAAATCCTGCCACATGCACCAACATGCATAAACCTGGAGGATATTACAAATATTGCCCGATTCTGATTATGTGCAGTATCTACACAATCAATAGAAACAGAGCAGAATGATGGCTGCCAGGGACTGGGGGTGGAGGGAAATGGGAATCACTGTTCAATAGGTACAAAGTTTCAGTTCCACAAGATGAACGCATTCCAGAGATCTGCTGGATAACCCTGTGTCTATGGTAAAGGTACTGTATTGGGCACATATTTTGTCAAGACGATGGATCTCATGTTAAGATTCTCATGAATCTTTCGCTCATCTTGCATTTGCAGAGGTGAGGGGGAAAGTGAACAATGTGAGTGGAATGTGACTGTACAATAGTGAAGAACTATCTATGTCCCAACATGTCGCTAAAGAATAGTGATGGAATTACAGGTGCCATTGCAGTGATGTGTTGATTTGAAAGTGGTAAAAAATCGACAAACAAAAATCAAAGGAGTTTGTGACCACTAAACCAGCCCTGTAAGAAATTTTAAGGAGGACTCTCTGAAGGGAGAAAAGATGAAAAAAAAAAAAAAAAAAACACACACACACACACACACACACACCCCCCCCCAAAAGCAACAGAAGATTAGAAAGGACCAGAGAACACCACCAGAAACTCCAACTCCACAAGCATCATAATGGCAATAAATTCATATCTTTCAGTATTCACTCTAAACGTCAATGGACTCAATGCTCTAATCAAAAGACAGGGTAACAGAATGGGTAAGAAAATAAGATCCATCTATATGCTGTTTACAAGAGACCCACTTTAGACCTAAAGACATTTTCAGATTGAAAATAAGTGGATAGAGAACCATCTATCATGCTAATGGTCAACAAAAGAAAGCCAGAGTAGCCAAACTTATATCAGACAATCTAGACTTTAAAACAAAGACTGTATCAAGAGATGCAGAAGGGCATTTTATCATAATCAAGGGGTCTATCCACCAAGAAGACCTAACAATTGTAAATATTTATGTGCCAAGTGTGAGAGCACCCAAATATATAAAGCAATCAATCACAAACATAAAGAAACTCATTGATATTAATACCATAATAGTAGGAGACTTCAACACCCCGCTCACAGCAATGGACAGATCATCTAATCAAAAAATCAACACGGAAACAATGGCGTTGAATGACACACTGGACCAGATGGACTTAACAGATATATTCAGAGCATTTCATTCTAAACCAGCAGAATATACATTCTTCTCCAGTGCACATGGAACGTTCTCCAGAATAGACCATATACTGGGACACAAATCAGCCCTAAGTAAGTACAAAAAGATTGAGATCATACCGTGCATATTTTCAGACCACAACACTATGAAACTTGGAATCAACCACAAGAAAAAAATTTGGAAAGGTAACAAATACTTGGAGACTGAAGAACATCCTACTAACGAATGAATGGGCCAACCAAGCAGTTAAATAGGAAATTAAAAAGTATATGGAAGTCAATGAAAATGATAACACCACAACCCAAAACCTCTGGGACGCAGCAAAGGTGGTCATAAGAGGAAAGTATATAGCAATCCAGGCCTTCCTAAAGAAGGAAGAAAGATCTCAGATACACAACCTAACCTCACGCCTTAAGGAGCTGCAAAAAGAACAGCAAATAAAACCCCAAACCAGCAGAAGACAGGAAATAATAAAGATTAGACCTAAATAATAATAAATAATAATAATAATAAATAATAAATAATAATAAATTAATGCTATCAAAACCAAAAGAAAAACAGAACAGATCAATGAAACCAGAAGCTAGTTCTTTGGAAGAATTAACAAAATTGATAAACCACTAGCCAGTTTGATCAAGAAGAAAAAGGAAAGGACCCATATAAATAAAATCAAGAATGAAAGAGGAGAGATCACAACCAACACAAGAGAAATAAAAATAATAAGAGAATATTATGAGCAATTATATACCAATAAAATGGGTAATCTGGAAGAAATGGGCAAATTCCTAGAAACATATACACTACCAAAACTGAAACAGGAAGAAATAGATAATTGGAACAGACCTATAACCAGTAAGGAAATTGAATTAGTAATCAAAAATCTGCCAAAAAACAAGAACCCAGGGCCAGATGGCTTTCCAGGGGAATTCTACCAAACATTTAAGGAAGAGTTAACACCTATTCTCTTGAAACTGTTCCAAAAAATAGAAATGGAAGGAAAACTTCCAAACTCTTTCCATGAAGCCAGCATTACCTTGATTCCAAAACCAGACAGAGACCCCACTAAAAAGGAGAACTATAGACCAATTTCCCTGATGAACATGGATGCAAAAATCCTCAACAAGATACTAGCCAACCGGATCCAACAATACATTAAAAAAATATTCACCATGACCAAGTGGGATTCATACCTGGGATGCAGGGCTGGTTCAATATCTGCAAAACAATTAACATGATTCATCACATCAATAAAAGAAAGGACAAGAACCATATGATCCTCTCAACAGATGCAGAGAAAGCATTTGACAAAAATACAGCATCCTTTCTTGATAAAAACCCTCAAGAAAGTAGGGATAGAAGGAGCATACCTCGAGATCATAAAAGCCATATATGAACAATCCAATGCTAATATCATCCTCGATGGGGAAAAACTGAGAGTTTTCCCCCTAAGGTCAGGAACAAGACAGGGATGTCCACTGTCACCACTGTTATTCAACATAGTATTGGAAGTCTTAGCCTCTGCAATCAGACAACACAAAGAAATAAAATGCATCCAAATAGGCCAGGAGGTCAAACTTTCACTCTTCGCAGATGACATGATAGTCTATATGGAAAACCCAAAAGATTCCACCAAAAAACTGCTAGAATTGATTCATGAATTCAACAAAGTTGCAGGATATAAAATCAATGCACAGAAATCGGTTGCATTCCTATACACCAACAATGAGGCAATAGAAAGAGAAACCAAGGAAATCAATCCCATTTACAGTTGCACAAAAAAACCATAAAATACCTAGGAATAAATCTAACCAAAGAGGTGACTGCAAACTATAGAAAGCTTATGAAAGAATTTGAAGAAGACACAAAAAAAATGGAAAAAGATTCCATGCTCCTGGATAGGAAGAACAAATATTGTTAAAATGTCAATACCACCCAAGGCAATCTACATATTCAATGCAATCCCTATCAAAATAACACCAGCATTCTTCACAGAGCTAGAACAAATAATCCTAAAATTTGTATGGAACCTGAAAAGACCCCGAATAGCCAAAGCAATCTTGAAAAAGAAAACCAAAGCAGGAGGCATCACAATCCCAGACTTCAGGCTATACTACAAAGCTGTAATCATCAAGACAGTATGGTACTGGCACAAAAACAGACACTCAGATGAATGGAACAGAATAGAGAACCCAGAAATGGACCCGCAAACATATGGCCAACAAATCTTTGACACAGCAGGAAAGAATATCCAATGGAATAAAGACAGTCTCTTCAAGCAAATGGCATTGGGAAAACTGGACAGCAACATGAAGAAGAATGAACCTGGACCACTCTCTTACACCATACACAAAAATGAACTCAAAATGGATGAAAGACCTCAATGTAAGACAGGAAGCCATCAAAATCCTCGAGGAGAAAGCAGGCAAAAACCTCTTTGATCTCGCCTGCAACAACTTCTAACTCAACATGTCTCTGGAGGTAAGGGAAACAAAAGCAAAAATGAACTACTGGGACCTCATCAAAATAAAAAGTTTCTGCACAGCTAAAGAAACAATCAGCAAAACTAAAAGGCAACACACAGAATGGGAGAAGATTTTTGCAAATGACATGTCAGATAAAGGGTTAGTATCCAAGATCTATCAAGAACTTATCAAACTCAACACCCAAAAAACAAAGAATCCCGTGAAGAAATGGGCAAAAGACATGAATAGACACTTCTCCAAAGAAGACATCCAGATGGCTAATAGACACATGAAAAAATGCTCCACATCACTCATCATCAGGGAAATACAAATCAAAACCACAGTGAGATACCACCTTACACCTGTCAGAATGGCTAACATTAACAACTCAGGCAACAACAGATGTTGGTGAGTATGTGGAGAAAGAGGATCTCTTTTGCATTGTTGGTGGCCATGCAAGCTGGTGCAGCCACTCTGGAAAACAGTATGGAGATTCCTCAAAAAACTAAAAATAGAACTACCCTACAACCCAGCAATTGCACTACTAGGCATTTATCCAAGGGATACAGGTGTGCTGTTTCGAAGGGACACTATTGACAATAGCCAAGGTATGGAAAGAGCCCAAATGTCCATTGATGGATGAATGGATAAAAAAATGTGGTATATATATACAATCGAGTATTACTCGGCAATCAAAAAGAATGAAATCTTGTCATTTGCAACTACATGGATGGAACTAGAGGGTATTATGCTAAGTGAAATTTGTCAGAGAAAGAAAAATCATATGACTTCACTCATATGAGGACTTTAAGAGACAAAACAGATGAACATAAGTGAAGGGAAACAAAGATAATATAAAAACAGGGAGGGGGACAAAACAGAAGAGACTCATAAATATGGAGAACAAACTAAGGGTTGCTGGAGGGGTTGTGGGAGGGGGGATGGGCTAAATAGGTAAGGGGCATTAAGGAATCTACTCCTGAAATCATTGTTTGACTATATGCTAATTTGGATGTAAATTTTAAAAAATAAAAACAAAACAAACAAAAAAGAAACTGTACCACTGACCACTGTAAAATTTTCTTGATGCTTTTTTTTTTTTTTTTGGTATTGAGAATCTGTTCTCTAGGTAAGACATGTGTAAAAAACCCATGTAAGAAATCTTGTAAATAGAAGATTTATTTGGAAATCTTGGAATCTTGGAAAATAATTTTGGGAAGTATTAAAAAATTATTATGAAGTCCACTAAAATCATCAACAGGGAAGTGTAGGCATGCATTTATTTAGGAAGAGATTTTCTCTGGTTGAAGGAGAAGAAAAAACATTTAGAATGTTATAAAATGGAATGGCATGACTAAAGCCACTGTTAATATTTTGTCTATGATAAATACTACTTTTGGGGCCCTTAATTAATTGGTCCATATCTAGGACTATGACACTATCTAGGATTGTTTAGCTTTTTATAAAATAGCTAACACATTCACATGGTTCAAAAATCATAGTGTGAAATAGCCCCCCATGTCCCCCCTACCCAGACCTCTTCCCCACAAAGGCAGCTGCTTTAGTAATAATGTCTTATTTGTC
Organism: Herpailurus yagouaroundi; assembly: GCF_014898765.1. NCBI lineage: Eukaryota > Metazoa > Chordata > Mammalia > Carnivora > Felidae > Herpailurus > Herpailurus yagouaroundi. The sequence goes on along the minus strand of NW_024412396.1, from coordinate 32,663,912 downwards.
CTCTTGGAGATTTTTAATGCATATAAGCATTATTTAAATCATTATCTATGCTAATATTTAATAATATACTATTTAATATTTAATAACAAATTTATTACTATTTAAGATTAGCTAATCTTTTTTAAAATGTTTACTTTAAAAAAAAAAGTTTTTAAAAAAATCCTTATTTATTTTTGAGAGAGAGACAGAGTGTGAGCAGGGGAGGAGCAGAAAGAGAGGGAGACACAGAATCTGAAGCAGGCTCCAGGCCCTGAGCTGTCAGCCCAGAGGCCGATGCAGGGCTCAAACCCATGAACCGTGAGATCATGATCTGAGCCAAAGTCCAACGCTCAACCGACTGAGCCACCTAGGCGCCCCTAAAATGTTTCATTTTGAGAGAGAGAGAGAGAGCACACGTGCAAGTGCATGAGTTGTGGAGGGGCAGAGGGAGAGAGGGAGAGAGAGAATGACAAGCAGGTTCCACTCTGTCAGCTCAGAGCACAACCCAGGGCTCGATCCCACAAAATACAAGATCACGACCTGAGCCTAAATCAAGAGTCGGAAATCAAGAATTGGACGTTCAACTGACTGAGCCACCCAGACACCCCAAAGATTAAATAATCTTAATTGAATATATTATCAATGGCTCAATATAATTAATAATACTAGTATTTAATTCATTAACTATGTTTGGAGCTCTTTCCACATCCACACAAGCTTTTTCTTGTTCTCTTTTACAGTCCTGGAGACCTCCACTGTATGGCTGTACCTGAATTTACCAAACCGGTCCCCTACTGAAGGACATTTAGGTTGTTCACAATCTTTGGCTACTAAATCTTGCTTTGAGCAATAACTTGGTAAAAATGTAATTCTGCATGTATGTAGGGGTATCTTTGGGGTAAGTCTCTAGAAACAGAAGAGCGGAGTCAAAGAGTGCAAGCATTTTTCATTTTCACCAGCATCTCTAACTCACTGCTGCACACAGGTCATACCGGTTTATAGGAGTAGGAGAGGGTTTCCCCACATCTCTGACAAGACCTTTCAGATTTTTGCCAATCTGATAAGTGAAACATAATGTGGCTGTGCGATGCGAAGCCACATTTCTCTTTTTGAGATAGGTTGAGCATATTTTCTTATTTTTCAGAACTACTTATTCCCCCTTTAGGATGTGATCTATGATATTGTTTTGACACTTGTTTCAATACCGTTTATTTCATAATTTAACTCTCCATACAGAAATGCAAAGCCTATGGACACCTGCGTGGCTCAGCAGGTTAAGTGTCCAACCTCGGCTCAGGTCATGATCTCACAGAGCCTGCTTTGGATCCTCTGTCTCCCTCATTCTGTCTCTCTTCTCTCTCTCTCTCAAATAAAAGCATTCAAAAAAAAAAAAAAAAAAAAGAAAGAAAGAAAGAAATGCAAAACCTCATGGCTCCCAATTTGAGTTTGATTTTTTTCCCTTTATTAGCCTTAATTTTAATTTTTTGCTGTTTTAAAGCACCAAATCTTGAATATATTATAAACTCTCTTCTTCCTAAATTGATGATTTTTTTCCATTTTCATTTCCTTCCTTCTGCTTTCTTTTGATCTATTTTTGGACTTCCTATTATATACCACTAATAGGAACCACTATTCATGACCCTGTTCTGTATTTTCTTACTTTCATTTTTTTAAAGAGAACTCTTAGAGACCAATGGTTAGTTTCTTGATTTCCTTCCTCCTTCCCTCCCTTCTATAATGAAAGCACTTCAATTTTTACATTTCCTTCTGAGTATGAGGTCAGTCACATCTCTTGAGTTTTGCTACATAATGTTCTATAGTTCTTTTTAAAAAGGCCTATACTTGTAGTATCAATGTCCTTTCTGATTCAAGTGTTATGTAGGAAGTATTTTGAACATGTTTGCTTTTCAAAGTGATTGGTTTAAAAAATTTTCATTATAAAATAAAAATAATGTGTGTTTATACACATAATGCAAAGAATGTAGCTTGTCTGCAATTTTAGAACTAAGTTTTTTCTTAGTCTTTCAAAAACCAAATAGGAATTAATTTTTATATTATCCTTATGTCCTTCTCCTTGTACATCACTAAACGCTACTGTGCCAAAAGGTCTGACTACATATCAAAATGAAGGAAAGTGTGCTAAAATTTCCACGAAGGAGAGGAAGCTGTGTCATGGGGATGTAACATACAGCACGGTGCCTATGGTAAATAATACTGCGTTGTATATTTGAAAGTAGCCAGGACAGTGGATCTTAAAAGGCTGTCATCCCCAGAAAAAAACTTTGTAATTATGTGTGGTGACAAATGTTAGCTGAACTTACTGTAGTGATTATCTTGTAATATGCACAAATACAGAACTATCATACTGTATGCCCGAAACTAACGGTAAGGACACCACATTAAACAAGAGAAATAAAGACGTTACCTGAAACATATCCGTATCTTTATCATGTGTGTATTCCACCACCACAGTCTGATTCCTTGACAGAGTATACGATATACTGTGTTGACCTTTGCAGCTGATAGCCTAATAATGAAATAAAAACATAGACATTCAACAAAATCTCGTTTCAACAACTGCAATTCTGTTTGTAGTTAACAAACATCACTCTGCCAGCCAAATCAATACAAGCCAAGCCAACGTGTTTTTTGTTTGTTTTTAATCAGAACCTGTTCCTGTGCTGTGCCCTGAATTAGACACACTAACAGCCATAACTCCGGTTTTACCCAATACTGTATCTTCATATGAACAATATTTAAGTCAAATCAAATTTACCAGTTTGCAAGACTTGATTTAATCATGTGTCAGGAAAAACATATATTTTCTCCATATTACTGTAACTAAATGATAGAAATTTTAGATTAATAGGGTTTATTCAAAAATTTATTTTGGGGTGCCTGGATGGCTCAGTCAGTTAAGCACCCAACTCCTGGTTTTGGCTCAGGTCATGATCTCACAGTTGTGAGATCAAGCTCTGCACCAGGCTCCATGATGAACGTGGATCCTGCTTAAGATTCTCTATCCTCCCTCTGCCTTTCCCCTGCTCATGCATGCATGCACTCTCAAATAAAAAGATAAGAACAATAATTTAACACTACAGCAGTAAGTCAATGGCATTTTGTTACACCTTCCCCATGCAATAGAGATGATAATCATAGTAAAAAAAATATCACTGCAAAATGTAAATGTTCTTTAAGGATTTCTCTATATCCATCTGGCCAATGATAATCATACAAGATTCAATATGGCATTGAAGAGAGTAAGTAGTTGTTTAACCCAGATATTTACTAAGTTAATAAATAAGGAAACTAAGTCAATTTCATCTTTTCTGTTTTTAGACTAAAGCTAACAGTCTTCTTCAAAGAATCTAGAGGCCAGGAATACAATATTCTTATTGTCTCCACAATGATATATTTGAACACATCTTAAGTTGTGGTCACACACTTTTAACACTTCCACATTAACAAAGAAGTTTATTTAAATTGTACTCCAAATTATTTCAATTACATTTTATCCATTCCACTTCAACCTCATTTATCTTCATTTCTACTCTTTTACATTAAATATAATAAATAAAATTTTAATGAGCCTTTCTATTAAACATTTATTGAATAATGACACTATGAAGACCAAGAAAGCATTTGGAAGTAGCTGGACATAGAAAGCATGTTAATGAAAATGTACTCTGAACATTTATATTTGACTAATATAATTGCTTAGTGCCAAAAATAGTACAAAATTCCAAATCAACTTTGAAGTTAGCCTGGCTAATCTCATGGTTATTTAATCATCTGCCCTGAGGAACTTCGTGACTGAACTGTTTTGTTCTACGTGCTTCATTAAGACAATATAAGTATTAGAAATAATTTAAATATTTAATATGGCCAGAAATCTAAAACAGACTCCTTAGACTATTCAAGTCCACTAATAAAAATAGCCTTAAATTTTCATTGGTCTGAGTCCGGTAAATTCAATGGTTTTGATAAAAGTGACATTTTTTTGAAAGCCAAGCTAATAAAGAGCTATTTTCAAGATAAATAGACAATGGATGTTTATAGCTATATGAAAACACCCACTTTAAGAAAAATAATTTTATTCAATTCAAACTTATTAAAACTAGCAATCGGGGGGTGATTATTTATAAACTAATTTTAGGTTTCCTGAAAAAGTGTCTATTGCATTTAGAAGTATTCAATTTACAAATATCTCAGCCCAAAACACAACTTTCATGACACATACATTACATGAAGAAGAAATGTCTGTACTTTGTCAATTATCTGCACACTGAGAAGCTAACAAGTGCCATAAAAGAACTCCCTTTAAAAAGTTACACCTTTTTGTATGATTGTACCTTCTTAAGTACAGTGTTTCTCAAACTTCCATCAAAGCTGCCTGAACTGGAAGAGAGTCACCTGAACCTTGGAGACATCTGAGAAAGTACCCTGCAGTGAAGTTTCTCATATTAAAACATTTTACCTTAAGATTATTATAAATTTTGTATTCTCCTTCATAATATAGTGGCTAGTTTTAACAGTTAAATATTTCCAAATTTGCTGGGAAACTAATGCCCCGGGAAGACTTGCTGGGCTCACCCCATAACCTGGCATAGCCCTGGGCATGGGACCCCACAGACACTTCTAGGCCACTCTGGGAAATACCTGCAAATAGCCATTTTACAGGCCCCAAGTTGTTAGTGGGCCCCATTGTTCTAACTTGTTTACTCAAACTATTCTTGTGACCCAAGTTATGAAAAGGGCTACTGATAGAGAAGCCATACCCAGGAACTGCTCCCAGCACAGGGAAGCACACAACCTGGGCTGACCCCCGGCTGCTCCCCCTCAAACATGGAAGCAAGCACAGAGACTCTGAACCCTTGAATGCCTGATCCAGGGCACCTTGCGTGTTGAGCCCACATAAAGAAAATTTACAGTTTCAAGCTTTTGCCCACTCTTTATGTGGCTGAACGTGAACAACTGGGGAGTTAGGAAAGGTGAATGCTTTTGGGTTAGGGAAATGCTTTTCCTGAGACTTTCTGATGAAGAAAGTACCAGCAGCGGGCTATATTCCAGATGCTTCTGATGTAGGGAAGATGGAGAAGTGGGAAAAGAGGTTCTGCAGGGAGAAACGAGAAGGTGGTGAATGGCTCTGAGCTGGCAGGTAATGTACTCCCTGTGGCAGGGATGGCCAAGGAACTCCAGAATGGGAGTGACCTCCACCTTCGCGCGGCTTACAGTTCTCACCGTGACTTCCCTCTGTGAGTGCCAAGCCAGGAGCTCACTGCCTGTCCTGAGTTCTCAGGGCTGGTGTTGTGACACGTTTCACCCGCAGGAAGAAGCATGGTGATAAGCTGGCCCTCAGAACGCTGGGAGTTAAGCCAGGACTGAGATCTGGAGTAAAAGGTGGCAGTCAAAACCAGGCCACTTGAGGCCATTGATGGCAACCTCAGAAACAAATGGAAAGATGCAGACTTCCCTGGATGACACACACTGGGCTCACGTGATCCTGTCTGCATATTAAAGCCAAGAGTGGGGCCAGATTTGGTTAGCTGGGGAGAAAATTAGAAGACCGTGTAAGCTTGAAATCTGGTTTTGTTTTCTTTCTGGCAAGTGCCTAAGGCATTACGCTCTTTTCTTGTTAGAAGTATCCATTTTTCAACAAGACTTTTAACATTTAAAATACGACTTTCAGGGGCGCCTGAGTGGCTCAGTCGGTTGAGTGTCCTGACTTCAGCCCAGGTCATGATCTTGCGGTGACTTCCAGCCCTGCGTTGGGCTCTGTGCTGACAGCTCGGAGCCTGGAGCCTGCTTCCCATTCTGTGTCTCTCTCTCTCTCTCTCTCTCTCTCTCTCTCTCTCTGCCCCTCCCCCGCTCATGCTCTGTCTCTGTGTTAAAAATAAACATTTAAAATGCAACTTTCAGAAATTCAGTTTCTAGTCAATTACAGATTCACGGGCTTGAGTCCATCATTGCAGGTATCTCGGAAATAAAAATTTCTCCAAAGTAACGAGTTGCTTTGAAATCTACTTCTGAAATATACAGGGGAGTAGTGAGGCCTTCTCTTGGCACTCACTACAATGTAGTTCAAACACAATTACTGTGACATAATGTAATTTTTATTACACTAACTCAAACTTGGAAACTGGGTGCTTTAAAATTGTAAGGAAAACCAGCCCAACTTCCCTGGTGGCCAGTGCTGATTTCCAGTATCCGCTTTACTGCTGTGAGGAGGGGGCAGAGACGATGACTCTCTCTCACTGCCCTGTGAGTGCCTTTATCTATCCTTCCGTCCCCAGCACTGAGGGCCCGGCAGGCATTCAACCATTCAACGAATGTCAGACAACTGAATGAGCTGCTACAGATACAAGGTGAGATTTAAAGCTTCCTTCCTCCTTCCTCAGGTCTCTCCTCCCCTCCCCTGCCCTCCTTTTCATCTGCAAAGGTACCCACAGTGACACCTCGGCTTAAATTTACTGCAGGTGACTTTTACTGGGTTAAAAATACCACAGTTGGACAATTACAGATTAGACAATTACAACTACAGAGCCACAGAATAAAGGATTCCAACTTTATCCAGCTTCTGACAGTCAATCATGGCAGGTCCTTTGGATATTACATATATATACACATATATATACACACATATACATATGTATATGTGTGTGTATATGTGTGTGTGTGTGTGTGTGTGTGTACATATATAGTGTAGGAGCAACTAACCTGCGATCCCAGGTGCCCGTACTAGGACCCTTCAGAGCCAAGACGGTTTCTTCCCAGCCAAGGATCTACATTTTCTTAGCTTTACTCGTGTCTCAGACTCTGTTCAGCTCAGCCGGCCTCTGCCACTCAGGAGAGCTACAACTGGTTGTCCTGGGGTCAACTCAGACTAAACGTCAGGGAGTTTTCTGAGCTTCCAGACTCTAAAACAAACATGGCTCCTAACGTCTACAGACTTTTCTTGCTCATATAAAACAGAAGATACGTATATAAAAGCACATATGGAGACATAGAAAATGTAACGATGCCACAAGGGCAATCCTGTACGATGCAAAACGGGATGGATACAGGTTTCCGTGGCAGCCAGAGAGTTCTCACACAAATTCTAAGAGGGAAATGGTCTCAGATATGGTGTTTGTTATGAAACAGTGGGATCAGCCCTCAACCACAGAGTACAAGGGAAAGGCCCACTGCAAAACTAACTGGTTTCTAGAAAATACTATTTATTACAGTTATGATTGAGCCTATCTAATTCAAGCTCTATAAGGCTGCTAAGTGAGGCTTTATCAACTGTGTAGGGAGAGAAAATGGAATTCATCACTGTGACAGACATTGCTGGTTACCTACTTAGTGCCTTTCTCCCTGCTGAGCTGGTTTTCCATGAGAAAGCCTGAAACCTCCAATCTCCTAGGCCCTGAAACTTGCACAGGGAAACCTGACCCAACCCTAACCAGCGGGACTTAGGAGAAATCTGGTGTGGACCTCCTGGGGATGGGAGCCATCGGGAGACTTCTTCCTTTCTGTTATTAAAATGTCACTGTGACATGTGGAGTGGAGGTGGCCATCTAGCAACATGGAAAGGAGGTTAGAAGACTCTCAGGAAGGTGGACAAAGCCCTGACATCTTGGAGCTGAACCACACCTGGAACTACCTGCCCCAGACTTCTTCTGAGAGAAAAATGAGGGTTTTAAGTTTGTTTTTAGTTGGTGTGGACTGCACGTAACAAAATACGTGCATCCCTATATTGTTTGGCCCTAACTTTCTCCTCCTGGGTTTCCTATTTCAGTCAATGGCACAACCATATTCCCGATCACTCACATTTAAAACAGCCCTCTCTTGCCACTGTTGTCCATAGACAATCAGCATTAGCGTAATTAAAGCCAGGAGCACTGATTTTACTGCATCAAGGCAAAAATCAAATACAAATGGAACAATATGTAACATTTCATGCTTTCTCTTCAAATATGAAGTAGTTGTTGGGCAAAACTGATTTATTCCCCAAAGGAGTTTTGCAACCAGCTCTTTTACAGACTACAGCTTTCTGCTCTGGAGATTACTAGGCATCACCTAATTCATCTTTCCTAAATCTGGGCTGCCCTTGGGAACTTGCTTGACCACAACAGAATGCACGAGAAGTGACATATAGGGCTTCCGAGGCTGGGACATATAGGACGTGTAGCTTCTCCCCGGCACAGCACCCTGGAACCTTCGCTCTTGGAGTCCCGAGCCCCCACATGAGAAGCCTAGCCATCCAGAGGCCACCATACTACAAGGGGAGGCCATGCAGACGGCAATGCCACGTGGGGAGACAGAGGCCACGGAGCAGCAAGACCCAGACACAGGGATGAAGAAGCCACCTTGGGAGTGGATCCTCCAGTTCCAACTGCCCCCAAATTCACCATGTGGGTCAGAGAGACACTGCCCATGTGGGCCCTTCCCAAACTTCTGATTCACAGAATTATGAACCAGATCAAGTGGTTTTTGCTAAGTTTGTTGCACAGAAAAGACAACTGGACCAATCAGTTTTCAAGACCCATCGGTGGTAGAGCCTTTCTTCTGTCTTAGGTGACTTCTCACTCACGACACCATGGGGCTGCGTGCACTCCCCTTACCTCTGTCCGAGGCTACGGGACTGGGTATAGGGACCACAGCAGGTAGCATAGTGCCTCACACAGAGCAGGGGTTAGGTTTTTAAGGGCAGTTTCACGTGCTCCTGAACGTAAGCTAAGAGGCGGCTGTCTGTGGTTTGCATAAATAGTTTCACTGTGATAATCTTCAGTTGTTGAATGAGATGTAACCAAGTTTTATATTAGTATTTAAGATTAATATTTATAGACTAACACATCAAAGAAATCTGTAAGGCATTCTCAGGGGAGGCAAAGCCAGCCAGACATGTCACATGGACAATATTCATTCCTTACACATTTGGATCAGGAATAGAAGGGATACTTAGAAAGGCAGGAACAAAAAAATAGCCACTGACTAATTAGACACTGAAGCCAAACTTTGGCAAACCACAAGTACTGTGTATACCAACGGAGCATGCCTTACTAGAGTAGATCTCATTTAAGGGAATACCGTATCTGTGTACGTGTGTGAATCTGAGTTTCAAACGAAAAGGAACGAAATTCTTTTTCTTCGAATCCATATCTAATTTTTCTATTAATGTGTCTTTCTTAGAACCGAATGACTCCAGGGCTTAATAATCTCCCTTGTCTAGACATCTTGGATGCTAACGATCACAGGACCGCAGTTAATGCTCCGGGCCACACAGTGTTTGCAAACAGCAGCGCCCTGCACGGTTTTCTCCATGAGTAGATATAATTAGTGCTGTGTTCGCCTCTCCAAAGAGACACCTGCTGTGGCTTATACACTGAAGGAACCTTTTCCAAATAAATCTCACAGTCTCACAGAGCTGCTCTGAAGAGTTTTGGCATCACATGTCCGAAGATGGTGGTATTCTGTGATGCTGTTCACTGAGCCCCCTCCTTCGGTTTCCAACAAAACATCTCAGGAAGAAGTCAGAGATGCTCTCACAGCATCTGTTAGATCTGTTCCCAATGGGAACGTTCCTAGGAAATGTCTGGTACACTCTACTCAGGAAGCCAGGAACACCTTTGTCTTCTGGGTTCCACCAAGAAGAAAACTATGAGCTTGTGTTCCCAGCAGCCTTCTAAATGATGTCCACAACTCAGCACTCTTTAATAAGGCATCGTAGAGTAAGTATAGTCTCCCTGGCCAATTATTCCGCATGTTTAAGGCATATTTTTTAATTTTTAATTTTTTTAATGTTTTACTTTTGAGAGAGAGAGAGAGAATGCACGCATGCACGAGTGGTGGAGGGGCAGAGAGAGAGAGGGAGACAGAATCCAAAGCTCTGAGCTATCAGCACAGAGCCCGCCATGGGGCTCAAACGCACGAACAGTGAGATCATGACCTGAGCTGAAGTGGGACGCTCAACCACCCAGGCACCCCTAAGGCAAGTTTATTTACAGTCGCTTTAACTGTTAGTTCTAATTTGTAAGTTAGTATTTCGGTTGCAGAAAGAACCTGATAAAATGGATAAATAACTACGTTGACCTCTTACAGCCATTCCTACGACAGGGTGAATTGCCATAGAAACAACATTTTAATTGGTATGAAAAAACATAATGGGAACTATTTGGGGGTAGGACTGAATAAGGCCAATGAACTGAACCTTTTTTGTCCAAAACCAACTTCTGACATTTATGTTTATGGCACATTTATGAGCAAATGGATGAGTCTGCTGAGAACTGCACAGCAGCTTGGAAATAAATAACTGCTGAATGATTTCACCATCCAGGGCAGGGTGTCCATAACGATGCTGGGGCAGTGCAGCAGGGGGCCAGAGGGTATCGGCATATATGGGCACATGACCGCTGCCCTGGGAGCTCATCAGGGCCGCATAACCTTGCTGTAATAGCCATCCATAACCCAGCACATGCCTGGACGTTGGGCAGAAGAAGCCATTCGTGCTAGACGGTTGCCTCACTGGACTTCCTGGTTTATCCTGCTGAGCTCCAAGTTCACGTGCATGATAGGAAAGGGGAATAAGACCACGTGTGGACACTGCAGAGATCAACTTGGTCAGTGGACTCTGATGTTGAGGAAACACACACACATACACGACCCCAGATTTGAATCCTAACACACTCACAACTACAGCCAGATTACAGGACCTCTTTGATTCTTTTTCTATCTTTATAATTCAACAGAGGGAATTAATGTCAGCAGCACTGATTTCACTGGATTCAAAGCAGAGGGAATGAGGTATAGAACATGGCATTTTCTCTCCTCAAATACAAACTTGTTCTTAGATCACCGCTTCATGACCCAAAGAGGTTTACCATCAGTTCATCGTAGTCCATAACATAGGCTTTGGGAATTACGATTCTGTTTGGCTTTAAATATATGTTGGATATTGACTGTATTAATTAGAGATAATCTCGGTATGACAAACATGTTTTTCCAGAACTAATGACTTTTATGTCAGGCTGACAAGTATAATTAGGCAATAAATCCTCAATCAGTCTGGCTCAAACTGCTGCAGGAAAGATGAGGTCTCTGCCATCCTTGTCAATTTATGTATAAAATATGTATGAGTGCTATTTCTAAAGAGAAGAGGTGGCTAAAGGAATTCGTAATTTATTTGCATGAACATACTCTTTAAAATATACTATCTTTTCAAACAGCCATATTTCAAACAAGTGCCTGAGCCACAGGTATGATTCGAAAGTCAGGAAGCATTTCACTCAATAAATAAGGAAGATAAGCCTATATGTGGGAGGCAATGGTTTGAAGTTGGCATTGGACTGCTCCCACACCCGTCTAGGATCGGCTCACTAAGCTATCTCATAAACCTTGGCAGAGAACTTACTGCATGCACAGGCTGGGGAGGACATGGTCAATCCATCCAGCACACGCAGATGCCAGAGAAGATAAGAAGATTTGAGGAGAACCTGTTTCTAATTTGGAGTCACTCCTAACTATACGGAGGCTGGATTTGATGAGTGGTACCAGTCACAAGAGACAACCTCAGATATAGTTCAGAAAACACAAAACATCCACGGCTGTAGTTGTAGAGGTGGGCGAGAACACATTCTTATGCCTGTGGAGATCTGCCCCGAAGGAACTCTCTCACTCTGGATGAAAAGCTCCTTGCGGGCAAGAACTCCTGTCTTTTCAAATCAGCCTTCAATTCAGGTGGTATACTGTGTAACAGCAAAGCTCAGGGTGAATTCCCGCCCCCCGCCCCAACTGGACAAGATATTTAAGGTCTCCGTGCTTCAGTTTTGTCATCTTATAAGTGTTGGTCCTGTGTCCGGGAAGGTCACTGCTGTCTAAAGTCGGAGATGCTTCAGTTACATCTTATCATAAAGTACTGAACAAGTAAAATGTCAGATTCCAGTCTGTACGGATTATTTCACATAATAGGCATCTTTAGAACCTACTAAGCTAACCTAATGTGCAATCTCCTCATTAGTTGCCTTCTTTGTCTCCTCTCTTTTGGAAAACAGGGCTGAAGTGCAGTTTTCCCACACAGGAACGTCGTGGCAAGGTCACACGTTGGCACACATAACATGCTCATGTTACCAATCATATGCTGGACACTAGTCACCGTAAGTGACAGCGTATTTCTCTTTAAAATTTCTTTATTAAAAATAAGTTCAATGTAAGGCTCAAACTCATGAACCGTGAGATCATGACTTGGGCCGAAATCAAGAATCAGCGGCTGAACCGACTGAGCCACCCAGGCGCCCCAGTCTATTTGTGATGGTGACTTTTCAAGTACACACTTTACTGCAGGTCCTGTAGACATCTTTCCACACTGATGGAGAGGCAGCTCCCACAAAGCAGGAGGGGGTGCAGGAGGGACGCAGTCCCGCAAGTGCAGGGCAATGCTCTGGAGCTCCACCGATCTCTATGCACACAGCAGATGTGAGAACTAATGGGGACCCAGGGTCAACCCCACAGCAAGGACCACCCCCTACATCCACGGTAACCTGGAGAAGAGTGTGTCATTCTTCAAAAAAGCAGTGCTTTTGCTTTCGGACTGGTTATGGTTCTAGATAGGAACAAGGAGGAGCAAGGTAAGAAATGAAGATGCGATATTCTTGCAAATGCCAAGTATTTCCGTGAAAATTAAAACAAAGATGGGATTTCTTACTGCCATACACCTTCAGACAGAGATGCCTAACTGCAGTGTCCCATAAGAACAGGGGTTGGTAAACTTTCTGGACAGATATTTAATTAGTCAATGGACAACATTCTCAAGGATGCACGTGAATCTGTCTGCGGCAACACATGTTTACTTATCTGAATCAAGTACATATTTGCAGACATATGAGCTCCTTGCCACAGGAAACAAAGCTAATTGAAAGAACGGACCCAAATAAATATGAATTATAAGGAAGAAGAAAGCATCTTGCAAATGACTAAGTTGGAATGATTCATTGTTCAGAATTCCATTTACATACTTCTTTTTAAATAATGTGTACACTGGGTAAAATGCATTTATCACTCCAAGACATACGTAAGTCAAATCATTGTGCTGTACCTCTTAAATTTATACAATGCTGTATGTCGATTATATCTCAATAAAAACTGGAAAAAGCTCCAAGGGATATCTTCTTTCTAAAAAGCACTGGAGAAAAAATATGTAAGTATCCACCACAAACTATGCATTACAGTGAGTCAGTAGTAAATGCAAGCCCTAATTTATTGCCATGAGCAGGCAAACTTCCAGATGGTATAAACTGAATCGGATATGAAGCGACTTCATACTAAGATACCCAAAGATGTGCCATATGATTGTTTTAATATATATGTAGGCCAGTTTATCAACTGTCAGAAAGATGCCGTGAGTAATGAAGAATAAAAGGGCTGAAATTTACCCTTGCTCAAAATAAAATACAAGACCTTATTGATTGTTTATAGTGACAGAAGCTAAAGTCCTCATTTAAAAGATGTTAGGTTAAAAAAGGGGGGGGGGTAAAGTTTTAAATTTCCCCCTCAATTTACTTTGATTTTTATTTTTAAGGCTTGGTCTAGATTTAAAATTTGTCCATCTGCTGAAGAACCTCATTTTCTTTAAAAGACCACATCACAGTTATACAGAAATATGAAAATATTTCCTCCCCAAAGATGACATTTATCTTGGCAGTTGGTATTTTCAAGATGTGGAGCTTGCTGGAATCATACAAGTTCCAGTCCTAATACACAAAATTTTGAGCAAAATTATGGCTGCCTTTCCTGGGAAGTATAAGAAAACATACATGTACCTACCACCCCACAAGCCATATAAATGCTTTTGGGAGATGCCTGGATATATTCTTGGATGTTACTCCTCAACCCTAATTCAACTGAACGTCTTACAAGGGTCCTTATTATTTGTGTGCCCTTGGTCCATATTCTGAATCTATTTCTTTCCCTGTAAAATACAACTACCTTGAAGGGTTGTTGGAAAAACTAAGATAACGTGTGTAAAGGACCCAGAGTACAGTGCCCAACATGCAATAATTATATTAAGCTATTTTTATTACTAAAACATTCACAATTTCTACTGGATAACTTAATCACATAGGGTCCCTCAGGCTCTTAATTGATTTGTAAGGTAAAGAATATTTTTAATTAGGTAATATGTTCACAAAGTACTAGATGTTACCAATAAGTAGTCTGCTCCTTTCAATTCTAGGTCTATCATAGGGAGAGGCACTAATTTCTTGTGTATTCTTCCAGGGAAGATTTGTGCCTATACTAACATAGTAGATATATTTAAACAATGATAATAGCATATTATACACAGTCTCTTGCTATTAGTGCTGTCTCATTCTTTTTGATATATATAGTTTGACTTATCTAGTAATTTATTTTTTCCTATTTTATAGGCGATGCTATAATAAACATTCACGTATTCATTGTGCATATAGGGGGACAGATCTATAGGATAAATTCTAGAAATAAAATTACTGGATTAAAGGATATATAAATATTCAAAGGTATTATCAAACTACTTTTCATAGATGTTAAATCAATTTAAATTCTTACCAGATGTATAGGAGAGTGTATTTTTCCTACCTCACCAACATAGGGAGTTAAGTTACTGTTATGGTCTCCACTGTATGATATGTGGAAAATTAGGTCACTGTGCTTTCACAGAACATTTCTACTATAATAAATGAAGGTAAACATGTTTTAACATGCTTAAAGGCCATCTCTTCCTTTACTATGAACTGTTTACATCCTTTGCTTATTACTCTTGGAATGGTCTTTTTCTTATTGATTTGTAGGCACTCTTCATATATCAAAGAGATGACCCCCCACTATTGGCAATATGAGTTCCAAATTTCCCTATTCATGTGACTTTTGATTTTACTTAAGGTGGCTTTTTTGCCATGTAGATTTTTTACAAGTTCATACAATGAAACTTTTGTTGTTTGTTTTTATGGTTTCCAGATTTTACCTCATAATTAGCAAGGCTTTCTCACTCTGAGATAAAGCAAAGAATTTTCAATTTTTCTTCAGCACATTTATGATTTTGCTGTTTAGGTTTAAAAATATTACTTGAGTAACTTGTCTTAATAGTCAGGAGTGCCAGTAAAGAAGACAGTTTCTGTTTTCATTATATAAAGGTCATATTAAACACATATCACACAAAATTAGTTTCTTTTCAATGCACTGCCCAATGTTTTAAGGAAATGATGTTATTTGATATATAATAATCTTAACAGACTGTCATTGGATTGTACTCCTTTTCATTATATAGAACCCTTCTTTGATTTAATACTTTTTTTTTTTACCCTGAATTCATTTATAGACTGTAACCTCTGCTTTGTTTGCATTTCACTGTATGTTCTCCATAATTTTACCCTGAATCTAAGCCACTTTCAGATGTACCTTATACACAGCCTGTAATTGTATTTTTCTCTATGTGATCCTATTCTTTTAATATGTAGGTTTAGAACATTTATATTTATTGATAAGTACAAGATATATGCTATATTTTCTGCATGTATTGCTACTACTGTCTTCTTAAAAACAGCTTTACTGAGGTAGAATTGAGACACAATAAATTGCATCTACTTAAAATGTATAATTTAATAAGTCTTGACATGTTTATATACCTATAAAACCACCATTACAATCAAAATAATGTACATTCCCATAAACCACAGAAATTGTCTCACCATGCTCCTCTGTAATTCAATCTTCCCTGCCAGGCCCTCATACTCAGGCAGTCAATTAACTGTTTTCTGTCTCTACAGACTAGTTTGTATTTTCTAGAATTTTATAGAAATGGAATTTTAAATTATGTACTTTTTGGGGGATCTGGCTTCTTTTATTTAGCATCGTCATTTTGAGATTCATTCATGTTGCTATATGTATCAACAGTTCATTACTACATTTTATTGTGAAGTGGTACTCCCTTTTAAGGATATAGTACAATTTGTTTATATAATTCATCTGTTGATGGATATCAGGTTCTAGCTTTTGGCGACTACAAATAAGGCTGTTGTGAACATTTATGTAGATGTGTTTCTATAAACATATCCTTTCTTTTCTCTTGGGTAAATATCTAGGAGTAGAATAGCTGGACACATGGTAGGTATATATTTAACTTTTTAAGAAATTGCCAAATTATTTTTCAAATTGATTGCAGCACTTTGCATTCTGATAAGCAGTGAACGTGACTTCCAGCTGCTCCACATCCTGTCAGCCCTTGGTATTGCTGTCTTTCGATTTTAGCCATCCTTATGAGTCTGTAGTGATAGCTCATTGTGGTTTTAATTTGTATTTTCCCAATGACATTGTCAATCTTTTCATGTGCTGCCATCTCTCTATATTCTTTGGAAAGTGTTCAAGTCTTTTGCTTATTTTTAAAAAATTAGGTCTTCTTACGGAGTTTTGAGGATTCTTTATACATTCTGAATGCAAATTCTTTATCAGATGTGTGATCTGCAAATATTTCCCCCCACTCTGTAGCTCCTCTTTTTATTCTCTGAAGAGTTTAGTTCAAAGAGAAGTTAATTTTTATCTCTAATAATTTTTTTCTTTTATAAATCATGCTTTTGAGTCTAAGAAATCTTTGTCTAATCCAAAATCATAAAGGCTTTTCTAGGTTTCCTTTTAAGAGTTTTAGATTTAGGTCTATCATCCATTTTGATCTAATGTTTGATCTGATAAAAGGTATGGATCAAAAATCACATTTTTGCATATGGATGTCCATTTCTAGCATCATCTATTTAAAAGCCTATCTTTTTTCAAATGAATTGCCTTTGCATCTTTGTTGAAAATCAACATATATGTGTGAGTCAATTTCTGGACTCTATTCTGTTGATCTGTTTCTATTATCTTTACATCAATGTCACACTGTTGATTCTTGCAGCCTTAAAAATTTTCAAAACTATTTTTTGTTTTTATGTTTCTGCATTTTCAAATGAATATTTTGCAATCAGCTTGTCAATTTCCAAAGCTTTTTTTTTTTTTTTTAAACGTGTTTAGTTTTTGAGACAGAGTGTGTGCGTGTGAGCAGGGGAGGAGCAGAGAGAGAGGGAGAGAGAGGATCCCAAGCAGGCTCTCGCTGTCAGTACAGAGCCAGATGAGGGGCTCAAACTCACCAACTGTGAGATCATGACCTGAGTCAAAATCAAGATTCCAACGCTTAACCAACTTTGACCCACTTGCTAGCAAGCAAGCAAGCAAGCAAGCAAGAAAGACAGAAGAAAAGGAAAAATAGCCTATTGGAATTTTGATTGGGATTGTATTGAATTCACAAATAATTTTGGGAAGAATTAACAGTACTGAGTTTTCTGTATATAGCATATTTCTATAAACATGGTATATCTCTCTACATATTTAGAAATATGATATATATTTTAGCAATGCTTTTTCATTCTCAGTGTAGAAGTATCTTGCACATTATTTGTTAGGATCATCCCCAAGTACAGTTAATTTTTGTAATTCGTAGCAGTGACGTTCTATAAGGTTGTTGCCAACAACGAATTAGTGAGTATCTTGGAAAAATGCAGGTTCTTGTGAGCTTTTAATCACATTTTTGTCTATCGATCAATACATAACCTTGTTTTATGTGTTTCTGTTTAAAGATACCTTGTTTAATACGTATTTCTTAGAAATCATGGTCTACTGGGGAATCTGGGTGGCTCAGTTAGTTAAGCGTCTCTCAGTTTTGGCTCAGGTCATGATCTCCTGGTTCTGTTGAGTTTGAGTCCCACATTGGGCTGCGCTGACACTGCAGAGCCTATTTGGGACTCTCTCTCTTCCCCTCTCTCTGCCCCCCCCTCCCCCCCTTAAAATAAATAACTAAACTTAAAAAAAAAATCATTGTCTACAATATGAAAGCTGAAATAACAAGACAGATTGAAAACTTTTTCAACCTCAGCTGGCAACTCAACATTTTTACCGTGCTGCCCATGCCTACAAATAACTGGGAAGTTCTACACATATAGATTTTACCAAGGAAATTTGCAAATATGAACTCTATGAATAATGAGGATCAACTGTAGTTTGCATTTTTTAAAAAAAATTTCTTTTTAATGTTTATTTTTGAGAGACATAGCATGAGTGGGGAAGGGGGGGAGAGAGAGGGAGACACAGAATCTAAAGTAGGCTCCAGGCTCTGATCTGTCAGCACAGAGCCCAACGCGGGGCTCAAACCCACGAGCCATGAGATCATGGCCTGAGCCAAAGTTGGACGATTAACTGACTGAGCCACCCAGGCACCCCTACATTTTTAAATGCTATCATAAATTTTTTTTTTAAATTTCTATTTCTGAGCTTCTGTACTGTCATTTAAAAAAATCTTTCACATTATGGTCTGGTTTTTGCCTTGAATTCTTTGTTTTATATGATTACTTAGAAGGGTTCTATTTCTATTCTTGTGGTTACTTTTTTGTATACAACTATATAAATATGGTTGTACTCATTAACAGAAGCAATGATGAATAAGAATATTTGAATTATCTCTCTACCATCCTCCCACATATTTTTAATTGATTTTATAATTTTTTTAACCATTAAATATACTTATATCTTTAAGTGACAGTTTTTGTCTCCCAGCAGTACCATCTGAGGATATTAGCATGCATACACTACCTCTCACCCTTTCTAAGTCTTCCTGTCACCTTTATTATTATTTCTACATTGTCAGAATTTATGACATTGCCCTTCTGTGGCAATCAAGTTCTCTTTTGTTTTGGCCCTACAGAGCGCAATGAATTTGATGCGGAGATGCCAGTCTCTCTGCCACAGATTCTCTATTTACCTCCTCGCTTGGCCAAAATTTGTCTTTTGGGAATTTCTTCAGTAAGGGCTCTTAAAAACCCCATATCTTCAATTCTCACATGTTCATCAATATTTGTCTGTGGGCTGTATATTTAAAAGAAGTCTGGAATAAGTAAAGAGATCTTGAGTCATTAGATTATGAAACCCTCAGGCAAATGAGTCAAAGCACCTAGTGTAGCACCAAGGACCTTTAGAACAAGCGCAGGTGAACAGGTCACTACCAAAAATGGATAAAAGGTCTTATATACAAAAATGCCTTGTTCTGTGCATATTCTATCTTAAAACTTTTATATTCTGGATATATTTGTTAAGAATTTCATCCAAAGAAATCTTGTATTATGTATGTTACATAATACAAGAATCAGGGGCGCCTGGGTGGCTCAGTCGGTTAAGTGGCCGACTTCGGCTCAGGTCATGATCTCGTGGTCCGTGAGTTCGAGCCCCGCGTCGGGCTCTGTGCTGACAGCTCAGAGCCTGGAGCCTGTTTCGGATTCTGTGTCTCCCTCTCTCTGACCCTCCCCTGTTCATGCTCTGTCTCTTGCTGTCTCAAAAATAAATAAAAAACATTAAAAAAAATTAAAAAAAAAATACAAGAATCAAATTGTGATGAAGACAGCAGTAAGACATAGTGTGACAGTGGAAAGAACGTCAGATCAGGAGCGAGCTACTTAGGGTGAAGGTAAGCCCCCTGCAACTCCCAGAGTCCTTGGGCACATTTGTGGTAAAAGAGGAAAGAAGTGGCACAGATTTTAAATGCCATTTTCCATTGTAAGAATATATTCTAGGTATGGAGAAGAATTATCTTTATCATTCCCTCCCCAACTTCAGCTATTTATTAAAATTAGCTTACATTCCTTGAGACATTAAGGACTGAAAGACAAGAATGGGGGTAAGGGTCATCTCAATGAAAATAGTCCGATGTGGAAAATCTATAGGTAATCCATTTACACACAATCAAACAATCAATAGGAAAGTAAAACGGCTTGGTATTGAGTGTGGTGGGGACTGAGATCTGACTTGGCTATTAAGTCATTAAGATGATTACTATTGATCAAAAGGTCTATCCAGGCAGTAGATAACACAATGTTTATTCCTTGGGTGATGCTGTGGAACAGAACTCCTCCAACGGCCACTAAAATGACCAGGGTTAATGCTGTGTTGCTAAGTATAGCTATCTAGCTAAAAGGAAGTCACATGAAAAACAGATCTGCCTTAGGACTCTGCCCGTAGACTGTGGCCTAAAATAAACCTACCCTACATCTAATGTTTTGGAAAGAGAATATAAATAAATTTGATGAATATGCGTTGCTATCTAGTGGATGGAACCTGTGCTGAATGGTAAGCCCACAAGATGCCACCCATTGAAGAAACTTCAAGAGTGAAACTACATGATGGGGTGGGTGCCTGGGTGGCTCACCTGGTTGAACATCCGACTTCAGCTCAGGTCATGATCTCATGGTTTGTGGGTTCGAGCCCCACATCGGGCTCTGTGCTGACAGCTTGGAACCTAGAGTCTGCTTTGGATTCTGCGTCTCCTCTCTCTGCCCCTCTCCTGCTCATGCTCTCTCTCAAAAAATAAGTAACATTAAATTTTTTTTTTTTTAAAAGTGGTAAAGCTACATGAGACCAGAGCAGACAAGTCTCATTCATGGTACTTGGGAAGTCAGCCATTTCTAAGTCACATATTTACATGTAAATTAGAGTAGTAATATACAATGCACAAAATACTCTGCTTGGATCCAAGTGTAACTAAAAATAAACAGATTCATAAAATAAGGTAAACACCTGCACCTTAATAACCAAATTAGCAATAGTTTCTGCATCTATAGTGCTTTCTCAAGGTAGAGTATTTGCATGTATGTTATTTCACTTAATCATTTGATCCACACAACAACTATAATATAGACATAATTATCCCCATTTGTCAAATAAGGAAATTCACTTGGAGAGGATAAGTGATTTCCTTAGTGCATGGGTGGGTCTACAATTGCCTTGCATACTCTATTTTATTTCATTGTTTTTGTTTTACAAAAGAATTTCCAAATGGGGGGGGGGAGAGACTTACATACATTTTCATAATCACTTACAATCTCTGAGATCATTGTTTTGCAAATCCCTTCAAAAGTGATATAGTTGTCACCTATCAAACCCTCTTTCCCTCAGTAGGAAGGAAGAACCAGAAGTGAAGCCAGAGGAGAACCAGGGAAGTATGGTATCAGGGAAGCCAAATTTATAAGAAATGAATTACAAAAGCAAGCCATAATCAAAACAGTCAGCTGGGGCAGAGAGATTAAGCAGGAGAGATCGGGGAGGCCAGTGAATTTAGGTCATTTGTGCAGTCACAGTACCCAATTAAAAAAGTATTAACACAAGTTGAAATTTAGGCACATTCTTCTGAAGTTTCTAGAATCTCCTTGACAATACACCATCCTTGCCAATACCATCCAGTCTAAAAAACTTCCCAAACTGAATAGCCTGGGAAGCTTTGTGGTAGGTAGAAACCTATCTTTCTGCAGCCAGAACATTTAGGGGGAAAAAAAAAATCCAATCCCTCTCATACAAGAGTCCTTCAAATATCTAAAGACAACGGTTTGGATCTCACTTCCAATGTTTCCTTCTCTTAGTGAAACATCTCCCATTCCTTCCAATTTTCTTCAAAACTCCTGGCTCCAAGTCCCTTTATTCTCCTGGGGAGAATCCAGTTCTGTCCATCTACATTCATTTCGAGGTCTCCATACAGAACACTTCCATCTACATATGCTGATTACAATGAGCAAACAATTCTGCTTGTATCACTTCAGCATAAGATTGTATTAGTTTCTCAAGGCACTCATACTACTCACGTGAGTTTATGAAAAACTGTTTTGAATACCTTAAAAATAAGCTCTAAGTGTACTTTACATTTAATAAAATTCACCAATTTTAAGCGCACGGTTTGATGACTTTGACAAATGGTCATGTAACCATTTCTTCAAGATTTAGCTCCATCCCAAATAGTGCCTTCATGACACTTTGCAGCCAATCCTGTTCCCCACTTTCCCAACAATCACTGGTCTGCTTTTCTGGAGTTTCATATAAATAAAAACTTAGTCTTCTGTATTTAGCTTCTCTAAATTACCAAACGCTTTTAAGATTTACGTCTGTTGCTGTGTGTATACATAGCTTGTTCCTTTTTCTTTTATAGTTGTATTCCATTGTATGAATATACTGTAATTTCTTTATTCATCAGCTGATGGATATTTACATTATTCCCATTTTTGTGCTATCATGAGTAAAGCTGTGCATATATATTTTCAGTTCTGGGTAAACACTTACGGTCATATGGTGAACAGAAAATAACTCTTATTATTTATTTACACTCACCACACATTGGACACCCAGTCTGTGAGTTTTCCACACCATGCCCTTCTGTTACCACAGACCCCAAAGGTTGAAGGTTCAGTCCTGCAAGACTGTCTCCACTTCAGACATCAATCACAAGTACTAGGTCCCCAGGTTACTCACAACTTTAGTCCAACTTGGCTATAAATCGATGGTTTCTATGACCCGCCCTCCCCATCTCAGGTTCAATAATTTGCTACAGCAACTCACAGAACCCAGGAAAAGTGTACTTATTATTACTGATTTATTACAAACGATATTGCAAAGGATTCAAATGAACATCCGGATAAAGAAGTACAAAAGAAGAGGTCTGGAGGCGTCTTGAGTGTAGGAGTTTCTGTTCCCTTGGAGTATACCACCCCCCCGGCACATGGCTGTGTTCGCCAATGCAGAAACTCTCCAAACACCATACTGTTTTTATTTTTTTTAAAGTTCGCTTAGTTTTGAGAGAAGAAAAGCATGGGGGAGAAGCAGAGAGAAAGGGAGACAGAGAATCCCAAGCAGTCTTAGCACTGTCAGCGAGGAGCCAGACTCGAACTCACGAACCATGAGATCATGACCTGAGCCAAAATCAAGAGTCAGATGCTCAACTGACTTAGCCACCCAGGTGCCCCAAACACCAACCTTTTTATGGAGGCTTTATTATGTAGGCTTATGATGAATTATTAATGCAATTTCTAGCCCCTCTCCCCTCTCTGGAGAATGGGGAGGGTGGGGGTGAAAGTTCCAAGCTTCTAATCATGGCTTGGTCTTTCTGGTGACCAGCCCCCATCTAGAAGACCACCAATGGTCATCTCATTAGAATAAAAGGTGCTCCTGGGTGCCTCAGTCAGTTAAGCTCCGACTCGATTTCAGCTCAAGTCATGATCTCATGGTTTGTGGGATTGAGCCCTGTGTCAAGCTCCACATTGAGAGCTTGCAGCCTGCTTGCGATTCTCTCTTTCCCTCCCTGCCCACCCCCCACCATGCATACACACTCTCTTTCTCTCAAAATAAATAAATAAACTTAAAAAAAAAGAATGAAAGCCACACCTCTTACCTGAGACATCCCAGGGGATTTATAAGCTCTGTGTCAGACACTCCTATCACTTAGGAGATTACAACGATTTTAGGAGCTCATGTCAGACACCAATATACATTTGTTTCACATGTTATAGGTGTACATTCACTTGCACCCCCCCCCAAAAGAAAAACCTGGGATTTTGGTTGGAATTATGTTGAATCTATAAATCAATTTTTAGAAAACAGACACCTCAAGTCTTCCAATTCATTAACGTGTATCTCTCCATTTCATTTAGGTCTTTTCTAGTTTATCTCAATGTTTTGCAGTTTTCATCACGTAGTGCTGCATATATTCTATTTACCACCACGTATTCCACACAATATTTTGAGTGCTTTGTTTTCAAATTTTCCATTATCAATGGCTCAATGCTAGTACAGAAAAACAATGATTTCTATATATTGGTCTTGCATCTTATAAGCCCACTAAATCTCTATTAGTTTGAGATTAAAAAAAATTTTTTCTCTTGTATCCACTGTAGGATTCTCTATATGGATAATCTTATTGCCTGAAGACAAAAAATGTTTCATTTCTCTGCCTGCCCCCAAGCTGTATGCACTTTATGTCTTTTCCTTGCTGTACTGTACTATACAGGGCCGCCATTACAATGAGAAGTAGAGCTACTGGGGGCAAACATTCCTTCCTTGGTGTCAATCTAAGGGAGAGCAGCATTCAGTCTTTCACCATTAAGCACAGTTACCTAGAAGTTTTTCACAGGTATCTTTTTATCAAGTTAGGGCTTTCCTTCTATTCCTGGTTTCCTGAGAGATTTCATTGCAAATTAGTGTTTAGTTTATCAAACGCTGTTTATGCACCTCTTGAAATGATCATATGGTTTTCTAATCAGCAGATAATGGTGGATTACATTGATTTTTGAATGATGAACCAACCTTGCATTTTAGGGATAAAGAATATAAGAATCTTACAATTTCCTCCCTCCTGCCCTTGATTTTATGGTTACACTCTCATGTTATATATCTGTTTATATATATATAACATATATATATATAACATATATATATATAACATATATATATATAACATATATATATAACATATATATACATAATATATATATTATATATGTATATATACATAATATTATATATGTATATATACATAATATATATTATATTATATATGTATATATATACATAATATATATATATATTTTTTAACCATGTCTGGGGTACTCTGTAAACCCACATTTTCATGTTTTTTTTTTTTCCTTCTGCTTGAAAAACTTGAACATTTCTTTCTGTGCTACTTTGCTAGTGATATTTTCAGCTTTGAAATAGATCTTTATTTTCATTTTCAAAATACAGAATTCTAGGTTGACAGTCTTCCTGTTCTTCTCTCTGCTTTCAGACTTCCCTTCTGGTACTTTAAAGATGTCGGTCCATTGTCTTCTGTCATGCAACATTTCTGATGAGATTTTTTTTTTTCCTCCTTTGTTCCTTTCTGCATAGTGTCTCTTTTTTTTCCTCTGGTTGCTTTCAAGATTTCTAGATATTGGCTTTATCATTTTCATCAAATCTGGAAAATTTTGGGCCATTCTTTTCCTTCCTCCTCTACCCCTATTTTTCTAGGACATCAAATACGCATATTTGAGACCACCTGATATTTTTCACAGTCTACTGGGGCTCTCTTCATTTTTTTCAGTCTTTTCTCTTTGCCTCATATCAGACATTTTCTACTAACTAGGTTTCCAAGCTCACTGACCTTTCTTCTTCAGTTCCTAATCTGCACTTTTCACTTTAGACATTTAATTTTTCATCTTTGGATGTTTCAGTTGGGTCCTTTTGTTCTTTCATTTCTTTCTTCAACACCTTCATGGTTTCCTCTACGCTCCTGACCACAGGGAATATATTGTAGCAGTTGTTTTTATCTTTGTGTCTATTAATTCCATTTGTAATTTCTGGGTTTGTTTCTATTATTTTCCCCCTCAGTAATAGGTCATTTTTTATTGCCTTTTTTTTGCATTTCTGGTAACTTTTGATTGGATGCTAGACACTTAATTTTATAGTTTGGGATACTGGATTTTGTTATGGGTGTTGAACTTGTTCTGGCAGTAAAGTTACTTCAGGTAAGTTTTTCTCTCTCAAGGCTTGCTTTTAAAGCTTTGTCAGTGCAAGACCAGAGAAGGCTTTGATCTAGGGATAATTAAACCTCATTACTTAGGACAGAGGCTTCAGAAGAGAATCACCTATTTCCCTTTATTATGCAGTTTTTTCCACTCTGCAGGTGGGAACATAAACTAATGCCTAGCACTCTGTGAGCTACACAAATCATTTGACCTACAGCTTCCTGGTGGTTCTTTTCCTGCCCTGGAATTTTCCCCACACGTAAGTAAAGCAGAAATTAGCTAATAGCTCCAGACATGTCCCCTGCAGCTATCCAGAGCTCTTTCTCCCTGGGAAGCCCCCTATTTCTGGTACTCTCCTTCAAAAATTCTAGCTGCCTCAACTGTAACCTCTGGTTCAGCTCAGTGAGATCACAGGGCTGTTTGGTTCCTCATCCCAGAGCCTGAGCCTGGACACTGCTTCAGGTAGTAAGATGGGGCAGGAGGCTTGCCTCATTAAGTTACCTTCTCTTAGAGATCACAAGCCTGAGCTGCCTGGTGTCCAATGTCTGCAACAAGTTATTTAATATATTTTGTCCAATGTTCCAGTTGTTCACAGCAGGAAGAAGTAGGGAATTTCTGTAGTTAATTCTTCGTGCATAGAAACAGAACTTTGTTTTGTACGCATTTAGAAAATCTCTTGGAGGGTAGAGAGAATCTAGTACACTTGAAATGATAATTTTTTTTTTTAATTTTTTTTCCACGTTTTTATTTATTTTTGGGACAGAGAGAGACAGAGCATGAACGGGGGAGGGGCAGAGAGAGAGGGAGACACAGAATCGGAAACAGGCTCCAGGCTCTGAGCCATCAGCCCAGAGCCTGACGCGGGGCTCGAACTCACGGACCGCGAGATCGTGACCTGGCTGAAGTCGGACGCTTAACCGACTGCGCCACCCAGGCGCCCCTGAAATGATAATTTTAAATTCAAACAATTCAACTTCTTGAATTATATCCCTCCTAGTAACATTAAATATTGAGTAGTACTCCAATCTAGTTCTCTCTAATCCCATTTTCTTCTGAGCATTTAGTAAATAAATGACAGCTTTTGTTATGTTCCTCCAAGTTCACATTAGAAAGTAAGCTCTGAGAGGGTAAGACCGTGATGCTGTGCATTGTTTCTACCTTCAGGACCTAGAGCAGCTCCTGGAACACACTTAGCACACAACTACCTTTTGAGACAACTGTATATATCTATTCTTTGTCTTGGCAGGTGCCTCTCTCAGTAGAAAAGATATTTATTTGTTATAAAGCTAATTTTGGTTAAAAAATATCCTATTTGCCCTTGATACCCACTCTATATAATTAAAATAAGATCCTATGTACACATGCAGGCAAATACAAAGAAAAAGGTAAACATTCATATTCATAATTTGAAAGGAAAAACACTACTTTAGTGTTTCTCAAAGTACATCACATGTAATAATGCAGGGCATCCTATGTAGCTAATTCAGGCATCTAGCACCTTCTAGCAGCATATACTACTATGAATCTGAAGATGAAAGGCTACAGACAGAGAACAGAATCTATGTTCTCAAAAGCTACCACTTTTTAAAAGGGAGGACCTATATTAATCAGAGCATATGAAAGGAAGGAGGGGAAATCTGTCTGAAGTTTACCTGCAATAAATTTTTTTTTAGGCTGGATCAACTAGTGATTTCATTTACTCTCTATATTACTTATTTCCCAAGATGTTCAAAAGTTTCTTGCTTTCTAACTACAATTTGTATTAAAGAGATTCAGTGTCAACATAAAATCTTGGCTAAAAGATCGAAGGACAAAATAAATTTTAGACATATATATGTGTATACATACACATGTATGTGTATGTATACACATGTATAGGTGTATATACATACATATATGTGTATGTGTGTACGTATATGTGTGTATATATGTATTTAATATTCAGTCAAATTTCAATGTTTTCTGATACCCCTTTCTCCAGAATCACACCTGGCTTCTGACATTTCTAATAATTTTTATTTTGAAGCGAATGACTAATTCCACTATGACCAATACACATTTTATAATATGTTATAGGTCAGATATTTGTTCATATATATATTATAAGTGTATTTTCTAAGACTTTTAAAACTTGCTGACTTGGCACATGATCAGACTTGGGTTATAAGTGTTCCAATAAAGATTTTGCCATATTAATGAATGTCTTTCCTTTTGGAAATCTTATTTTAAAACAAGACTATGCTACCATTAACTATGAAAATAATTTTAAAGATCTAAATATATACCTCCCCCCCCCCCAAGTCTGGCTACTGTTATAGTATCTTTACCCTGTGCTATGCTATTTACTTGTCTATAAATTGTCAGCCCCTTACTGTCTGAGCTAGCACAATGTCTGGTACAGAGAGCACTCAAGTGGTTGCCAAATAAATTATTAAATCAGAATACCCTATCCTCTCCAGCATTCTAGATGCCTGAGATATTACCCTGTGTTATTCTCAAATTAATTAAAAATTCTCCAAGTTCTACCTCATGATCCTCTTATGTCTCACTATGAAAATAAAAAAAGAGAATTACACTAGACAATGTTTGGAGTCTTACACTGTCCTGTCTCTACACAGGAATACAAGATGGTTACAAATTGGACTAAAATATCACGTATGTGGCCACTCTTGACGTAGCAACACCAGAGCTTTAACAACTCATCCTGACAGGCTGTGCTAGCTTTAAACAATGCACACACTTCAAATGTTACATCTAACGGTCCCCCATCATTTAGCTTGCAGGCCTCTTTCCGAGAGTTGCGGGTATCAAAACCTGGGGTCTTGGTTTTGCTGAACAATTGCAGAGGCCACAGGGGATGGCGGGACCAGAAGCAAGGTGTGGAGTCAGACTGGCCATCATAATGACCAGTGCGCCCCGCACAGCTCTGACAACAAGGATATGCCACTCCTTGTTCCTGCATCCCAACTTCTGGGGTAACAATACCCACCTCAGAGAACCCGTGAAAGAGGTACACAAAGGTTAAGAAGGGCAAGTATTAATGGTTTGTGAAGAGCGCCTCTGTTGGTGACTCTGCACAGGGGCCGGTGCAAATCATCACCCCTAATCAGGTAGAAAGTGGGAAGTGAATGTTGGCTACTGAGGATTCACAACGAAACCCTTTTCTAGGGAAGGTCCCTTGGACAGCTTAGTGCAGAAATGCGTCGGAGAGAATGCATTTCCCCCAAGGGCATCCTGCTGCCCATACCTCACTAACAAGGACAAGCCCTGGCCTCAAGTGGGGCAACTGTGTGGTCCCATGCGTCAGAGCTCTTGGGGGAGCAGTCAGAGGCCAGACTTCAGCTAGCATTTTCTCAGCTTCTTCTCTGGCTCTCTCCAGCTCCCCATGCTTCTTTACTGGTCTCTCCTAACGGTAATTCCTCAATAAAGCACTTAACACAGGCTTTGCTCCTAGAGAACCTTATTAATAAACAATCCATACCTTCTGGCTAAAGTCTGACAATCCTCAGCAAGTGGAAATGTTTCCTGGATGGCCAAGGCTCCCAGTCAGGCCTCCTGGTGCATCAGAACAGTGCCCCGCAAGCCCCACCAATGCTGGTTGATACCGGAAATAAGCCAGAAGCCAAGTGTGGGCAGAGCACAAGGTATTACAGGAGGGATAGGATGTACCCCTGCTTAGAGCATCCTCAGACAGGAAGACAAGATTTTCCAAAACCTACATGTGAAGGGAACTTCCATCTCTTGGGGAAAAAAAAAAAAAATCAGACAATATCTACCTCCCTCTCTATATGAAACACCCCTCTTAATCCACTGTGTTGACAGAAGTCAAACAAACTCCCAGAACTGCTTTCTCTACCTCAAAAACATTTAAATGACATCAAGATTCACTTATCCACAGGGCCCAGAATAGCTGCTGACTACAGCAGGCACTCAGTAACCTCTGACTCAGTCAATGCATACATTCTAAGGGAACAGAGCAGTACGGGACCTACTCCCTGCTGTTTCCAGTCTCTACCCTTCTCTGAAATTCCTGCAGAACTCAACACACAGGTATGTATGCTACCCAAAATGCTGGTTAAGTCTTTGGTGTGTGTTTACATATTGTCACCTTAAGGGAACACAAGTGCCTTACTTCCTTCTAAGACCCACTTGGAGCCCCAGCAATGTATCTACCGCCAAGCTCAGTACTGAGGTTATAAAGACTGAGTTAGGCACAGTTCTTGCCCTAAGTTACTCACACTGGACCTTGAACCTAATGGATCACTCCAGAGGGATTCATGGAATTAAACTGACTGTGGCTTGGAGGAGTTGGATAAGGATTCTGGGAGGAAGCAGTCCTTGAACAGGACACTGAAGTAGCAGGATTTAGACAGAACAGAGGAAAAAAGATATCTTGGGGACAGGGAAGGCATTCACAGTGATGAAGACTTGTAAATAGGAATAACCAAACATTGTGATCAGGGCCAACAGACCAATGTGTAACGTAATTAAGTGTTACCAAAAAGGATAGGAACAATTAACTGCTCAGGGGAGTATGCTCCCCCCCCCTTTTTTTAAACCTTTTTCCCACAAGTGCCTGGCACAGAGTAAACGCTCAGCATTGTTTGAATTTTAACAGACATTAATTAATTCCTTAAGCCTAGAATTCTTATATGTGAATTTCTAGAAAGTGAAAGATACCTGTATCAATCCTTTGAAACCAATAAACATTTCTGAGCACCAAATAATCCATCTCCCATAGCCAAGTTATAGAACTACCATGGGGATGAACTGATAAAAGAACTCCAACCTTTGTGTGAAAAGCCCAATCAACAGAAGCATGAATACAGAAGTCAAGGCAACAACTGGCAGAGAAGACTGGGCATTTTATTTCTGAATTGGCATTCACCATGCTTATGAGGCATTCACTCAGACAACCCTTTTACAAAGCAGGATGGCAAGCACAGATAGCTGGCAGGACTGCCCTTCACCCTGGGTACTTAAACTTGGAATAGGTAGAGGCCACAACCCTCTTCCCCACACTGCTTAGGTCTCTATTCTGTTCCTATTCTGATGAGAGTCCCCCCCTTCCTCCACTGGTACAGAGTCATGCCCCCATTCCTGAGCTTGGCATTCAAGACCCTCTTGGATTTAGCCTCAAGTTACCCTTTTGGTCCAATCTCCCATTACGTGCCAGACACAGGCCCTTCCCTCTACTTTCCATGGCCTCCTGGCTCTTCCATGCCTGTCCGCCTTGGCTCACTGCTTTGCCTGGATGCCGCCTTTCACATTCACCTCCAGAACAAGATGTCAAGCCCTGGTTAAAGGCCACTTCTCCTGCAAAGGTTTCCAGGACTTGCCTGATAATCAGAAAGAATCACTCCTTGTTCTGGATATTTCTCTGTGCTTCAATTCCTTCAACTAAGAAAATTAGAATGATGATCTCTATTCTGTCACATCAGAGTTCTTGAAAGGCTTGAATGAGGTGATGTACGTGATTGTTCTAGTCTCCACATTTTTTAAAGGGTGAATAAAATGAAAATGTGCACACAAGTTAATGTTCTCACTGTTTACTATGTTCACTGAAGCCACATATTTAATTGGCTCATATGCCATGTTCACTGCAGAATAGTTACCATAGATGCTGAAAATTATTTTTGCAGTCTATTTCATATTCATGCAGCCATTTTAATGGCTTAAGTCAATCCAATATTCTGAAAATGTATTTTAACCAATTATATTAAATTTTATCTTGCTAAACAAGTTCCCAATGGAGCATCAACACCGATGCCAGTTATGTGGCAGCCAGCCTAAGGGAATCAAAATAGCACACATACTGTGTGTGTGTGTGTGTGTGTGTGTGTGTGTGTGTGTGCGCGCGCGCAATACAACCGGGCATTTGTAGACATTTCCCAAACTACAGACATCTGTTGTTTATAGTTCAAGTTTTCCCAAATATAAAGTATCATCCTTCCAGACTGGGTAGCAAAGACTACTTGCCAAATTACTACTTTCTTAACAAGATTCCATGGAGGTACCTGACAAGGTCTTTTGTGATGCTTTTGTACCTACAGTGGAGAAATACAGTTAGCAGATAATTAAGTAGACTTATATTTGGATGAATGACCATACTTAAAATATCACTTGCAGTCTAACAGGATCTCTCTGGTGGAAATCACAGAATTAGGTCCTAAAATTCAACCTTTTTTTAACCCATTGATTTTCAAGATGTCAAGGAGAATAGGTTGATTGAAAAAAATGATGTAAAACCAAAGACAGTGAACCTACCAGATAAGAGGGTCAAACTCTATACAATGACAACCCATTATAAAAACAGGCCAAATCTAAGGAGATAAAAAATGTAAATTTCTATGTGTAAGTTCAGATAATCAAGTCTCATAAATATATATGTACAAGACTGCTCTTTATACCTCCACTTGTAATAGCACAAAGACCATCTAAACATCCATTAACAAGGGAATAGTTAAATGAATTAACTGGTTATAGTATACTTTGCAGCTACTAAAAAAAAAAAAACTATAGTGGACTGAAATATGATATGGAAGAATAGCTATGATAAATTTTAGGTGATCAAAGTAGGTAGAGGATATTATATATAGACTGTCCCCCCTTTTTAAAAGAATTCCATATATATGCACATTTTTTTTTTCAAATTCAGAATGTCTAGGCCACTGACTTTTAATTCATCATAGGTATTTATATACAGTTGTGTCTTATTTACCATCTAAGAACTCCTTGCTTTCTATTTGTCCTACCTATGGTATACTCCTGTTTCAAGTAACTTTTTTTTTAAGCTTCATTTTTTTTTTTTTAACTTTTAAAATTTGAACATGGTTGACACACAATGTTACATTAGTTTCAGGTGTTGGATCACTGCGTGGCACAAGTTTATGCATTATGCTATGCTCACAAGCATAACTACCATCTGTCACCAAACAACCCTACTACAATATCATTGGCTGTATTTCTTATGCTGTGCCTTTTATTCCTGTGATTTATTCACTCCACAACTAGAAGCCTGGATCTCTCACTCCCCTTCACCCATTTTAAGCTTCATTTTGGATTGATGAAACTTAAAAAAAAAAAATCACTCTTATTGTCTTTTATTCTGGATATTTTATTCTGTTCTATTTTTCAGCATACTGATTTTCTCCCATCTGTCTCTAAACTATTACTAAACTTTTTTTTTTTAATAGGAAAAATTTTCTTAGTCTGGTGTGAGAAAGATCTATTTTTCTCCTCTGTGTTAAGATATAATTGACATATAATGTTGTATAAGTTTAAGGAGTATAATGTGTTGATTTGATACACGCATATTATGAATCGAGTACCATAAGGTTAACATATAACCTCACATAACTTAAATGTTATGAACATTTAAGATGTACTTTCTTACCAACTTTCAAGTACGTATTGTGAATTATAGTTATTACCATGATGTACATTAGATCCTTAGAATTTATCCTATAACTAGAAGTTTGCACCCTTTGACCAACATCTTCCACCCACCTACCCCTCCCTAAAACCACCATTCTGTTCGTATGAGTTTGG
This sequence comes from Herpailurus yagouaroundi, assembly GCF_014898765.1. Lineage (NCBI taxonomy): Eukaryota > Metazoa > Chordata > Mammalia > Carnivora > Felidae > Herpailurus > Herpailurus yagouaroundi. The sequence continues at coordinate 32,631,039 of NW_024412396.1, read as the reverse complement.
TGGTTTTTTTTAAGTGGTATTTCACTTAACATAATACCCTCAAGGTCCATCCATCTTGTCTTGTGCTGCAGAATTTCCTTTTTAATGGATGATTATTATTCCATTGTGTGTATGTATATATCACATCATCTTTATCCATTCATCTGTTGATGGACAGTTAGGTTGTTTCCATGTCTTGACTATTGTAAAATAATGCTGCAGCTTCAGAGATAAAGTAAAAAATGGGATTGATAGATCACATGGTAGTCCTGATTTCTGAGGAATCTCCATACTGTTTTAAATGATTGGCTCTGCTAATTTACCAACAATTGGCAAAGGTTCCTTTATCTCAACATCCTTGCCAACCCTTGTTATCTCCTGTCTTTTTGATAATAGGTATTACACATCAGGTGCTATTTCTGTGGTTTTGATTTGCATTTCTGTGATGATTAGTGATGCTGAGCACCTTTTCATGTGCCTGCTGGTCGTCTGTATGTCTTCTTTGGAAAAATGCCTATTCAGATCCTCTGCCTATTTTTATTTTATTTTTTTTTAATTTTTTTTTTCAACGTTTATTTATTTTTTTGGGACAGAGAGAGACAGAGCATGAACGGGGGAGGGGCAGAGAGAGAGGGACACACAGAATCGGAAACAGGCTCCAGGCTCTGAGCCATCAGCCCAGAGCCTGATGCGGGGGCTCGAACTCACGGACCGCGAGATCGTGACCTGGCTGAAGTCGGACGCTTAACCGAGTGCGCCACCCAGGCGCCCCTCCTCTGCCTATTTTTAAATTGGATTATTAGTCTTTTTGCTTTTGACTTGTAGGAGTTCCACATATTTTGGAGATTAACCCTTTGATATATGGCCTACGAATATTTTCCTCCTATTCCATACTTGCCTCCTCATTTTGTTGATTATTTCTCTTGCTGTGCAGAAGTTTTTCACTTTGATGTAGTCTTACCAGTTTGCTTTTGTGGCTTGGTGTTTTTGGGGGTCACTTCCAAAAAATTCTTGCCAAGACCAAGGTCAAGGGGATTTTTCCCTATGTTTCCTTCTACGAGTTGTACACTTTCAGGTCTTAAGTCTTTAATTCATTTTGAGGTAATTTTTATTGTGAGTGGAAATGACAGAGGTCCAATTTCCTTCATTTGCATCAAGATCCAGGTCTCCAACACCAGTTACGCTTTCCCCATGAAGAATTCTCGGCTTCCTTGTTCAATATTAGTTGACTATGTATGTACTTATTTTCATATACATATGAATGTGCATGTGTTTGTGTGCTTAAATACATAAGAGCAACATTTCAGCTCTACATACGAGAAACTATTCTATACATCCTTCACATATATTAACTAGTTCAGTCTTTAGAGTGAAACAGGTACATATTCAGTATCTCCATTTCAGGTAGGTACAGAAGTTAAGTGGTTGAGCAAGAATATGAAAAGGCAGTCACATTTCACACTACCAGCAGAGTTACTGGGGTGGGGAAGAGTTTTAAACTGTATAGAACAGACGAAGAAAAGTACTTAGAAAGCATGGGATACTTTTTTATTCAAAAAAGAAAACATGGCTCAGGCCGTGTAAGAAAGGGTGTGCAATAGAAGTCAATGGTGCAATGAAATAACAAAAGGGAATAGGAGACACCACTCTGCTACTTCCTGGGTAAGTTACCTGGAGCAATTTACTTAACATCAGAGTCTCAGTTTCCTTATCAGAGTCCTGGTGATACTCAAGCCTAAGTGCAAAGTCATATGGGTTTGATAACACAGGACTGTGCCAAGCCCGCGCTTCCTGACACACAGTCGACCTGCCTCCGTAAATGCTGCTTGCTACATAACAAACAAGAAATCATTCTCATCAATACAGGGAGATCCCAACTGTCCTGAGGAGCAGTCGAACGCAGAGACACAGGAGGGCTAAAACAGACAAGGAGATGGAAAACAGGCGTGAAGAAGAGTTAGAAGAACTGGAGCACCCTGCCCTACAAGTCATGTCTTAGTCAAGGATCAGTGGCGGACTTTAAATAATTAAAGGGCTACTGATTTACGAGAAAAATTAGATTTTCTTCTGTTTCCCTTAGACAGAGCCAAAACCACTACATACAAGTTACAGGGGAGAGGAGTCGGATTTGGGTACATATATATAAACCGTCTAAGAGTTACAACTGTGGAAAACCGAACTGAGTTGCCCAGTCCTCTCTTAGTTACAGCAAGCTTCATGTCCTCTGCTCGCTCCACTAGGGAAGTTCAGACAGAATGCCACAGGTCTTGCAGGGCAGATTTAGATCTGCTGAGGAAGAATGGACTAGATATTCGTAAAGTCTATGCCTTTAAGATTTAGAGGCTCTATGACATCCAAAGGACCTAGCCAGTTCAAGAAGTTTATCAGTTAAGTATTGACATTTTTAACCAGTGAAACTCCCTTATTCTCATTGTTACAGATGAAGAAATAGTTTCCAAGGGAAGAAAGTGCGCCTGTGCAGTTCAAGTCATATAGACTGAACATCAGGCCAGAATAGCTCTCCAACCTCCAAGGCAGTACATCTCAAATTTTTCCAACTATGAGTTCACTCAATGGGCATATGGTACACATGCAGATAATTAACTCTAATAAAAAATTCATATATTCATATTTTTGAATATCAATAAAATGTTTTAAAACTACTAAGTATTCTATATCAGCACATTCTTACATCTGGCTTCAATGACCTATTTAATTTGAGCAATAGTCTGGATACAAATCTATGATTAATATATTTTAGTTTAAATCCATTCAAAAATCCTAACTCATTGTGCTGTACGGACAGCAGAAAATGCTACAATGCCTTGTTCCACTAGGCAGTTTAGGTATTTGCATTAAGGATGAATCCCAACATTACAGAGAAACTTCTTATCAAAGGTTTCTCTTGGCCCCTATTAGAACCTAAGTCATCCCTAAAAGCTGGGAGATGGAATGTTTCAACTTGCTGCAGATTTTTACATATGCACAACGTATCATTGCTTTCTTGATGAAAGTCAGCATATTCTAGTAAAGAGTCAAATTCTTATTAAGTCATCAGCAGCAGCAGCTAGTTTTCAAAATTTCTCATTATCTTCTTTCTGTCACTGACCAGAAAGAGATAGAGTAAATGAGAAGAGAGAAAAATACCCAAGCCGAGTGAGATCAGAGAAATGGTTTTACTCACATTGCAGCCATGAAGAAATAGTTCATATCTTATTTCAGAAAGATCTCAATTGCAGTTCAACATAGAAAACCTGGGATTTTCACTTGCTGAATATTTCCTCATACTGCCCTGTAGGGAATATACATTCAGTGGCAGAGCTTTCATCATCTTGGGGGGAAAAGTAGCATGTGGATAAACATTTGTAGAGCGACATCTTCCTGGCTGCCTGCTCAGCCACTGCTTTGTCAGTAGGCATGTCAAGGAACCTTTCGATCCACATCAGAGCTCACAAAATACACCAAAAACAAAACAAAACAAAAAACACAAAAACCAACCTCCCTTTCTGAAGCAAAAGTTTTCAATGAAAAGTCACTGAATACTTCTCCCTGATCTGCGCTATCAGACATATGCTAAAGGCTGACTCATCCCCTGCACGTCAGTGATTTCGACAAACTTACAAGGGAAAATATTCTTTCGCACATGTGACTCCTCCCCCACACTGCATACCACTGACATTATGTGACAAGCAACAGAAGCGTTTGATAAAGGGATTTTGCCAAAAGCGTGTTCCTCTCTCTCCCTGAGGATGTTCTCCTCAGCTCTGCGGCTGCTGCTGCTGCTGCACACTTCTCAGCAAATCTGCCTTTGCTGTGAGGAATCCAAGCTTGGTGCCTCTGAGGTTCTATTCTGGGCCCTCAGTGACAGAATATTCACCAATTTCACCCTGGAAAACATTACTTTCTCCTTGATCTGGGAAGACTCGACTGGTTTGCTAGAGAGTCCGCTGTACTTTGCCTGAAAATGGCTCAAAAGTGTTGAGGGTTTCATGCCATTATTTGACAAAGTATCGTAACAGACAAAGCATCGGAGACTATGGGCAGATAAATCACCTACCAAGTAAAATCCAATTTTCAGAGAGTCACTGTGGTACTTTCTATTTAAAATTTTTCTTTTTCTGTTACTTGAGTGAAATTACCAACCTGGCACGTTCACTGGTCCCTGGACATTAAGATTCACATTCTATAATTACACTGGATTTCTGTTCACTATGTTTATGTTGTTATTTTGAGCCATAGTATTTTACACCTATTTTTGTCACTCCTTTTATACCTCACTTCGAATTACTGATCCATTTTTGTGAACTGAAAACCGTGATCGTGAAAAATGAAAAGGTTAATAAGTAATTTACAACTGCACGATTATGTGCTATGTACTAATTGAAAGATACATATATACATATATTAAATTTTTTTTCATGTTTATTTTTGATAGAGACAGAGACAGAGCGCAAGCGGCAAAGGAACAGAAAGAGAGGGAGACATAGAATCCGAAGCAGGCTCCAGGCTCCGAGTTGTCAGCACAGAGCCCGATGCGGGGCTCGAACTCACAAACCATGAGATAATGACCTGAGCTGAAGTCGGACGCTTAACTGACTGAACCACCCAGGCAGCCAAAATTGATTTACTCTTCACAGCCACCTTAAGAAGGAGGTAGTATTATCACCTCCTTTTTTTTTTTATAGATGGGTAAACTGAGGTATGACCTCACTTCCCCAAGGTCACAAAGAACCAGAATTTGGGACTAGGCAGTCCAGCTAGAGAGCCTCCATTCTTCCCACACTATACTCCCTCTCAAATAGGTAAAATGAATGCACTGAAGCAGTTCTTATAACCCAAGGCTCTGCCTTTGAAGGAGTAGGTTAAAACAGTTTGCCCTAAGTAGTCCTGGATAGCTTCCTTCAGGGACCTTGCTGCAATAAAGCCATCCTACCTCCCTCAGAGCTGGAATCTGATTAGATAAGTCAACAGCCAAGGGGTCTAGAGACCACTTTCCATCCTGTGTCCTAAGTCACACTGGGATGGAAAGTACACAGAATTCCTTGACAGGTTAAGTATTACATGACCTTCTAAGTTTTTCTTTCTTGATTGGTCAGTTGTTAGTTTTGACTTCCTCTTTTACAAGGTAAGCGTTTGGCTTTCTCACGTAGACTCCCCTCCCATTCTTGTAATAGGTCATTTTGTTAAAGTAATTTTTTTACTAAATTGATATTCACTGTTTTCATGGTTAGGACTATGCATATAATGGTCACAGCTGAGTCTGCAGTATCCCACGAGTACATTTCCTTTCTTAGTAACTCTGTCTCTCCTGTAATTAATTGTAACTTTGTGGGGCACCTGGGTGGCTCAGTCGGTTAAGTGGCCGACTTTGGCTCAGGTCATGATCTCACGTTCACGAGTTCAAGCCCTGCGTCAGGCTCTGAGCTGACAGCTCAGAGCCTGGAGCCTGCTTCAGATTCTGTGTCTCCCTCTCTTTCTGCCCTCCCCCACTCACACTCTTTCTTTCCCTCCCTCCCTCCCTCTCTCAAAAATAAACATTTGAGGCACCTGGGTGACTCAGTTGACTGAGCATCTGACTTCAGCTCAGGTCATGATATGACGGTTAGTGAGTTCGGTTAGTGAGTTTGAGCCCCACATCAGGCGCTGTGCTGACAGTGCCTGGAACCTGCTTCAGATTCTGTGTCTCCCTCGCTCTCTGCCCCTCCCCCGCTCATGCTCGCTCTCGCTTTCTCTCTCTCTCGCTCTCTCTCTCTCTCTCTCACAAATGAATAAACGTTAACAATTTTTTTTAATATAACTTTGTTTATACTTGCTTTGTTTTCTATTTTCCTATCATTGATTGGTCCCCAAACCTTTGACATGAAGGTAAAACTCTTCTCTATAGAAACCCACCACTGGCTCTCCCACCTCCACAAGCCTCACACACAGCCATTCCTTTAGAGGCCCCTACTGTCCTGGGTAGGCTGACCTCCAGGACCACTCCACAACTGTGAGTCCCCTTACCCGCCCAGGAATTCCCTTTGCTTTCTTCTCGTGTTGGAGCTGTGGTTTTCTGGAACATGTCTTCCTTCCTCTTATCCTTACTCCTTCATTTTTGTGGAGCACAAGTCCAGCAGGTAGTTTTTAGTCCTGGTCTGTCTAAAAATATCTTCCTTCTACTCTCACACTTGACGGTCTGGCTGCATAGAGAACTACAGGCTGGAACTCATCTCCCTTCATAAGTAGGGTATCACTAGTATTGGAAGTTCCATGCTACTTGAGTCCTGATCTTTTAAATATAGTCTGATTTTCTCCTCCTGGAAAGTTTTACTATCTTCCCGTCATCCCTGGTGTTCTGAAAATTTGTAGCAAAGTACCATATGTGAATCATTCTTCAGTTTTAATGTAACGCCAGTAGAATGTAAACTCCATGATGGCACAGAGGTTTATCTACCGCTCCCCACTCCTATGCCTCTAGTGCATTTGACCATCCATGTCTTAGAGCAGGTGCCTAGCGAATCTGGGTTGGATGAAAGGACAAGATAAGCCCGGACTTGCTGGGTCCTTTAATCTGGAGGCATACATATTTTTTTGAATTAACTTCTTTGTAACTTTCTCCCCACTACCTTTTCTGGAACTCATGTAAGTTAGGTGTTAGACTCTTGAATGGATACCCAAATATTCTTCCCCCTCTCCACTGTTCTACCGTCTGGGAGATTTCTTTCACTTTTATCTTCCTATCATTGCAAGCTGCTTTAACCTTTGGCTAGCAAATATTTAGCTTCTAGTTATTTCTTACTTGCAGGACTGAGTAATCAAGAGTTCCCATATATTTCACTGAAGGATCAGAATTCTAAAACTCTAGTATTTTTTTAAATCTTTTCCTCTTGATCTAGTTGGTCTCCTCAGAGAAGAATTCTTAAATCTCCTGGCTGATATTATCAATCCGGCTTCCAGTGTTCGGAGAGCCAAGTGAGGGAAGGCAGTTGAAGATCTCACTATCTGGCACATAGGCATTCACTTGTTCCCAGTGTCTTCAATAATGTACTACTTCCTGCTCTCAGCTAACACCCCCAAAGGAGAACGTGGACCTGCCCTCAGGCCAGCTCTCTTCCTCCTCACAAGGATTATGGGCCTTGGTCACTCCCCAAGCACACCCTGACATATTTCCAGGGCTCCGAGTGTCAGAGTCACATAGACTCTGAGTCAGATGGACTCAGTCCCTTCTCTCCCAAGAGGCCTCCAGGTTCTCTACAAACAAAATATGTCCACCCCTTCTCCCACAGCCTTTAAACTCCCTGAGAAAAGATTTACCACTCTTCTTCACCTGACCCTGAGACACCTGGACTCACATACACAAGAAACTGCACAATGTGCCACTGGATGGGACATTGCTTACAATCTTGTTCTCCCTCTCTGCTGGCTACATTTTTTCTGTTGGTATAAAATAAATGTTTTATATTGATTTTAAAAGTTAAGAAATTTAGAGTTCTTTAAGAAAATAACTCCAAATCCATCTTGTGAGTGGAAAAGGTTAGAATCTTAAGATTTTCACAGAATATGGGCGCCTGGGTGGCTCAGTCAGCTGGGTGTCTGACTCTTGATTTCGGCTCAGGTCATGGTCTCGCGCTCGTGGGGTTGAGCCCCGCATCGGGCACTATGCTAGGTGTGGAGCCTGCTTGGGATTCTCCCTCTCCCTCTGCCCCTCCCCAACTCGTGCTCTTGTGCACACTCTCTCTCCAAATAAACGTTTAAAAAAAATGTCACAGAATAGCTGCATGGTACAAATGATGCTACTACATATGTGAAAACAGATCATCCATAGGACACGGTAAGAGGGCAGTTCCCAACCATAAACGTCAATAATGAAAACACACATGGCATGCCTCAAATGTGGACTGGTGATCTGAAAAGTATTTAAATTTAGCAACTTTGAAAAAAGCCTTGTTAGTTTCTGCTTGTTATTTTTAAAAAATATGTACTGATTTAAAACCATAGGTAATAGAATACAGAAAATCATAAATTATTAAGTGATAATTATTAATAACAGTAATAATAGCTGTCTTATTGCCTTAAGTGATCCATTTTGCAGAGAAGGAAACTGGGTCTCATCAGGTAGAGGCAAGATTCAAATCCAAGTAGCCAGACTTTAGGACTTGAGATCTTCCCTGCAACCACAAGGCCTCAGAGATGCGAGTCCATCCAAGGCCAGCCTTTCTGCTGGAGTGCTAGGAACCGCCTCTTCCTGGATATCAAATTCTCATTATCCACTAATCCCTCTTCCGTAGCTCCTTCCTATATTTACTGCCTCCTTAGGCCAGCATTCAAACATGCTTAGAACTCACTCCTTTTAAAACCCCCTCTTAGTCCACATCTCCCTCCACTTACTATGCTATGTTGTCTAACACCTTGAAGGCTGAACACCTTTAAAGACTTGTCTTCTTGCACAGCCTCTACTTGATCGCCCCTCTCACTCATCACCTGTCTAGAACGTGGCATTCATCCCCATAACTTCAATGAAACCGTTCTTGCCAACCTCAGTAAAAGCTCACCCACACTCTTCAGCATCATCCCGGTCTCTTCCCTCTACCTCATCCCCCATATCCAATCACATTTACTGAGATGGTCAAAGCCGCTTCTTACACATCTCTGGAATCTGTCAATTTCTCTTCATCTGCACTGCCAGGCCCCACCACCCTGCCACTAGATTATTCCAACAGGCACCCCAACCTCAAGTCTTGCCCTCCATACTGCACCCAGAGTGACTTTCCCAAAACAGAAATCTAATCAGTTAAAATACTTCTGTGGCATCTCCCTGCCCTTGACCTAGCTTTCCATATCCTTAATAGAGCCTTACAAGGCCTTCATGACCTGACCCAGAGGTCTTAATGGGTAAAGAACTGGAAGTTCTGAAGTGTTAAGAGACTTACTGTAATTGCCGGTTAACCGGCAGTGGGAACAGAGTTTGAGCCCAGGTTCTCTTGTCCAAACCCTACTTCTCTCTGCCACTGATAAAGTACTTCTTTTACTGTCTATTCTATGTGGTCCATCCTCCTGGTCATTTCTATTAAGAAATGGGACCAGGAGTCCCGTTTATACATGGACTTAGGGAACCGGCTACAGGTCACTCAGTGGTCTAGCTGGGACTCAGTCTGGGCTCTGTGCTCTGTCTGCTTTTCCAGAGGGTTTCACAAATCACAGGTGTGGAGGAGGGATAGTTTCTCTCCACAGCTACACCGAGTTGGAGTAGGGGGCTCTAACAAGCACCCGACTCATTATTATAAGACCTGAACTCCAGTCTGGGTCTTCTACTAACAGTGTGAATGGATTCAAGTTCTTTCACTTGGCTGAATCTGGTTTCATTTGTTACATGGAGATACAATACTGTCTTGTGTGTGTGTCTGTGTGTGTGTGTGTACACACACACACACAGACACACACACACAAAACATTGTTTACTCTGTCTCTCAGAGCTCTTGAGGTAATCAAGTAAAAGAAACAGGAAAGTACTCTACAAATATGTTATTAGCATTAATAAAGGCAGGTTTAAAAGTAAAAATCTAGAGGGGCGCCTGGGTGGCGCAGTCGGTTAAGCGTCCGACTTCAGCCAGGTCACGATCTCGCGGTCTGTGAGTTCGAGCCCCGCGTCGGGCTCTGGGCTGATGGCTCAGAGCCTGGAGCCTGTTTCCGATTCTGTGTCTCCCTCTCTCTCTGCTCCTCCCCCGTTCATGCTCTGTCTCTCTCTGTCCCAAAAATAAATAATAAAACGTTGAAAATAAAAATTTTTTTAAAAAAAGTAAAAATCTAGAGCATGCTTAACTAAAGAAAACCTTGTAGCATTCCTGTTTACTGTTTAATAAAGTCAGTTCTCTTCTGTTAGATAGGGCTACAAAACTCAAATGACTTAAATTGAATTCAAATCAAGCTTTCTCCTGTAAGGTCCATCGAGAATTTTTAAAAACAGATACTGTAAGATACTCTCTTTTGAGGCTATTTTCCTATTCTCAATTTCAAGAGAGAACATGTAAGTATATCTTATCTTTCTGGATTATCTGAAACTGATGAGCACAACTGTTCTGCAGTTTGAAACTATACAGAGGCAGGCAATAAGTATCAACTGTGGTTTAATAAATAATGTTTTCCATGATTTTAGCCCCTTTATTAAGATGGATTTATACTTTAGAATAATATCTCCAGGTCACTAACAAATGTTAGCATAAAAAGGTCCTCTGCAAAAAAAAAAAAAGAAAAAAAATGTGACATGATTTACAGTTAATTCATGCTTTCAATCAAAAATCAATGAAAAAATATTTTTAACCACTAACAATAAAGCATGCTTAATTTACTGCTTGAGTTGCTTTTAATGACTTCAAGGAAGTTTTTAGCTACCTCCCAAACTTGTTATTTTTCTAACCTCTTTTATGGCTAGGCAAGGATTTTTTTTTCTAGTTCACTGAATAAATCATTTTCATGTGAACCTTAAAATAAGATTTTTAACCCACGAATCCTCCTGGTTAACATCTTTGTCGAGTATGCTCACAGGCACTGAAACTGCCACTGAGCTGGCTTCCAGACACATGCTTTGTGTCCTTGTACAATTACATTCATGAATGGGCTTAGTAACTAACTGATTAGAATTTGTCTGAGATTTTGAACAATTCTGTCATCAATGTAATCACAAGAAGTCTATACAAGACTTATAAGACCGCCGGCCAAAAGTGAGCAATTCAAAACAGGAAACAGAAGGACAAAGGTTTTATTTTGGGAAGAGGAGCCAGATGATTGTAGGGATGAATTAAGGACACTAAACACCTTTAACTGTACTACCACGGCCAGAACAGCCTTCCAGAAATATTTACAAGAGTATAAATTGTAACTAATAGATTTTTGGATATACTATGGACTACAAGACTGAAATCAGCACGAAATGTAATTAATGCCGTCAGTATAAAATGGCAATTGACAGCAAATGTTGGATAACACGAGACTTCGAGAACTTGAATCTCTTTCCTTAAATTAAGGATAGTAAATGAAACTCCTTCACAAAACAGCTTTCAAGAGACTCTATAACTGCAAGAGGCATATTACCAATTCAATAGGTTTAGTTATTAATTATAACTGAGTAGCTATCAATTCCTGCAGACAGAATTGATTGGCAACATATGAAATGCAAGTGCTAGGTTTTCAAACTAACAATTTAGGAGTTTGAGATCCTAGATTATTTTACATTGAGGGAAATTACCCTTAAGCAAAGATAAAGAGAACATATTGGGGTTTAATACGCCAGTTCTAAAAAGAATCAGATAACAGTGAGTCACTTACCCTTTTAAAATGCACCATTATCCGCAATTTTGGGATGAATAAGATCTGGCTTCAAAGAGCTGACATGAAGATCAGTGTGGGAGTGGGAGGGAAGAGCCTATTATGAGCTCAGTGAACTGTAATGAAGCATGTGACAGAGCTGCTCGGGAAAGCCTGGGAAGCAGAGGTGTCCAGGCAGTCCACGCACTCAGACATGGACGGGCCCTATCTGGGATATCTGATGCGGTTCTAAACGTGCAGTGCCTGAGGAGCTGACAAACTAGACACCAAACGGAAGGAATCATCAGCAGTCCTGACGCTTGGTGGTGGAGATTTCGAGTCATGCCCCATGGAAAGGGGAGATTTCCCTTGTGTTGCTTCAACAACTGAGAATTAAAGACAGCTAGAATTTAGTTCCATGTAAGGAAAAAAAAAAAAGGATTTAAAAATCAAAGTTGTTCAGCTAGATGGGATTCTGAACAAGTGGTGAGCATTGGATATTAAAGTAGGGTCTGGGCGCCTCTCTGACTTGAATTCTGTAAAAGGGACACCAGCCGTGTTGGGAAGTAGGCTTCATAGAGAAAGGTTCAAAGCCATTTTAAGAACTGAGGACTTCCATTTCTGAGAGTCTGTCCAAATAGGCACTCTGACCTATCCTCACAATGAGAACTAAAAATATTGGCTAAAACATTAAATACAGATAGCTAGAGAGGTGCCTGGGTGACTCAGTCGGTTAAGTATCGGACTTCAGCTCAGGTCATCATCTCATGGTTTGTGAGTTTGAGCCCCACATCAGGCTCTGTGTTAACAGTCAGAGCCTGGAGCCTACTTCAGATTCTGTGTCTCCTCTCTCTGCTCCTCCCCAACTTGTGCTCTATGTCTCTTAAAAAATAAACGTAAAAAAAAAAAAAAATAGAGGGGCACCTAGGTGGCTCAGTCAGTTAAGCGTCCGACTTCGGCTCAGGTCATGATCTTGCGGTTTGTGAGTTTGAGCCCCGCATTGGGCTCTGTGCTTACAGCTCGGAGCCTGGAGCCTGCTTCAGATTCTGTGTCTCCTTCTCCCTCTGCCCCTCCCCCACTTGTGCTGTCTCTATCAAAAATAAATAAAAAATATTTAAAAACTTTAAAAAACATAGCTACATATGAGCTGACCGGTTATTAAGGAACACGAGAAGCCAAAAATTAAGTGAAGGCAGGAAGCACAAGAAGTAAGCAGGGGAGTCAAAGTGGCTTCTGCTTTAGAGGCATCTGCTGGTCTGGGTGGACTTTAGCTTTTGTTTGCACAGTCTCTAGGTGGTTAGAGGCATTAAAAAAAACAAACAAAAAAACCAACCAACTCAGGGCCCACCCAAAGTGGACCATCTAAACAGGACATACTCCAAAGGACCATACGTCACCCTCCATGTTTAGAATTGGACATCTCAGGACTGCAAAGACAACACTTGTTCAAATCTCGGTGCTAAGTGAAGGGGGAATATCCCTGCACCTCCAAGAATTCAGAACCACAAGCCAGACCTTATATAAGATCGTGCCCCAAAATAACTTGAAGTACCCAAAACCTCAAGTTGAGAGTTGGGTTTCCAGGGGTCTCCAGGGGTGGAAAGCGATTCCAGTCATCTAGGAGAAGCAAAGGAAATTCCTCTTTGGTTCAACTCTGGTTGCAGAGAATTCTGCATACAACCTAAGAAACATGGACTCATCGTAAAAACAAAGCAAAAATACACACAAAAGCAAGGCACCATGAATAAGAGCCAGCAAAAATGATAGTGAGAATAAGAACTGTAGAAGCTACAGTTCTTTAGCTACAGCATTGGTCAAAAATGGAATGGAGATAAAAGACATGTGTAAACATGCATCACACACACAATATCCAAAGCTGGCTAAGATTCTGGATAAGCTGAAGTCTCATTCATAATCCATCTCACTATTAGAGCAGCTGTAAAAGTTAACACATAAAGCATAAGTAACTAAACCCTGTGAATAAGTCTCTTCCTGGTATTCATTAGACGACAGCTTATCTCTGTACAAAGAGCTGTAGCTAGAACAGTGCTAAGTATTTGTATACATAGGCCTATGTAAATGTGTTTTAAGTCAACACCAAGTATGCTTATTTTGAAACATACTAGCATAGGTAAATGCATATTTATAAACTCTAAAAATTTAATTCTATCAACCTCACAAAAGAGTGAACTTAAAAAAAACCTCAATGAACACAAAATTTATTAAAGTGATACATGAACTCTGCAGCAGATTTTGCCCCTTGGGTTTGGAGTAGAGCATTACTATTTCCATGTGTCACTTTCATTACAAAAAAGCACTTGAGGAAAAGGTGGGAAATGGTCTTAGCAGTATGGCTTCCAAGTCAGAGTCTCCAGCTGACTGAATGTGGGACTAAGTCAAAATGAAACATTGAAAAGTTTCATTACAAAATGGAGAGGTTAACCAAGGTTTAAAATAACCAAGTATCTGTATTCTTTTTTGACTCTCAGGGGAGTGCAGTGTTCTTACCTTCACGCTAACGTACATTTATAGAACACGTATCAGGCAAAATCATCCAAGGACAGCATCATTCTCATTCCACTGGTTTCAGTGACCTCATAAAAAGGGATTGGATCCTGCTAGATATACAGGACCCAGGATTGCCTCATAGGTTTCCTTCTCTAAAAAAGGTTTGTCATGATCCAAACATCACTGCTACATCAGTCTCAAAGTTGATGGTAATAAATCAGAGGGATGAATAAAAAGTGGGTTTATTAGGGGCGCCTGGGTGGCTCAGTCGGTTGAGCGTCCGACTTCAGCTCAGGTCATGATCTCACGGTCCGTGAGTTCGAGCCCCGCGTCAGGCTCTGTGCTGACCGCTCAGAGCCTGGAGCCTGTTTCAGATTCTGTGTCTCCCTCTCTCTCTGACCCTCCCCCGTTCATGTTCTGTCTCTCTCTGTCTCAAAAATAAATAAACGTTAAAAAATTTTGTTTTTTTTAAAGTGGGTTTATTAGACTATCTGATGCATTACACATGGGAACAAGTATCCAACTAGAGTGATACACCTGTCAAAAGTTCAAGTTTAAAAGGTGATCCAGTTACAGTTCCTAACTACCTCTCTTTCAAGATCCCACTAATATCTAGAAAGATGCAAAACAGGTGGATTTCCAGGGGGTGGAATCTCACTAGCACCAAAACAGAAGCAGAACCAAATTCCAAGAACTAACGCTTCTACTACCTGAAATCAATTCCTTATATTTGGAAAGCGAATAATTAAATGTTTTAAAATCCAGTTTTCCAAAAATTTATAATTCTTTTTAAGTTTGAGAGAAAGAAAGTGCAAGCAGGAGAGGGGCAGAGAGAGGAGGGGAGAAAGAATCCCAAGCAGGCGTGCTGTCAGTGGGTTCACTGTTCCTGGTGGGTTGCTGCTCCTAGGCTGCCAGTGAGCCCTGAGCCAGAGGCTACACTTAAGTGCACGGATACATCTCTACTTGTTTCTGTAGGTCTGTATTCACTGAAATTCATGAATTTGTACTGATATCCAATTCCAATCTAACACCACAGCATTCACTGTAGTTTTCTCCCTTTCCATATTCAGAATTCTTTCTTGGAAGTCAAACCTGGCTCCCATGATCTTCAATATACTTATATATTTGATCAATTCAAATGGATTGAATCATATGGATCTCTCTTATATGGATCTCTCACTGCTGCTACTCAGCCCCCAATCCCACTAGGGCACCCTCCTCACTCCACGTGGGCTTGAACACTCTGGATCAGGAACACCGTCACACCCCATTCCACCCAGGCCATCCATCTCACCCCTCGCAGGTTCTGACACTCACACCAGGCTGCCCTCCTCACCCCGAACTGGGCCAAGGCCACCTGCCCCACGGGCTGCCCTCCACAACACCCTCCTCACCCCAGTTGGACCGGCGCGACCCCCACCCCACTTCCCACATAGATGGCTGCCTGGCTCCATCCTGTCTAACGGCTTCTGGGCTGAACCACTGAGGAACCAAAGGAGGAATAATTTAATAATGATCTTAATATAAAAGAGGAATGGTATAAGACAAATGCCAGATTGGTGCATCTCTGAAGTCTCTGCAGGTAACACTTAAAAATAAAAATAAAATATAGCTAATGATAGGTGGTACATTTTCATTTTATGCAATAGTCACAATCCTGAAAATTTCCACAGATGTTTAAGTTTCTATATAGGAATCACGTTTTAGAGCCCTGTGGGGCTTTTACTTAAAAGAATACAATGGCAAGTTATTTCATGAAGCAAAAAGTCATTTTGTAATGTGAATAATCCCTCCTAATGTAGCTATTCTATAAAATTTGATTTCACCAAACATGATTTTTTTTTTTTAAATGCTGGTACTTAAGAGATAAAGTTCACTAATACTAGTCAATGTACTCCAGAATCTTTCAACTTATGCCTAACTAGGCAAAACAAAACATCATTCAATTATAATATTGAACCCCAGAGAATTTTTTTTCAGTAAAATCAATTAAAAGGAACCTTTAGGAAATTAATAGTTACAGAATGTCATCTCAACATGAGTGTCAGTGCATCTAAGTCTGGAGGGAGTGGGGAGAGTTAAACTAGGAATTCAGAAAATGGTTTTAGTGCAAACATGTAATGATCAGAATTTTAGGGACATGTAATTACCTGCATATTTATTTAGAAATTATGCTCTGAAATCCATCCAAGTGGGTTAGAAAAGAGCATAACGCCACCTCCCCTCACTTTTGTGTCATTAATTGCTACCCCCTCACTTTTGTGTCATTAATTGCTATCAGGAAAGAACAAAGCCCCTTTCTGCCTCAAATGATCCTGGAATCAAGAGAGTCTGGTGAACAGCACGCGTCAGGTGGCCACAGTGGGCTGGCCCCAGGTTGATATGCAGGGAGGTGGGCAAGGGTGAGAAACAAAGGGGGAAGGTAGAACTAACACACCTGTGCAGGAACCTGGGAACTAGGCGCAGGAAGGCTGATATGGAGAGAGTCGGGGGAAGGAGGAGACAGGTAGGTCAGATCTACACCAGATAAGCAGAGGAGAGGAGGGAGAGTGGAGTCAGTCAGGAGTTACCTTGGCGCACCTGAGGTTTTTTGGCCACAGGGAGGTTTTAGTGTGCATTTTCCCCTGGAAACCCTAACTAGGGCAGTCAGTTCTTACGCTGGAAATGTAGACTACTGTTTTAAGCACAGATTCTGAAATCAGATGGGAGTTCAAACCCAGGATGCACAGTGTTAGCTGAACACACGACTGTGTTACCTTGGGCAAGGCTCATAATCTCTCTATGCCTCAGCTTCCACATGACAACAGAGATCCTAAACACTGGGATGGGGACAAGGGGGATCCAGGAGCCCCCTCACCCCCAGGGAAGTGCTGGACCACTGGGACAGGTGTGGGGAGGTGATGTGGAGGCTGCCCCAAGTCAGAAGGCTTCTCTGGATAGGTTCTCCTCAATTGTTTTTGGTAGCTTCTGCTTCTCTGGGACAAGGAGAACAGAGTGGCAAAGAACCAATGCACGTAAAAGCTCTCCAGAGAAGATAACAGTTTGGAACTGCTGCATCTGCTGGAGGACTGTCTGGGCTTCTATCATTCATGCAACTAGCACAGGGCCTCTCTGGAAGCACGTCCAGTTCAGGTCAATTACAGACCCCACCTCATGTGACTCAGGGAGCTCTAGGGGAGGCTCAGGGCACCATGAGCCTCATCCAGGGTCTTGCTCTCATCGCTGGTTCCTCTTCCAGCCCTGGTAGCCTTGAGGGCACTGTTCCTTCTTGGGGTTTTACCTCCTTCCAAACCCAGTGCTCAGTTTGAACTCTCCACAGCTTCCACTCTCCAGTGCCTGGATTGCTGGAGTAATTAGCCCCTCTACCCTGCTTCAAAACTGTTCTATTAACAGTGGTGTAATGTACAACGCAGCCTGGATCTCTGGTGTCCCCAAGTTCGTACAGCGGCTCAGGATTCTTGGACAGGTCTTATTCTGTTTCCCAGAGCCAGATCTCCATTCTCATTGGTCCCCTTTACCATTTACACTGATCTCATACACATGAGGATATGTACTTATTCATTCTTGACGTACTAAGCAGCCAGCATTATGGTAGGCTCTGGGGACACATAACACTGAAGATACAGACATATGCACATACCAAGACCTTCCAGTTAGAGCACCCACAGAGAGACCAACTGGCAGATGAGTGATTATAGAGTAATGCGGCTGTCGCTACGACAGGATTATGTAAGGAGCACGAGGGAACCCAGAAAAGGCAGCAGCAGCCAACAGAGGATTGCGTGTGCCGGCAAAGTTGTTACATTTTGACTCAACTATACTTTACGTACTGACGTTTTCATGAGTCTCCCAGTCCAAAGAAGAAAAGACCACCTTCTTAAAATACGATAGCCAATAAGGCCTGCACAAATGTAGCAAAACCTTCTTATTCCACTTATACATAGATATTAAAATTATTACACAAAAAATAGATTATCTAAATTCTGAGTTGCTTCTGTGGGTTAATAAAAACAAAACCTGACACACTCTAGTGATCTCCGGTTTCTAAAAGGAGAGAGAGACACAAACACACTAGGTAATGTTGTAGGAATTCTGTACTTACTCAACTTTGAACAGATGACCCTTTCTCGAGCAACAACTGTACCAGCTGTTTCAGAATGAACTATCAATGAATTTTTAAAAAGCCACTAGAGGGCAAGATAGCAGTGGACTTTCCAAGTTAGAAGATTCCAACTTTAAAAAAAACTACAGAGCACGTGAAGTCACAGTCACCACCTGGTGGGACAGGAGATTTGGGACAGATTAAATGAAGGCCAAAGCAGAGAATCTGCCTGACACTGAGTCTAAATCACAAGTGCCTATACTTGAAAGCAATATTAAATGACTTTATTGAAGTATTCCACTAACTGAACGTGAAGCCCTTTACATGAAACCAGTCCGTTCAAATGAATGTCTTAACCATCCATGTATTCTTCTGGATACTTCTGAACCTGCTGAGTTCCAAACCTGTTGTGCGTTCCAAATCTGAACTTTAAAAAAGTAATTTTTTTTTTTTTTTCATTGAGAGAGAGAGAGAACACAAGCTGAAGAGAGGGGCAGAGAGGGGCAAGCAGGCTTCACTCAGCAGGGAGCCCGATGCGGAGCTCTATCTCACAACGCTGGGATCATGACCTGAGCCTAAATCAAGAGTCAGATGCTTAACCGACTGAGCCACCCAGGTGCCCCTCTAAACCAGAACTTTTAAAGCATATATACACTTCTTCAATCCCCTTTTCTCCTTTTAAAAGCCATGTTCATCCACATTCCTACATAAGATCAATTTATATTGCCCCATTATTTTGTAGACTGTGAAACCATTTTGTTCTCCTCAGAAATATACTCTAATGTACATTGATCTCACCATCCCCATACATTTACATATGCCAACATGGGAGATGGGTGGAGGAAAACAGGTGTTATATGATACAAACTGGCAAATTAATCTCTTTCTGTAATTTTAGCAAATGGCACTCAATTCTTGTGAAATTAGAATGCTTTTCAAACAGGAAGAAATAAAAACCCTACTGTGATTTTTTATGCAAGTTTGGAAAGTTACTGCATATGGTATTAAAATCTGTATCTGGTCCTCAATGAAGTTAATAAGTGATCAAATATCTTCTAGTATGAAAAGGAAAATAATCAAGATGTGTACCCAAGTTATAAATAGGCTCTTTTACAACAACATGGTTCTTTCTCCACATCCAATCCACATCTGCTTCCATATTTTGCTTTCCTATTGTTAGGACTGCATCCTACCCACAATTCTCGCCTTTCTCTGCACATCTGCAATCCACAGAACAGGATAATGTGGGAGTAGAGACCAGGCCATTCTTCAAAGACCAAGGGCCAGCTCTCACCACCTCTGGGCAGAAGAAAACTCAGCGGCAGGGAATCGGAGTTCTGGAGATGCCCACATATGAATCAAGGGAGAGACGGTCAAGGCTCTAGTGCATTTCACAGTGTTCCTACAGCTTAATTCTTTGCTTCTGAAAGCCTTGGGAGCCTAAGAACAAGCCCCCTCCTGAATAAGCTCTGTATTTAAGTTCTCCAGTTACAGAAATTCAGATCAGAGAAGGGAGTTCAGGTTAAGGAAAGAAAGGTTCCACTGACAGCTGGGTGGTTAAGAGCAATGGAACTTTCCTGGGTTTGCAGAGCCATCCCTTGGGTTTTGGTTACAGGCTCTAGAGATGAATGGGGCCATGAGCATCAAGGGTCACTGGGAGGACCAAACTGCCTTACATGCCTCAAGCAGAGGGGACCACAGCCATTCTCCCCCACCCCCATTCTGAAATAATTCTTTCGATCGTTGGCCAGTTCACAATCTATCATTTTAACCCCTGCCTGTTCTCTCCTACATTTGTTCTCCGCCTTCTCTCCATAACATTGCAGCTCCCTCCCGGACTGCTGGGGCAAATTTAGGTCAGGTGGTGCCATGCATCAGGGAGGACAAGGGGCTGAAATCAAGCCTGTACAGTTCCCTGAACCACACACCCTGGTGATGAGCTGTGTCCACCAGAGAAAGGGAGGCTTTTTCCTATCTTGCACAAAAGCACCATCCATCACCAAGCTTTGTGCCACAGGGGCAGTGTCTGCTTAGAGAGGGCACTACTTGCTCTGGTACAGACTGGGGCTAGCCCTGCTCCCTACCCCCCCGCCCCCGGCCGTCACTGTGAACTAAAAAGAGATCTTCCATCAAAACTAATTCTTTGTGAATCACTGTTGATAAAAATATTTCATTCGAAGTCTTACTACATTAATATGTCTTTTCCCATGGACAGACAATTCCTCTTTATATCCAACAGAGTAGTTTTAACTGAAATAAATGAATAAAGGGTTTCTAAGAGTGCCTGGCACATAGCTACACAGGGACCTCCAACTACATATCAGATGTTTTTATTCTTACCTTTTCAAATGTCATGCCATGCTGGATTTATCCAACAACTCAAATACTTTTAATAATGATGGGAGAGAAATCTAAGACAAATTAAGAGAACGAAGTCTTTCCTGCTTCTAATCCATATCCAGCAAAATGATTGTTGAAAATTGGAAAAAAAAAAAAATCACACCTGCAAAATGTCTTTAGTTAGGCCATACATATGCAGACCAATGAGGAGGTCATCCTGCTAAGAAGATAAAATGAGGGAATATACGTAAAAGCTTCTAGCATAATATAGCCGGGAGCTCAATAAACATTTTTTAAAAAGTTAAGGAGAGGAGGTAGAAAAATTCAAAAGCTGTCTGAAACTAAAAAAGGAGAGCAGCCTAGGATCATCATGCATAGAGGAAACAGGCCTTAGTATAAAATAATGGTTATTCCAGTCAATGAATTCCTGTTCTATTATTGTCTTTGTGGGAGAGATGAAGAAGGGACTTTTGAGTTCCTCCCGTAGATGCCACATGTTGTCAGGATATGTATGCTAAGCTCTTCAGAATTCTATTAGCTGAGCATGGTTACCCCTGTTTTGTTAAAAAAAAAAAAAAAAGGCGGGGGAGCACCTGGGTGGCTCAGTCAGTTAAGCATCCAACTTCGGCTCAGGTCATGATCTCATGGTTCATGGGTTTGAGCCCTGCATCGGGCTCCGTGCTGACAGCTCAGAGCCTGGAGCCTGCTTCAGATTCCGTGTCTCCCTCTCTCTCTCTGCTCTTCCCAGCTCACGCTCTCTCTCTCAGAAATAAACAGACATTTTAAAAATTAAAAAAAAAAAAAAAAGGAAACAAGAACACCTGGCCTCCAGGGAGGACGTAACCACCCAAAAGGTTTAAATAAAACGTGAATGTTTCCACCATCGACTTTCTATAAAACTCATCTATATGGATGATTTCCGGTAGCTGAAGGCTTCCTTCAGGGTAAGTCTCCTCTGCTCTTCTGCACAAGAGGAACAGAGCCACCCCTGTGGTCAGACTCTTCCCTGCAGTCAGGAAAGGCCTCCTCATGTCGGCAGTTAGAGACGTTTCAGAGGGAGCAGAGACTCCATCCCAGTATGGGATCTGGCAAACAGCAGTCTTCTGTACTTGGTTTTAGAAGATGACATGTCCATTCCTGAGCACTGTGTGGGTAGGTGGAGATCAGGGCGCTGAAAGCATGTGTGCCTGTTTCCACATTCTCCACGTGACCCTGTGGTGGCCTCACCTTCATCTGCCCTGTCCCTCTTTAACCAGGTCACCTGAGTGACTCCCTTTACGTCTCAAAGCCAGATTCTCCTTAGGTAAGCCTTTCCTCTCCTTCTCAGTGGCCGAAATTCAGTGTTCCCTGCAGTCTTTGCTCTTTTGAAGGGCAGGTTTTACAGGTCTCAGGGGTGGTCTGTGAAAGGCTGCGTCAGCTTCCCACAGGGCGTGGCCAGTTTTAGGGGGTGGGGTGGGGTGGGGGCTTGGTCTCAGGTGGGCTTCTGCTGTCCAGGTCCCAGAACCACACTAGGCCTGACCGTCCGCCTGACTTATCAGCTAGCCACTTATCTCCGGCACAGCTCCGTTATCAGTGCTGAATGCCCTGTTTCTACGAAAACTCTGAATAAATGTATTAGCTGTATAATTTGAACTGTGTGGCTACCTATATTTTCCAGAAATCTTTATTGGATTCTGGGTTTGAATCACCAAGGTTGGCGCCACTGGATGTTGTCCTGCTCCCCGTTTTCATAGCACCTTCTTCAGCTTCTCCTTACCTTGGTGCTGGCTCTCTACCAACTATTATTTACGTGGAGACCTGGCTTTTCAAGTTTTGCTACGCCACCCTGCCGTCTTCATCATGGGGCAGATTTTTCCTGCCTCTCTCTCCTTTGTATTTGTCATATTCTTAATAAAATTCAAACCCAAAAGAGCAAATGTACTGACGGTTTCATCTCATGGTTTTGAAAAAATCAGCAAGTAGTATTGGAATCATACAGTACTGTCCTTTTGTACAAATTGCTATATAAATGCCAAAACACAAGATGGATACTGCTTAGTTTCCGGGTACCCCCCCCCCAGAAGAAAACCGTAGACACATGCTGTGTCTCATAGCTATGCTGCTTCAAAACTATCATTTTGTTTTTAGTCATGTTCCCCCCAAAATACTAGCTTCCAGCCAGATATTATCTGTGTGTCAAACAGCAGAACACTCCCCTGACCATGCGTCTCTGCACAAATGAAGTTAATCTGATTTTAAAGCTGCAGAATTAAACCATTGTTCCCATGGCATGGCCCACTGTAGTCGCCCTGGTGCTGGTGAGCGTGCTGTCACAGGGAGTCAGCAGCTGGGACACATCTGTGGTGCGCCTCTTGTTTAGTGCCGTCTGAAGACAGCAGAAGCAAGGAACGAGCCACAGCTAAGTGTCTGCAGCTTGCAGATAAGAAACATGTTTGGTGAAACAGGAAAGTTCTCAGTGTCTGTTGTTTGCTTTTACTGTTTACCTGGACGGCTTGTGATAGGATTCCCATGGCAAGCATTAATAGAGCAATAAAAAGTGTTAGCGGAACACTTCAGTTATCTGTTCTGCAGCCTGAGTTTTTTCAATCCAGAGCTTCTTTAAGGAGCCTATATCCATTAAAGACATAACAAGGGACTCTTTCTGTAAGGATGTCAGCACTCTCAAATCCTTTGTGGAATGGGGCGAGTTATAAACATGGAGAAATAAATGAATCTAGCTGCATAAAATGAATGTATGTCATGTCACTTTTTAGTTTACCGACCTATGTGTAATTTTCCTCATCTAATTTTCTGCTTTTAAGTTGGCTACAGAAATGGAAATGGAATAATCAGTCGGTGAAGAATTGTCTATAAACAACAAATGAGTCCTGGGAGCAGGGCTAAGGAACCTCTTGTGAGTGCCTGGCAGTTCAGAGAGCCTGGAGTCACCTTCCTCGCTGGTCCTGACTGTACAGCCTGCGAGACGGATAGAGAGGTTGCTGCAGAAGGTGAGATATGGCTCTGAGAGCTGAGTGCTGAGGGTAAAACACACCATTCTCGCGGTTCCTGGGTGAGGAAAGGATGACAAAGGAGTAGAGACTGAACATTAAAAGCTACAAGAATGTTGAGAGCTGAAAACAGTTAACTTTAGGCAAGTCAGCATGAGTGAAAAAAGAAACTTAAGAATTCAGAGACACGAATGCTCAATGTGGTTTGGATGTGAAGATACCATCACTTTGGAGGAAAAGCAAGTGAAGGAAAAGAACAAGAAACTGACCTGGCCAAGCCCAAGAAAGCCGAAGGACCAGGCCCTTTATAAAGTCCAGGCAAAAGCAGCCCCAGAATGCTGTCTACGCTTTCATATGCACACAGCGTCACAGGACCACCTCCTCTGTGTTCACCGTCCGCGAGAACTCTCATCACGTTTCATTTTGACCAAATCTTCTGCGTCTGTGAACCATACTGCTCTCTACAAACACGCCAGTTTCAGACCAATAGCTTTTTGTGGCTTAGTCTGCAATCTTCTTGGAAAATCAAATCCCATCTCCCTCTCTCTGTCTTCTTCTTCCCACCCACGTTCTCATCCCCCACCCCTCCCCACACCCATGGTGTCTTGGATCTGATTTTCTAAATGTATTACCCACAAAGACAAAGCAGAATAACATTTCCATCTCTTGGGAACAATAAAAGAAAACATCTGGGAGGTAGAAGAGTAGGCAGCAATAAATTAGCCTTAAAATTTGGCACAAAACATTAACTTCTAAGCAACAGAAGGTTTCTACAGTCCTTGAATGTGTCCAAAGTGGCAACAATTAAAGAAGCAGCCATGTTGGTTTCTACACCAATCATTTTTATTATCACAAGATCCCCCTGGAGGAACTTCTCTGCTCTACAACCCCAAAAGTAGAAGTACGAAACGGAAATTCTTGGCTTCTATTTTAAACACTCGATTAATTTTGCTCGACTGAGTATCAGAACAGAAAAACAAGATTCAAATCTTTAAGTACAAAAGCTACTAGCTATTAACACAAACAAACAAATTACATTCTCTGAAAGGAGAGGTCCCAGGAAAATGAGAGGGCACGGCTACTGAAAAAGCCAAAGGCAGGGGCAGAATCAGTCTGTGCATTTATTAGACCGCCGGCCAGAGTCAGACAACACAGGGCTCGAATCTCGGCTTTGTCACTTACTACCTGTGTGATATCCAACAGGCTTCTTCATCATACTCCCTCTTTTCATCTACAAAAGAGCCACGGCTAAAATACCAACTGACAGGGAATGTGGGAGGAATCACACGCGATGCTGTGTGAAGTGGGCTCAGAATGTGCTTGCCTGGCAAACGTCCCTTAATAAACAGGAGTCTTTATTAGCTAGCCGCGCAGGAGGGCGAGCACACAAATAGTGTTTCCCAACAGATATGTGAGATGATGATAAGCGCTGGTAAAGGACAGGCCGCGGGGGAGGCAAACCAAACCATGAAGCAATAGGGCCACATTGGATCAAAACAAACGATCACAGAAAGGAACAGATGCCTGACAAAATGTGAAAATTTCAAAGGTTAGACAACAATAAAATAAGTCGCCTTTTCCTATTACGTGTAGCTTTGTTTTTTGTTTTTCCTGTGATGAAGCACGGGTCTAGCTTTCAGTGTGGAGAAGAGGCTATAGAACGTTAATAAAAGGGTCAAAAATGGCACACTCAAAAGGCTTCCTGCTGTAGTGAGGTAGAAGAGAGAATGAGCCCCGCCTCAGATGTCATTCAGGAGCCCTCTGCCTACCGCAGCCACAAGACACTGACCTCATCTGTAAGGTTCATGGGGGCAGAGCCACGTGTGATGCTTACAAGCTGTGTGGACCCTCCCACGGCCTCAGTTTCCTCATCTGTGAGCAAGGGAGACACACTGTTTACATTTCTGCCTCACAGGACTATTGCTACCATCAAATGAGAAGTGTGTGAAGCTATAAAGTGGCAAAGAGTGCAACAAATTCTATTATCAGAAAAATAAGAACACCTGTTTGGAAACGCTTTCCTTGATGTATTTAACACACTATGAAGCCCACAGCGAAAGCTTAAAAAATAAAAGCCAACAAATAAAAAACTTCTAGAACTGAATTGCGATGCTGACAAAGGACTAAATAATTTAGGACATGTTTGGAAATGATTAAATTCTTAAATGAAGATATAGGTAAGCAAAATTATTCTTAGGGACCTCGTAACAATGCAGGCTAAGCAGCCTCAGGAGAAGCAGTAACTGTCAACAGGTCAAGGCAAAGAGCCAGTGTCTGCGGGGGAAGCAAATGCCAAATAACCGAATTTGCTTTTTCAGAGGAGCCAGAAACCTGAGCCCCAGTGACATGAATCCTGATAGCACTGGGGCTCTCAACACGGCCCCTGCTCGCAGAGTTTTGTTCCTTTCTTCCCTCTGAATTAGATTAAAATGAATGCAATCACAATTGGTTTCTAACTGCCTACCAGTGTTCGCTGAAAAACTATCATCAAATGTATGAAAACTCAGACATTGCAGCTAGGACAGAGAATTATACTTTTGAAAAAAATGATACCAATTATGTGAAATATCTGCCTTTAGGAGCTACTACGTTTGCAGGATGAAACCGCCTATGTGTATGTCTTGTCGGGTATGAATATGTGTACTTTACAAAGTTAACAGCCCTGCCTGGATATCCAACAATAACAGCTCACATTCGGCTGAACAAATAGTTCAATATACTGTTATAATAAACTTGGAAATGAATCTAGAGGATGAGATTGAGCATAGCATAACTCCACAACTGGTTCAGAAGGCAGAAGACAAAACAGAAAGGAACCTTAACAAATAACACCACAGCCAAACAGGTGCAGCTGAGTGCCATTCCAAGACCGAACAGTCTCAACCCCATCCCCTGGTCAAGAATCTACACAAACCAAATAGAAGATGAATTATTTCCTACGCACATTAAAGCAACTGCAGACAGGGTTTTGTTTTTTGTTTTCATTTTTCCATAATGCTGATTAAAGAAACACCCAGGGGTGCCTGGGTGGCTCAGTTAAGCATTCGACTTCAGCTCAGGTCATGATCTCGCAGTTCGTGAGTTCGAGCCCTGCATCGGTTTCTGTGCTGACAGCTCAGAGTCTGGAGCCTGCTTCAGATTCTGTGTCTTCCTCTCTTTCTGCCTCGCCCCCACTCGCGCACGCATGCGCTCTCTCTCTCAAAAATAAACATTAAAACAATTTTTTAAAAAATAAACACAATTAAATGCCACCTTGAAAGCTTAGAGATGACAGTTTTGCAAAATATAAGCCAGATTAAGCAGTTCCCATGCAGTGCTAACATGTATTCTCTGTATAAAAATATAACACTAACACAGGTATGATATATATTCCGGAGCATCGTCACAACACAAAATAGGACTACAAAATGAAACTGCATGATTTCTAAAAGTCACTGCAGGGTTACTACACTGTAGTCAAGTTATGTAGGTTTTAAACATGCTTGCGCACATTAGGTACCTGAATTCCACATCACTGGTGATAGTGACAAGACCTGACATGTGTAATTAAGCAACCGTGAGTTCAATTAAAATTTTTATTTGCAAAACTGGGCTACATTTCAAGACTCTGCTTCTTTCTTTTTTTTTTTTTTTTTAATTTTTTTTTTCAACGTTTATTTATTTTTGGGACAGAGAGAGACAGAGCATGAACGGGGGAGGGGCAGAGAGAGAGGGAGACACAGAATCGGAAACAGGCTCCAGGCTCCGAGCCATCGGCCCAGAGCCCGACGCGGGGCTCGAACTCCCGGACCGCGAGATCGTGACCTGGCTGAAGTCGGACGCTTAACCGACTGCGCCACCCAGGCGCCCCAACTCTGCTTCTTTCTTAAGGCCCCGTTAATTTTGAAAATAAAATGCTCTTTAGCTCATGTGTTCTGCTACCAAAATGGAGACTTTAGTTGAAAATATTATTATAGTTTACACCCAATGTGAATTTTCAACAACTGATTTATTTTGTTTTTGACTAATTCTTTTAGTCTTGGTTCATGAACTTAGGTTTTTTTTTAAGGCCATAAATAAGTCTTAAATCTAGAAAACAAGTATTGTTTCCTTCCACCGGCCAATCTGAGGAAACCCAAAATCTGTGTGAAAAGTACACCCAAAAGTATTCTCTAACAATGGAGTCAGCTACATTTCCCTTCAGTTGGTTTTTCTGTGAGCTGTTTTGCTACAGCAACAGCATGGGAGATATCTATCCTCAAATGCCCTCTCTTGAAAACACTTTATGCTTCATGAAAAAGGGTTTAGCCTGCAAAACACATCCAAGTCTATCACTATAGATTTACTATTACCAAGTATCCTTCTGAGGATAAGAACAATTGTAATTGCTGAGCCTTAAAATAAAACTGATGAAGATCTTTTTTCGCCTTATCTAGATTACCAAATGAGACTATTACATAGATAATCACAATTATGCAATTAATGAAGGAGATGTGCTGGCACAGGGAAGCAAAAAGCACCTATTAATTACTGATACCTCCTTTGCTCAAATCGCTCATCAACTGTGAGACTAGTAACTCGAATTTTGCCGAATATAGGTTTAAGTAAAACAATTATTAAAATTCCCAGCATCTCAAAAAAGGGGGGGAGAGGGGAGGGAGGGAGGAAAATCAGCAAAAGGTAGATGTTCAAGAAGAACGCTAACCCCACACAATCATCTGCAGTCATGAGCTCCGCTCTCAGAGCAGGGAGCACAGTAGCACACTGGTCATCTCCTTGACCATTTCTCATCCGACGCAATGAACCCGGAAGGTCAGACGGTCTTGGTCCAGTTCGCTGATACACCATAGGTGGGAGGAAAGGTCCAAAAGGAGCCCCTCTGTGTGGCATTCATCACATTCTCAATACCACCCCCCAACCTTGTCCCCGCTAAGACTACCCTCCCAACTTTCTCTCCCACTCATCAAATGCTGAACTTTAAAATGCTGTTGCTGTGTCCCTCAAAGTCTAAATATCTTAAAGACAGAAAATATACATTAAGTGTTCCACCAAAGAAAGTAGCATATCCATCTTCAGAACTCTAGAGGTGGCCATGCACACCAGCTCCCTCCAAAGCTTCCCCGGATGCCTAATTACAACTGACCCGAAGTTTAGTTCCTTCTGGGTCACCTGGGCCTGAAGCCTCTTCCTACCAAGAGGACAAACCCAAGAAGAAATCACTTGCTAAAATTCATCCTATTGGGCATGCTCAGGAGGAAAACCTGGAAGAGAGACTAAAAATAAGGATACTTACAAAAAGCAGCACACATGGGCATGCTATCCCTGTGTGGATATTTCACACTATACTCCCCAAACCCAGTCAATCCAAGCGATGAGTACCATTAACGTCCGAAAACGAATTCAGAGAAAAAGATAGCATCACTTCTTGTCTCAAAGTCACAGCATAGGGCTTGATACCTTCTAGCCCCCTCTCCCCACCTTCCCCACCCTGAGCTCCGTGCCTCACGGTGGCAGACTCCCATCTCTGCTGGCGGCTTCCCCAGTCCCTGAGCTAAGGTGAGAAAGCAAGACAAATGTTCCGATTCTGCATCGTAATTAATTTAAGAACATACTTCCTTAAGGATCCTAATTTGGGATCCAGGAGTTGCACCGAATTACATCATAGTGACATTGGGACAAGCCTTATAAACCAGTCATTAAACATTACCACGGCATGAGGTCCCTATTTGTCATTCAGATTGATTTATCCCTCAGGATTAAAACAAATAAACCTAAGCTTTTTGCTTAGGTATCTTCCTACTCATTATCAATAATGCTCACTCTAAGCCCTGCTCTTGGTACTTCAATCCCCCCTGCCCTACCACTGGCTTATTAACTTCACTCCCAAACGTATTTTTGCCATTTCGTCCTAAAACCACCAGCAGTCTTCCCTTCATCATCAAATCGCCAAACTTCTTCGGGACCACAGTCCACCTGCTACTTCAATCCTGGCTCTTTTCCACTTCCCGTTCTGCAGGCTAGCCTTTGCCCCTCTATTCCAGGGACCTGCCCGAAGCTTCCCACTGGGGCTCACCCTCAGCCTCCACTACTAACCTGACCCTGCCCTCTATGACCTTTCAAGTGTGCTGTTCCTGGCACTTGCAACAAGCTAATTCCTTTCTGGATCTCCTTCTGTCTCTACTGTGCAAACCCCTTGCCTGGGCAAGAAAGGTAGAATGCAAAAGAGAAACACAAATTATTCATGATGATACAAACTGTAACTTCATCCACATGTGTTAGAGGAGAAAAGATACCATTACCTAGTTGGTTGCTCTACTTCCTGAGGAAGTGATAAGAATGTCTCCCAAGGCTAGAGTTCCTGTTCTTTATAATCTGATACTTGAGGCAATCTGCCTGTACAGTCACTGTCGGACTTTAGAAATTATTCTAAAGATGAACGTGAGTCGGTAAGAAGAGGGAGGGGCAACAACTGGCAAGCTGCAGGTCAGGGAAGAGAACCCTGCCATCCACTTCCAGGCTAGGCTCCCAAAAAAGGCACACGCAGCAGGCATCGACCAAAAACCTCTGGACCCTGCCTCCCAAGCCAGCTTTCAGCCCCAGCACCTCTGCTGTGCCTGGCTATTGGCCTCGGCTTGATTTCGTAGTCATGGCCCCTGCCACCCGCCTCCTGTAGGGCAGGTGTATGCTCCGCCTGAGTACCTGCCCAGACTGGTCACTGGAACACATGTCCCTGTCCCTTCCCACCCCCAGAACACCTGCAGGGAAGAGTAAGGGTTATGGTGAATGGTACTGTTCTCCACAGCACCGTCAGACGTTTACTGCATGAGCTCGGCAGCAAAGCTGTCACCTGTAGGACGATGACAGAGCATTTCTAAGTCACAATCCTCTTCCTCCAAAAGCAAACCAATAAGGCAGCATCAAGAAGCTTCAGTGGTCCTCAGAAAGCCTGTCACAGGCCACCCCTTTCATCTCATAGGTTGTGTCTTCCAATTCCCCTGTGGGAGCTCAGATAAACCTGTGTGGGAGGTCAGGGTCACAGACACAGAGGCTCTCCCTCAGAGGCCAGGGGCCCAGCTGGCCAGGGAAGAGAACAGGGGATACCTGAGACCAATGGTGTCTGGGTGAGCTATAGGACTTCAGATCACTGATTTCAATGTTCCACAGAACCACACTTCCCCTCCTGGGGAGAGCCAACCTTGTATGGATTTGTAGGACTACGAGTTTTGGTAGCATGGAGTTTTCCTCTTCAAACAAGGGAAAGAAGTGACTTAGCTAGATCTGTGGGGATTAGGGGGATTAACGAGCCTCTTATCAGTATCCCTACCTGGCCTGTGACTTGGAATTCAGTCATGGGGCAACTTCACCAGCTAGAAAGAGTAAATACAAAGTAACACATTTAATGCTTTTATAGCAAAATTTCTCTAGAACTTTAATATCGGTCAAATGTCTATCTAATTTACAGTCACTAATCCATCCACCCAAAACCTATTTATTTCTCACTATGTGCCAGGGACTATGTTTTGAGCTGAAGAAACACACATTAATAGAATATGCTCTGCACTCTAACAAGGTTGGAAAACTTGTCTGAAAATATGTACAATACAAAATACGAGGTGCTCTATAAGAGGTGCACACTAAATACTATGTGAGCATTCAACCCAGCCTGTGGACGTCAGGGAGAAGAGGGGACAGTGTGATGGTATACTTCATAGACGATGACAGGCCATAACGATACCATGACATCTCAGCCCAGGGGTCTACCTACCAACCCAAAACAATCTAATCACCTTGTGACCTCATGACAACCTTCTCAACGTCCAGAACCAGTCAGTCAGCAACTAGGCAACCGAGGACATGTACAGTAACAAGCAAGAGTTGCTTTGGGGCTGGAAGCTGCCTTCCCCAGCAGAGGTGATGGGGCAAATGCTCAAAGACCTGAGATTTTTATTTTCTCTTATGTGGCTTCTCAGTTGGTTGTGTTGCAGGATAAAGAATCACAGGTAGGCTAAAAAAGCTTCTGAATGGCTTAGAAATCTTGCATATAACAAGATGTTCATAAAGCGTGAACTGCACCCAGAAACTCCTGGTAGTTCCTTAAAAACAAGTAAACAAAGGATACCACCAAAAGTTACAATGGTTTATTCCAATGATTTTTAATTATTTAGAGAGACGGACGTTCATTTTTCATTTACATGGAGGGCAAACGCTGAAGAAGTCCAGCCACAGGTCAGACGGTAATAGTGGAGTCTGACAATGGGGCTTCAGATTGAAGACGAACCCCAGGTGCTGTCTACCTGGTACCTCAAATCCTGCCATTATTGTGGGCAATTGTGACACACTTAGCAGTCAAATGGATCCTTGGCCATTCAGTTCACTGACATCATTAACTGCAGACTTTCCCCGTATTCATCTACCCTCAAGGCCGTTCTCTAGCCTTCATCATTTCTTTACATCTGGCCATATTAAAATTGAACCAATCTGACTAAACACTCCTATTTTGAGTCTTTCACTTGATAATTCCACAACATGTTTCCGTAATACATCAAGCCCTTCCTATTGGTCTCTAGCTTCCCCTTCTTGTAAAATTTTTATTAAAAAAATACATGTACATTGTCCGAAACTCAAATTATTCTGTGAGGCTTAAAAAGAAACACAGAAGCTCTGCCCCACTCTCCCTTTCTTGATTTCCCCTCCCGAAGAAAACCACTTCAACTCTGGTGGTGGTTTCTTAATTTCTTTTGTAATTTTAAAGAGCATACTTTCCAATTTCAGGCATTAACCACTGACTGATCTTTCCTTCTTCCTTCTCCATACCCCTCCCCTCATCAACATCAACACACCCTTTTCATTCTTCCAATAGGGTTTAGCTACAATTTTTGGTTAAAACAATATTTACTGTTGGTATTATTTTTACTATATTAATATTGTTCAGAGCTGAGCCCTGCAGTGAACTATGGTTAAATTTCTTGTTCAACTTGTTATGTTACCTAAAGCTTTGCTTATCCTTTAATTTATTTTGTTTGTGCTGATTATTGATAAACTCCCAGACTATCCCACGGGAGTCTAGAACTCTCTCAACGCAGTCCTATGTAACACTCATTGGATCCAAGTTTTTTCTTGGATATTCTCACTTATAAATCTTCAGTCTTTTGCTCCAATCTGGATGGAATATTCCCTGGGCCTGCTCTACAGTTGCCATCCTGGGGTTCCCTGTATCATTCTGGGAGACCCCTTTGCCTTTCTCTTCTGCTGGAGATTACCTGGATCCCATGCATTCCTCTCCATTTACTCCCTCATTTACCTAGATACAGCACATCCTTTCTTGGCTTCACGAGAAAGGTCCAGGCAGTTAAAGGTTTACATCACTCACATTCACAAACTATCTTGTTGATAGTTTAACAGGAAATAGAACTTTAGGCTGGGAATCATTTCCATTCACAATTTTGAAGGTATTGCTTCACTGTGTTGCTAATACAAAGACCAGGGTCTCTCTAATTCCTTGACCTTTACAGGGATGATTTCTCTCTCTGGAAGCTATCAGGATTCTTTATCTCTGGTGTTCTGCATTTCACAATGACATGCCTTTAAGTGGCTTTTGTTCTACCACAGTGTTGGGCACTTAGTGTGAATATTCAGTCTGAAGATCCATCATCAATTCTGGGATGTTTTATCTCATTTGATTCCATTATTCCTTTGATAACTCCTCTCCTTCCTGTTTGCTTACTCTTTGTAAGGTTCATACTAATTGGATGTTAGACTTCCTAGACTGATCCTATTTTTTACCTCCTTAATTTACAACACTTGTTTTTTCTGTTCTACATTCTAGGAGATTTCGCAAACCTTTATTTTTATCCTCACTTTTCCACAACATTTTATTTTTCAAAGCTTTGAAACTGTAAATCCTTTAAAAAACTAGTACAGCTTGGGAGGAATTAAGATGTGGGAGAAGTAGGGGGCCAGGATTTCCCTCATCCCTCAAACACAACTGTATGGAGGTCAAAACACTTGGAACACCCAGGAATTCTTTCTGCAGAAAAATCTCCTAGACTATCCCCACAGGTGAAGGGAGGCAGGTTGGCAGGGCAGAGGTGTGTGTATGCAAATTGGGAGACATAAGACAGAGTGGGCACAGAGGGGAGAGATTTTTTTGTGTTAGGACAAGAGAAAAACCTCTCCAGACCATGAACTGGGGAACAAGAAATAAGGAGAGCACCAGTCTCTACTCTGCAAACAGCTTTAGGAACTGAAAAATCAGAGTTTTCAAAAGTACCAGACTTTCAAATCCAGACCAAAGCTGCCATGTGTGTGCAGGGGAGGTGAGCCAGCCCAGGCTCAGCTGTGATCTCAAGGGCACACTGGGAGACCACAGTCTTCTCCCTTGAGTACTGTGGGAAGAGGGAATATGGCCCCCACCCCCAACAAGGACAAAAGACCCTGCTGGTGCCAGCCATATCAGCAGGGTGGGGTGGTGCTACCCCAGAACCAAGTCTGGCTGTACAGGATCCCTTAAGACATCAGGTTTTGAATCCCAGAAGAGAGCCTGGGAGGTGTGGGAGACTGGGGAGTGGGACATGCCAGCCCTCTGGGCTATTCTGTGAGGGCTACCTGAACAGCGTGGTTTGGGACACCCCACCTGGGGAGGAGAGACTGTGGTGTCGCCATTTTTCTCCCCATCACCATCATGGTGGGGTTTCAGGCAACAGCACAGCAGCCCCCAGCGGAGGCAGCGCTGC
The DNA here is from genome assembly GCF_014898765.1 of Herpailurus yagouaroundi. NCBI lineage: Eukaryota > Metazoa > Chordata > Mammalia > Carnivora > Felidae > Herpailurus > Herpailurus yagouaroundi. The sequence continues at coordinate 32,597,131 of NW_024412396.1, read as the reverse complement.
TTAACGTCAAACCCCACAACTCCGTGCCTGGTAACCGCTGATCTACCCAAGCGGGACTGACACTGACCGACCCAGACGGCCTCTCCTCCAGACCAGCACAACCACTGGTCCCAGGCACCAACAGACAACAGTCATGCGGTTTTGTATATTCGTGCGTTTTTCTCTTTTCTTTCCTTCTCTTTTCCCTCTTTTTTCTTTCTACCCTCCTCTTTTTTATTCCTTTGGAATCAGGCTCATAGTTTGACTTCATTTTTGGTCAATTCTTACTATATATATGTATTTTTTTCTTTCTTTCTTTGTTCATGTTTTTACTCTATTCTTTTTACACCTTTTCTATATCTCCTTCTTCTTTATTTTTCTCTTTCTCTGGATCAAACCTTATAGTTTGATTCTCTGTCTGGTCTTTTTTTCTCCACCCCTTTCATTTTTTTTTCTTTGTATGGGATGAGGTTCCCCACCCTTTCCTTTTTTCCAGAGTTACTTCAACAAGCAAACAAAGTACACCTGGTCCAAACACTCCACCACTACAAGCAAGGAGGAGCTTTGTGGAGGACCCAACGATGGAATAGAGCAGCCTGAGATACAACAGAGTATATGCAACACGCTCCAAAAACACTTCCTGAAGTGCCAGGCCTTGGACAATGTATGACCTCTTGTTAATATAGTAGTACTCGCAGGTACAGGACACAGAACAAGTTATTAAAACACGTAAAAGACAGTAACCTAGCTGAAATGATGAAACAGAAAAATTCTCAAAAGAAATTCCAGGAAGAAATGACAGCAAATTGCCCAAGACAGATATAAACAATATATCTGAACAAGAATTTAGAATAACACTCATAAGACTAATAGCTGGACTTGAAAAAAGCATAGAAGACAGCAGAGAATCTATTGTTATAGAGATAAAAGACCTAAGAAATAGTCATGATGAATTAAATGTTGTAAATGAGATGCAAAATAAACTAGATGCAGTGACAATGAGAATGGAGGAAGCAGAAGACAGAACAGGCAAAACAGAAGATAAAATTATGGAAAATTATGAAGCTGAAAAAAAGAGCAAAAGCAAATTACTAGACCACGAGGGGAGAATTAGAAACCTAACTGATTCAATGAAACTAAATAATATCCACATCATACAAGTTCCAGAAGAAGAAGAGAGAAAGGGGCAGAAGGTTTATTTGAGAAAATTATAGCTGAGAACTTCCCTAATCTGGGGAAGGAAACAGGCATTCAAGTCCAGGAGGCACACAGAACTCCCTTCAAAATCAAGAGAAACAGGTCACCACCACAACACATCAGAGTGAAACTGGCAAAATACAAAGATGAGAGAATTCTGAAAGCAGCTAGGTACAAATGGACCTTAACCTACAAGAGTAGACACATAAGGGTAGTAGCAGACCTGTCCACTGAGACTTGGCAGGCCAGAAGGGAGTGGCAGAAAATATTCAGTGTGCTGAATAAGAAAAATATGCAGCCAACAATCCTTTATCCAGCAAGGCTGTCATTCTGAATAGAAGGAGAGATAAAGGCTTTCCCAAACAAACAAAAACTAAAGGAGTTCATCACCACTAAACCAGCCCTACAGAAGATCTCAAGGGGGACTCTGAATGGAAAGCAACAAAGACTACAAAGGAGCATCAGGCACAAAACCTACAGATAACACAATGACACTAAATCCATATCTTTCAATAATCGCTCTGAATGTAAATGGACTGAATGCCCCAGGCAAAAGACATAGGGTATCAGAATGGATTAAAAAAACAAAAACAAAACAAAACCATCTATATGCTGCCTACAAGAGACTCATTTTAGACCAGAGGACACCTGCAGATTGAAAGTGAGGGGATGGAGAACCATCTAGCATACTACTGAATGACAAGACAAAGTCGGAGTAGCCATACTTGTATGAAACAAACTAGATCTTAAAACAAATACTGTAATAAGAGATGAAGAAGGGCATTATATCATAGTTAAGGGGTCTATCCATCAAGAAACTCTAACAAAAATGTTTATGTCCCCAATGTGAGAGCACTTAAATATACAAATCAATCACAAACATAAATAACTGTATGTATAGATATTAATACCATGATTTTAGGACACTTTAATACACCACTTACAACAATGGACAGAGCATCTGGGCAGAAAATCAATTAGGAGACAATGGCTCTGAATGACACATTGGATCAGATGCACTTAACAGATATATTCAGAACTTTTCATCCAAAAGCAGAATACACATTCTTCTTGAATGCACATGGAACATTCTCCAAAATAGATCATATACTGGGTCACAAAACAGCCCTCAATAAGTATAAAAGGATTGAGATCATACCATGCACATTTTTAGATCACAACACTATGAAACTTGAAGTCAACCACAAGAAAAAATTTGGAAAGCCCCAAATACATGGAGGTAAAAGAACATACTACTAAAGAATGAATGGGTCAACAAAGAAATTGAAGAAGAAATTAAAAAATATATGGAAGTAAATAAAAATGAAAACATGATAGTCCAAACCCTTTGCGATTCAGCAAAGGCAGTCCTAAGAGGAAAATACATTGTAATCCAAACCTATGTCAAGAAGCAAGAAAAGTCTCAAATACAGAACCTAACCTCACACCTAAAGGAACTAGAAAGGCAGCAGCAAAGAAAGTCCAAAGCCAGCAGAAGAAGAGAAATAATAAAGATTAGAGCAGAAATAAACAATAGAGAATCCAAAAAAACAGTAGAAGAGATCAATGAATCTAAGAGCTGGTTTTTTGAAAGAATAAACAAAATTGGTAAGCCCCTAGCCAGACTTCTCAAAAAGATAAGAGAGAGGACCCAAACAGATAAAATCGCAAATGAAAGAGGAGAGATCACAACCAATACTACAGAAATACAAACAATTATTAGAGAATACTATGAAAAATTATATGCCAACAAACTGGACAACCTGCAAGAAATGGACAAATTCCTTGACACTCACACACTACCGAAACTCAAAAGGGAAGAAACAGAAAATTTGAACAGACCCATAACCAGCAAAGAAATTGAATTGGTTATCAAAAATCTCCCAACAAGAGTCCTAAGCCAGATGGCTTCCCAGGGGAATTTCACCAGACATTTGAAGCAGAGTTAATACCTATCCTTCTCAGGCTGTTCCAAAAAATAGAAAGAGAAGGAAAGCTTCCAGACTCATTCTATGAAGCCAACATTACCTTGATTCCCCAAACACCCAAAGACCCCACTAAAAAGGAGAATTACAGGCCAATATCCCCAATGAACATGGTTGCAAAAATTCTCAACAAGATACTAGCAAATTGGATTCAACAGTATATTAAAGGAATTATTCACCATGATCAAGTGGGATTCATTTCTGGGCTGCAGGGCTGGTTCAATATTTGCAAATCAATCAATGTGATGGATCACATTAATAAAAGATAAGAACCATATGATCCTGTCAATAGTTGCAGAAAGAACATTTGACAAAATACAGCATCCTTTCTTAATAAAATCCCTCAAGAGAGTTGGGATAGAAGGAACATACCTTAATGTCACAAAAGCCATACACGAAAAGGCCCACATCTAATATCATCCTCAGTGGGGAAAACCGGAGAGCTTTTTCCCTGAGATCAGAAACACGACAGGGATGTCACCCTCACCACTGTTGTTTAACATAGTGTTGGAAGTCCTAGCCTCAGCAATCAGACAACAAAATGAAATAAAAGGCATCCAAATTGGCAAAGAAGTCAAACTTTCACTCTCTTCAGAGGACATGATAATCTACATGGAAAACCCGAAAGACTCCACCAAAAACCAATGTACAGAAATCGGTTGCATTTCTATACACCAATAATGAAGGAACAGAAAGAGATATTAAGAAATTGATCCCATTTACAATTGCACCAAGAACCCTAAAATACCTAGGAATAAACCTAACCATAGATGTAAAAGATCTGCATGCTGAAAACTATAGAAAGTTTATGGAATAAATTGAAGACGACACAAAGAAATGGAAAAACATTCCATGCTCATGGATCAGAAGAACAAATACTGTCACAATATTGATATTACCCAAAGCAATCTACAAAATCTACAATCTCCATTGGGATTCAATGCAATCCCAATCAAAATAGCACCAACATTCTTCACAGAGCTAGAAGAAACAATCCTAAAATTTGTTTGGAACCACAAAAGACCCTGAATAGCCAAAGTAACATTGAAGAAGAAAACCAAAGCAGGACGCATCACAATCCCAGACATTAGCCTCTACTACAAAGCTGTAATCATCAAGACAGTATGGTATTGGCACAAAAACTGACAGACCAATAGAAATAATGGACCCACAAATATATGGCCAACTAATCTTTGACAAAGCAGGAAATAGTATCCAATGGAAAAAAGATACTCTCATCAGTAAATGGTGCTGGCAGAACTGGACAGCAACATGCAGAAGAATGAACCTGGACCGTTTTCTTACACCATACACAAAAATAAATTCAAAATGGATGAAAGACTTAAATGTGAGACAGGAGAAAACAGGAAGCAACCTCTTTGACCTCGGCTGCAGCAACTTCTTACTTGAAATGTCTCTGAAGGCAAGGGAAATAAAAGCAAAAATGAACTACTGGGACCTCATAGAGATAAAGAGAATCTGCACAGCAAAGGAAACAAATCAACAAAACTAAAAGACAACTGATGAAATGGGAGAAGATATTTGCAAGTGACATATCAGATCAAGGGTTAGTATCCAAAATCTATAAAGAACTTACCAAACTCAATACCCAAAAAACAAATAATCCAGTGAAGAAATGGGCAGAAGACATGAATAGACATTTTTCCAAAGAAGACATCCAGATGGCAGACAGACATGTGAAAAGATTCTCAACATCACTCATCATCAGAGAAATACAAATCAAAGCCCATTGAGATACCACATCACACCTATCAGAGGGTCTAAAATTAACAACTCAGGAAACAATAGATGTTGGCAAATATGTGGAGAAAGGGGAACCCTCTTGCACTCCTGGTGGGAATGCAACTGGTGCGGCCACTCTGGAAAATAGTATGGAGGTTCCTCAAAAAATTAAAAATGGAATTACCCTACAACCCAGCAATTGCACTACTAGGAATTTATCCAAAGGACACAGGAGTACTGAACCAAAGGGGCACATGCACCCCCATGTTTATAGCAGCACTATTAACAATAGCCAAATTATGGAAAGAGCCCAAATGTCCATCGACTAATGAATGGATAAAGAAGACGTGGTTTATATATACAACGGAATACTACTTGGCTATGAGAAAGAATGATACCTTGCTATTTGCAACAACATAGATAGAACTGGAGGGTATTATGCTAAGCAAAATTAAGTCAGCCAGAGAAAGACAAATATCATGAGATTCCTTCTGTTAAGATGACTATAGCGGAAGGCAAGGAAAAATAAGATACAAACAGAAAGGGAGGCAAACCAGATGAGACTCTTAAATACAGAGAAAATACTGGGAATTGATAGTGGTGGAGAGTTGAGGAGGTGGCGAAGATGGGTGATGGGCACTGAGCAGGGCACTTGTTGGGATGAGCACAGGGTGTTAAGTGGTGAACCATGGAAATCTACTCCTGAAGCCAAGACTACACTGTATGTTAGCTAACTTGACAAGAAATACATTTTTTAAAAAAGAGCAAAACACCAAAAAACTAGTACAATGTTTGAACAAATTTTTAGAAATAGTATAGCAAATAGCTACAGATGAGACCCTTCACCTAGATTTACCAACTGTTAACTTTTTACCACACATGCTCCTTTTTTTTATGTAAATGTATTTTTATCCTGGACAAAACCATTTTAAATGTTACATTTCACTCCTATATACTTTACAGTGCTGTTAAGGACATTCACCCAACCATAACCACAATACCATTATTACACTGTGATACAACACCAAAACTCAACAACTTGCCATTTCTTAAAGGTCGCAATGTAGAATCTGAAATTACATCAATGAGCTTTTCTTACTCCATTAAATCCACTGGTCCAACTTATACTTTTGCTCTTTTGGCTACATACAAGTAACCTATGTAACATGAATTAAGGATGTAACCAGTCATTTGGAACATACTAGTTCACTGAATTATGTAGAACTTCCGTATGTGGACACATTAATATATGCATTTTTTACTTTGAGAGCACAAGCATGAGCAAGCAGGGAGAAGGGGCAGAAGAAGAGGTGGAGAGTGTGGGTGGGGGTAGGGAAATGGGGGAGGGGGAGAGAGGGAGAAAGAATCTTAAACAGGCTTCATGCTCAGTATAGAGCCCAATGTGGGGCTCAATCCCATGACCCTGGGACCACGACCTCAGCCAAAATCAAGAGCTGGGCGTTTAAGTGACTGAGCCACCCAGGAGCCCCAACACATTAATATTTACTTTCAAAAACCACCTTATTAATATCACTACCAAACTCATCAGGAAAGTCTAGCCTCAGTGACCAACAAGTTTTCCAAATCCCTGAATTTGGCTTGAAAGTTTGAATTTTAACACAGGCAACAAAACTCCCTGTGGTTTTCCTTTCAAAAATGGGTAGCGAACACCCAAGTCTGAATAACCATGTCAATAGATCATCCTTTTAAAATGCTGCTCGGTTACACTGGCCAGTTCCACGAACAAGTCCGGCCACCCAGTGCTTTCCCAGAGAAACCAGCCTGCTGTGCTAGGCGACAGGTGCTTTAGATGTACTTCTCATTTCCACATGAATAAAAAGATGTGCACTCAGGGCTGGGATGTAATAAGAGTGTTACCACCTCAAGTGAAGTTTCTTTGTAACTTGCAGGTGTTTGTGGCAACGAAGAACAAAATGACCACCGTTTGGAGCGCTCGCTGCCAGGCTTCAGGTTAAGGTGCCAGGAGTTTTACCCCAACACCGAGGGAAAGACAAATGCAACAGTATCCTAACCAGCCTCCCTTTCCCACCTATACCTCGTAGGCACATGGAGCTACTTCTCATTGTTGGAGCAGATTCTGATGCGCCTCAACAGTCAGTTCCTCTGTTCTCCTCACCCATTTATCTTCAGATCTGGGAGGTCATCTCCTCTGGAAAGCCATGACTCCCTGAAATGGGGTCAGGTTACCCTGCTCGGCACTTGCACAGCACCTGTTTACCAGGGCACGGGAGCTTTAGTAAGGAGCTTCTGACAATCGGGGCCCCTCTGGCGCCTGCCCCTCATCTTGGCAAGCACTCAAGAGTGACTCTCTTGACATCTGACTCCTCGCCTTTTAAGCTCCCTCCATGAGGCTGACTGATGCAACTTGGTAACAGCACGTTGAATTTAGGCACCGATGCCATGCCTGTCATGTGAGAGGTGTCTGTCTGAACGAAAAAGATGAGGGTTTTACGTTTGCCCTGTGAGTCCCAGTCCTGAATTCTCAACAATCTCACTGTGCCTATCATCTGCATAAGGATCCGGACTCCACCCAGAGAGAAGGCACCATGGCCATCACCCGAGGCAGCAGGGTCCATGCCTGCTCTCTACTAGTAGGTCATGCCAATGTAGGTGTTCTCTCCCCTCTGGTCACACAAGAAAGGCCTCTGCTGCCCTCACTGCCGCCCAGCACTGGAGCCCACTGGGGTGACGGTGTTCCAGGCCCCTTTCCGGCCCTCTGGCTAGCAACTGCACCATGTCTTTCCCCCTCTGGGTTCAGGTGACATTTAAGCTTAGCTGTGCTTTTTCCACACCGTGTGACACCACGTTTTTATGGAAATATAACCTACTGAGGGGAAACTGACTGCCAGAAAATCGGTCCCTTTTTTTTAGTGCATCCCAGCAATACCACATTCTACTGGGACTTCTGATTTTCTTACTAAGAACTCCTATTAAATAAACTAAGTTCCTGGAGAACAGTGAGCATATTATCCCCAGTAACTACCATGGTACCTAGAATATAGTAGGTGCTCCGAAAAAAAATATCTGAAGGGATTAAATGAGATATTATAAAGTTCTTACCACAGTGACTGGGACACAGGACACAGCGGAAGCCGATCTGATTTTGATAGAATGACACTGACAACAATGTTAGGGTTTACGCAGAGATTCAGTAATTTTTGCTCTACTGGCCTCGTTGACAATGTGCAAAGTGTTATTTGTTAGGACCCAGTGATCTTAGCATGTGTCCAAGGGCAGTGAGAAATGACACAGTTAATGAATCTTAAAACCCTCTGTTCGTTCTGCTCTTGGGTGGTAAATTTTTGTCATTCATTTCCACTGTCTTCCCAGGATTTCATGTAGACTCACAGCTAAAAAGCCACATAGCCACTGAAATCCACGGGCCCTCATTTGATTACTTGTGCTGCACATTTTGATTAGGCACAGCCAACGTGTTTCCAGGCAGGGCAAGTTATCCCCACAGAATGCACAGCGAACCCCTCAGAAGACAGTACTGACCAGTTTAATAAAAGGGGTGGCAGTGATCCTGGAGTTTCAGAAACCACTTGACAGAGTTCCATATCAAAGGTTAACAGCCAGGGTAGGACAGCCATAAACTGAGAGGGAAATTGGGATTAGACTGAGAAAAGACTGAACAACAGGAAACAAAGAAAATGTTCGAGGAGGACCAGGAAGTCTTACATGCCGTCTGAGCTGGTGAAGAATTCCAGGATTTTTAGGTTACTCTAAAACATCTGAAGGGAAAGCACTCTGGGTACTTGAGGCTCGCAGACCCATTAGAAAAAGAGACCGTAATGAAACACTGGAAAGAGAACTAGCACATCCAGCCTGGCACGTGAAAAGAGTCATTCCCTGAACTCTGAAATGGTAACTTGCTAGAGCACTTGGAATGAGAGCTGGAAGGAAACTCTTAAAAGGTCAACCTATGAAGTTCAGCAAAGAAGAATGTTTGTAAGAGGAGGACAAACAGAAGACTGTTTTGTCAACTAAGGATTACTTTGAAAAAATTCTTCCTTGAGAGGGAAATGGAAAGGTGATATGCAAACCACCATTCTGACACAACTTTTGTTTTTCCCCAATTAGCCCTGGTAATAAGGCAGAACTAAGCCGTTTCGGTCAAGTAAAGGGAAGTAATGTGAGGTACTGACCCTGTAATCTGACGATGAGAAAGTTTCTGAAGTTACCATTTGTTCTAATTAGGTCACCTTCCTACTGTAAATACCCCAGTAAATGAGGTGTGTCATTTCAGTACTCAACCTTTGCAAAGGAGAGGAAACTTCTGAATAGCAGCCACGCTTCCTGCTGGGCAGCGTTTGCTTGCAAACTAGCTGCTCCTTGGTAGGTTATCTGTGGGCTTTTCATGCATCAAAATGATGGTTACTGGTTGGTCCGGAGGAAAAAAAAAATTCCAATTCTCCAATTACCCTCTTCAACACTCATGATACTTAGAATAGCTTTTTATTTCAACTGCACTGACTTAACCGCTCCCCAGGCTGTTTCCCTTACTTCCTAACCCCAAGATGCAGCTCCCAGCCGGCCTCCTCCCCTGGCAGAGGGGCTCCAGCATCTCCTCGGGACTAGTGCTGTGCCGGCCAAAAGCACCCACCACATCTGGTCTCCGCGTGAATACCATGTGGAGGTCTAACCCTGGACTTACGTCCATAAACCACCGAATGCTTTTCCGTTTTAAATATGTTTTAATTTTCTATCCAGTCGTCCCCTTTACCTTCACTTTCCAGCGTCCCTCGTGCTTCAGGTTGTGATGGAGGAGGAGTTTACCCTTGCTCAGCCCACACCTCCTGCCTTCTCTAGGATCTTGCCCAGTTACCCACCCTGTATTTTCAATCTCCCCTTCCGTGTCCTGTTTAACCATGCTCAGGACTCTTCTATGTTAAAAAATATATATAACTCCACTCCCTCATCACACTCTCACCTCCTATTCAAATCACATGAGTTTCCCGATGCATAGAGCAGCATGAACTCTTGTCGTATACTGTATTTAATGTACCTGGTAATAAGGCAGCAGAGGAAAGGGTCTATATCTGCAGGCAGGCTGACCTAGAATGAAGCAAAGCATTCCTAAGCTTACTCTTGGATGGAAAAGCAAAGGACTGTCCATAGGTGCTTTGAAGTGACAAAAAATACACTAGTGCCAGTTGTGGGCACCTTCCAACGTTCTGAAAAATCACTGATTTCTGCCAAACACCTTGGCCTGAGACCAAGCATCCGAGCATGGGAGACGATCACCCACAATCCCACAGCGAATGAGAGAGGAGACAGAGAATGAGAGAGAGAGAGAGAGAGAGAGAGAGAGAGAGAGAGAACACCACGGACTCAGTTGTGATCATGTGACGTTCAGCATACATACTACTCATATTGCAAGACATTGCTCATTTACCAACTTAAAATTTAGTAGAAATGTTTGCTTGTCTTGTGCAACACTTGCAGAACATGTTACTTGCAATCCGAGGTTTTACTGTAATTAGGCAGCCGGATTTTTGGTGAAACATTCCTAACCACATCTCAGGAAACCACAGTGCAATGGAGGGAGCCACCCACTAAAACAGTGGAGAGAGGTTTATCAGTGGCTCAGAAGCATCACTTCATAACTGACATGGAGGAGAGCCTAGGAGAACTACATGGTCTCAGGTGGCATCTGATCATACTATTCGACCAGATTATACAAGGAGAGGTATTTTTCTCAAATAGCATTTGTATGGTAGGCCCTTAACCAGTGTTGGTTGAATGCATGCACAATACACCGTAGAGACGAACGCAAACTTAAAAAGCAGAATGGCACTGCTGTACTTGAAATCCCTAGCCCACTCCTGGATAACTGGCACCACTGGATGCACTGGCATCCAAGACTTCGGTATGAAAGACTATCTCACGTTAAGTAGAAGGCACCTTGCAAACCTACTTAAAGAAAAATGACAGTATCGGTCACAGGTTTTAGCTTCTCTTTCTCCATATTGTTTCCATTTCTCCTAAGGAACACTCTCACGGAAAGCACACCAGCAAATCCAGAATCATCCTTTGAAAGAATGAATTGTGAAGAGCTGCAGGGCAACAGGAAAAATTTTCAGTTTCCTTTTCTGGCTTCCTCACTGAGGCTCACTCAGAGAGCACATCACTTATTTGGAGTCCCAAGCAGGAAGTAGGTTCTATACCTCCAAATTTGCAGGCCAGTGCTCTGCCCTGGGTTTACACTTACAGACTGAATCTTAATGTTCTTTTATTTGGTGTTTTAGGTCAAGATCAGATGTATTTTAATAAAGAGGACTGTGTACGTCTTTTTGATGTTGAAAAGGCTGTGAAATGCAGCCACACTTGTGAAATCTCCAGGCAGTTTCATTTAATAATGATCACTAATAGCCCCTGGACCAGGCAAAAATCTGTGAGCCAAACAATCAGCATGTTTGAAATGCAAACGTAAGATAATTAATGAAAATGCCGGCAGGTCTTCTGCTAAAGCCCGCTACAATACTAAAAATTAATCTAACAGGAATTTTCATACAGGGAGACCTGAGTTACGAACTCAATCACGTTTTTCAAGAATCATCTTTGTAAGTGAACAGTACAGTTCAGGCAATTATCAACATCCTGAAAGTCTAATATCCAAGATTTCAACACATAGGATTGTATTTATGGTTGAGTGTTGATTATATTGATTATTTCCTAATCTTTTAATGAGATTTCTTTCTTTCTTAGTCATAATTTCTAGTTCTGGATGGTACCTTATGTGGAAAAAAAAAAACCCAAAAAACAAAAAACCACCCAGGCACCCCATAACCCCACCTCATTTTAAATGGAATCAGGAAGCCAGAAGGGGAAGCTCTTACACCCTACCATTGGTCATCAAGTACAGACCCAACAAGAATAGAAGAACCTTACAATTCTTGCAAGTGGGTAACTACTACCCTAAACAGGAGGAAGGTTTTCTCCTTGTCCAGCAATAGTCCTGCCAATGAGAGGCTGTCACAACTCAGCCAATGAGAAGCCATTACACTCTGAACTCCCAGTTTACTCCAAAGGACATTTTGTTTGTAAGAGCCCCTCGCCCCCACCCCTCTTCCTCTGTAAAAGCTTATCTTTTGTTCTCCAGACTTGCTTATGGTTTTGCAATAGTGTGCATGTCCTGAATTACAATTCTCTATTCCCAGAATGAAACCATTTTCGCTGGTAAAATAACTGACAATGTTTAAGGTTAACACCTACATGTAAAAATACAGTGTGTGGTCATTATGAAAGCAGGCTTGGCCATCAGACCAGGTTTGAGTCTACTTCTCACCATCTGTGTGATCTTGGGGAGGTTCCTTAATTACTCTATGCCTCAGATACCTCATCTGAAAGATGGAGATGATAAAAGACCTATGTTGTGAAACTTAGAAGGGAAACAAGAAAATCTAGGAAAAGCTCTTAATATGTGGCAGCACTCTATATTTGAGCTCCAATTATTATTATGGCAGGATGGTATGGTAGCCGCAAGGAAAAGTAGCCGGAAGTACGTTTTGTTGCCTATAAGGAAGAAAAACAACACATATTTGGAAAATGAATTGTGAAGTAGATTATGAAGGAAATAAACATTTATATAGAGGCCTTGAATTCTGGTTTTAAACCATTCCTCCCGATTTTGTACAAACTCTTCATTAATCACTTAAGCTGCAGACTGGCAGGAGACCCAAGCTTGATTCAGAGCTGTGCCTACCACGTGAATACTCCAAGGGCCACCACACGTGTAACGCAGGTTTTTGCAGTGCAAGTAAACTGTGAGTACACGCAGTCAACACCAAGCAAGAGAAGATTTATCAGGCACCACCTGTGTGCATGGCACAACCATAAACAGAACCTGTAGCACAGAATCAAATCCCTGGATCCCAAGAAGCTGAGTGCAAATCATAAATACTGGAGAAAGAGCTGAGAAATTGGCTTATCACATATGTTCACATATTTTAATTTACCAAAACAACTTTTAACTCTCGATGCAACCAGTAGGGTTTGTGTCTAATCAGAATAAATATGTCAAACTGGCCATTAAACTCATTTACAATGAGGATTTCACCCTGACTTGCCAGTTATCAACCTTGGTTCATTGCTAGCCACACCCGGAGAAATCAACAGGAGGAACCAGAAGCCCTGTGTAGATTTAATCAGCACATTTAGAATATTCTATTTTTATATTCCTGATAATAATGAATGGTTTCCAATCACATTTAGGAATCTACCATCTGTGATTATTGGACACTTCCCTCCTCACAGCTCCTAATTCTTCACTGGATTCCACCCCAGCAGCAACATAGGAAGAGAAGAAATGACCCAGACTAATCCTGCTCTTGTCTAAACACAAAGATGGAACAGAAGTAAATGGCTTCTATTAGAGCCCCAGCGGAACGGAGACATTCAGTTTCCAAACATGAGTATGTGGAGAGACTCAGGACGGTCACTAAAGAGGACTCGAAAACATCATGTGATCGCCCTCCCGAGAAAAGTCTTGAGCAGCAAGACAAACTCTGGCTCACACGTGACAGTAACAGAACTGCTGTTGTTTACAGAATTACTGTAAGGAGAGAGGCAAACTAAAATTAATGAAATTTAAGAGAGTAACAGTGGAAAATAAGGCAAAATCTGGCTTTTTGAAAGTAGGAGTAAAATAAAATACATCTAAACAAAAGAGGAGAAACAAAAATATATGATTATAGGAGTAAAAAAAGGGGGACATAATCATAGATATGAATGATTATGGGAAGAGTCAACTGTACAACTTTCACTCCCAAATTAATCTACAAATTACATGCAATTCCTAACAAAACTCTAACATGCCTTTCGATAGGACCTGGCAATCTAATCCGTAGAATTCACGTGGAAGAGAAGAGAACCCAGAATAATGAAGACACTTCTGAAGAACAAGGTGGGTGGGGCTTACCTTACCAAACATTAGGATTTACTGTGAAGGTGTAGTAATTAAAATAGTGTGGTGTTGGTCAAGGGATAAACAGACCGATGGAAGAGAATACAGAGCTATAGATCTGGGTCCACATATTTACGTAGGAAGTTAGTATTTGACTGGAAACCAGGTAAAGTGCAGAGAAAATTGGTTCTTGATGACAAAAACAACAATTCTAGATCTTTGCTTAGCTTACAACCTACACAAAATCAACTCTGGTTTAAAGTCCTAACCATGAAAAGCAAAACTTTATTTAAAACATATTAAAAGATAATATCAGAAATCAAAACTACAATGAGATATCACTTCACACCTGTCAGAATGGCTAAAATCAACAACACAAGAAACAATGGGTGTTGACAAGGGTGTGGAGAAAGAGTAGCCCTCTTACACTGTTGGTGGGAATGCAAACCGGTACAGGCACTCTGGAAAACAGTATGGAGGTTCCTCAAACAGTTAAAAATAGGATGAATATACAATCAAGTAATTCCACTACTGGGTATTTACCAAAAACACTGATTTGAAGGGATATATGCACCCCAGTGTTTATAAGAGCATTATCTACAACAGCCAAATTATGTACAACACCCAAATGTCCACTGCTGATGAATAAAGGAGATACTGTGGTGTGATATATATCTATATATAGATGTATAGAGATATACAATGGAATATTAATCTGCCATAAAAAAAAGAATGAAATCTTGCCATTTGCAACAATGTGGATGGAGCTACAGAGTATTATGTGAAGCAAAATAAGCCAGAAAAGACAAATGCCAGATAATTTCACTCATATGTGAAATTTAAGGAACAAATTATCATAGGGGAATAAATAGAGATAAACCAAGAAACAGACTCTTAACTATAGAGAACTGACGGTGGGGGCGGGTGAGGGAATGGGTGAAATAGGTGATGGGGATTAAGGAAGGCACTTGTGATGAGCACTGGGCATTGTTATGTAAGTGGTGAATACTAAATTGTACACCTGAAACTAAATTACACTGTATGGTAACTGGAATTCAAACACTTAAAAAAGCATAATATCAGAAACAATGTCTATGACACTATCATAGGAAAAGATTGTTTAAATAAGGGACACAAAAGCACAGGCTATAAGGGGGAAGAGGAGAAGAAACAGATTTGCCTGACTACATTAAAAT
Source organism: Herpailurus yagouaroundi (assembly GCF_014898765.1). Taxonomy (NCBI): domain Eukaryota; kingdom Metazoa; phylum Chordata; class Mammalia; order Carnivora; family Felidae; genus Herpailurus; species Herpailurus yagouaroundi. Next base: position 32,582,102 of record NW_024412396.1, on the reverse strand, counting down.
CTAAAACCTCTCAACTTGCACATCCAGCATGATGGAGTAGGAAGGTCAGTGAAGTCCTCTCCCCAAATAAGTCTGGTAACATCAAGTATTTGTAAGAACATGGAGAAATAAAAACTCTTACTGGTAGGAGTATAAAATGCTACAAACATCTTGGAGAACAATTTAGCAATAGTGAGGAACTTCTGTCTTACCAAGCAACTCTATTCCAGGTGGTAGGTCTGGAAAAACTGCACGTGTCCCTGAAGGACCCTAACCCTGCTCTACCCCATACTGAAAGCGTGTGTCTACACTGCAAGAGGCAAAGAGATCTGAAGAACAGAACAGAGAGACAAAGAGGGCTCCTAGGATTGTATGGAAATTCAATATACGGCAACAGTGGCAAGTCAAGTCAGTGAACAAAGGATGGCCTACTTAATAAAGGGTTGGGGCACAACCGCTTCTCCTGAAAATAATGCAGGTGGACCCCTCACCTCACAGCATACATATGACCTCATCACATCCTTCCACCACAGTTCTTGGATGTCACCAGTTATCCATCAGTATCCTTTTCATCAAACTGAAATTTCATCAATCACTTTTATCACTCCCATAAAAACCATTCCCTTGGTCCTGTTTGTCAGACTCTAACCCAATTTTCTTCTTTCTTCTTTCTCCACAGCTGCAGCAAAACATTTACAACAGAAAAACAAACCAGTGTCCCTTTAAATCAGTCTCAACTCTCAAGGAGGGATTTCAACACCATCCTAGCTATTCTGAGTTAACTTTCTTCCCCGCTCTACTACCTCCTACCTCCTTCACATACTCTCCTTACTTCCCAATTCCCTTTTCTAGGAGAACAAAATCCATTACATGGGAGCTCCTCATTCCCCCAACAGACACACCTACCCAAGGACCTGTTTCTCCTATTTTACACCTTCTTTCTCCTCATCCTCAGTCTTCCCACACTACTAGATCATCTCCATCAGAATCTGAACGTGCCTTCCTAACATCCATCGTTAAAAAGTAAGAGTGAAATACCCCTGAGCTCCAAATCCTCACCTCCTCCTCCCCTGGTTTTGCTGTTCCCTGTTGCTGCACATCCAGAGGTTGGCACAGGTGCGTTCTTCCCGTCTTCTGCTCCACTCAGCCCATTCCACTCCTGACTTTGTTCCCACTACGCCATCAACTCTGCATTAGTCAAATAACCACCAACCAGCAAGCTGTCAAGCCTAACAGTCACCTCTAATTAGCCTTCGTCTTCTGGTACCACGCAACAGCATCTGACATCAGCTACATTCTTCGAAGCTCTTGGTTCTCCTATGTTTCTGGTCACTCCCTGTCCATGTATTTATATGTGTTTTTAATGTTTTTATTTTTATTGATTGATTGAGAGAGCGCAAGTGGGAGAGGGGCTCTGAGGGACAGAGCCCAACACAGGGCTCAAACTCACAAACTGTGAGATCATGACCTGAGCCAACATCAACTGACCGAGCCATCCAGGCGCCCCGCTGTCAGTGTATCTCTAAAGGTGGGGTTCTCTGGTGCTCAGTTCTGCATCTTCTGCCCCTGTCTGTACTGCTGAGTTTCAGAATCGTGTCTCCAATTTGTATACTTAACCCTTCCACTCATATCCCAGTGGCACCTCAAATGAAACAGGTACCAAACTCTTGAATTTCCCCTACCTTGGCTCCTCTCTGTGGCCTTCAATTCCCCGAATGACCTCACCATCCATTCAATTACAATTTATTCCTCTCAGTGAGTCCCACTCTTTCCACCTCAAAAACAGGCTCAGTTCTCTGTATTTTCACTGTCACCACTTCTGGTGTTATTAGTCAAGGCTGTCCAGAGAAACAAAACCAGTTGTGTGTGTGTGTGGCGGGGGGGGGGGGGGGATGTACACACGCACATGCACATACACGGAGAAAGTTTTGGCTTTTTGTTTTTGTGTTTTACGGAATTGGCTCATGTGGTTATAGAGGCTAGCAAATCCAAAATCTGCACCGTGAGCCTACAAGCTGGATACCAGGGAAAAGCTAGTGCTACAGTTCAAGTGTGAATGGAGGCCCACCAGCATTATACAGGGCAATCTGTTACTCAAGAGTTCATGAGTTAAAATGTTAACCTCCAAAAACACCTCAAGGAACATTATTCTAAATGTTTGACCACATATCTGGGCCTCAGAGCCCAGCCAAGGTGACACATAGAATTAACCATCACACTAGTCTAAGCCGTTCATCTCTTATCCAGCCTATTAGAGTAGCCTATCTGGTTTCTGTGCGTCCATCCTTACCTTCCCTATCAAAGCTAAAACACTCATCCTTCATACATTCTCTCCCTAAATCCCCACAGCTTCCTACTGTACCTAGATTAAAACCAAGGCCCCTTAACAAGACATGAAGAAGCCGTTACTTCTGAACCCTGGTCTCATCCCAGACTCCAACTCTCCGCTTACCAATCCTCAAATCTGCCTCGGGGTCTTAGAATATCCTTCCGGTTATATCTTCTGCCCCCCTCTCTGCAAAGCTAACTTCTATGTATCTCTTCATAATTCAGCACGGCTTAAGCTTGTGTCCCTAGACCACACAGTATTCCTCCCATCGCTGTTTCCTTGATAGCACTGGGCACAGATGGAAATTATGTATTTGTTTGGTAACCTATTTACCGCCTGCCTCTGCCAGGATAAAGCTCCACTAGTTGAGGGATCAAGTTTTACTCATCAGTACAGAACCCAGGGCCCAGCACAAAGGAGATGCTCAATTAATAGTTGATTTAAAAATAAAATTCAAATGGAAGAAAAATCTAAGTATAAAAAATAAAGTCAGGGAGTGCCTGGGTAGCTCAGTCGGTTAAGTGTCTGACTGGCTCAGGTCATGATCTCACGGTCTGGGGGTTCGAGCCCCATGTCGGGCTCTGTGTTGAATGCTTGCTCAGAACCTGAGCCTGCTTCAGATTCTGTATCTCTTTCTATCTCTGCCCCTCCCCCACTCCTGCTCTATCTCACCCTGTCTCTCAAAAATAAATAAGTGTAATAAAAGAAATTTTAAAAAAGTCAGGGGTGCTGGGGTGGTTCAGTCAGCTAAGCATCGGACTCTTGATTTTGGCTCAGCTCATGATCTCATGGTCATGAGACTAAGCCCCGTGCTTGGCTCTGTGCTGAGTGTAGAACCTGCTTATGATTCTCTCCCTCCCTCTCCCTCCATCCCATCCCTGCTTGGATGTGCGCGCGCACACGCTCTCTCTCTCGCTCAAAGTCAAAAAAGCATTTGAAAAAGTATAAGGTATGTAAACCTTGGGATAGAGTATTACTTTTTTTTAATGAAAGTTTTTTTTTTTTTAATGTTTATTATTTTTGAGAGAGAGAAAGAGACAGAGTACAAGCAGGGGAGGGGCAGAGAGAGAGGGAGACACAGAACCGGAAGCAGGCTCCAGGCTCTGACCTGTCAGCACAGAGCCCGATGCGGGGCTGGAACTCACAGACTGCAAGATCATGACATGAGCTATAGTCGGCTGCCCAACCGACTGAGCCACCCAGGTGCCCCAGGATAGAGCATTTCTTAAGCATAACAGGAAACATAAATCATAAGTGAAAAAATTCCACATATGATTACATCAAGGTTAAAAAAAAAAGCCTCAAATACAGTGAACAGAGTTAAAAGACAAAGAAAATTGATAAGACCTCTTTGTTATATACATCACATATATAAAAAAGTCCAACAATACAATTTAAAAATAGCAAGAAATCTAAACATTAGATCTTTAACAAATGCCAGGAGATTAACATAAATTCTACACTTCACCCATCAGATTGGCAAAAAATTAACTGACATCTTAGAATTAAAAATGAGGGGCGTCTGGGTGGCTCAGTTGGTTGAGCATTTGACTCTTGCTTTCGGCTTTGATCGTGATCCCTGGGTTGTGGGATTGAGCCCCGCCTCAGGCTCTGTGCTGAGCATGAAGCCTGCTTAAGATTCTCTCCCTCCCTCTGCCCTTCTCCCCTGCTTGCCCTCTAACATAATTACAAAAAAAAAAAAAAAAATGAAAAATACTTTTTAAATCTGAAAACACAGATTTTAAAAACATGCTTCTATTGGTCCCTTTTCCCATGAGCAGCAGTGCACGTGCTCCATGCAGTGCACCAGACAGGTCTGGTGAGAGGAAGGGATGTGGGGACACAAGGGCATGGAGACCATTTCCTTACAGCCACCTCTGCAAGGAATCCATACAGAGTTTGTTTGAAGTAGAGGATCACACATTTTCCAAAGCAAAGCTCATCAACCCAGGGACAGTGACATAATCATGGTCTCATCACCAGAAGTATAATATCAAGGACTACAAAGTTTTCCATGGCTCCAATTCCTTCCTAAACGTGGACCAAAAGAACTTTCTTCAGAAATCAATGCCAAACATGTTCATTTCAGGGTCTACAATTTGTACCTCCCCCCCAAAATGCTTTGGAAGCAAAGAGGTCTAGTTATTTCGAGGAGGGAAATTACTCCTAAGAAATATCTTGCTTCTTTCTAGCTTTTCAGTTCACTTGGCATCATTTTTATTTATAGAACCAAATCTGGTAAATTGCATTAAAAAAAACCACACACAGCTAATATTTTAAGCATTTTGATATCCTATTTCCCTATTAAGATGAATAAATGGTTAATTCTATCGGACTCTCCTCCCACCCCTACCCTAGTAATCCTAAATTGACCTTCTGGAGTCAAAACATCGATTCTGCCAACTGGGAATGTGCTCACAGAAATGGTGCTCTCCCGCTGGAGGCTCCAGTCACATCCTGCTTGACAACTACACGTGCAAAGTGCAGCCCACGTCAGTCCTCCGCCTCTAAGAGTGGTGTTCAAAACTGCTTGCTACACAGGTTAAGTTTTTTGACGTGTGATTCCTATTCCTCCCCAGCTTTACGGAGGTATCACTGACGTAACGTGATGTAAGAATAAGGTGTGCAACATGTTGACTTGACACACGTATACTGCAAAAGGATCATTACCACAGCTTTAGCTAACACCTCCATCATGCCATGTAATTACCATTACTCTTCTGGGGTGAGAATACATAACATTTACTCCCTCAGCAAAGTTCAAGTATATGATACAGTTTTTCTATAATACGGTATCATTGGCTATAATCACTATGCTGCACACTAGATCCCCAGAGCTTAGAACCAGACGTTTGTACCTTTGACCAGCATCTCCCATTTTTTTCACACGTCAGCTGGTAACTACCGTGCTAGTCTCGGTTTCTGAATTCAGCCTTTTAAGATCGTCCATGTAAGTAAAACCTACACTGGCTGTCTTATTTTTTTTTTCAACGTTTATTTATTTTTGGGACAGAGAGAGACAGAGCATGAACGGGGGAGGGGCAGAGAGAGAGGGAGACACAGAATCGGAAACAGGCTCCAGGCTCCGAGCCATCAGCCCAGAGCCTGACGCGGGGCTCGAACTCACAGACCACGAGATCGTGACCTGGCTGAAGTCGGACGCTTAACCGACTGCGCCACCCAGGCACCCCGACACTGGCTGTCTTTTAGCCTTAGTTCACTTAGCATAAATGTCCTCAAGGCCCATCTGTATTTTCATAAATGGCAGGATGTCCTTTCTTGTACCTGAATAACATTTGCGTGTATGTATGTGTGTACACACACACACACACACACACACACACACACACACCCCATATCTTTCATTCACTGACAGATACTTAGGTTCTTGCCATTATCTTGGCTACTGTGAACAGAACTGCAATGAACCTGGGAGTGCAGCTGTCTCTTTGAGACCCCGTTTTCATTTCCTTTGCATATATATCCAGAAGTGCTAGGTCATACGGTAGCTCTATTTTTAGTTTTCCGTATCGCTTTCCATAGTGGCTATACCAATTTACATTTCAACCAACAATGGATAAGAATTCCCTTTTCTTCACATCTTTGCAAGTGTGTATCTTTTTGAGAACAAGCATTTTAACAGGTGTAAGGTGGTATCTCGTGGTTTTGATCTGCATTTCCTTGATGATGACTGATGTTCAGCATCTTGTCATTTACCTGTTGGCCATTTGGATGTCTTCTTTGGAAAAGTGTCTATGCAGTTCCTCTACCCATTTTAAAATATCAGCTGGTTTTTTGCTATTGAGTTGTATCAGTTCTTTATGTATTTTGGATATTAAGACTCCTTATCAGAAATAATTTGCAAATATTTTCTCCCACTTTGCAGGTTGCCTTTTCATTTTGTTGGTGGTTCCCTCTGTTACACAGAGGCTTTTTCGTCTGATGTAAGCCCACTTATTTTGCTTTTGTTGCCTTGGCTTTTGGTGTCAAATTCAAGAAATCATCACCAAGACCCATGTCAAGAAACTTACCCCTTGTTCCCTTCTAGGAGTTTTACCTTTTCAGGTCTTCCCTTCTCCAATCCACTTTGATTTCTGTGTATGGCTTAAGATGGTAGTCCAGTTACATTCTTTTGCACGTGGCTGTCCAACTTTTCTAACACCATTTACTGAAGAGACCATCTTTTCCTATGGATTACTCTTGGCTCCTTTGTCATAACTTGGCAATATATTTTTGGGTTTATTCCTGGGCTCTCTATTCTGTTCCACTGGTCTAGGTATCTGTTTTTATGCCAATACCATTCCATTTTGATTATTACAGCTTTAGAATACAGTTTGAAACCAGGAAGCATGATGCCTCCAGCTTTGTTCTTCCTCCTCAAGACTGCCTTGGTAATTGGGGGTTTTGTGGCTCCATATGAATTTTAGGATTGTTTCTTCTAGTTCTGTGAAAATGCCATTGGAATTTTGATAGGTAGTGCATTGAATCTGTAGATGGCTTTGGGTCTGATTCATATTTAATTAACCAAAAGATCTCTATGGAACAACTCTAAAATCTGAAAAATGGTTTAACATAAACTGAAACTAGCTAAGGTGGCAAAGTTTCCTCTGATGGGTGGTCTCTATTATTTAACAGAGAAAGTGGTGGCATTTCGAGGAAAGGTATCTCCACCACATGTTCCTTTAGTGCCAATTTTCGTAAGTGAAAATGTCTCCACTGCTTCCAAGCCTTTAGCTCAATTGCTGAAAGGTCTTTCACACAGTAATTCTGTTTTATGGCCATTAAAATGCCCACCTAGCTTCAGAGCTGCCATAGTGAACAGATGCTGCTGGAAACTGCTTCAGCCTGAAGCCAGCTGTGAGCGATGTGAGAATGGACGGTTCAAAAAAAAGCATCCTCCAAAAACGCAGAAATGGTGCCTCAGGAGAACACTCCATGTGGAAAGGTCAAGCACAGCTCTTTCCTGGTAGAAGCAGTGCTGGTCTCTCCACACCCCACTAGAAGACAAGGCGATGGCGAAATGGTAAGAAGCAAACACAAAGACAGTGTAAAGACTGAACCACAAGAGACTTTCAGCGGGGGGTTCTACCTTATTTTAGCAGGGGGTCCCCTTTTCCTAGGATGGTTACAAGGTTATTTTTACAAGGAATACCAGAAAGGAACACTCATTTTATGAACTATTTCTGGCTTGCACGCATCCTTTAGTCTGCGTGGGTGCCGAAAATTTTTTTATTGAAAACTGTAGAATCTTGTATCAAGGAAAAGTATTAAATTAATGGATCATCCAGTTTAAAGCTTTAGACTTAATCCTCATCAGTGGGAGGAGAACGCCCCTGGATTCATCGGGGCTGTCTTTGTGCACAGAGTACAGGGATATCTGAATTTGATACAGCTGGCCCCTGAATTCTAATACCAGGACCAACCCTCAGGCCTTATTTTCACATACATAAAGAGCAAGATCTTAAAAGTACTAATCCCTTACAATTCCCAATTGACTCACTTTGCAAGGAGGAGAAAAGAGGTGCTGGTAGACCAAAGGAAGCTGGAAAGGTATAGGGGCCAGTCTGTGGAAGACTTCACAAGCCAGTCTCTGAAAATGGGGCCTTATTGTATGCATGATGGAAGTTTCAACTAGGGGAAGTGAAGCACTGGGCAGACCCAGCAGTATGAAGAAGAGCACACCTCTCATTATCTTGAAAGTATTTTAGTGCTTCAGGGGCATCTAAGAGATATGAAGAGTCTATGGCCTGGAGTAAAAGAACAACTGTTAAGGCTTCATCCATCCATCCAAGAATTACTGCAAATGTCAGCACCAGGCACTGGCAACAGAGACGGGGAAAAGAGAACATGGGGTCAATGAACCTGCACTGTGTAGGCTCTGGGGGCTCACTAGCTAGGGGGAGATGCCCAGGTATCACGGGAAAGAAAAGTTGAGCAGGATACCAAGGGTCTCACTTAAGACTACAAAGTAGGTGGTGACGGGACTAGAACCAAAGACAGGAAGTTTAGGAGCAAGTGGGACGCAGGGAAGCAGGTTGAGAAGCAGACACTTAGGACAGGAACAGAGGTAATGTTCTAGTAGGGAGAGGCAGTGAGCCCGTGGAAAACACCGCCCACCACAGGGGTATACTCACAGTCAATACCCCACATTGCATGCCATAAATAAGTGTTTTGTTTTGTTTTTTTTAAACCACATAAGAGTCCACAAAGTTCAGGAACAACGATTACTTTAATAAAAAAAGAATAAGGTGATAAAAGACTTAATTTCTCAGACCAAATGAAGATCCAACAATAAAAATGTAGCAGTTAAGAACCTGAGGCTCAAGCTACCCAAGCAATCCTAGAAAGGTCCTATAATGCTAGGTAGGCCTCACTTTTCCTACTAGGAACAATGACCAGGTAGCTCCAGAGTCTTCCTAATATTATAGAAAAATGGTATCATAACTAGGGATAAATTACATACTCCTTTGACAAAAAAGGAAGCTGACTTTTCTTATAAAATTACATATTAAAGTATTTTTTAATGTTTATTTTGAGAGCGAGCATGTGTGAGGATAGGGGGAGGCACAGAGAGAGGAAGAGAGAGAATCTCAAGCAGCCTCTGTGCTGTCAGCACAGAGCCCAGTGTGGGGCTCAATCCCACGAACCGTAAGATCCTGACCTGAGCTGAAATCAAGAGCTGGACACTGAACTGACTGAGCCACCCAGGCACCCCTGAAGTATTTTTCTAAACTTAACAAAGTTTTAAATTTTAAAGATTTTGAAAATTCCCACTCTTTATAAGTGTGTTTTAAGACTCAGATCAATAAGATACTAAAAGAGTATCTATCATTAACATTTTGGGGACTAACTAATGGATTTTTTAAAACCTATAAGCAGTACAATTCAATCGCATGTATCATCAGAGGAGCTATTTTGTGCATTTAAGTTGTTTCAAGTCCCTCTGGTAAGTATGACTACCTGCCTATTTGTTCGCAACTCCATCTTTTTTCATTCTCAGACTGTAGAGAAAATTTTTTTCCTGCACAAAAATCTATGCTGATCCTTTTCCCCCAACCAAGCCCCTGCCCAACCTCCCCCACACACTGCCTTTTTTGTTTTTTTGTTTTTTTTTTTTTAATTTCTATGAATTAGCAGCCACTGCCACAATCAAGGCTTTGGCAAAAATGAATTTGTCCTTGTCAGATTAGATAAAGGGTGAAATTCAAGATAGAGGGAGCTTCAACTGACTGGGTAACAGAAAAATCCTCCTTCCCTCCAGCCCATACTGCTGGCTGGAAGCCTTCTCACCACGTTCCATCCCAGTCTGGGGACAGAAGGTCTTAATGTGCCTCCAACCTGAGGAAGAGAGAGGCTTGGGACTGAGACGGGAACTGAGAGCAGCCCTTCTTAATACAGGCCAAAGACCATCCGTGTGCAAAGCATTGCCCTCACTCTCCACAAAACCCGAGTTCAAGCAATGGTCTCTGCTAAGCAGCACACAATCACCGAAGGAAAGGAAGCCGGTCAGGAGAGTGATATCAATTCACTGCCACACTGCCTGCCAGCCGAAGCACACAGCAATACAGCTTTTAAAAAGGAGATTAATTTCCTGAAACCCTGTCTCGATTATCACTTCCCCCTTAGGTCTCCATTCTGTAACACAGTGAAAAAATAAGCGGGAGGAGGAAGGAAAGGAAAAGATATAATATGATACCCAGTATTCTTATAAGCGGTAACAATACTCGTGGTTAACCTTTACTGAGCATTTCCAGCAGGCCAGGCACCATTCTAAAAGCTAAAAACCTTACGTGTATTAACACATTCCAACCTAGGATTTGAATGTTCTTTTCCGTCACTTGAGAGATGAGAAAACGGAGAGGCAGTGTCATTGTCACTTGGCCAAAAGCTGGGATATCAACCCCGGGACTCTAATGCCAGAGCTCGCACTCCGAAGCAGGTGACATACTGGCTAGACTTACGAGTCTAGATCAATGGTCCTCACCAGAGTCATCCCTCCCTCCAAAAGAACATTCACCAGTGCCTGAAGACAGTTCTGGTTGCCACAACTGGGAGTAGGGGGGGCCTTTTGGCACCACATGGCTAGAGGCCAAGGATGCTGCTCAACACAACATACAACATTGCCTCACAACAAAGAATAATCTGTCCAAACTGCCAATAGTGCTGAGGTCAAGAAACCCCAACCTAAATAGTGTTCATAAACTTCTTAATCTTTTTCCCTTTTACCACTGTTTCATTTGACTCAGTGTAAAGAATGATAAAGGACAAAAAATACAGAAATTGGTTGTGTTTCTACACACTAATAATGAAATAGCTAAGAGAAAAATTAACTCCATTTATAATTGTGACAAAAGAACACCTAGGAGTAAATGCAACCAAAGAGGTAAAAGACCTGTACTCTGAAAACTATAAAACACTGATGAAAGATGGGCACCTGGGTGGCTCAGTCAGTTAAGCATCTGATTCTTGGTTTTGGCTCAGGCCAAACCTGAGGTCATGATCTCATGGTTTCATGGGTTCAAGCCCTGCGTTGGGTTCTACACCAGCAGCATGGAGCCTGCTTGGGATCCTTTCTCTGCCCCTGTCTCTGCCCTTCCTCCAATTACGCTATCTCATCTCTCTCAAAATAAACAAATAAATTTCAAAAATCAAAATAAAACACTGATGAAAGAAACTGAAGATATTCTGTGCTCACAGATTGCGAGAATACTGTTAAAATGTCCGCACTACCCAAAACAACCTACAGATTCAATGCAATCCCTGTCAAAGTACCCACATTTTCCACAGAACTAGAATACTAAAGTTTTTATGGAGGCACAGAAGACCCCAAATAATCAAAGCAATCTGAAGAAGAACAAAGCTGGAGATACCATCTCAGGTTTTCAGATATACTACAAAGTTGTAGTAACCAAAACAGTATGGTAACTGGCACAAACAATAGACCCACAGGTCAACAGAACAGAACAGACAGATCAGAAATAAACTGAGGCTTATATGGTCAATTGATCTATGACAAAGCAGGCAAGAATACAGTGAGGAAAAGACCATCTCTTCAACAAATGGTGGTGGGAAAATCAGAAAGCAACATGCAAAAAAAAATTGAACCACTTTCTCATACGATATACAATAAACTCAGAATGAATTAAAGACCTAAATTTAAGACATGAAACCATAAAACTCCTAGAAGAAAACATAGGCAGTAATCTTTAACACTGGCCTTAGCAACATTTGTCTAAATAGGCCTCCTTAAAGCAAAGGAAACAGCATTAAAAATAAACCATTGGGACCACACACACACACACACACAGCTTTGTACAGCAAAGGAAACCATCAACAAAACAAAAAGGCAACCTACTGAATGGGAGAAGACATTTGCAAATGATATATCCAATAAGGGGTTCATACCCAAAATATATAAAGAACTTGTACAACTCCACACCAAAAACACAATCTGATTAAAAAATGGGCAGAGGACCTGAACAGACATTTTTTCCAAAGAAGACATACAGATGACAAACAGGCACATGAAAAGATGTTCAACATCACTAAGGAAATGCAAAGCAAAACCCAATGAGCTATCACCTCATACCTGTCAGAATGGCTAAAATCAAAAACACAAGAACCAAGTGTTGGCAATGTTGTGGAGAAAAATGGAACCTTCGTGCACTGTTGGTGGGAGTGCAAATCATTGCAGCCACTGCTGAAAACAGTGTGGAGGTTCCTCAAAAAAATTAACATAATTACCATATGATCTAGTAATTCTACTACTGGGCATTTACCTAAAGAAAACAAGAACACTAATTCAAAGAGATATATGTGTCCCCATGTTTATTGCAGCATTATTTACAATGGCCAAGATATAGAAGCAACCCAAGTGTCTGTTGATAGATGAATGGATAAAGAACATGTTGTGTGTGTGTACACACACACACACACACACACACACACACAGGACTAATACTCGGTCATAATAAAGAACGAGATCTTGCCATTTGTGACAGTATGAATGGACCTAGAGGGTATTATGCCAAGTGAAATAAGAAAGACAAATCACATGATTTCACTTATATGGGAAATCTAAAAAAACAAACAAAAAGCAGAAACAGACCCATAAATACGGAGCACTGATGGCTGCCAGAGAGGAGGGGTTGGGGAATGGGCAAAAATGAGTGAAGTGGAGTGGCAGGGGATAAGTCATGGGAATAAAAGGTAGAGTGCAGGAAATACAGTCAATGATATTGTAATAGTGATATAATGGGGCTGATGGCAGCTATACTTGCTGTGAGCATAGCATAATGCGTAAACTTGTCCAATTACTATGTTGCACACCTGAAACTAATGACATTGTGTAAGCATACTTCAATAAAAAAAAAAAAAAATGTCTCCAACAATACCAACTTACAGCTACTGAATTGATGTAGAATCAAAAAATTAAATTCATCTTGCTGTTCTGATGTATACACAAAGTAAAACTCCCTTTCACGGTTAGAGAATTTTTTAAAAGAACAAAAAACACACAAAACTAGAAATACATCACCATAATAAAGGACTGAGTGGAAGAAAATTTAATAAATTGGTATTAAAATTATCTTTGTTCAATGTTTCAAAACAAAAACACTTTCTCATTAAACAAAAATAAAGAGGCTATGTTCTTTTAAAAGAGAGAAAAAAGAGCAACCAGAGTTAAAACTTCTTAAAAAAACAAACAAACAAAAAAACCCACCAAACCCTGATCTTGTATCACAGCTCAAGTCAAACTATTCTCAGAATTAGTGTGGGTTGCCAAATTTTCAAAGTTATAGTGGGGTTGTGACTTCAAGAGGAATTCATGTTGTCTAATCTCCCAGGCGTGGAAGGGGGCAGAGGCAGAAAGAAGGTCCTCCTGGGTGTTCACAAAAGTGAAAGCTGAGAAAAATTTGGTATGCAGGCCCCTAGCTGAAATGCAGGTGTATGTTTTATCAGGAGAGGAAAACAACACATCGCATGTAACATTCGAAGGTTAGTATAAAATTAGTTCTTCCCCCAAACAGTCAATTCTGTGAGATCATTACTGTTGCAGCAGGCTAATCAATTTTCAAAGTGAGGATACATTTTCTGTGTAACAGGTAGCTACATTTTCAACTGCTGCAAGCTATAAATGTGGATGTTGGTAGCTATTGTGCCTATTTTGATTTCATATCTGAAATTGAAATCGTGGGTTGCCTGCGTGGCTCAGTGGGTTGAGCGTCGGACTTCGGCTCAGGTCATGATCTCACGGCTCAGGAGTTCGAGCCCCACATCGGGCTCAGTGCTGACAGCTTGGAGCCTGGAGCCCGCTACCAATTCTTTGTTTCCATCTCTCTCTGTACCTTCCCCACTCACGCTCTGTCTCCCTCTCTCAAAAACAAACATTAAAAAAAGTGAAACAGTTAACTTAAAAAAGAGTTTGATAATTTACAAAAACTCAGATTTTTGTGTGATTAATACTGTAATGCATATTGAATAAGAGAATGAATATTTATACAAATGAATACTATACACCAAGAAACAAACCTACCCAATGTGGGATATTTCACTCACAAACACAATGCTAATGAAAGAAATAAAAAATGTGCATACTACAGATCCAATTTATATAAAGTACAACAACAGAAATCAGTCTATGGGGTTAGGTTGTAATGGCAGGTAGCTGGTGTGGGCCAGGAGAGAGAGCAAGGGGAGGGGTGTCTCTTCTGGGCACTGATGGTGCCATTTCTTGATCTGGGCACTGTTTAAATGGGTGTGTTCACTCTATGAAAATCCATCCAACTCTACACTTACGATGGGTGTACCCTAAAGAAAGTCTTCTTAAAAACAAAAAGCTAGGTAAGATCTGTTTACCACAACTTCCATTCTTCTGCATTTTACGGGAACCAATTTAACATTAGTTCCACCTTGCTCATTAAACATACATATCGATGGTATTTGGAAATTTAAAAATAGTATTCTTGGATTTAGGATACTAGATTGCAGAGTAAGATCATTTTTTAATGATCTTGGGGGGAAAAAAAACCCTGATATCATGTTCATGTCAACCAGGTAATATGGAAAGATCTAAAAGGGGTTTCCAAATCTCAACTATCCATGGGAAACCAAGGTTTAACTCTATTTTGAAAAAATACAGAACTACTCCTTTGTTTGAAAAGCAAGGAATGAAATCAATGTTGGCAGTCTGAAGATTGCATGAGGAACCAAAACAGATTCAGGCCGGATACATTTTTCACAAAAGAACGGCTTATCAAAGTGTTCTAATTGTTAAGTATATTTTCCAGTAAGGAGATACACTGATTTTCAAAGTTAGTGGGGTTGATAATTCAAAAACTATTATTCATTAAGCCTTTGTTGCTGTGATCTAGAGAAAATGATAAAGTTTACAGAGAAAACCTATATTCAAATCATGAAGCTGAAGTTTTAATTTTTAATCTGTCAGTATTTTAAATAAAAGTTTTTTTTATATATAATCAAACTGCCAATAACTTAGATGCGAGGTTTCATCATATCCTAAGCCCATTTATATCTTCTTAGAACAGATAATCAATACTTTCCAGAGAAACCAATCACTAATATGAGCTCACATTAATCAATCACTACCATGTACTAGCTGTATGTGATACGTTCCAAGTACTTCCCTTCGTGAACCACTGCCTGGAGGCAGAATGCACTACCATTTGCAAATACGTGATGCCTCTCCCTGCTGAAGGATTATGCGTCCCAACCTTTGAACTCAGTCTGCTATGAGACATGCTTTAGCCAGAGAAATCCAAGTAGGTCACTTCCAGCTGGAAGTTTTAAGAGCTATATTCTCTTACCTCCCTCTACAATCTTTGAAATGGAAGTCAAGATGCACCCTCTGTCTGGATCCCTGATTTCCCATGGTGAACACTGCCTCTGTGCTAATCCACAATGGACAGGATGAATTAATAATAAGTATGCTGTGCTGCCATAAACCTACAGAGATTCGGGAGTTGGTTTTACAGGATAGCCTGGCCTATATTGACTGACACAAATCTGTTCTAAAAAAACTGGAGAGTGAACCACAGAAAACGGTTTTGCCCAAGTGAGTCTATAGGTAGTAAATGGGGCCAACTAGGAATTCAGGAAGCCTAAACCCCAAAGCCCACACTTTTCATTCTATTCGTGTTTTCATGTTTTATAAAACTTAACAATTTCTTCCTAAAAGTCTCAAATATGGGATTCCTGAGACTGAAAGGAAGAAGATGAGAAATTAATATGAGTTTCTGTACAGAGGAAATTATCACATTATTTGTAATGAAGAAGATATAGAAACAGAAAGAATCTTCAATTTACCAAATGTGCCTGAAATATAAACTAACCCATGCATGTGTCTGTGGGTTGGCAGAATACCAACACATTAGTTATTGACCCATTACAACAACCAGCTGTCCCACCTACCCATGCCCAAGGCAGGCCACAGCACTTAGCTACTCATTCAACAACCTGTGCTGGGCGCTGGGAATACAGACAAGAAAGACCACCCCTGTCTTCAAGGGACTTGTTTCCCAGCATGACAAGACACAGACAACTCTAATACAGCTCAGAGCACTGAGATACACACACACACACACACACACACACACACACACACACACACACACACGCATGCTTTTGAACTTCAAGAGTTCACAAAAGGGCTTTTCACTGAGACTAGGAGTGAGGAGTGTCAGAGTTCCTAGGGGAAAGGACACGTGGGCCATGTTCTAGAGGATGGTGGGAGTCTATGTTAGTATTGAAAGCCGGAGCACATTCTAGGAAATGAGAACGTCAAAGGTGTGGGGGGCAAGGAAAACATGGCCACCTGGGGAATTTAACTTGAATGCCAGGCTAGAACACAGAGAAGACAGAGCTGGTCCTGAGGGCTCACCTGGAAGCAGAATAAGGAGAAAGAGCAAAGCAAGAACACACTTACCCATCAGAGAGCACCTGTGCCCAGGCTCCAACAAGCTCCCATTAACTCAACTTCAGTAAGACAAAACCAAAGCTTCCTGAAGCTTATTCGTGCCTCGCCTGTGACATGCGTGTGATCAATAAAGAACTTGTAAGGAGGTTTCTCTGAATTAGTCAGCAACATAGCACTTCAAAGAGGCTGACATACTTTTCACAAAAAGAAGAAAAAAGAGAAGGTCAACAGCACACTTTAACGTGAACGGCAAAGACGTTAACAGAAGAGGCCGCCAGCAAATTGAAGTCACTCAATGATACCTCTGTGACCCTCCCTCCAAAGGTTAGGACTTCTTTTCAGCTACACAGAATTTATTTTGATGTACCTTATACTACTTGCCGTTCTAAGTACCACTTCAAACCAACCAGCTACTAAACGCAAGCCTTCATCATTGTGCCTTTTGTAGAGAGAGCTCTCTCTGCAGAGAACTGGATTCCAGACTGGACAGATTATCCTAACAGCGCCAGTAATCCTTGAGTTGACAAAGCAACTTCCACTTTTATTAATAAATATAACATTCATTGCAGCATTCCTAGTTCAGAAATAAACGGGATTTTCCAAGCCACACTCCCAGGAGGTGAGAGACTCAGGGGCTTGGTTCCCGTCCTTCAGATCACTCTCCACCTGCTACCTGCAGCAACACACTCCTTATCCCGGATCCTGGGCACCACAGCTGGCTTCGTGACCTGAGGCCACTTTTACTGGGCTTCTCTGCACTTCAAGTCCCTCCTGTGTAAAATGGAGTCAGAGGGCATAAGGGTCTTTCCAATGTTCACTTTCCATGTTTTTAAAAAGAAAAGTTACAGCAAAAGATCCTCTCCCTCCATGAAAAGACAGGATGGGTATAAGTGCCTGAATCAGTCATAATTCCAGAAAGTCTGAGTAAAGGCATAATTGGAAGGACCAATGCAAGTATTCTCCCACACTGACATGTTAAAAGCAACTATTTAATAAACATGTGCTTTAAGGACAACACAAATTAAATCTGATTTTTCTAACTAATACATGAATCAAGTCAATAGTAAAATTATTATGGATCAGTAAAGCAGATAATTACACTGATAATTAAGTTATTGGGTGAAGTCAAGCTTTCCAACAAACTGCTCCAACACTCTGGATCCAAGAGAACTGAAGAAAGAAAAGAAAACAAAACCTCTTTTCCGCCCCAGTTCCCTGATGGCTCCCCAACCTTTCTTTCCCCCCAGTACAAAGTCAAGGG
Source organism: Herpailurus yagouaroundi (assembly GCF_014898765.1). Lineage (NCBI taxonomy): Eukaryota > Metazoa > Chordata > Mammalia > Carnivora > Felidae > Herpailurus > Herpailurus yagouaroundi. Next base: position 32,564,597 of record NW_024412396.1, on the reverse strand, counting down.
CTGCTCAGCAAAACAAGGTACTCTGTATTTAATTTTCCACAATGGGGGCGCCTGGATGGCTCAGCTGGTTAAGTGTCCCACTTTGGCTCAGGTCACGATCTCACGGTTTGGTTCCTGAGTTCGAGCCCCGCATCCGGCTCTGTGCTTAGAGCCTGGAGCCTGCTTCGGATTCTGTCTCCACCTGTCTGCCCGTCCCCTGCTCGTGCTCTTTCTCAAAACTGGATAAAACTTAAAAAAATTTAATTTCCCACAATGGTACTGTAAGTTTTCTCACACTGCTGTAACGAATTACCACAAGCTACAAACACAGATTTGTTTTCTCAGACATGCTGTTCTAGAGGCTTGCCTCGTTTCTCTGCCCAAGCCTGAAGAGGCCAAAAATCAAGGGGCCACTAGGGCTATGTTCCTCTGTGAGGTTCTAGGGAAGATGGTTTCCAGGGACATTTCAGGCTGTTAGCAGAATGGAGTTCCATGTGACTATAGGGCAGAGGTCCCCATTTCCCAACCGCTCCTACCAGAGCTATTCTCAGCTTCTAGAGGGGGGCCCACATTCCTTGGCTCACAGGCCCTGCCCCCATCTTCAAAGAAAGGAATGTGGAGTCCTGCCTGTGCTTCAAAATCCCCAGCCCCTTCTTCCTGCACACTTCTGGCAGTCTTTGACCTACATCTTCCACCTTGAGGGACTATTGTGATTATCTTGGACTATGGGGCAGGCCCAACGTAACCCCCCTATTTTAAGTTCCCAGACTTCAATTCCATCTGCAAGGTCCCCTTTGCCATATGAGAGAACACATTCTCAGCTCCCAGACATCAAGGCATGGACATCTTTGATGGGGAGGGAGCATTCTCTACCAACCAAATCATAAATACATAGAAGACAGAAATGTATCTTTTGCAAGAAAACAGCAATTCTGCCCACACCACACAGCGGAGATTTAGCCTAAATATCCATGAACAGAAAAGACCGCAGCAATGACCTTGTGATGATTCTGAACAGACACGAAAAAGCCCATTTGTTGTTAGTGCTTGAAGTGATGAAAACGTATGTTAGGATTTGAGAAAACAAAAATGTTGGGGTCAAACTACAATAGCAGAAACCAAGAAAAATGTGATATTCTGAATCAACTTCAACTTTCTGGGATTATTCACCACGAATCATACCTCAAAGTTTAATTTTAAAAATACCATAAAATATCTTAAAACCCACCTGAAAGCCTCTCACACAAATCGGAATGGAGAAATGGTGATAATTATTCCCTTTCAGATCTTCAACCAGCACAGGTCAAACTGCCTAGTTTAAACACAGCAGTAGAGATGTCAACATGTAGGGGATTTGAAAGAAAATGTACTTAAATAAGAAAGTCTACTGTTTACTTTGTGCGCAGAAATCAAAGCTAAACCCAAAAAGGGCAAAGAACAGCTCCCAAATTGCAATGGCAAAACCATCAAAAAGCTTAGAAAACCATAAAAGTATTGGTTACCCAAAATTTATAGAAATATAGCAGTTAAGGGGCTCCTGGGTGGCTCAGTCAGTTGAGGGTCCGACTTCAGCTCAGGTCATGGTCTTGCAGTTTGTGAGTTCAAGCCCTGCATCGGGCTCTGGGCTGACAGCTCCGAGCCTGGAGCCTGCTTCAGATTCCGTCTCTCTCTCTCGCTCTCGCTCTCTCGCTCTCTCGCTGCCCCTCCCTTGCTCACACTCTCTCTCCCTCTTAAAAATAAACGTTAGGGGTGCCTGGGTGGCGCAGTCGGTTAAGCGTCCGACTTCAGCCAGGTCACGATCTCGCGGTCCCTGAGTTCGAGCCCCGCGTCAGGCTCTGGACTGCTGGCTCAGAGCCTGGAGCCTGTTTCCGATTCTGTGTCTCCCTCTCTCTCTTCCCCTGCCCCGTTCATGCTCTGTCTCTGTCCCAAAAATAAACGTTGAAGAAAAAAAAAAATTAAAAAAATAAATAAATAAACATTAAAAAAAATTTTTTTAAAGAAATATAGCAGTTAATAATCAATTCTTGCTGTTAAAACTCAAGCTATATAACACATAAAATGAGATAATCACCTAGATATATGTATAAAAATTATTCATGTCAGGAGTGATAATATTTAACAATAGGATTTATAATAAGTATGTAAGCCAAAAATTTTAAAACGTCCCATGGTCTGAATAATATGAACTATATATGGTATAAAACTGTTCCCAAGTGATGCAAGCTGGAGTGCCAATCATTCAACAAACCATGCTAATGTATTTCCAAGTCATCTGTTAATTGTTAGAAATTACTGGTGTGATCCTTTATTTGATATAACTGTCACAACTAAGCCATGTCTGAGCTAGGATTCAATAGAACTAAACTCTTCCAATAACATCCCCCATTTAATTGAAAGCCAACAAGTAAATAGAGTCTTGATATAGAGATACCTTCTATTGAACTAGTATCAATTAAGCTCAATATTTTCCTAGCCCCAATACTGTAATTTTTTAAGTGTTATTTTTTTAATGTTTATTCATTTTTGAAGGACAGAGAGACAGAGCACAAGCAGGGGTGGGGCAGAGAGAGAGGAGGACCCAGAATCTGAGGCAGGCTCCAGGTTCTGAGCTGTCAGCACAGAGCCTGATGTGGGGCTTGAACCCACGACCGCGAGATCATGACCTGAGCCGAAGTCTGATGCTTAACTGACCGAGCCACCCAGGTGCCCCACCCAGTACTGTAATTTTTATGTTCACTATTTCTATTATTACCTAAGCCACGAAAACCACTTATTGGGCTGTCCTATTCAATTACTTAGCTTCATTTTACAAAATTTTGTTCACCTTCAATCTATGTGCTTTGAAAACATCAGTTGGTCAAACTCCAAAGATAACTGTTCATTATATTCCTCAGATTTATCAAGTAAGTGTATTTTCATGTAACTTGGATAATTTAATAGTTTTTCTCTTAGAATATTTTGATTTTAAGTTTGTTTCCCTAATATTCTCTGCTTCTCTATCACAGGCTTCTGTATTTGGTTTTATATATTCTATCACCTACTTGTCAAGTAAAAATATCCATTTTAATAACTGAAATTTTTTCTCTTCTAAAACCAAAGAAATAAGAATGGTTAGAATGGCATGTAATAAAGCCAAATCTCTAAAGTATTTAATCATCTAAATGCTATCTCACGGTTCCTATTAAAGCGAATATTCAGGTCTTTGATTTCCAAAGTGACTTTTGTGTCAATAATGCCACAAGCTGCCCATCTCACTGAAACCATGTTTCTTGAATGACAGTAAAGTTTAATATATTTCAGACTTGGCTCCTTCCCAGCTCCATGAAATCAAAAGTCATCACCTATCTTCAAAGTCTTGAACACCATATTTTAAGCAAATTTTTAAATCATTTCTATGTGAAATGGTTTGAGCCTTGTCAATAATGACTGGAATTTTACTGCCCTGATTTAGGAGTTTTACAAGAAGCTGTTCTCATCTAATTCATGTTTTGTAAGAATCAAGACCATAACTTTAAACTGCCATGGTACATTCAGGTAAGAGCTATTTTTTGAAGTCTCAATAAACACTAAATCAGAGTATTATTTTAAACTATGAAGTATGTTGTTGGTATCTCAAATACTTTTTCCTTTCCTTTAACAATACTCTGATTTTTTTGAAGTTATTTCCATTTCTTTGAAACTTATGCTTATATTTTTCCAGTTCTGAGATACATTTGACATATAACATTAAGGCATACAATATGTGAATTTGATACCCTTATATATTGCAAAATGATGCAACCATATCCTTAGCTGATGCCTCCATCATGTTACATACTTACCATTTCTTTTTTGTGGTAAGAACAGTTAAGATCTACTCTTAGCTTTCAAGTTTATAAAAGTTTTGTTAACTATAGTCATCATGCTATACTTAAGATCCTCAAACCTTATTCAAATTATAACTGGAGGTGTGTAAGTGTTCATATACTTTGACAAGCATCTCCCCATACCCTCAATCCCTTGGCCTCTGATCCCATCATTCCAGTCTGTTTCTATAAGTTCAGGTGTTTAGATTTGAGATATATATATATAGATATATATATATACATATATGATCGGTAGTATTGAGCTTTCTCTCTGACTTATTTACTTAGCATGATGTCCTCAAGGTCCATCTATGTTGTCGTAAATACAGGATGTCCTTTCTCATGGCTGAATGATATTACATTGTATATACATATACAGTTGGGCCTTCAACACAGGTTTGAACTGTGAGGTTCCACTTACAGAGATTCTTTTTCATATGGTAAAGTCCTGTATACGTAGTTTCTCTTCCTTAGGATTTTCTTAACCTTTTCTTTTCTCCAGTTTACTTTTAAGAATACAGTATATAATACATATAACGTACAACCTAGCTGTTAATTGACTGTTTATGTTATCGGTACGACTTCCAGTCAACAGTAGGCTATCAGTATTTAGGAGGAGCGAAAAGTTCTATGAAGGTTTTCAACTGTGTTGGTGGTGGTGGGGGTGGTTAGTACTCCCAACAGCCATGTTGTTCAAGGGTCAACTGTGTACCTTATCTTTATAAACCACTCGAACTGCTGACAGGCACTTAGGCTGATCCCATATTTGGGGTATTGTGAATAGTGCGGCAATGAACACGAGGGTGCAGGTATCCCCTAGAAACGCTGTTTTCGTTTCCTTTGGATATACACCCAGAAGTGGAATTGCTGGATCATATGGTAATTCTATTTTTAACATGAGAAACTTCCATATTGTTTTCCACAGTGGCTACACCAATCTACATTCCCACCAATGGGGGAATTTACATTCCCAGTGTGTGAGGGTTCCCTTTTCTTCACATCTTCACCAACACTTACCTCTCATCTTTATGATATCCATTTTAACAGGCATAAGGTGTTGTTTCATTGTGGTTTTGATTTGCATTTCCTTGATCATTAGTGTCCTTGAGCACCATTCATGTGGCTGTTGGCCATTTGGAGGTCTCCTCTGAAAAAAGGTCTATTCAAATGCTGTGCCCATTTTTTTTAATCAGACTGTTTTGTTATCAAGTTGTAGGAGTTCCTTTGGATGTTAGACTTTGGATATGAACTCCTTATCAGATACAGGATTTGTAAATATTTTCTCCTACTCTTGAGATTGCTTCTCCATTTCGTTGACCATTTCCTTTGCTGTGCAGAAGCTTTTTAGCATAGTGTAGTGCCACTCATTTATTTTTGCTTTTGTTGCCTTTGCTTTTGGTGTCAAGAAATGATCGCCAAGACCCAAGTCAAGGAGCTTATTCCCTATATTTGACTCCAGGATTTCATGGTTTTAAGTCTTATACTCAAGCCTTTAATCCACTTTGAGTTGATTTTTGTGTATGATATATGACAGGGGACCAGTTTCATTCTTTCGCATGTGGCTGTCCAGTTTTTCCAAAACATTTTATTGAAAAGACCAGCTTTCCCCCTTTAATTACTCTTGGCTCCTTTGTCACAAATAGACCATATATGTGTAGGTTTATTTCCGGACTCTCTATTCTGTTCCATTGACCTACATGTATGTTTTTATGGCAATACCATCCTGTTTTGATCACTATAAGGTTTGTGATATGGTTTGAAATCCGGAAGCATATCTCCAGCTTTGTTCTTCCTCCTCAAGATTGCCTTGGCTATTCAGGGTCTTGTGTGGTTCCATACAAATTGTTTATTCTACTTCTCTGAAAATTACTGTTGGAATTCTGATAGTACTGCTTTGGCTAGTATGGTCATCAATGTTAGCTTATGCTCATGGGTTAGAATTATTCTTTCCATTTGTGTCTTCAATTTCTTTCATCAACATTTTATAGTTTTCAGTGAACACATCTTTCACCTCCTTGGTTAAACCTATTCCTATTTTTTCTTCCTGATGCAACTGTAAATGAAATTGTTTTGATACCTGCATTTGTTACTGATTCTTGTATATTGATTCTATGTATCGCAACTTTACTGATTCATCTTCTTTCTAACAGTTTTTGGTGTAGTCTTCAGGGTTTTCTATGTATATATAATGTCATCTGCAAATAGATCATTTTACTTCTTCCTTCCCAGTTTGGGAGACTATTTCTTTTCCTTGCCTAATTGCTCTGCCTAGGACTTCTAGTATGATATTCAATAAAAGGATCCTGAGTGGGCATCCTTGTCTTACTCCTGACCTTAGAGGAAAAGCTTTCAGTTTTTCAGTTGACTATGAGATTAGCTGTGGGCTTGCCACATGTGACCTTTATTATGTTGAGGTACATTTCTCTGTAGCCAATTTGTTGCACATTTTTAGTCATAAATGGATGTTGATTTTTTGGGTTTTTTTCCCCTTAATCTTTGAGATCATCCTGCAACTTTAATTTCCTATTGTTAACGTAGTTTATTTGCTGATTTGCAAAAGTTGAATCATTCATTCTTGCATCCCAGGAATAAATCCCACTTGATCATGGTGCATGATCTTTTTACTGTACTGAATTCATTGACATTTTGAGAATTTTTACATCTGTGTTCATCAGGGATATTGCCGTGTAATTTTCTTCTCTTATAGTGTCTTTGTCTGGTTTTGGTATCAGGGTAATGCTGGCCTTGTAAAAAGGAGTTTGAAAGTATTCCCTCCATTTTTTGGAAGAATTTGAGAAGAATGGTTATAAAGTCCCCTTTAAATGTTTGGTAGAATTCAGCAGTGAAGTCATCTGGTCTTTACTTTCAATTAGCAATCAAACCCCTCCACAATCTCCTTAATAGTAACTGGCCTGTCCAGATTTTCTATTTCTTCACGATTCTGTCTCAGGCTGTATTTCTAGGAATGTATCCATTTCTCCTATGTTGATCAATTTGTTGGCAAATATTTGTTCATGCTAATCTCTTATTATCCTTTTTATTTCTGGGGTAGCAATTGTAATGTCTTCCTAATTTTGAGTCATCATTTCTTGGGGAGTCTAAAGATCTATCTTTATCTTTTCAAAACACTAGCTATTAGTTTGGTTGATCGTTTGTCTTTTTTCTATTTGTTTTGGCTCTGATCTTTGCCATTTCTTCCCTTCTACTGACTTTGGGCTTAGCTTGTTGTTCCATTTCTAGTTCACTGAGGTATAGGGTCAGGTTGCTTGTATTTATATTTTGTTAAAATAATTAAGCTGTATTCCCTTCTGTAAGTACAAACTATTTTAGGTTTATATTCCTGTATAGTACACAAAGATATTCTAGGCTGCGGTGGATTACTAGTTTTTTTTTTTTTTTTCAGATTCAGAATGTTCATGTTGATGTGATCTAGAAGGATAAAACTTACCCACACCTTGTTGCTCCTGTACAATAAAATGAAATTCTTGAACTTATAAACATCAAAACACCAGACGCCATGAAACTCAAGAATAGTCCGTTAACGATGAAAGAACACAAAGTTAAAAAAAAAAAAAAAAACAAAAAACAACCCACTAGTTAAAAGCTGCATTAAATAGTCTGAGGATAATGATACACAGATGACTCCTATGGCACAGATGTCTGCGGCTTCCTAATAATTGCACAGCAGAGAGATGCCACCCACGGCACCAAGACCCAGGCTGTACAGACAGGATTTCAAGAGCAGACCCCACTACAGCCTACAAAATTAGCTTGAACGAATGAGTTACACTGCACTTTATATTACCACTTCTCATATTACTACTGTATTATTCATGGATACGGAAGAGTGTTAGCATCAACCAGGAGGGCCACTGCAGTGTGAACAACCCAAGAACAGTCCTGGCCGCAACAATCAGATGAAATAGTTCTTGCTTTAACACTGTCACTTGGAGACCTTTGATATTTTTCCATTCTGAAACATGCCAACTGGAACAAAATGATACTCTGTTACTTTTAAGAAGTAAAAATGCCCAAAACAGGAGATTTCAACAAAGCATAGCCTAGAAGGGAAAACCACGATGAAGAGCTTTCCTCTGTGATGTTGCTAAATTTAAACCATGTTGCTACCAAAATAGTCACCACCACCACGACCCTATTTACCGATTAATTAAGAGCAAAACAGTTGTCCCACAACCTTAAAAGGAAATGAACAAAAATGGACTTAAATTCTTAGCCCTATTATATCATGTCCTCTACTTAAAAAAAAAAAAAAAGAGGAAACAGTGAAGGGTGTTAAGTTTATTTTGAGAGAGAGAGAGGCAGCAGAGAGGGAGGGAGACAGAGAATCCCAAGCAGGCTCCACATGGTCAGTGCAGAGCCTGACACGGTGCTAGAACTCACGAACCATGAGATCTGAGATCATGAGAACCTGAGCCAAAATCAAGAGTTGGATACTTCACCAACTGAGTCACCCAGGCACCCCTCAATGTTTCCTTTAACAAAAAAACCCAAATCTCTGCTCCAGATCTCTCTGCTCTCCTGGCTAACTCCTCCTAACCCCTCACCTCCAAGCTCAGGTGCCATGCCCTCAGAGGCCCTTCCCTGTCTACCCAAACCAAGCTCTTGCCGCCCCCCCCCCGCCCGCTGTCCTCACAGCTCCATCGTCTTTTCCTGCACTGTACTTCCCACAACATGCAGTTAGCATGTATTCACATGAGAACTTAGTGTCTGCCTCCTCACTAGACAATGTACTTCATGCAGACAAGGTTCGCACACTGCAGTATATCCAATACCTAGCATGATGCCTGGCCATAGAAAAGTGCTAGAGAAATATTTTTTGAATAAATGAACAGTGAATAAATTGCTAAATGCCAAAAGCAAAACAAGACTTTCGGTTTTCTTTGAACACGTTATATATTAGGTGAAGTATCTTGGAGTATTACTATTTCAAGAGCAAATACGCACACAAATAGAGATTACACAGAGATTACACAACAGTAGCACATATTTACCGTCCTGATCTGACTTTGCTTGGACTGTGGCATGCATGGAAGACGGAGACCCCATTCTCCAGCAGCCACTACCATCAACAAAAGGGTACATCCTGATACGCCACTGGGCTGTGGGGCAGAAGGAAGAAACAACATGGAATGTGAGCACTTGGCCTCTTGACTAACAATGGTAACCACAACTACCCTTTAAGATCTCCTGTTTACAGCTCCAATCAAAGATGACCCTTTCACTGCCAGTATTGCACAACCAAATTTCAGGGCAGATAAACCACTGACGATTCGGGTCAAACAGCTTTTGTCAAGTTTACCACAGACCCTGGCATTCTGGCAGGAAATGGGGTGAGCAAGAGGGAAGAAAACGCGATACAGGAGGGCCTGGGAAGGGCCCAGAGGCAAGGACTCACCAGGAGGGGTAACCGGCAGGTACCTGAGAAAGGAGATCCAGGGTAAAGTTGACACATAACTGGAAAAGCCAAGCAGACCAACAACCGTGACAAGAGTAAGGACAGGCTAAAGGGCTAGAGGTCTTGAGACCAGGTAAGAAAGCCTATTTATTCACAGGTAGAATGAACTGGAGGGTATGGTCACCTTCAAGTGACAATGGACTACCAAGTGCACCATATCAGTGGGAAAAGTGCAAGTGATGGTCAAATTGGAAGAGGTAAAATATTATGACCTATGGAGGCCAATGCACGGTTTAGCAAAGGTCAGGGAGAAACAGATGGGACTAGGTACTAAGTCAATGGAATATGCAGAAGAGTGGACTGCAGGTCAGGGAGGTCAGGAGAAGCAGGGTAATCAGCAGCTTACATCAAAGTAGACTTAAGGAACAGACTAGGGGCGCCTGGGTGGGTCAGTCGGTTGAGCGTCCAACTTCGGCTCAGGTCATGATCTCGCAGTCTGTGAGTTCAAGCCCCGCATCGGGCTCTGTGCTGACAGCTCGGAGCCTGGAGCCTGCTTTAGATTCTGTGTCTCCTTCCCTCTCTGCCCATCCCCCACTTGTGCTCTGTCTCTCACTCCGTCAAAAATAAGTAAACATTAAAAAAAAAAAAAAAAGAACACACTGAAATGGAAACAGAAGGAAATCATTTTAAGTCCAATAAACTTGGAGAGATGGAAGAAAGGAAAAAGGCCATACCTGTGAAAAAACAGCCTTCAGTTAAGGTGAGGCAGGAGGAGAAACATTTGAAGCAAAGGTTAAATATGTAAGAGACTTTGTCTAGGGGTCAACAGAGCAGGTGGGAGGAGAGGCAGGCACAGCTGACCAGAAGTGAGAGTTTGAGAGGGAACAGGAGTGAGAAATCTGTGAGCAAGGTGCTAGGCTCAGGTAGGGCGGAATACCGTGCATGAGGCCCTCATTGTACAGGTACCAGGATGAGTAACATGCATAAGCGAAAGGCAGTAAGGGCTAGGTGATCAGCTCAGTGTGTCTGATCTACTCATCTCCCTTAGTCATAGCTGACTGACCCTGGCCAGGCCTCTCAGATTCCCTTTCCTGACAATTCCAAACCTCTAAAAGAGACAGAAGGTAGCTGGAGACAAGTCACTTTACAACCCCCGTTAAAAACCAGACCCACATTAACTCTTGTTCATACTCAGCAGAGCTGTTCCTATCCTAATCTTTAATAATTTCTCCAGTTTTGCTTTTTTTTTAAGCCACAATCATTTGTTGCTTATAACAGAAGTATCTTGTCTGATTCAGCATGGCTCCTGCCTATAGCCAACTCATTCATTTTATATATGAGGAAACAGAGGCTCTGAGAATGTATGATTTTCCCAGGTTACAAGACAAAGTTCCAATTTCCTCTCACTACTAGTAATGTAGACCATAAACACAGATTGAGACAGACAACTACCAAAAGATTCAGAATTTAAATAACTTCGGGTAAAATTCAGTTATAAAAAGTAAAACCTTTATGAAAAGTTAAACCTGGAGCACATGGAAGTAGGTAGTGAATAAAGAAAAAGCCAGTGATCTTCCGATAGTAGCTACTGGAAGATCTATTTGATATTCCAGCCATATTTCATATTCTATCATAACATGAAGCCTGAGGTGGCGCCTGGGTGGCTCAGTCGGTTAAGCGTCCGACTTCGGCTCAGGTCATGATCTCATGGTTCGTGGGTTCATGGTTCATGAGCCCCGCATTGGGCTCTGTGCTGACAGCTCAGAGCCTGGAGTCTGTTTCAGATTCTGTGTCTCCCTCTCTCTCTCTGCCCCTCCCCCACTCGCAATCTGTCTCCGTCTCTAAAATAAACAATAAAAAATTTTAAAAACTGAAGCCTGAGTAATCAAAGATTTCCATACATTTTCTTAAATATGTAAATCCATGGTATCAATATAAAATCTAAGATTAAGGAAAGTAAAGTTACTGAGCTAGAGGAAGATCAACACACAGACAAATGGAAGGACCAGGTCTATAATATCAGAACTTTTTTGGCTTAAAAACTCTGGTCTTTAACAGTCTCTTATGGTTTGCCTCCCTCCCTGTTTTTATATTATTTTCCTCTGAAACACAGAGAACAAACTGAGGGTTGCTGGAGGGGAGGTAAGCAGGGGGATGGGCCTAAATGGGCAGTAAGGGCACTTGTGATGAGCACTGGGTACTGTATCTAAGGGATGAATCACTGAATCTACTCCTGAAACCAATACTATACTGTATGTTAACTAATTTGAATGTAAACAAAGGAGTTAGAAAAAAAACTTTGGTCTTGGTATCCTCCAAATATTTTTGCACTATAAAATACTTCTCATACTCGTTAGCCTTCCAAGATTCTGTTATTTCACTTCCTCCTTTTCTCAGCATCTTTGTAAATCTGACTTCTTTTGTTTTCCTTATCGAGTGTCCTTCCCTTCATAAAACTTACTTTATTTCCCCTTCTCTGGCCAAGTTTGGCTGCTAAATAGTTATCTTTCCTGTTTTCCTGGTTGTTTCATATTTTCAGATCTAGCCATTCCCTCATTAATACAAGACAATCTTAACTGGTACATTCTAGCAAACTTTTTTCACGGCACTGCTTCAGAAACTCCTTCAGCAACAGGAGGTCTTTTAATAAAAAACATTAACAAAGGTCATCTGTTTCTAAGACTGAGTATCAAAACCACACGTACTTCCACGAAGCTTTTCGATTCTCTCTGACCCATGGGTTTTCAGTAAAAATGGCAATCAAGTCGTATTTATTCCAGATGGTCCAAACGCATTATGATAAATATGTATTAGCCAATGCACCATATAGAAATTTCAGGTAAATCCAATTTTGCTAGAAAAAGAAACTATATTACACATTAAATAATTGAATTAAAAGAAATAACTGTCCTATCTAAACAAGTAGAATATATTACCCAGAATGGAAACTCAGGTTTCTCCCCATTTATAGATCAGAAAAATCATAGAAAAATTAACATTTTATAGACTTCAAAGCTACGAGAAGAGATATAGTAAACGTCCTATGGCACTTAGCTCTGTTTACTTCCAATCTTTCTAATAATGACCCAAATTCCAGGTACATGTAGATTGTATAAAAACAGCTAGTGCTCAATAAATAGAAGGAAAAGGACAAATCTTAGGGAGGTTCACGAAGACTTAACACAAAAACTAAGGAACATCATTTATCTTTCAATACAACTATTCTAAAGTGACGTATGTTGGTTCCACTATATCCCAAGCAGTGATCCATCAGGGGGTAGCGGGATGGGAGGGTCTGCCCACCTCACCACTCAGGGGACATGTGGCAATGTCTGGAGACCTGTTTGGTTGTCCTAACAGGGGATGGGAGTGGGGATGTGCTATTGGCATCTAGTGGGTCAAAGCCAGGGATGTGGCTAAACATACAATACATAGGACAGCCCTTAACCACAAAGAATTATCTGGCCTAAATGACTGAGAAACTGCCCCACAGAGAAAAGAGACTGAAAGAAAAGAGCAGTGATGACAAGAAGTACCAAAAGTCACCATCTGCCAAGGCCTTCCCAATTCTGTAGGAACCACCTACCTTGGACGCTTGTGGCGTGGATATCACATGGACCGTGCTGGGTTTGACTCCATTAGCCTTTGGCCGCTTATAGAGAGCAAATCTGCTTTTCCTCCGGCCGCGGTCTCCATTAGGTAAAGCACCATTGTACCTATAAACAAAGATGAAAGAGTTCATTTCCTTGTAGATTTTTAAAGTTTTAAGAATAAAGGATGGAAAGAGGGGAGAGACAGGGATGGTCATAAAAAGCTGCCCACTAAACACCCCATAGAAGGAACGGGCTGTAAAACAGACTTCAGCTGTAATGAAATTCAAATCACTTCCAGAAACTTAATTTAAGGGTGATGTACAAAGTAATTATAGGTTTCCTATTCTATAAAGTCAGACTCTTCAAATCTTTTTGGAAAGAGACAGTATAAATAAGCAAATGAGAATTCTGCAGAGGCTGTATTAGAGCTGGCTCAATTTAGCAAGTGTTGTTCTAATGGACCCCAGAGAAACACTCAAGAAATATTTTTAAATGAACTAGTTAGAAAATAGCATACTAATTAAACCTCATCTCTCACTCCCAAATCATGTTAATGTCTTTAGGATCTTTATTTGTAAGACCAAATTTAGTTACTTGCAGTCTTAAGAGTTCTGAATTCTCTACATTCATTCCCATTGCTATTCGAACCGTATACGGTCAGGTAGGCAAAAATACTTGTGAAATCCTATTTTATGTTTGTCACAAGAGGGCTGCCCGTAAAGAGGCCCGGAAATAAAAAAAGAGGAGTTTTAGTCCAAACTGTCAAATAACTTAAAAAGTCATCTGGAAAACAATGTTCTTAATGTAGCTCTCCCACATTAATACCTGAAGTTAATACCAGTGTTTAAAAGAAATGCAGGGGGCACCTGGGAGGCTCAGTCAGTTAAGCATCCACCTCTTGGTTTCAGCTCAGGTCATGATCTCATGGTTCATGGGGCAGAGCCCCAAATAGGGCTCCGTGCTGACAGCACAGAGCCTGCTTGGGATTCTCTCTCTCCCTCTCCCTGACTCACGTTCTCTCTCTCTCAAAATAAACACTTAAAAAAAAAAAAGAAAGAAAGAAAGAAAGAAATGCAGGACTGCAGTTAGTGATTCGGCTTTCAGTTGTACTTCTAACTTGATTAATAGGTCTCTAAGTTCTGACCAAGGTCTCATGTTGCCACACTGACATGACTATTCTCCATCTCCTTCTTTGGAGAAGTTCCTTTAAAGAAGAGAATAGAAAGAAGGGAAGGGAATCTTTTGAGTTTTACATATATAGAACAGCTCCTTCAGAACACCAAAGTCAGGGATAGCACATCTAGTGGCTCGTTCCTCTCCTCCAAGTCTTACCTCTGTCTCTGTTGAGCCCCACCCCCAGAAGTACCTGGTGGCCAGTATGGCAAAGGGGACATCAGGCTCACTAACAGTAAGAGTTGGAACAAAGGGGTTTTTGTTACAATTTGGTAGCTACAGTTTGAGGATGGATTTAAATGATCACTCGAAGTTATTCCTGCTGTGTTTTTAATCTGTTCCCATTTCCATCACAAAGAAACACGCGCTACATAAAAGTGTCTCCAGAATACAGAGATGATTTATTTCCAGTCTCCTTTTTCTGAGGCAAGATCAAAACATACATTGTTTTCTTACACGTGTTTGTGATTGCTACTTTAATGAATGTACCCATAAGAAAACCACCATTATAAACCCACTTTGCTTTAACATATTTCCCAATCATTTAAATCAAGATGAATATTTTGTACTAAGAGAAACATGTGGAAATCAGTTAAAGCTACTAGGGCTCTCAACAACTTAGAGGAACATTTTCACCACTGAAGCCTCAAGGCAAATGGTACAGGATCTGGCAGGATTTCCCGGGCCCCGTCGAGTCTCCCCAGCTCTCTACTGCATCTTTTAAGTGCACACTAAACCTAGCAAGAGCGTGTCAGATGCTTCTCGGGGATCCACTCACCACCACACTCCCTCCTCAGGCATCCATCCCTTAACTCCCTAAGGTGAGCCCAAGCACCACGTGTGAGTGAAATGGCCAGGCCGGCACCCTCCCCACCACACTGTCGCCGAATGGCTGGAGGTGGACAGCTGGCCCACATTGACAATGACCTTCTCATCCCAGAAAACACAACACTGACCCTGAGACACACCCAGCCAGTCTCTGCGGATGTCCAGGGCTGCAAAATCGAAGTGCACAAACTGTGGGGATGTCACAATGTGTCACATGATGAAGCAGCAGAGAAGTGAGGAATGAAGCAGATGAACGGAGACAAGCAACAACAAGAGATAGAGAGAGGATCCTTAGGGCTTCTAGTGACCCAGATGCACGCTGACCCTTGTTCACGAAATTCTTTCTAGTTTCGGCTAACTCAGGTTGGTTTCTGCTACCTACAACCCCAAAGTCCTATCTACCACAAAGGGGAGGATAAACCCACAAAAACCAGACGTGTCATCTTACCATACGCAGAAATGTTTACGTTGCCCAAGCATGATACCTGTAGGTTAAGCAAATAGTAAGCCAGCCTACACACAGGTTACCTACTTACTCAATCCATCTAGACCATGCTCAGTAACAAATCCTACTGGAAATCGGAGGGATTTCCTATTGGCAATAGGGTCCCAATGAGACAAGTTTCTAATTAGGTTAAGCTACATGGCATTATGAATACTGAACGAATGACCAAGTACTAGAGCTACAGTGATGAGTATCAGTTTCCTTGTCTTCAGATCTCTCCACTTAAAAGCAAAGAAAGGCATAAAAACAAGTGTGATAAGGTATGTAAACAACAAGATGCACTAGGGCACAAAGCACGTGGGAGGAGGCATGAGGGAAAGTTGCATGGAGGATACAACGCTTGAATGGCCTTTTTTGTTTGCTAAAATTTATTTATTTTGAGAGAGAAAGAGAACATGAGTGGGAAGAGGGGCAGGGAAGAGAGAGAGGGAGTGAGAATCCCAAGCAGGCTCTGTACTGTCAGCACAGCACCCAATGCGGGGCTCAAACCCACAAGCCGTGAGAGCATGACCTGAGCTGAAACCAAGAGTCAGACACTTAACTGACTGAGCCAGGCAGGAGCCCCAATGCTTGAACGGCCTTGAAATGTGAACAACACTACAGGGGGGAGGTGGGGCAATACTATATACAAGGACAAGGAGTATAGGCAGTTCATTACTGTGAAAGCAAAGAGTTCAAGGGAAGAGAAGTAGTGGGGCGGCAGTGGGGGGGGGGGGCAGGTAAAAGGCAGGGGCCAGGTTACACAACAGCCTGGCACTCCATAAGGGGCATGGCTTTTTACCCTAAGGGGAATGGGGAGCTGGTAAGATTAAGCAAAGGACTAACACAATTTGATATAAAGTCATCGCTAGGGCAGCACAGCGCAGGATGGACAGCCAGACCGGACTCAAGATGACCAGACGGCAGAAGAAGCCTACCCATACGGGAAGTGGAGCGGGTCACATAGTGGCCCCCAAGTCAATGGGACCATGTCCCAGACCTTTGAAAAAAGGGTCTTTGCAGATGTAGTTAAAGCCGTGGAGATGAAATCATCCTAGGTCACTGGAGGGCCCTAAACCCAAGAACAAGCATTTTCATAAAGAGACACACAGGGGAAGAGAGAAAGGACCATGGGAACATGAAGGCAGAGACTGGGGCTAGACCCTCACAAACCAAGAAATGCCTGGAGCCTCCAGGAAGCAGGAAGAAGCAAGGAAAGATCCTGCCCCCCACCCCCACCCCCTGGGCTCCTGGAGGCAGTATGGCCTTGCCTGCACCGTGACTCCCGACTTGAGGCCTCCAGAACTGGGAGAATAAATCTGCCCCCTTGAGCCACCACGTTGGTCAGAATTTGTCCTGATAGCCACAGGAAACTTTAACGGCCTAAACCCAAGCAGCAAGGAAAGGAACTGGAGGATTAGACAAAGCTTTCAGAGAGTTGTTTTCAGTGCTAAGTCAGCATGAGAATCACCAGGGAAGCTTTACAAACCTAGGCACACCTAGGTCTCAAGAGATGCTGAGTCGGCAGTTCTGGTACAGGGCTCCAGGTGTGCACACTGTCCAAGTTCCACAGGGGACATGCACTTGCAGCCATAGTTGAGCTCCTTGGTTCTGAAGACAAGTATCAATAGTATTTGGAGACCCATTTGGCTGCACAGAGGGAGGGACAGAGAAAGGTAATGGCATACAGGCTTCTGGCCTAGGCCGGGGGATGGCATTATTAGGAAGACAAACAGGAATTACAGGGGTATCCCGGGAAAGACATGAAGGAGGCAAGAGAAGTTACAGTGTTTAATCAGTTAAAAGGCCAGTTCATAGAACAGAAATGTACTTCCATGATCTGCAACAGACTGGGTCATTGGTGACCTCACCCATCTTCAGAGTAAACAACTAACAACACAAGCCAGCCCCTAGACCCTGGGTCTCCCTCCGAGCCTCCCCTCCCATACCACCTTCTCCTAACAGCCAAGAGAGCTCCTCACCCACTGCCCTGCTTCTAGTGCTCATAGACTCTTCAATCCGCTATCATTTGATCTTTGCCCCAAATCTAAAAGTACATTTGGGGATACCTGGGTGGCTCAGTCGGTTAAGTGTCCGACTCTTGGCTTTGATTCAGGTCATGATCTCACAGTTCATGAGTTTGAGCCCTGCATCTGGCTCTGTGCTGACAGTGTGAAGCCTGCTTGGGATTCTCTGTCTCTTTCTCTCTCTGTCCCTCCCCCCACGCTTTCGCACATGTCCTTTCTCTCAGATAAATAAACATAAAAAAATAAAAGTACGTTTGGTCATGTGTCATGCCACCACCCTACTCAACCCCCGCCCCCACTCCAAGAGTCTCCCACTGGCTCTTGTATCAGAGTGGCAGATCAGAGATGCACACAGATGCCCATGACTTCTCCCAGTGAGAGGTGAGTCTAGTTCCCCCCTCCCTACACCTGCGCTGGCCTGCGCTGGTAAGGGACCTGCTTCCCAATAGGATGTAGAGGAAGTGATGTTCTGAGATTTCCCAAGCCAGGTCTGAAAAAGCCTCACAGCTTCTGCCTGGGTCTTTTGTGAGCCTTGAGCCGCCATGGAAGAGACCTGGGACAACCATGCTGGGCAGGCCACACGTAGGGGCTCCAGTCAGCAGTCTCAGCAGAGCCCAGCCTTCCAACCACCCAGTTAAGGCGCCAGTCACATGAATGAAGCAGCCTTGGACCTTCCAGACCAGACCATCCCTCAGCTGACGATCACCAAGGGCTACCGAATGGGGCAGAAAAACTGCCCAGCTGAGCACTGCCTAAATTCCTGACCCACAGAACGGTGCAATAAATAAGATGGTGGTTGTATCAAGCCAGTGAGTTGGGGGTAGTTGGTTACACTACAACAAGCCCCAATACTCCCTTCTCCCTCCCTCCTCACAGCCTCTCCTTCATCCCCTGATCTGTCAAGCATGGTCACCTCCTCCTGAACACCATCACAGAATCTTCCCCTCCTACTTCCTGCCTCCCCATCCAGACCAGGGAACATCAAGTCCGTCCCCACCACCTGGTACACCACACAGGGCTCACAGGCACTGAAACCCACCCAGGGTTACTACGTGACAAGACACGACCATCTTCTGTGTAACAGAGTAGAGCTAAAGACGTGGTTCTGCCTACAAAGGCAAAAGGCTTCTTTCCAAGAAAGAAGGGCAGAATATTCCCTGGCCTGGCAAGCTCTTCAGCCAGTCAGTTTGTAGAAAGAATATTTCCAAGTGCTGCTGACACACCTGTTTTAGCTGCTTAACAGGGGCATTTTGATTCAAATCCACAAGTCGCTTTTCAAGCTTCCCATTAAAAAAAAAAAAAAATTCTGGAGACTTTAAAAACATCCACTTATTTAGTAAGCATGTGATGAAAACTTAACTCTTCACATACGCAGAGCAAATAGTTGGTCTTAACAGTCAAAGTATTTGGATGCTGTGAAGGACAATGAAAACCCTGTTTAAGAAGCCTCACAAATTGAGGGTTTTCCCTGGATTAAGATTCAGAGTTCGCATGTTTTCCGTAGTAAGCGCACAGCAAATGCTTTGTGCCAAGAAACTCAGTGAGGGAGGTGTTATTACTCCCAGTGGACAGAATGGTTGAAACACAAACTTGCACAGCTAGGAAAGGACAGGCTGAACCTGAATCCACACCTACTTTTGTCTGACTCCAAGCGTCATTCCTTCCGGTAGCTACCGACAATTTTTAAATTCAAGGCATTTCCTGGCACACAACACAAAGATGCAGTCTTAAGATGCCTACCACCTAAAAATGCATTCGTCAAAAAGAATTTTCTATGGGAAATGGCAAGAGACATGTGCTAGAGGCTACCAGTTACATTTTGGAGGCATCACGTTTGATCTCGACCAGCCTGAGCTCAGAGCAGCGTCCACGCAGAAACGGGGAAGAAGATGTGGGGTACACAAGTGGAGGCATCATGAGCATTACAGAACCACATTCCAGAAGCAGCACGGCTTCCCACTGCAGCCTGAACGTTCTGCCCTCCCTCGAAAGCAACATTTCTGTCACTTGCACAGATCAATCACAAGCAACTACTACAACCAAAGTAGGCTGTACAACGCAGATGAACACGTCAGTGACCCCACAGATGAGAGACACGAAGGCAGGGCACACAGTCTGATAAACTCTTGCAATGTGGCACCTGCTTCGACAGAGCACACACTAACTCACCATGAGAGTGAATGCACCAGTGGAAC
Source organism: Herpailurus yagouaroundi (assembly GCF_014898765.1). NCBI lineage: Eukaryota > Metazoa > Chordata > Mammalia > Carnivora > Felidae > Herpailurus > Herpailurus yagouaroundi. The sequence continues at coordinate 32,545,057 of NW_024412396.1, read as the reverse complement.
TGTAAGAAAATGCACATAAACCAATTAAATGCCTGACACCAGCCTGACATTATTAGGGCCTCGCTCATTATTTCATCTGTCATAACGCATCTGGATTTGCCTTGCCCGAATGAACTTTATATATAAAGCCCTGGGGCCCAACAGCGTTTATTTCTCTGTGCCTAACAAATATGTAGGGTTACATAAATAGATGTTCATTTCTAGCCAGAGAACTAATTATGACAGCATTGGAACAGTGTATCCCCTCTGGTGATAACCTGCTGCTTTTTAAACATCAGTTCATTCAGAAAATCTTCCTGGGCTTGGCCTTAAAATGAGAATTTTCAACGCCCCACTTCTGGCTGGAAAGGGTCTTTGCCTCAAGTAGCTACTTAACGTTCAATCAATATGAAACGAATATGTTCACTCAAGAATGTATCCCGGGTAGTACCTGGGGGAGGGAGGGCGGGAGGGGGAGTCAGGCCTCAGGGCCAGAGCCTAAGGGGCTAAGGGTACTAACCCTTAAGGTACTTGCCTCTTAACAGAGTCAGGCAAAGGCAGACAAGGTAACAGAATTAGAAAATAATACTGACAAACGCTGCTGAAATTGAGTTAGAAAACAATGGGAAAAAAAATGAATCCAAACATTAAGTTTTGAACCTGGACAGTGACAGGTCTTGCCATGCCCTACACATGGGATGGGATTCATGGAACCTTTAACGGTTGTCTGCTATAGCTGACCTGTGTGATGGCACAGGTTCATCTTCCATTTTTCTTACACCGTTTTGGTGGATGCTTTTGAGAAGTTTCCTTTTTAATGTTTTAATTTTAATGTTTATTTTTGAGAGGGCCGAGCAGGAGAGGTGCAGAGAGAGAGGGAGACACAGAATCTGAAGCAGACTCCAGCCTCTCAGCTGTCAGCACAGAGCCCTAAGCAGGACTTGAACTCATGAACCATGAGATCATGACCTGAGCCGAGGTGAGATGCTTAACCAACTAAGCCACCCAGGCGCCCTGAGAAGTTTCCTTTTCATATGCATAAGCCTCTTCAACTCCACGTGGTCCCTTCAAACTGAGGAGGGGCTCAATGAAACAGTCACCACATTAGTGTGGAGATAGTGATGGGGGTGCAGGGATCACCAGCAATTCCAGCTGCAACCCTTTTCCCATCCTGTGCTGTGAACTTACTGAAGATGGGCCTGTTCCTTCAGCTACGAAGACAGCAACACAAAATTACAAATTTTAAAAAGATTCCTAAGCCTCTTTCAAGCGTTTCAAGTACATAAGGGCACAGAAAGCATTACACCCAACTAAAATACCGTCCTCTTGTCTAAGGAAGGTGACTGTTTCAGCCATTACAGACACGACTGTCTTTTATGGCCGCCACAGTTCCAAAAGCCTCCCAAATCTTCGCGACAGCTATATTTTCAGAGGTTGCCTTTTCTTATCTGGAGGTGTTTTAACTTCCACATACCAAAATATTTCCCAAAGTGAAATATTAAAAAGTTTTTTATAACAGGAACACACTACTACCCCCACACCAGGAGGTTTTTAGGCTGTTCTTCCTGGGTTTGTACACCCACACGCCCCTTGCAGCAAGAAGTACGGGGACAGCCATCCTGGCCCTGCATCTAATCCCACAGGGGACTTTGCACAAGTCCTGGAACTTCTCAGAACCTCACTTTCCTTCCCCATAATGTAGGAAGGCAGAACATTCTATGGTTTGGATTCTGCTGCAGCGTGCTAGGAGAGGAGCTCAGGAGAGGCATGGCCCCAGCCTCCCTGTGCCATCACTCTTTCTTGCATCCATCCCATTCCTGTGGACTCTAGAAGGTCACCCCTCCCTACGTGCTTCCTCCTCCAACCGGGCCATTCAAAAGCAACCAACGTGCACAGCAAATCCAGTCTACCTAAAAAATAATATTCTTTTCATAAACCATTCCTTTATCATCTCATACTTAGCCATTTGCTCCTTTGAGGTATTTCTCCTCCCTTTTTCATCAAATTGGTTAAATCCACAAGTTGTATTTCTTTTTGTTTTTTTTTTTTTTTTTTTTTTTACTGTATTGAATCTTTGACTGTTAAGTATTGCTGGGGGGCCAACAGCAGAACATTTTTCACTGAATAAAGATACGCAAAATGTTGGGAATAGGGAAAACTTGTTACTCTTACAAGATCTAAGACTACTTCTTTTATTCTATCATTGGCTCCAACAGTCCAAACACCTCCAATTAAATATCTATTAATCTTACTGCTTTACAGAGAATCAACTGTTTAACTTATAGGTGAGAATTAAAGTATTACTCTTCAGTGATTTGATCTCTAACAGAGAAAAGATCACAAAGAGGGAAAAAAAGTGTGGCAAAAAATGATTTGATATAGTACAATTTGAGATATTGTACAATTTGAGAACCAGGTAAAGATTCATCTTATTCTTGAATGAGTACCATCTTACATTCTACACCCCTTTACGTATTTCGCCATTTTGGAAAAACAGATTAAATCCCAAACGTTCATTCTTCATCACTTTAACATTTGCTTATTTTAGCCTCTCGTCACCTAAATTAAGATGATCAGGTGCATAAATTGTACATGGTAGACATGAAACAAGACACGCCCTTAGCCATGACTTTATAGCTCCAGTTAACTGCCTTGCCCTGGACGTGGGGTTGGGCCAAGTGACTTGCTTTGGCCAATGAATGTTAACAAATGTGATGCAAGCAGGGGCTTGAGATGTGCTTGGTACTTGAGATTATCTTCTGGCATCTCTGACATGGCCATAGGAAGACTATGTCCCAGCCAGCCTGCCAAGGAGAAGGAGAGACACTTGGAGGAGATCCAAACCACATATATGCAGCATGAAGCAAAGCCACTCCATCACTGCCTAAAGCAGAGCTGTCTCAACCAACCCACGGATTCATGAGAATAAATGATTATTGTTTTAAAAGGCCCAGAGTTTGGGATGACCTGTTACACAGCATTATATGGCAAAAATGAAATGATGTTCTGAATTTCAAAAGCAAATTAAGTAGCTCCCTCAGTACCTAAAGACTTTGGGCTAAAGACACATAAACCATCAAATACATGCCCAAAGTTTTATATATAAAGACTCTCTCATTCTGAAGGAAGATTAGAATTCCAAATGTGTCCCTTTTTAAATTAAGAAAAAAAAATTTTTTTAATGTATACTTTTTAATGAGGGGAATGAAATACCAAATTCTAGGTCTTCAATAAATTATGTCAATCAAAAGCTGTGGTCCCTCAAGTCAGCTACATGTGTACATAAAGATCTTAGTCTCTAAAATTCAAATTTAGACATAAAAGAATTAGGATAAAATTACTATCTGGCAGAGCACTGATTCTTTTAAATCTGTTCATATACAACTTCCACCATAGTAAGAGCCCTCTAAAAAGTGAACATCTCAAACGTTGCCTAAAAAGGGAGCATCTGAAACTAGCATTGGGCCCATCATCTAACATGTACTAAAGCTATGGGCATTTCAACTAAAGAACTTGACGTACAAAGAGTTTATAACTGGTCCAAAGAATTAAAGCCAGAAACTGAAACTAGCATTGCAATCTTTTCTGTATGATAAATACAGATAAATAAGTTCTAACTATTCTTAATAACTAAATTACTTACAATCTCTTTTCCTTTAAAATTTTGCGAAGAATCACACTAATCTATCCTTTACTAATGTATCCTAAACAAATGTTTACCGTAAACCTTTAGCAAAGGCACCTGAATTTAGAAATTCCTAGAAATTGGGGCGCCTGGGTGGCGCAGTCGGTTAAGCGTACGACTTCAGCCAGGTCACGATCTCGCGGTCCGTGAGTTCGAGCCCTGCGTCAGGCTCTGGGCTGATGGCTCAGAGCCTGGAGCCTGCTTCCGATTCTGTGTCTCCCTCTCTCTCTGCCCCTCCCCCGTTCATGCTCTGTCTCTCTCTGCCCCAAAAATAAATAAACGTTGAAAAAAAAAATTTAAAAAAAAAGAAATTCCTAGAAATATAGGCGTGTCACAGCAAGACACCTAACTTTTGAAACCTTGCTGGCCAATGCCTTGATGATTTAAAAGATACATAATTGCTATTGTGTATAACAACTAAGTTGAAGAGGATTATACAATATATTCACTCGAATCAATTACCCATGACAGAATGAGGGGAATGAACGGTTTACACCAAATATAAATACTTTAATGGGCTGCAACACATAAACCCAATGGTGGCTTTATCTCATGCATATTGAGACTACATGGAGAACCTTTCACATAACTTTTTTAGAAGATTCTTTTATTTCTAGAACACCTGAATATAAGAGTTGCAATACAAGATTGGAAAATATTGGTATATAAAATCAAGTTTATTTCAAGAAAATGAAAGCACTGCCTAAAGTCACATTTTAGAAAAGCAGTGGTAGGTGAATCAGGTCAGTTACACAAAAGGACTTCTGAGCAGCTGTGGTGAATGATTTTATAACAACCAACCTTCAATGCTATAGAAAATGATCTAGAAGTTAGTTTTGGTTTGGCATATTAGCCCATCAACTACAAAAGAAAAAAACTTCACATTCACCAGGAAAATATATTAACTTGTCAATCACCACAAATACGATGTTTTAAGTGGATACTAGGAGTCAGTCAACGCTCAAGTACATAATCTAAAAACAGGGAGTATCTTATCAAGAATTCAGAAATCAGAACTTCGAGGTTTCCATCCCAAATCTCCCAACTTACAAATTCTTAAAATCTAAGATTTCTTAGGATATTTCTAACCATATTAGAGAGGCACAGTTTGAGAGCCACAAGTGACCTCCAATATATCCTGACTCATTGTACAGATCTGCATCATCCACTATAGCACCATTAGCCGCAGACAGCTATTTACATTTTAACCGGACTTAAAAATTCAGTTCTTCATGCTAGCCACATTTCAAGTGCTCAACAGCCAGATGTGGCCGCTGTCCACCCTACTGGACAGCAGGGCTTTGGAACCTTTCCATCATCACAGAAGCTTCGACTGGACGGTGCTGGAATAGATGTTCAAGTCAAATCAAGAAGCATCTTTGAGGCACTTAGCTAGGTTGGTAGTAGGTTCCCGAATCTTGTTCAAATTCTGCCTTTAGGATTTCTAGAATTTAAGTTTTGGACATTGTTTCTAAAAGAGTTCCTCAGAATAGTGCCAAGGTCTTCCAGACTCTATCTTTCTGCTTGAAGAAGAGGTTTTTCTATCTGGTAATTAAGAAAATGTCCTACTGTCTTTGAGGGAAAGCAAAGTTTCTGGCATCAAAAAAATGTATTTTGCTTGAGGCCTAAGCACTTTCTCCAGGGACACATTTTGGAATATGCAATGGAAGTTCTTGCGAAGTGTGATTCACTTACAAAAATTCACTGTATAAACAACTTCCAAATTCAGACTTCATATAGATGCCGAAAAGGCATTTGATAAGTTTATTACAGATTAATGTTTTTAAGAGCCACAAAGAACATTTCCTTCCCACAATTATTTAAAGGTAAAACAGTAAAAGCATTTGTATTAAAAATCAGAAATAAAATAAGGATGATTATTACCATCTTTACTAAATACTGTTCTAAAAATCCTTGCCTAACTAAAAACTTGAATTAAGTATTAACTGTAGGAAAAGATATACAACTTAAGTGGTATTGCTGTAGTAACTAAAACAGATTACTTGAGAACAAAACCCACAAACCAATGGAACGAAAGAAATATTCCAGAAATAGAATCTTGACTATGTAAGAAAGTAATAGAAAATGAAGAAAGGTCTGTAAGTCAATGGGAAAAGTTGGATTATTCAGTGAATTGTGTACGGAAACCGACTACTTTACAAGGAGGAAAAAAAAAAAGTGTTGCGCTACATGTTCCCCTCCACCACAAAATTCTGAAATACTCAACAAATAAATGAACAATAGTCATAAAACTAAAGAAAGCAAAGCTGATCACTGGTTCAAGGATACAAAAAATAATGTTCTACATATAGTGGAAAAAATTACAAAGAAAAGGACAAGTACACTTAAATATGTAAAAACCTGAAATTCTGCACAGCAACAATTATAAGAATACACATCCAAAGCTAGAAAAAAAATATTGACAATAATATGACAGAAACTTTATACCTTTAATAGGTAAATGTTTTTAGAAGGAAAAAAACAGACATTCCCCTAGATACATAATAGAAAAATAAAGAACATGAATAGAAACTTCAGAGAAACAAACAATGGCTAATGAACACTTTTTAAATGTTCAATCTCATCAGTAATCGAAGAAATACAAATTAAAATTATTATCTGCTGGGGCGCCTGGGTGGCTTAGCTGGTTAAGCGTCTGACTTCAGCTCAGGTCATGATCTCACTGTTTGTGAGTTCGAGCCCCACGTTGGGTTCAGTGCTGACAGCTCAGAGCCTGGAGCCTGCTTCAGATTCTGTGTCTCCCTCTCTCTCTGTCCCCATCCCCTGCCCTCCCCCACTCACCTCTGTCTCTCCCTATCTCTCAAAAATAGACAGACATTAAAAAAATTTTTAAGGGGCGCCTGGGTGGCACAGTCGGTTAAGTGTCCGACTTCAGCCAGGTCACGATCTCGCGGTCCGTGAGTTCGAGCCCCGCATCGGGCTCTGGGCTGATGGCTCGGAGCCTGGAGCCTGTTTCTGATTCTGTGTCTCCCTCTCTCTCTGCCCCTCCCCCGTTCATGCTCTGTCTCTCTCTGTCCCAAAAATAAATAAACGTTGAAAAAAAATTTTTTTTAATTTTTTTAAATAAAATGATTTGCCAGTAAAATTACCAAACTGTTGAAGTGACCTCTTGTCACTAATACACCTCTGGTGAGAAGGTTAATTGGTATAATTTCTCTGTAAAATAACTTAATGTGTATCAACATGCTTACAAAAGTACTCATGTTCTTTGACCTAGTAATTCTATTTTGAAAGATCTATTCTCTGAACATAATTTTGAAATGCGAGTTTTATGCACAAAGATGTTAATTATGTCATTATTTATAATGGCAAAAACTGCAAGTAACCTAAATATTCAATCATGGATTAAGTAGATCCTATAATTCTACATGATGAAATTGTATTTACCACAAATTCTTAATAGTGATGAAAAAGGATTATAAAAACCAGAATACAAAATGTACATACGGTATCTTTAATATGTTCAGTTACTTAATATTCCTAGAAAAAACTGAAATATACCAATACATTAAATGATTACTGCTAGACAATTATATAATTTTTTATATTTTTCTATACCTCCCAAAGGGCTATGTTGAACATATTTTTTTAAATCAGAATTAAACGTTTTAAAAAGCATATAGTAAATAGGGTAGCCTCATATTATTTCTGATACAGTATTGATAAACTTAGATCTGAAACAAGACCCATAAATTTCAAAAAATTAAAAAAATAAATCAACCCTGAAGATGGGAGGATTTAAATTTATACTCAGTAGAAGGCCACAAGGGATCTTAAATTGTTACAGTGGTCACATTCACAAATACCACGTGTTCATGGATTATCTCTAGCACACAAATTGGACTTGGTTTTTCCACAGCTGGGCAAGTGGTTACTCTACAAAAAACCCTTTGCACCTATCATTCTCATATTTAAGTTAAGAAAATCTCAAGTTCAGGGCACCTGGGTGGCTCCATTGGTTGATTCCGACCTCGGCTCAGGTTACGTCATGGGTTCGAGCCCCTCATCGGGCTCTGTGCTGACAGCTCAGAGCCTGGAGCCTGCTTCAGATTTTGTGTCTCCCTCTCTCTGCTCCTCCCCTGCATGTGTGCCCTCTCTCAAAATTAAACATTAAAAAAAAATTCTTTTTTTAATTCTCAAGTTCTCTACTTCTATACACACTTAATTCTTTTATGTAGAATCTTAATCAAATTTTTGCCTTTCATAAATTACTATTAGAGCATAAAAATGGCCTCTAGGGCCTAAGACATAGGCCTTTGAAAATTTTAAATCTGAAGTCTGCTCCTGGATTAACTCTTAGAAGAATAGAATTCTCAGCAACACCAATCAGGCAACACTTTTCCTGTCTCTCACCTGTGACCATTTTCCTGATACTTTCTCTGCAGATGAACAGGGAAATGGGCTTAATAATTACACCCTGACAGAGAACAAGTAAGAGCAGGAACTGCAGGCAACTCATGGAATCAGAGCCTGGTGTGTATATTATATTAAACTTGGAGGTCGATCAGGAATTTTCCTCCTGCCAAAACCAGTATATACAGAACCCAGTCTTCCATGATAGTTACAGCAGCACTACTCAAGCCAAGAAATCCAAAAGTTCATTTCCAAGTTTGTCAAGCAAACCAAAGAAAGTCAGGCAGGCTTCTCTGCTGCCATCCTTCTCGCAGCCTTTAATATGCTACTACGCCCTGCGAACCTCCATGTGGCACACACAGCAAGTGCTATTTCCCAAGATCACTTAGCCTCGAGTCCCACTGTCATGGCACACACGTAACTGTTTCCAGAACCGTGCTCTCAAGTTCGGGAGCTGCCAAGGTCGGTGTGTAGACACCCCATGCTGCTCACGGTTACCACAAACACATGAGAAGGCCGGGAGAGAAGAGTGGGAGTTCCAAGTAGCCACACTGCATATTAGCTTTCCCAATTAATACACAGTTTCTAATTGACATCAATTATAAATCTGTTTCAATACAGGAAACATCCCTTTACAGCCATCATTTTACTACCATAAAGGAAGAATGAATGTTCCAATTAGAAGTTAATATGGTCACAAATGCAACGTTTCCTTTTAATTTACTTTCTTGGTATATTAATGACAAGCTACAGTAAAAAGAGGAGCTAAAAATGAAAAATGGAGGTCAAAAACCACAAACAGTGTCATCAACCTTTCTCGTACTGACCCAAGGGAGGCCTAAGCAAGACCTGTACAGGGCAAGAGCCTACAAGTTCCAGGGACCTACAGTAATGACAACAATGCTCTGGCTTCCCAGAAACCTCCTGTAAGGAGGCCGGTGCGGGAGCCCCAAGCCCCAGTCTCTGGTTTTCCTCCCATGGAGGAAAACCGGGCATGTCCCTCCATACTCATCTCCCTCCCTACTCATCTCCCTCCCTCCTTTTAGTGAGATCCTCACAATCATGGTCCTGTACACAATGCTTCCTTTGTGCCAGGTGCTGTCCAAGGTGCTACATAGACTAACTCAACGTAATCCTCACCACAACCCTGTGATGTGGGTGCTCCTATTACCCCCATTTTTTAATGTTTATTTAGAGAAAGAGATTGAAAGAGGGAGAGAGAGAGAGAGAGAGAGAGAGAGAGAGAGAGAGAGAGAAACACATGTGGGGGAAAGGCAGAGAGAAAGGGAGAGACAGAGAATCCCAAGCAGGCTCCCACAAACCATGAGAGCATGACCTTAGCTGAAATCAAGAGTCAAATGCCTAACCGACTGAGCCAACCAGCACCCCTACCCTCATTTTAAAGACAAAAAAAAAAAAAAAAAAAAAAAAGGCACAGAGAGGCTAAGCAACTTCCCCAAAGTCTCAGTGTCATTCAGTGGCAAAGCTAGAACCCCCTTGGTTTCCCTTGCTGCTGGTTGTGGTTATGGGACTGTTTGGGACAGCGAAATAGGACCTAAGCAATGCAAACAATTTCTGGCTCCTCTCCTTACAGTGGAGACCACTCTCCCCGACCTCTCTCTTCCCTGAGGGCTGGAACATGGCCAGAAAATAGGACAGCCTGCACAATGTGAGACCAAGTCTTTGAGTAATAAAAGAAAAGGGACCTGGCCTCCTAAAGTCTCCTAGGAAGTACACTCATCATGGACAGCTCAATGGTGGGCTATTTCAAGAGAGAGGAAATAGCTACTAGATTTCCAGCTCTGTTATTTTAGGTATACAGTAAAATCTTGGATTGCAAGTATCTTGTTCTGCAAGTGTTCTGCAAGACAAGCAAACATTTCTAATAAACTGTAACTTGATAAACAAGCAACGTCTTGCAATACAAGTAGTAGGTGATGCCAAACATCACCTGATCATAACTGAGCCAATGGTTCCCTCTCTCACTGTGGACTGTGGGTGACCATCAATGCAATGTCACATTTCTGCAAAATCCTCAGAAGGAGGCAAAAGGAAGTGTCACTGGATAACTTCCTTGTTAAAGCTGCATGGAAAAAAGAAAAAAAAAAGAAAGAAAAAAGATTCCACTGAGCCAATAGATAGCAGTGATTCATTAGTGACAGTCAAAGTCATCCTACATAATAACCCTCCCCTCTGTCTCCCTCACGCCAGCCACGAAGGTTTTCAAAGGTAAGTGCAGGTTAATTTTTAATATTTTGTATTTTATTACTTCGTATTACAGTAATTATTAATTATTTATTGCTACTTATTTAATATGAATATTTTGGGGTTGTGGAATGAATCATCTGAGTTTCCATTATTGCCAATGGGGAAAATTGCTTTGACATACAAGTGCTTTGGATTATAAGCATGTTTTCGGAATGAATAATGCTCACAAACCAAGGTTTTACTGTGTTTTGGAGTATCTTTAAGAGGAACTTTATTTTGTTTTTAGCCCAAAATTTGTTCCACTTTCTTAAATAAGCTCTACTAGTAATTTTTTTCTCAATAACTTGGTTCTCAGCTTTGATCCAGATAATAGCTATAACTCATTAAACACTTACTTGGCTCTATTCTAAGCACCTTACACGTATCAACTCATTTAATCTCCTTCACAAGACTGCAGGGGCATGGGGCTTGTTAATATCCTCATCCCATAGATGAGAAACTGAGGCACTGGTTAGGCAGCCTGCACGCCATCACAGAGCTGGGGTGAAAATCCAAACACTCTGATTAAGTGCTGGCTGAACAGGTACATTCCATTGGTTGAGGTAAGGTCAAGTTCATGCAACATGCTTAGCAAGTGCAGTCCCCCGAGACAGATACACCATTTACAAAACAGAGTGCCGTTCTGAAACAGGTCTGTGTCCAGTGCTAAGGGAGTGCCAAGGACAGAGCACCTGGGTCAGTTAAGCATGGGGTAAATAGGAACACCGAACAAAAGGGTTCACAGAGAAGGAAACCGTAGAGCAATGCATAGGATAGGAAGCACAAAGGCCCCCGGTAAACAGAAGAAGAGGGCAGGGAGAGACAGAAGGGACTGTATATGCAGAGACTATGTGCCCCTGAGCTCCTGCAGCTGCTGAGTTACCGAGATGCTTCAAAGAGGCCACACACCCCACACTGCGGGTGTGGGCTGCAACACCACCAGAGCTTCTAGCCAGCAGCACCCAATTTACCTTCAATTTCATTTCACCTTTTCTTTCTAAGCTCCAGCTGTAAACGCGACAGAGGTGTTGGCACCTCTCATTTTCTTAAGTCCTTAATGTCCAAAGGGTAATCTCATTTCATCTCCTTCAACTTCAGTCTTACCTGTCAAGTCTGAAGCAACCTTTGGGATCTCCACTGCTGCCAAGAGTCCACTCTGCTTTTTGAGACAGAAGGTAGCCAGCCAGCCACCGCTGGAAGGCAGCCACAAGGGAGGCCAGGCCTGTGTGACGAGTCTTCAAGTTAAATTTGGCTTCCTTACCTTGTGTACCCAGTGTCTGTATCAAGTCTTTTCAAACAACACAAGTAAGTCTTTTCCCTTTCCTACCGGACAGCCTTTTAGATATTTAGAATTGTGGAAATAAGATCGTAAAAGACTTTTCCAGGTATTGTAAATACCTTGAAATACATAAAGATATTTAGACTTTCTTACTGATGTAAAATCTTTACTCCCAAAATTCATTAATAAACATGCCACTGAACGAGCGGACATACGCCGGCCGACTCCATCTTGTTCTGTGTCCTCCATCTTGAGTGACTATGTCCCCAACATGGCCCCATTTCCGGGAAAACCGCAGAAACCTCAGACCACGCCTCCTCCCCTTGAGTAACCTCGCGCTCACCCGTTCAAACTTCCCGATCAAAACATGCCCGGCAACCTGCATAACAGGACTCCGACCCTTCCCCGGCCAATCGGCAGAGGCCACGACCATCACCTCATTAACTGCCCCTAGACCCCTATAAAACCTTTGTGCTTTTGAAACTCGCTGGCTTCTCCGCCTCTCACTGCTGCGTTGGTGCAGGTAGGGGATTGAGCTCGAGGTAGCTTGAATAAAGGCTCTTTGCTTTTGCATCAGATTTGGCTCCCTGGTGGTCTTTTGGGATGGCGAATTCTGGGTATAACACCACTGCTCAGTATTGTGTCAGATATATAAGCTGGTCTGAAAAAGTTAAAGTGACTACCAAATGTATTTTATACATTTTTTTTTCAACGTTTTTTATTTATTTTTGGGACAGAGAGAGACAGAGCATGAACGGGGGAGGGGCAGAGAGAGAGAGGGAGACACAGAATCGGAAACAGGCTCCAGGCTCCGAGCCATCAGCCCAGAGCCCGACGCGGGGCTCGAACTCACGGACCGGGAGATCGTGACCTGGCTGAAGCCAGACGCTTAACCGACTGCGCCACCCAGGCGCCCCATACCAAATGTATTTTAAAAGGTCACCAACAAAAAAGGGGGTAGCAGGCAATGCGATCAATTGGGAGATTATACGGGATCAACATACAATGGCATTCATTACAGCACATCTTCATCTGAAACTCTAAATGAAGGTCTTTGGTTATGTGTGGGGGAACTATTTCCTTCAAGATGGCGTTCTGGCAGTTCACACCGGATATTTTTTATTTCTTTTTTTAATGTGTATGTATTTTTGAGAGATAGAGCACAAGTAAGGGAGAGGCAGAGAGAGGGAGACACAGATTCCAAAGCAGGCTCCAGGCTCCCAGCTGTCAGCTCAGAGCCTGACATGGGGCTCAAACTCACGAACCAGGAGATCAAGACCCGAGCCGAAGTCGGACGCTCAACCGACGGAGCCACCCAGGCGCCCCAACACTGGATCTTCATGTTAACCACCACACACACCCGACAGTTACAATGTGCTTTTGCCAGTGACACGATCTGTATAATATTTCCTCCGCAAACTGTTTTACTTTTGAGGAGATCAAAGCACTTTACCTTATTTACCTTTATGCCTGCCTTGAGAAGGAACATAGCATGAATAAGAGACCTAAGTTATTAAAGTTTCCCCTTAACAATACTGGTAATATCTATCCTACACATTTCTAGGAAAGTCATTGATCTTGTGCACAACATAGCTGGGACCAGCATACAAAGTTATAGGGAAGCATGACCTGTTAAGTCTCCCACGACTACCAAAAAACAAAGGCAGGAAAAAAGATGTATGTTTTGTATGAGAGAAGACAGACATTAAATGTCCTTTAAAAATAAGAAAATATTTGCATTATCCTCTAAAGACACTTGAGCTCTTAAACCAAGAGAAGTATAAAGTACACAATATTTTAAATAGAGATCAATAACACCTTATTCACAGATGCTGCAAAGGTAGGAGAAATGATATAATCTCAAAATGAACTGAGGCAATACAACTCCCAAAGGTCGGGTAAAAATTAATCTAGCAGGAGGACAAAAAGATTTTTCACAATTGTAATATGGTTGAAAAAGTAAAAGGTGGGCTCCAATCTCCAAGGAAACTGGAACTGGTGAAACCGAATGGAAAAATACTTGGTGATGAGATATATTCTTACATTTCTGCCCTCAGTATTGTCTTCCTGGGCCCCCATGCTCCTTCGGGCAGGCATTATTTTATAAAGCGTAATTCCACGTGCGATTACCTTGGCAAGTTGTAGAAATAAAAAAGGATAAAGGATGAACTGTGGTGTCCAGAATATCTAACTAGAATGAAGCAGAACTATGCATGAAGAGAAATTTAAACAGGAAAAAAAAGTACATTGTATGCAAAGCCCTCACTTTTCAATAATCAGGAATGTGTGGTTTAAAGCTTACTTAATAGGTTCACACATTTTGGCATCTAACCTCACAACTCGTTTCAATTTTATTACAGTTCTCGTTTAAATGTTTATTTGCCTTCACAGAAGGATCCATGCATACTAAGGCTAACAACAACAACTAGAAAAGAGTACTTAAAACCTAGTATACAAGGATCTGGTAAAATATTAATTCTAGGGGCGCCTGGGTGACGCAGTCGGTTAAGCGTCCGACTTCAGCCAGGTCAGATCTCGCGGTCTGTGAGTTCGAGCCCCGCGTCAGGCTCTGGGCTGATGGCTCAGAGCCTGGAGCCTGTTTCCGATTCTGTGTCTCCCTCTCTCTCTGCCCCTCCCCCGTTCATGCGGTCTCTGTCTGTCCCAAAAATAAATAAACGCTGAAAAAAAAATAAAAAAAAAATATATTAATTCTATAATTTCTGAACATGAGGGCTTCTGAGTACCGGAAGAATATAAGGAGGTGGGATCACTCTTCCAACCAGCAGGTGAGTTTGCATCTACACTTACCTGAAAGACACAGAGGGACCCCACATGCCTCCTCCCAGTGCTCACAGATGGCATCTCACTTCCCACAAATTATCTACTGCTCCCACCCACCTTTAGCCCAGACTCCTCAGCTCCCTGTCTGCAAATTCTGACTTCACACTTGGGGCCACGCACTGTACGAGATGGCAGGGTCTCGAACCTAGAGAACTCCCTGCTACCTAGGAGTACACAGCCCAGTGAGGGACAGAACAGTAGGCTCACAGTTGCAGTGTTGTGGGACCAAGTCAGATAGAGAGGCAGGCAAAAGTGCAGGGAGGCAGCAGGAAGAGAGGGGCGGGGGGAGGTAAAGGCATCTGAGAAGGTTTTGGGTCACCTAGGCACCGCAGTCTTGGAAAGATGCCCCCAGGGGTTGGGTGGGGGGGGGGGCCCCACAAGGATGGAGGAGGACAGGTCTCCCCAACCACCAGAACAGGATCTGCAAAGGCTGGACATTCCAGAGAGGCAGGGGCATCCGAGCAGCCACGGGCAGCTCCCTGAGGCTGCAGGCTGTACGTGACGGGCCGCAGGGGCCGGCACCGTGAAAACCCTTTCACACGATGGAAAGTTTACACTTCACCCTCTAGGCGACACGCGCCACACACATTTTTTACACAGATCCTCACAGGGGCACATAAACTGCTTTTCACCGCTAACAGATCTCTCCAGTAGCATTGAGACATGGGGAAGGAGGGACTCGGACAGAGAAAAAAGGGATCAGGGGGCAACAGACCCGGGGGGTGGGGGAGAGGAGGGGAACAGCAAAGAGGAGACCAATCAGAAGAAAAAAAAAAAAAATTTTTTTTTTTTTTTTTTTAAATTTAGTGACCCACAAGACGTGGGAGGGGAGGGGAGCATCCGGGCTGACTTCCAGGTCCTGGTTTGCATCACTGCTTTGTGGTGCCAAAAACAGGGAGGGAGGCAGGGGCAAGAGATCTACCAAACTTGGCAAACTTCATATTGTGACCAAAAAGGTATGAAGTAATCTGTACTTTGCATCTAGTGCTATTAAAACATTAAACCTCAACCTGTCTGTTCCCCAGCTGTTTACACTTCAAACACCCAGTCCTGTACCAAATCTGATTCCAATACAACTTGTCACACTAATAATGCTGTGGTCAAAACACTGCACTGGTAAGGACATAAAGATACTCTAGTTTTCCTTTTAGACACACACCCAAACCACACACTTAAATATCCACTCATCCTCCTCCATATTCCTGGCTTTTCCTGAACTTTCTAAAAGCAGAGCCAGAGAACTTTCTAAAAGTAATAGCAAGACAGAGTTATAAAGAGATTGTTTTAACTCAGTTGGAGATCACTACAGGGGTGTTTTTCCCAGATTCCAGTGTCAGACGAAAAGTTCACATAAAACCAGAGCTCATAAAGAGAAAAACATGAACAGAAAGAGAGCAGTATCCTCAGAATTCCATCCTGCACAATTCGGTGCTGGTGCGGGAATTCAGAACACCTAGCAGGAGACAAGCAACCATCCCACCCACAGTGGCTTTCACGTCCTCTCTTCCGCCTGCCCCATGCACACAATCACTTGTGCCAGTAAGACTATGCCCGCAGTAGGATGGCACAGCATCTCTGAAGAACAGTTCGGCAGTTTCTTAAAAAGAAATTGAACACGGAGAGCCTGGGTGGCTCAGTCGGTTAAGCATCCGACTTCGGCTCAGGTCAGGATCTCAGGGCTGGTGAGTCCGAGCCTTGCGTCGGGCTCTGCGCTGACAGCTCGGAGCCCGGAGCCTGCTTTGGATTCTGTGTCTCCCTGTCTCTCTGCCCACCTGCCCCCCTCCACTCAAGCTCTGTCTCTCTCTCAAAAATAAACATTAAAAAAATTTAAATTAAACATACGCTTCTTACATCTAGTAATTCCACTTCTAAGTATCTACCAAAGAAAAACTAAAACATCTGTCCATGTAAAGACTTGCAAGCAAATATCTATGGTCACGTTATTCCTAACAGCCCCAGATCAGAAACAATCCAAGTGTCCATCGGTCACTGGTGAATGGATAAATGCTATGTGGTACATCCACACAATGGAATATTCGTTTGGTCATGAAAAGGAATGAAGCCCTGACACCCTGCAATATGCGTCAAGCTCCAAAACATGATGTTAAATGAAACAAGGCAGACACGCGAGACTCCATGCTGTAGGATCCTATTTATAGGAAATCTCTAGAAATGGCAAAACTATAGGAACAGAAAGTAGGAGCACGAATTCACCACACACTGGCATGAGGGAACACTACGGGGTGATGGAAATGTTCTACACCTGTATATAAGTGACTGTCAACTTGTAGAACCATTGAACTGTATGCTGAAATAGGGAAATGGAATGGTGTAGAAATTATAGTTGAAGCTTTAAAAAAAAAAAAAAAAGACCACTCATCAGCAGAAAAATGAAGACTTTATAGTGTTACATAACACAAGTGAAGTTTCTCCCTGGTGTAAACACCAGAGTTCTAGAATAAGGACTGTGTAAGGGGGATACCATCAAGTTCAGAAGTCCTCCTTTGTGGTACATTCCAACAGTACTGAACCGCCCATGCCACCGGGCCCCCATGGCCTCCTACATGTTATTTATTCTTTCCTTGCTCCTGCTCATCCTTCAAGTTTCATCCCAGGTGTCAGCATCTTGCCCACCATCCCTGGCCCCTCACACAGAACTTGAGTGCGGCACCACGTCAGCACGTGGTAACTGTGCTTGCACGACTCTCTTACCGAACCAGCATTTTCTCCAACAGGGACTTGTGCACATATTCTTAGAAAATATCCTTCTTGATGTGGACCCCTATCTTCTCTTCTGGCATCTCAGGTTGTTCTGCATTTAGAACCAAAACGGGGCAAACTATTCCCACTTCAGTTGCTGGGCACTAACGAGAAACCAACAAAGGCAGACCTACTATGCTGACGATGCATCTGGGTCGACAGAAGGCCCAATGAAATCCAGAACAAAGACTTCTGTATGCTGGTGGGAAGTCTGAGTCATGCCAGGGCAGTAGAGGCATGCCAAACTGAAAAGTCTGGGCCCTGAGGAGTTGACGCACTATTTTGTATTGCAGAGGGTGCTTGTGTTTTAGCAAAACAGTATCATCTGTCCCATTAAATTAATACGGTTAATTTGGATTTCAGGGACTCTCTAGTTTTATACTTCATCGCAAATTGACAGGAGACATAAGGGGTTTATTCCGAGTGACATGGCTGTACGTACTGAAGTAACATAACAAAAGTAATGTAAGTCAACAATGGGCATGCCAGATAATTTTTTCCCCTTTGAAACAGAAGCATGCACTACTGAACACAGAAAATCAGTGCCCTAGAATATATATGCTTTAGTAGCAGAGTCCCTATCTTTTCCTCTCTATAGCCCGAATGCATGGCATAAGAGAAATGACAGCTTGTATCATGCTACTACTCCAAAACAGCAAAAAAGTGAATTGCCACCGTTTGGTAATACCCTGAATGTATCTGTTTTGAAGCTCCAAACTATTGGAAGGTATCCTTTTCTCTAAAGCACAGAAACGAACCAAGCAGAACTTGTAGAAGTGGGGGGGGGGGGGGGGCGGCGGGAGGAGGCGGGAGAGAAGGGAAGCAGGCATTCCAAGAAAGGGGTGGATTTTGGTCTTTCAGTGAACTATTTCAGTATTAACCCAAAGTACAGAGGATGTTTATCCAACATTTCCTTGGAATCCAGGATTTAACCCAATACCCATCTTTTGGTCTCATTATGCCCCCTTCTAAGCTGGGTCTTGTGACTTCATTCCTCTTGTTTAATGGAAACACTGGCAAAGGGGAACATTGGTGATAAAGAAATATTGGAAGGATGATGTTATTCACGTTGTCCATTCAACAGCAAGTCACTGTTCTAGTAACTGTACCAAGTCTCGGAGATATAGGGCAAGACTGAATAGGGTCCAGTGAGGAAGGTGATAAACAAGGTTATCAACAATAGGAATAACTGCAGATTAGCAAGTGCTATCCTATATTTATCATTGCATCTACAAATTTTACATAGAAAACAGATTGCTTAAAAAAACCAGACTGGGGTACCTTACTGTTTCTCATAGAAGGTATGGGTTAGCAATTCTATAACTGCTTTATTGATTTAGGAGGTATGATGGTCAGTTTTAGGGGTCAATTGGGCTAGACCACAAACCTCACTTATTCAGTTAAACACTCCTCTAGGTGTGGCTGTGAAGGTATTTTTTAGATGTGACTTAAGTCCATAATCAGGTGGTTTTAATAAGGGCAATTGTCCTAGATAATCTATGTGGGCCTGATTCAATCAGTTGAAAGGCCTTAACAACAAAGCAAAGGCTTCCCTGAAGAAATTCTGTCTGTGGACAGCAGCTTTAGCTCCTAGCCAAGAGTGCCAGCCTGCCCTCTGGATTTCAGACTTGCCTAGCCAGGCTCCACAATCACAGAAGAGAATTCCTTGCAACAAATCTTTTAGTAGGTCTTCTACTAGTTTTTTTGGGGGGGTGTTTTGCAATTTTTTTTTAATATTTTTGAGAGAGAGAGAGAGAGAGAGAGAGAGAGAGACAGAACATGAGTGGGGAAGAGGCAAAGAGAGAGAGGGAGACACAGAATGTGAAGCAGGCTCCAGGCTCTGAGCTGTCAACACAGAGCCTGATGCAGGGCTCCAACTCACAAGCCATGAGATCATGACCTGAGCCAAAGTCGGATGCTCAACCAACTGACCCACCCAGGCGCTCTGTTTTTTTTTTTTATTATTCAATTTGTAAATTTAAATCCAAGTTAGTTAACATATGGTATAATAATGGATTTCAGGAATAGATTTTAGTGAATCATCACATACATCACACCCAGTGCTCATCCCAACAAGTGCCCTCCTTAATGCCCATCATCCATTTAGCCCATCCCCCCACCCAACACCCTACCAGCAACACTCAGTTTGTTCTCTGTATTTAAGAGTCTCTTATGGTTTGTCTCCCTCTGTGTTTTGATCTCATTTTTGCTTCCCTTCTCCTATGTTCATCTGTTTTGTTTCTTAGATTCCACATCGGAGTGAAATCATAAGATATTGGTCTTTGACTTATTTTGCTTAGCAAAATATACTCTAGTTCCATCCACATGGTTACAAATGGCAATATTTCATTCTTTGGTCTTCTGTTTCTCTGATTGAGCCCTCAATGACCTAATAGGGCTGAAACAAATAACTAAAATAACACTGTAGACAACAGGAACCAGGTTGCTCATTGTCTAACAAGTTAGAAATAAGAGAGAAGTCTAGAATGGACTGTGCAGTATTGGACTCAGATATCAGTATAAACTAATGCTCGATATAGCTACACAGATCTAGAAATATAGATGTGCATGCAAGTGTAGGTTAGTATACATTGGTTTTTCTCCCTGTGTCCACTGGGAAGGCCTAGGAGCAATGGTATGCCACTAGCAGTGAGCTCATTTAACACCCAGATCTTAGTTTCTACGCATCACTCTCCAATAAAAGGAACCAAGGTTCCTTAGAAAAGTGGTCGACTCCAGGGCTGGGGCAGGGAAAATGCAAGGTAAGCTTGAAACATTTGTGGTGTCAGAAAACAAGAGAGTACTTGACAAAGGCTGTCCAAAGGACACTGGAGAAAACCTGAAGGAGGTCCCAGTGGCCAAAGCCAGAACATTTTGAACAAAAGAAACAGTAATACTTTTGGATTATAATGCATAAAGATATCCACAATTCATTTTTTTAAAATTTTTTTAGTTTTGAGAGACAGGGGAAACATTCATATGAGCCAGGTAGAGGCAGAGGAAAGAATCTTAAGCAGGGGCTTAATCTCACAATTGTGAGATCATGACCTGAACTGAAACCAAGAGTCAGATGCTTACCGACTGAGCCACCTAGGTGCCCCTACACAGTTCGTTTTGATATAAATGATAAATACATAAATGAAGGACAACTCTTCTTCACAGAAGAATTCCAGTTAACTAAATGTAAAAGGAATGAAGGAAATATAAGATCACCCTTAGGCCAAAATCACAGTAGTAACTGTTGCAGGCAAGATCCACTGATGGATGCTCAAAATCAGTGGACAAATTTGAGAAACACAGAAATTGGTCTCAAAGTGTTTCCCTGAAGACACTCATCAATTAGAAAGGAAAAGACAGCAACTTTACAGAGGAGAAATCACACAGACATCACCTCAGCCAAGTGATCAAGGTAAGACCTTTCATCTTCGTGTACTCCTGACATACGCATCACAGAAAAGAGCACATGACTTCTATGCGCTTAACTGCATAGCCTCACTCTGATCATGAGAACACACTAGACCAAGCCAAACAGAGACAAGTTACAAAACAGCTGACCAATCCTCCTCAAAAGAGTCACGGTCATGAAAGGCTGAGGAACCATCACAGATTGAAGGAGACTAAGGAGACAAGATGGCGAATTTAAGAGGAGAGTCTGGACTAAATCCTAGAACAGAAAATACACACTAGGGGAAAATCTAGTGAAATGCATATAAGGTCTAGTATGGTACCAGTGTTCATTTCCTGTTTTTTTTTTTTAATTTATTTATTTTGAGAGAGAGAGAGAGAGAGAGAGAGAGAGTGTGTGTGTGTGTGTGTATGCAGGGGAGAGGCAGAGAGAATCCCAAGCAGGCTCCGTACTGCCAGTGTAGAGAGCCCAATGAGGGGCTCAAACTCAAACCACAAGACCATGACCTGAGCTGAAATCAAGAGAGGGACGCTTAAATGACTGAGTCACACAGGCACCCCAATTTCCTGGTTTTTAATGATTTTTCTATGGTCATGGTAACACTGGAGGAAGCAGGGTGAAAGATGTTCATGTACTCTCTGTACAATTTCTGCAGTTTGTGTGTAAAATTAAAATTATTCAAAGAAAAAAGAGCTGCAGTTTAAAAAAAAATCTAAATCTAAATCTGGCTCCACATTTTTAAAAAGTTTTAAATATAGCAGTAGTCTAGATCTAATTTAAAAAGATTGTACTCCTATTTTTGCTAAAAATTGTCAACTGTTACTTTAAAAAAATATGCCATTATAATCTCAACCTCTTTATTTGAAATGAGAAAAAAAACTGTACAGTACTGATCTGTAAAAAAAAAAAAAAAAGAAATTGAACTGAGAATTTTGTAAAAGACATATATGTAATTACGTCTTTATAAGTGTGCAAAGAGAAGGGTCTGAAAGATTCACGCATTCATCCCTTGATAAATTTCTGAGCCCCCAACAATATTCCAGGCACTTGCCAGCTATAGGATACTACTGTGACACGGGCCTCCCACTTCTGAGAGCTCACATTCTGGTGAGAAATAGACCAAAACCCAGTAAACAGCTGTATAACTATCAACAAGGATATGGTCTATAAAGGAAACAGGATGTTGTGACAGACTCTGGGTGGGAGAGAGAACATGTAAGCATATGCCAGATCGCCAGGGCCCAAGAAAGTCACTGAACAGCATAAGCAGTCGTGGGGACATGCATGATCCGATCCATGCTGGCCCTCCCACCGCTGTGTAGGCATGCCTGGCGGAGGGGCAGGAAGAGATGGGGGTGGCGGAAGTCTCCACATGTGGCGGAACCTGTGAGTGTTGTCTTTCCCCATTCATACAGGTCTGTTGTCCACATCTTCAACAGTGAACAGGTTAAAGCTGCCTTAACAAAAGGAAATTACTTGGTTTAAAAAAAAAAAAAACAAAAAAAACAAAAAAAAGAAACTTGAGGAGGCACCTGGGTGGCCCAGCGAGTTGAGCGCCGGACTTCAACTCAGGTCATGATCTCGCTGTTCGTGAGTTCAAGCCCCGCATGGGACTCTCTGCTGTCAGCACAGAGCCCACTCCAGATCCTCTGTCTCCCTCTCTCTCTGCCCCTCTTCCACTCCCACTCTCAAAAATAAACAAACATTTAAAAAAAAAAAAAAGAGTTACCTCAATTTGCCACTGCTCTATCTGTACGTTTCCAGTAACCTTGAGATTTCCTATTGTAACCCTTTCTTCTAAGAATAGTATTCAGGAAAAGAACAGAAATTTCTTTCCTATTTTGGAGGAAATGGCTCTATATGAAACATACTCCAAAGATTTTTGAAGTCTAGTATCTGTTGGCAAGCAGTTCCAAGTTAGTAGAGAAGTTATCACTTTTAGGCATTAAATTCCTAATGCTCTGAAAATTTACTGTGAGACACTGGAGGACCATCACTGGTAAAAGGGGGCAAATTTCTGGCCAAAGCCCCACATAGTCACAGGCAGTGAAGGGGGTGGGACAAAGCCCGTCAAATTCCAGCACTCAAGATGTAGCATGTCCCAATTTCACCCCACAGATCTGTAAATAGGTAATTTATTGATTATTTTCCTGAGGAAAACTTGAATTTAACTCAGAAGTGTGAGCAAAAATTTTAAAGGTAGAACAGAGACCACTCTCAATACGTGAAGTTCTGCTCATGAGCCCCCAGCTACTTCTTATTTCAAAGGGCCACTGATAAAGGATGGGCAAGGTCATGTTAAAGTTAGAGATCATTGTTCATGAAAGAACTCTCTGGAACTGGAAAAGGTCAGAACTATGCTGATCCTGTACCGAATGGCTATGGGCAATATGCCCTGCATTTGTTTTAAGCTTTGCCAATGCCTTGATACAATGCTATAAAGCATCTTCCTTGTAATAAAATACTTCAAATCCATGAATGTGGTCCATGGATCAAATTACCTCCTAAAGACTGAAGCAAACTCCACCTCAGAAAAATGTTAACCGAAGAGAAATGGGTGTTTATTTGCCTAACTGGCCATTCACACACCAGCCCGTCCTCACATACATTCACTGAGGGCTCACGCAAGACTCCGGTCTAACAGCTACTCCACATTTAGTTTTCCAGATCAATACGCATAGTAGACAATGCCTGAGAAGTGTTAAATTTTCTCATTTCTCAATCAGATGATCATTCTCACACTAATAGAAACGAGTTATGCTTTTCAAAGAGAGGACAGGCGTTAACTGAACTTACTGTGGTAATCATTTTGCAGTATAGGGAAAGTCAAGGGATTATTCTGTATACCTTAAACTTACAGCACTGAATGTGAATGGTCTCAAAACTGGAAGAAAACCAACCAAACAAAACACAACGTTTACTTTTATCCCATCCAAGAGAAGCCCAGATTCACAAGGAAAGAGTCCGTACCGTAAAGTGCCATCCTAGCCTGAGGGCCCAAGCCTTGCCAGCAGCCCTTGGACTCCGACCAAATCAGACACTATATAAACGACTATATAGTTTTTATATTACTGAAGTAATGTGCTTTTCAGCGGACAGGACAACTCAACAGTAAGGTACAAAGGGAAAGAGACAGAAACAAGACACTCAGCTGGTGGGTCAACTTCCACATGCTCTGGCCAGCAACCCTGCCAAGCTCCAAGCATCTGCCCATTCTCCTGGCCTTCCCTCCCATGCCTATGGAAGAACGGTCATATCCTGGTAAGAAATCAACTCCCCATTTGTCCACTAGACCCTATCCACTCCAGTTCTAGCATCATTTTTTTTTTTCCCGGTCTTGCAACTGAACCAAAATTTCCAACTGAAAATACACCTGAGTCCTTGGCATCGAGTTAAAAACTAAAATTTTAAGCCTTGAACATTCTCTTTTCCTGCGGTCATTTGATAAGGAGAGGTTGACAAAGAGCCTCTTGAAGGTTAGCGATCTTTGAGGGCTGTGCTGTGTCTGCACATAACCCTTTAATATAATAATCTTTACTTAGAAACGTTCATAACTTCAAAGGAGTCATTTTCGAAGATTTGCTTAAATTTCACATGCTTTTCTTTTTAGACCTCACTATATACAGTCCTGTTGCATTTGCTGTTGCTTTTACAACTGTTGAAAAATTAGATTTGCACCTAACAAGAATACATCAAAATAGTTTATTTAAAGCAACCACTGATACTATTATTTTAAATGGGAATCGGGGATTGCAGGAAAGAGTTTATGTGTGCTCTGCAGGGCAGGAGTGTTCCTGACTATTCAAGTCCCAAAGATATTAATGGGAAAGATGAATCAGTTCTGTAAAGTCACCTCACATGTTTGAGGCATGATGCATGATTTAGCCATCATCAACGGGGCTGCATTTTCATTTCATTCAGACATGCGCTAACATGTTCACAAGGGAAGAAAGACAAGGAGGGGGAAGAACGAAAGGCCCATTTTCAGACAGTCATTTTTGACGAAAGCCAATTTACACAGCAGTGAATTGCCCTACCAATGACAAGCCTAGAATATGAAAACCCCACCTCTCCTCTTTAATAAGGAAGTTGGTGTGTACCACCCTTTCCAAAGAAAGGACCCTGATTTTCACAGCTAGAAAACCTGCTAAATGGGAGAGGTGTAGGATAGGATCACTGTCCCTATTAGCTCTAGTTTTTCCGTTCTTCATCTGTACTAGTGGAGGCTCAATGGTTACCAGAATTACATTCCTAGAAAACTTTAAAACTAACTTAAAAAAAAAACAAAAAAAATTTGCAACATCGAAGAACGGCAAGCTGAAACATAAAAGGCAGGAAGTATTAAAAAAACAAAAGTACACACAAAAAGGCCTTCAGGCTCAAAAGTACATCTAAGATTTAAAAATATAAAGCAAACTATAATCATACCCACAGAGAGGACAAAAAGGAATGGTGAACAAAGGGAAAGGAGGAACAGATAGGGGAAAAGGAGTTGGCTCAGTAAAAATGAACTTTAGGGGCACCTGGTTGGCTCAGTTGGTTAAGCATCTGACTCTTGGTTCCAGCTCAGGTCATGATCTCAGGGTTCATGAGGTTGGACTCTGCTGGCAGCGCACAGCCTGCTTGGGATTCTCGCTCTCTGCGCCTCCCCCAAGTGCACACGCCAGCACGCTCTCTCAAAACAAACATGGGGGGGGGGGGAGAACTTTAATGGCACTAACCATAAAATACAGGGTCCGCTTAGAGAATAAGCACTTGCATACAAAATACAGATAGACCAAGTTTCAATACAGTTTCATAAGTACCCTGAGACAACTAAATCTCGAAACTACCAAATACAAAGAAAACCCAGTACATTTTAATCCCACTCTGCACGGCAACCCCCGGGTGCTCTCCACTCGCCCTCTCCCCTCCCACTCTGCCTTCCCTGGCCCATCTGTCACCCTTTGTTACCTCTCTCATCCTGCACCAGCCAGCACCAAACCCAGAAAAATGACGGGGTATGGAAGGCCCTACGGTTTAGGGTGTCAGAGAAGCAAGGAGTGCGGTCAGATAACTGAGGATTCTGTGGTTTAGCCAAGGAGTCCACCTCCACCCAGCTGTTCCTGCGATCCTGTGGCCTACGTTCCCCAAATCCTCCGGCTCCCTGTAGGTAGACCAGCTTGAATTACTTTTGTAACCCCTATCCCACCCCCACCCCTCTACCGGGGCCCTCCCCCCCACGTGTTTATCAACTTTGTCAGCAGGAAAGAAGTGAAAACCAGGCTGGGGAAAAAGCACCTGAGAAAACAAACCAACAACACAGGAGAAATCATTGTTTCAACATGAACTAAGTGTTTCCATAATCATCTACTAAAACTTCAAACAAGTTGCATGAATGAACAATCTAGACATTCCTAGAGGGACAATACGGCAAAAACAATTTGCTCACTCTTTTAGTTAGGCCACAAATTGGTAGGAAATAAAATAAATGCTATTAACTTAGGGGAGGAAATCTTTACAATGTTATTCCATCATTATTCACACCTGTCCAATAAAGAGGACCTTTTTAAGTGTGCCAAGTAGATCACTTTACAAAGTTTAAGTCAGATCTTTACAGATTCAAATTTGTAGATGCCCTATAATATGATATTCCTATTAAGCAACTGCCATCTCATCGTCTTTTCCTGGACAGATATTATAGAATTCATGAATATTTTTCAGTCTTTGAAAGACCAGAAGAAAACACAGAACCTCCTACACTTTGATTGGATTAAAAAGTTGCAGATGATTCCAAAAAGAGAAAATGTTCAATGCCTGAAAAATGCTTTTGCTATTTCTATGGCAGGACTGAAACTCCAAACATAAGATGCTTTGTGTCAAAGCCTATGTAAAAATACACGGTCTCTTTTGGGACTCAGCACTTTTTACCAACTGTGTGTACAATTTCAAAGAATACTCCTGAAAGTTACTTTTACCTCCTCATGAAAAAGGACTACTCCAAACAAAAACAGTCCCTTCTTGGAGAAAGCAATTTTCTGGGCATTGTAATGCTCTGGTGAGCACAGAGCAGAGGCAGGCTACCTGGGAACTGTCGCTGGGAGACCAGACCCAGCTGGGGAGCAGGGCGGGGCATGGGGCTGGCTGCTCCTGGGGTCAGGAGCACGTAAGGTCCCAGCAGCCTTCCCCCTGGCAGCTGTCTGCAGCAAAGGCTGCTCTCCAGAAGAACACATCCTGGAGCCTCCTGGAAACTGCACAGGTCAAGAACAGATGGTAGGCAGGAAACTGCAGGCCAGTGCAGATCGGCTTGTTATCCCCCACTTCAAGACTGACATGTATAGCATCAAGTAACATTTGTAGGAGAATGATCTAAGCACCTCTCTTCAAGGTCTCGGAACTCTTCTGCAAAGATGAATCTGTTTAACTCTCTCAATAAAGCACACTAGCCACTCAAACTCAGAAGAGTTTAAGATCTTAAATCCAAACCATCAGCCCCAAATTCAATCACAGTCTTGGTGAAGCAACTGATGATAGAGTGAGAGATCACACATGATACGTGTAAGTAGTCGTTTTTCATCAATTATACTGCTAAATACTCTACAAGGGGGAAGTGTACACAAACACCTTTTCTACACGGCATTAGAATCGAACCTGAGACATTCAGAACAGCAACATTCTGTAGGTGACAAGGAACCAGGGTCAGGATACCCTAGAGGGAACCTGGAAAAAAAAGTGCCATCCTCACCACAGACCAACGGCCCATTAAACTCTAGGCAGTGTAGGTTTTCATTCTTCTCCCCCGCTTTAATCCAGATACCAGGCAATTATAGTAAAACCTTGGTTTGCAAGCATAATTCGTTCCAGAAACAAGCTTGTAATCCAAAGCACTTGTATACGAAAGTGAATTTCAAGAACCATGGGCACATGTGATGTTCAGCATCATGTACTACTCATATTGCAAGACCTCGCTCGTTCATCAAGTTAAAATTACAAATGTTTTCTCATCTTGCAGAAAAAATTACTTGCAATCCAAGGTTTTACTGTACTTGTCACGTGGCTCCAAAAGTTTTTCTATTACCCACTCCAATGACAGAAAAGAAGTTTTTCAAATTTCACGTTGAGAAAATCACCTTACTATGCACACCTAACAGGGTCTCCCAAGGAAAGCAAAGTTACTGTGAGATTCTTATGTTAATGAGAAGCCATGAGCTACTTTTTGAAAGAGGTTACTAACCCCATCCTAGACTCGTCACAGTGTGCTTGATGCCCTCACCTCTAGAGCAGTAAGTGAATGAAAACAAGTTTCTTCTCACTGAATGGGTGAAATTCACTTTGTTATTAGGCTGACACCCCACCAAACCTTCCCAGTGGCTGTAGGGCCAGCCCAACATAATTGGTCACCCCTTTCCAGAAGAAGAGTGAAGCTGCTTTCCAAGGGGGAGCTGGAACAAAAACGAACTCTACACCGGTGGGTTCTTCACGTGACACTCTTAGAGGAAGTTGCCCAAGGCAAACTGCCAAGGTCTCCCAGTAAAAGAATGATCTCAGAGTGCGCACGTACAAGAGGAGGGAGAAGAGGGGGTGGGGAGGAGACGGAAAAGACAAGAACAAGAAAGGCACCCATTCAACTTCAGAGACCATCGGCAGGTGTCCTGGATAAATTCCATGCTTTATACGTCAATTAAGAACACTTGGCACTCAATAAATTACATCAGAGGATGTCACAATTACCAAGGTCAGTGGGCTGAAGTAGTCAATTATTTTTATTCTTACTTAAACAAAAGGCATTCCACTAACTGAGCTGCCCTGGGGAATGATAGATCACATCGGGCATCTCTAGCACGTTGCTCTGGTCCTGATTCTCCTCAGCTGAAACCTTGATTCTACCTCCTTCTCAACAGCCTAATGCTTTAAGAGAAACCACCAGTTTAAAAGGTTAAAAATATAAATTGGCAGTTAGCAGGGTTGCTTCTAAATTATACGCTCCCCTGGCAAACATGTTTATTTTGTTGCCACGCTACCTAAATCCAGAGCCTTTGGGCAGAACCAAAGAAGCTATGGCCCCCCAACAGTCTAAGACACCCCCAGGAGATATTCAAAAACCCAAATGGGCAGAACCTAAGTGCACCAGTGCATCTCTTGGGCAACACAAATGCCTTCCCTGCAATCCACCTTTACAGAAAGCCAAATTATCGGTAACACAATTTTTTATTTATAGGATAAAATGTTAGCAAGGGGTTTTCAGAGGTTTCCCGTGGGCCCCGGTTTCTACCTTTAAAATTTCCAGTGTTATTCAATGATTACTAATGTCCAGAAGGATCAACAAGGCAAGCCTAACGCATCAAAATAAAGAGTCAACCAGACTCCATATATTGCCTTTGGAAAAGCAGAATGGTGATTGCTTTTTTCAGTCCTCTTCAGAGATTTCTTCTTAACCTACCAGTTAACCTAAAACCTCGATGGCCTGTAAGTATGCCACTCCTGAAGCATTCTGTTTAACAGATCTTTACAGTATAAGGCTGAGGTTAAATACTTGGCTAAATGTTCTTAGTGAGCAGCAAATGCAGCATATTGTTATTTTTTTTTTTTTGAACCCAGTTACTTCTGGTCCAGAACAGACACGAGTTCCAGCTTTTGAAATATAGTCTATCAGAAAGCAAAGGCTGTTTTCAATTTAGTAATAGTCACCATGTGTAGCTAATATATTTATTATACAAAGCCCAAAATGTCAGCTCTCAGAGAAATCTTACTTTAGACAGATCCTCAGTAATAAACTGACTCATCAACCACCAACATTCCACCAAAATCTCTGGACGATCATCCCTGAACATTTCTCATATGGACAAAGTACCTGCAATTTCTGGATTTTTTATTGAGAGCAGGTGCCCATAATATACTAGAAAGAAAATCCAAAGAGCAAAACTAATCAGGCAAATGCCATAAGACAGTCTCTTATTGTAATCCAATCAAAATTAGATGAACAGATTCATTAAGCCACTTCACAAAACCGCAATTCACAAATCATATGGACTGCAGCTCACTCCCAAGGACTTGTGCACACAGAAACAGACCATGTCCCTTCTACTTGGAAAGTCATGAGGGCACACGTGTTCCCAGAATCAGATCTAGGCATCCTTTATACTTGGAATACAGCTTTCGGGTTGCCGAGACCCCACAAAGAACAAGGACCTTAAGTCAGAGTAATTTAGACCACCATACTGCTCTCCAATATGTAATTTCTTTTAGTATCACCACAATTCCCTTTTTATTGTAAATCCCACGAATGACCTAAATTTTAGACATTTTATTATCTATTACGGTCTGCAGGAGAAAGATGAATATTCGTTTGAGGAGTCTACAAACTCAATCACACAGGGTGGGAAACTAGACAAGGTGAGGAAGAGGGAGGCAGAATAAAAAGCAAGCCCGAGAAGAGGGTTGAGATACACAACCCCTCTCCAGTAAAAAGGACCTGCTTAATGACTTGATCTCTGGTTCCTCATAATGATTTTTTTTTAAATATATAAGAAAATGAAAAAATAGCTCCAGTTGGCTTCCAGAATAGCCCAGCTGTCTTGCTCCAAATATTTAACAAGCTGTACTCAAAGTGGTGTGATGGAGGAAAAAAGTCAACAAACAACAAATATGTTTGTAAGGACATGAAAAAAGAACATGTTGAAATTGGCTAGACAGCAGACATCCCATCCACAAGCATAAAGCTCTCAAAGAAAAAAAAAATATCAAAGGGAAGGAGCTGGAGAGTTAAAGGTACAGGTGAAAAAGCACACAGCCAGCCAGCCTACAAACAAAAGCCAGTTATGATATATATCAGGAAAACATAATGCAGAGAATATTTCCCTGACTTTAGAGTGGAAAAGTAAGAAACCAGAGCAACTAATTTTGAGTAAAAATAAAGATTTGTCACTGCCAAAATATTCTTGGATTTGTTGATTTTGCAAGGGAGGTTTTTTAATACTCCATACGAAGATCATTTAAAACTGAAAGCTGAAATTAGTGTCAGCTTCAGACTACCTCCTGATACTCCTCCACTTTAACCCCTTATCTTTTTTACAGTTTAAAAGGACAATTTTAAATTCACCACCATCTCCTTTCAGGGCTGAAACAGTCAATTTTCAATGAGTACCCAATATATTTATGTAGCCTAGAAACCTTGCAATTTACCTTGGGGAGATGCAAACAGGAGAATATTTTTTGGAAACCAATTAAAGAAACAGAAATAAGCTAAGTGCCTATTTCAAAATGAATAATCCTTTCTATAAAACCCAAGCCGGGAGCAAAGAAAAGGGGAAAGAGGCCACCTGTATGAGAATGCTCACATTTCCAGGCCGGTGTCTGTTCATCCATATCTTCCACCACCCACCAAGTGCCACGTCCTCCTCAAGGTGCTGAGACAGAGTGCAGGCGAGTGAGGCCAGAGCCCGAGGAGGATCCTTAGGAAGGTCCTGAGAGCTCACCAGAAATAACTGCCCCAGGCAGGAGGAAAAGGGAGTCTGGGAGGGAATTATGCAAGAGGGGACACCTGAGCTAAATCCTATCAGGTGAGCCGGAGGTAGCAGGCAGAGGAAGGGAGATGTAAAAGAAGAAGAAAGTTCAAGAAAAAAGCCAGAAGTTTGGCCCCAAGGGCAAGGAAGTAAGTCACCTTGGGCTTGACTGGGCCACGCTGGTAGAATTTAGTGTCCTTAAATGTGGCCTTTTCTCTAGGCTCCTAAGAAACTCATTTGCAGAAGTCAGTCATACCCTTAGCAGAACTATGGGTCTTTCAGAGGTCTTTTAAGGATCTCAAACAGTGAATGACCCTGTATTTCTTCTCCTCCCATATATTTCCTTAGAACAAAAGCCTCAGAAATCACATGGCATTTCTTCATTCCGCAATAACCCCCACCTCAAAAAGGAAAAGAAAAGAAAAAAACCCACAGAATTTGTGTTATATAACCTATTAGCACATAACTGCTCTGATCAAGAAAAAATAGATTTGGCTTACTCTAAATGCTTTTTCTAGTATTAATCAAATTCTCTTAAAATGAAAGTGAGTTAGCTAATCCTTTATAAAGTAGCATATACACCGTGTATAAAATGTAATAAAATATTTTTGTATGTGGATAATGACCAGATGTGACTATGCAAAATACAGTATTAGCATATGGATGATTTTTTCCTTCCAATATTTTCATTAATACTCTTTTCATAATCATATTTTTAGCATGCCGCTTTTAGGATTAATTCCATGTTACCTGAATATAAATGGTCTGCCTTTAAAAAAATCTGCATTTACAAATTTATCAGTAGAGGAAAGCTAAATAATTAGCATTAATGATTAGTTGCTAACATCTAAGTTGCAAGAATCTATGACACATAACACTGGTTTAACCCTCGGAGAAATTGGGGTGAAGTAATTACCCAGGCAAAATCAAAGAGTATGTGATTCACGTTAACTAACACGGTGAGTATTCAAGTGGATAAAAAAAAAAAAAAACCACAATTAGATCAGAGAAAGATTCACTTGAATTGAACTTAAGGGGCCAGGCAGAGCCCTTCGCGGCAAGGAGCAGAGCTCCATTGTCTGAATTTGATCTGAATGGAGGTAACAGGAAAAACAAGGGCAGGCCTCCTCTGACCCTTTCCATGGGCCTGAAGGAGAGGAGCAGAAAGGGAAGGGTTAGCAGGCAAAGCCGTCAGGCAGTGAGGAGGGGCCGGCTCCCTGCAGGGCTGTCGCCAGCACCATTGTCCACCCTTCCCAGCTGGTCCTGGGAAGCCTCGCCAGAATTTTCATTATAATCACAACTTCAGAACCTAACGCAAATACAAAGACTTACACCCTTAACGTGACCCTTCAGGTGGTTATCAAAAGTTATTACAGATGTGATGATGTGATGTGAGTTACAGGCTTTGAGAAATGGAATACACACAAGCTTCTGAGAATCTGAGATCCGGATTCAAATTCCTGAGCTTCAAAATCCTTTCCTGGCTATGAAGGCTCACAGGAGTCACTGGATCTGTGGCCATCTCTACTTCCCTACTTCTCTGATGGAGATGATAGTCCATCCTCTGACTCCTGCTGCAACCGAGCATCTGGCAGGGGCTTGGGGCCCCCTGGGAGCCTCCCACACCATGCAAGGGACCCGAAGTTCCTGCTGCCTCCGGCGGTCAGTAAACTGCACAGCAGCCGGGAGAAGCAGCTAAGGGGAAAGCCCCCTGCTCAGCCCTCCTCGCCACCTCCCAGAGAAGGAGCAACTCTCCACAGCTGTTCCTGAAGCATGGGTTAAGAGCGGAGCCAGGTTCTTCTCTTCCAGGGGGGGCCCTCGAGCTAAAGAAGCCCGCAGGCTTGTCACCATAGCTAAACTATACTTGGCACTGTTGAGGAGCAGTTTTACTTCTTATACAACCCGAAGTCTGTAGGCTTCATTATGCGGGACAGGAATTCCAACCAATAGCCCACTAGAAGCCTGGGGGCGGGGGAGGTAGTGGGAAGGAGGGCCCACAAATTATTAAGGTGATGAAGATTTGTGTCTTTTGTCTCCCATCTGGGGACAATGTGAGTTGTGTTATTTTTTAATATTTAAAACAGTAGAACACGGGCAGACAACCACTGTAAGACAATAAATTCAACTGAAGGACATTCCAGTGTGCGTAAACCACAAGTTTCACCCTTGTGCAGTTTATTACATTATCAGAACCTCCTGATTGGATTACTTTCCTGCAGGGCTTCCAAGTGTCTGCTTTTCCCCCACATAAAATCTAATATCACCTATCAAGATGCTGTATTTGTCCTTTTGTATTTTACCCCCTGATATCTTAGGACGCCTGTTAGTTAAGAACGGTTTTTGTTGTTGTTTTCGGTTTGTGTTTTGTTTTGTTTTCAGAAACTCTGGGTCGTACGCACCTCACCACATCTGTGACCAAAAAGGCTTAACTGCCCTCACAGGAAGGTTGAAACTGTACAGCATAAAGCTTCACCAGCTTCCAGAAGGGTCTAAGCCAACAATTTCATCAAAGCCTTCAAGTTGGCATCTGGTCTAAGTTAACACTTAGAATAGCAAATAAAAGGCACTTTTCCTGGACTCCTGCTGGCCAATACTTCTCGGATTAGCTAAAGCAGTGCCGCTGCAGGAGCGCCTTGTATTAGGTCCTGTTAGTGAGGAGATGCAGGGAAGCTGTGCGGGTCTTTTCGCTTAATCAATACTAACAGGAAGATCAGCAGACAGGGAAGGAAACACCAACGCGCAGCGACATTAGTATCTAAGCACAAACAGACCTTTACTTGAGAGCACAAGGGCTTGAAGCCCCTTTTCCAAGCTATGAACAAAATATAAATGCTAGCCTACGTTTTCATCAACAATAGCAAAAGAAAAAAGAAAGCCTTCAGGAGTGCGTGCCACAGCTAACGGGATTAAAGAGCTTTTTCTCAAGGAAAGAAGAATAACTTGACAAAGTGGCTTTAAAACTAGAGAAATGAACTTAGAATTATTTTGGATTATAAACGCCAGTCTTTCTTGAATTTAACTGCAATATGTTCAGGCAAATAAGAAGGCAAATAGGAGGATGCATGTTTTTATTCCCTAGAAATCACATTGTTTTGGGTTTTTTTTGGAAATACATTAGGAACACAATACATAAGTGGGTAAAGCACATACGTAGGCAATTTTCCACCCAAAAGGTTCATATCAGTTGTAAACATTAAAAAAAAAAAATTAACCTTACTGGTAACCTCATTAAATGAGTGAGGTTTATTATCACTGCGTTTAATGAGAATATGCAGTACGGAAAGGGTTTGGTTAGAAAACAAATAGGGGTACCTGGGTGACTCAGTCAGTTAAGGGTCCAACTCTTGATTTCAGCTCAGGTCATGATCTCAGTTTGTGAGTTCAAGCGCCCCATCAGGCTCTGTGCTGGCAACAGGGAGCCTGCTTGGGATTCTCTCTCTCTCCTTCTCTCTCTGCCCCTCCTCTGCAGGTGCACACACTATCTAAATAAATAAGGTGCAAAACTGCACAAACACACACACATAGAGACAGGATTTACGAACAAGGGTGTTGGAGTCAGAAAGCCTAGAGTTTGAATCACGTGACAGCGATCCAAGACAAGCTCCTCACAGCATGCATGGCTCAAGCTCTTCATCTATAAAATGACGAGTGATAATATGCAGCTGCCTCGGTCAGAACTTGAATGCATGAGGGGCACTTTGCACAGGACCGACTAACAGTAAGCACTTAACACAGGCTACTGAGACATCACTGTCATGACCAAAAGCACCAGCGCTCTGTGCACCTCCCCCAAAGAAAGAACCAGCCGGAATTTTCTCATCCACGTGCAAAAAAAAGAAAGAGCTCAGATCCTGATGCTCCCTCTTTAATGATGATTTTAAGGTCTGACGGGGACCTCCATTTCAATTCAAAAGGTGCAGAGCTCCCTGAAGGCAAGGCAGAAGTGGACATGGGAGTGATGGGAGAGCAAAGCAAGCACTGGGCAGAAACCAGAGAGCCCGCACCTACTGCAAGAATAAAACTCTGCCCCCAGCAGCAGGATCAACACACCAGCAGAGGGGCTGTTCCATGGGCGACGCTGGCCCCAGCTGTCCCCCCACTTCTGCTGCTGGCACAGCTCAGCCGGAGACAGCCAAGACCCTGAGCTGCAGTAACAGCCTGAAGCAAGAGCACCAGTTTACTCCCTGAGGGTGATTCGCTGGAAGGCTGGCACACAAGGGCTCCCTGGGGGGCCAGGAAAGGATGGCCATGGGCTGCAGTTCCCCTCCACCGGGGAGACGATGCACAGGGATGGCCATCACCTGGGCGTTGAGGGAAAGCGAGGCTCCAGAGGACAGTTGGCTGAGTGTGTAAAGGTTCTGGGATCTGCTCTGACGAGTGGGGTCCGAAACAAAAACGTGCATGGGTCCTGCCCAAGTTTTCCAAACACACTCCTGAGTGACTGAACGCTCACTGTATCCCACCACCGCCGTCTCTCATCGCTAGACGCAGCACAAGCCACTGTCCCTTGGAGACAAAGGAGGGGGAAATAATCTACAAGAGAAAATGCAGACCCAGCTGGAAATCCTTCCTCAGAGTTTTAAGGCAACTGCTCAGAAGACACGGAATACCACCCGAACGTCAAGGCTTCCCAATCCCCGGAGGCCTGAATCTTTACAGGGCCCACGGCACCCTTCCCATCATGTCCATCTCGTCACTCTGGCCCTCCAAGCCCCTGATTTCCAAACTCACCAGATGTCTCTCGGCTCCTCAGCTTCCAAATGTGTCTTATACACACCACTCTCCCCCAGGACCCTTGGCTAATTCTTACTCACCCCCCTCAACGCAGACTAAATGGAATCCTTCCCTCTGCACAAACCCAAGGTTTCTCCCCTGAACCTACACGCCCGTGAAGCCCTGTGCTTGCTTGCGCCCTGCCAGGCTTAATATGTGTCAAGTCCCCCTTTTGTGGTAGACTATAAGCTCCATGAAGGCAGGGACCATGCAGTTATTGCCCACCGGATCCCTAGCATGAGTAGTTGCTGACTAGCTGATGGTATTCCAACTTTCTCTCCTTCCCGGGGCACTTCAGCCTCTAGCCAAACACCCCTATGCCTTTACTACTACTGCCCTCTAAAACCTCAGGTCGCCCTTCAAAGCTCTGCTCCCAAGTCACCTCCTCCAGGATATCTTTCCCAATCTTTCAGGAATATCTTCTGACCTCACCCCGGAGGAAAAAAGCAAAGCTTCAGAGCAACATGTACAGACCCACCTTCCAGCCAGGCCCTGCCACTGATGAGGCGAGTGACCTGAACCGGGGCCTCACTTCCAGGTTGTGCAGATTGTTGTGTTCATCTTCCAATCGGTTTTCTAGGTGTGCAGGATGGTTTAGTGTGGGTCTGGCTGTATTTCATGGACGCGAGACATACAAAAAGCTTCCATGCTGTTCCGCCATCTTGGCTCCTCCAAGGGGCCTCACTTTCCACCAATAAAATCTAATTCCTGGGACTGACCAAGCAAAACACCTAATGGAACCTGGCACATAGTGCGTCTGAAAAAACAGCTGCCTCCATCTACCCCTCCTCTACACCGTGTATGGTTTGTT
The DNA here is from genome assembly GCF_014898765.1 of Herpailurus yagouaroundi. Lineage (NCBI taxonomy): Eukaryota > Metazoa > Chordata > Mammalia > Carnivora > Felidae > Herpailurus > Herpailurus yagouaroundi. The sequence goes on along the minus strand of NW_024412396.1, from coordinate 32,508,421 downwards.
GCTAAGTTATTCGTCTTGACCTCGGGTCGTATGCCCCTGGAGGGCATTTCCTTATGTGGGCTCCTCAACATGAAATCATCAGCATCATCAGAACAGCAACAACAACAGCATCGACTCACCCTTACTGAGTGCTTAACGTTTAGTGTGTATGTTTATAAGTGCTTCATTTCTACTAGGTACAGGGGCTTCCATTTTTAATTAAATAGATCCGTACAGGAAACACATGCAGTAAAACGCATCTATCTCTATATTTGGTATCCCAAAAGTCTTCGCGTAGCGTTAAACTTTAAAAACCACAGAATTATAGCAGTTTTTTACAAAACAGATCGTTTAGAAATTTAAATTTCTTTTACACTTAGTTTATACATTTTGAATGCAAAACTCTGAACTTTACATGTTTCAGTCCCTCGGATAAAACATGGCAAACGTTAAAATTCCCTAAAGAGCATTTAGGGAAATTCACGAAGTTATATTCACGTCAGCTACTACAGGACTCTCTCTCTCTCTCTCTCTCTCTCTCTCTCTCTCTCCAGCAATGGGCTCAATTTGGAGGTGGTAACTGGTGGATTCTAGAGGCGTGGTGGAGTGAGGACCACACAGGTGGCTGCCAGTGTGGCTGCCATCACTCTTTGTCCCTTTCTGTCGCAAGTCCACGGGCCCACCCCAGACCGTGCACGCCAGAGTGATCTCTCGCCACTGCTTGCCTCTGACCCGGCACATGATGGGTCTCCACAGCGTGAATGAGGCACGTGAAGTATTTCAGGAACTGTGCTTCCGTCTTATGGCTGACAGCCACAGACAGGTACAACTGACAGAAATGAGCTTTTCACCTTGTCACTTCACCACCCGACTGCAGCGTGTAAACATTCTGCGGGCCCATCCATCGCCCTGTACCTGCAGGATGCTAGTATAGATTACCTCCCCCACTCAAATCTCTGTTGGTTCTATTATTTCATGTCAGGTGGCCTTTAAAAGCCTGAAAATCTGTGTCATGCATTAGCTCCCTGGGTTCAAGCAACTTCTGTTTGAGTGTACCAGAGGCACGGTTCTCAGCAAAGCGGAGGCCATTCTTCACCCGCCGTGCTCTCACTGAATTTCAGGAGATAATACTGATTATGGAGACTCACAGATGACTTACACATGATAAAGTTATTCCACAAATGCTTTTGTTAGCTAAGATTTTCAGACCATGCGGTACTCGATTTCTGGAATAACTCATCCAAAAGGCTGAAATCGTGCTTATTAAAATAATCAGAAACAAAACACAAGACCAGTGAGTTCTTTCACATTAGTCTGTCAGGTCTGACAGCAGAGCCACATGCAACGGAGTACTGTGGTGTCCGAATTGTCTGCCACTGTGTAACAAGTCACCCCAACATGCAGTGGCTTAAAACAACTGACACCCACAGTTCCTTAATATGGGCAAAGCTTGGTGGAAACGGCTCATCTCTGCTCCACGTGGTGTGGACTGGGCAGCCTGATGGGCTGAAGGGTCTAAAACAGCTTCACTCCCAGGCCAGCTGCCTCAGCTGCGTGGCTAGAATGGCTGAAGGTTGGCCAGGCCCACTGGCCTTTTGTAATCCCTCACCCGCCAGGGCCACGGTCCCCAGCAAGGCAATCAGCTTCTCCATCTGGAGGCTGCCTTCTAAGAGGGCATTATAGACTGAATTTATATGTTGAAGTCCTAACCCCAGGACACCTCAGAATTTGACTGTATTTGGAGACAGGATCTTTAGAGAGGTAATTAAAGTGAAATCAGGTCATATGGGTGGGCCCTAATCCAGTAGGACTGGTGTCTTTATAAGAAAAGGAAGGACCATCGGGGTGGGCACACAGAGAAAAAGGCCATCTGAGGACACAGGGTGAGATGGTCATCTGTAGGCCAAGCAGAGAGGCCTCAGGAGAAACCCAGCCTGCCAACACCTTAATCTTGGACATCGAGCTTTCAGAACTGCAAGGAAATGAACTTCTGTTGTTTAAGGCGCCAGGTCTGTGGTATTTTGTTATGGCAGCTCTAGCAAACTAACAGGACAAAACCGGAAGCTACAACGCCCCCTTACAGCAACATCCACAAGTCACAAAGTATCACTTCCCTCAGGTGGACTGGTCAAAGCGAATCACCAAACCATCCCAGAGTTGAGCGGTGGGGATTGGCCTCCTGAAGGAGAGGTCCAGTGCACGCACACAAGGACACACGGGGAACCACTGCCGGCCATATTTGACGACAACAGGGGAAGAGCATGGAATGAAGTCAAAACCCTGAGTTCTCTTACCTGATCTCCAGCTGACTACAAGACCGGCTGGGAAAGCAGGGTAACGTCCACCTCAACGACATGGCCGTTAGGTACAGTGCTTCACTGGACAGGTTCAAGGGCCAAACAAATGAATGCTTATTAAATGAAAGAGCTCTGGTACGTGAAAGCATAACATGCTGACAAGTCATGGCTCTCTGTACGATAACTTTCCTGTTTACCTTAGATATTGCTACAGAGCAAAAGTACAGATTCCAGGGCGCCTGGGTGGCTCAGTTGGTTGAGCGTCTGACTTTGGCTCAGGTCACGAACTCGCTGTTCTTGAGTTCGAACCCTGCGTCGGGCTCTGTTCTGACAGCTCAGAGTCTGGAGCCTGCTTTGGATTCTGTGTCTCCCTCTCTGTCTCTGTCTCTCTCTCTCTCAAAAATAAAGACTAATCTTTACCAAAAAACCAAAAGTACAGATTCCAATTCTCAATTCTATCCATGGGCATGTACTAACGAAAGCACCCAAATGGTAGTGTAACCTAATGTACTACCGCACAGACCTGGTCTGTGTAATTTTCCGGGATCTGGTGTGAAACACACTCTTTTGTGTCTATGGTCCCTGTGCAATAAGGGCCCCTCCTCAAGGTAATCAGTTTATCAATCAAGTGCTCCAGAAATCCTAACTGCTTACCCCTCACAAGTTCTGATTGTGAAGAGTGCGCTCTAAACACATAGCAGGAAGCACAAGAATTCCAGGTATGGATGGTAAAAGAGCAGGGGCCCCTGGTAATAGTAAACAGCAGTTTTAGCCCAACAGCTCAGAAGCCAAACACACAACTGCCTGCTTTGGTTGGATTTTGTTAGGCTAGCACCAATTAGAACGGAAGTACAAAGCTTGAAATAATGATTCTTATCCTAAAAGGAGATCCTGCGTGAGCACAAAAGCAGGGAACGAACAGTTAAATGTTTGAGAGTGAGACGCATTATGTGGATGGCTGGAAATAAAACCTCAATCAAGAACGACTTGCAGTAGTCTTAAACCTGACGCTGAAAAATACCCCCAATGCATATTTATTAGGTTTGTCGTCCGAGAGGCTTGTATTCCATAGTGCTGCCAGCCATCATTAACAGGCACTAATGACCACAGCCTTTCAACGCCACCACGGCGCACTGCAATGCAGCTCAGAGCAGCTGGGGGAATCAGAACAGATGGCCTGCTTCCCTTCAAGGCAGAACTTTCTGCAGGTGACAAAATGACTGTTAGGTGACTGACAGAAAGAGAAATAAACAAAAGTTGAAATGGAATATCTGATGTCAGTAAAGTGGGTGTTTAGTATTGCAGGGAGCCTTTATTGTGGGCCCTTACGGTTGGGAGGGTTGTTTACACAGTGCAGCTGTGCTACAGAACTGCAGTGTTCCTTCCAAATCCAAAATCCTTCCCTGAGCCCCGGGACTCCTCTGTGCCAAGCGAGCGGGGCACTGGAGATGTCACGGAAATCCACTCCTTCCAGGTACCGGGTAAGTACCTAGCATACACCTGAAAAGGTGTGCCTGGCACTCCAAGGCAGGCAGAGGTGGGGGTCTCCGCCCTCCAGGGCCAAACTTTAAGGGAAAGCCAGGTAATTTCAACGAACACTAGTGGAATGCCATCACCAGTCTGGGCACACGGCAACAGCACAGTGGACTGAACCGCGTTTGTGTCTAGGGATGTTAGACACACGTCCTTATATTTGTTTTCACTTCTATTTTCCCTTTGGTAGTCTGTTTATGTACTCTGCATCCTTAGCTAATATAATACTCGGAATGCTTTGGCTATAAGACAGGAACCCACCCAGGGTGGCTTAAACAGAAAACAGTAAATAAAAATTGAAAAATGTGGGTGCTCTCAGAGGACTCGGGATTATTTTCTCAGAAAAGCCCTTGCTGATTATTCAGCCTCCAAGGGCCTCCAAGGGCCTTATCCCTAGCTCTTCACCCTGCTAGTCCCCTACGCCAACCTGCTCACTCTCTTCCCCCTTCTCCCGCTTTCTTTTCCCCATAGCACCCTCTGAAATGGCATGTTTTAGCTATGTGTCTGCTGGCTCCTGCACAGGGCCCACCCCTCCCACTAAAAGGTAAGCTCCCCACTGCCCGGGTGTCCTCTATCTCCCCCGGCTTCGGCTTCGGTCTGCGGCAGTGCTAGGGCAGTGCGGGTTCCCCATCAGAACTTTCGACACTGAACGAAGAGCCAAACGCACAGAGCTCTGGGCAGGGGGTGCAACTGGGTCTCACAAGGGACAGGAACCAGAATCTAGAACCCAAACAGCTGCCAGCTGGCTTACATTGGAGTCCGCTCTTCCCTGCACTTCCTTTTCCCTCTCCCAAGGCCGCATCCCCCCTTTGTGAAAGTGCCTTCTCCATCTCCCCTTTCAGAGCTGAAAACCCTGCTACGGCTCCCATGCCCTTAGGATAAGGCCCAAAATCTTTCTAAGGACCCAGTCACTGACTAAGTCCAATGACTTTATGCCTGCCCCCAGCCTCATCTGTGATTTCAGTCAACCGCTCTTTGTGGTTACGCAGGGCTTTCCCCCTTCCTTATAGGAGCATGCACACTTCACCTCTGGGTCTTCCAATCCTAGTTTGCAGTGCCTAGAGCATTCTTTCCCTCTTCCCTCCTCCTGGCCATGCTCTCCGCCTCCGGCACGGTGTTAGGTGACCCTCTGCTCTGCAGACTGCCTTCTATGTCTCTGACGGGACTACAGGCTCCAAAGTAGCAGGAACTGTACCAGTCTCATTCATCAGTGCATCCCCTAGTGCCAAGCACGGCATCCCACATGAGTAGATGCTCAAATACTCGTAGGCTAAATAAACGAACAACATATTGGCAATGGCTGTTCACTAAGGAGCTGTGACAAGAGTAAGACAGCAGTTCACGAGGGCAGGGAACGTGATCGCCCTGTCTCACTCCCCTGTGCCTGGAAGAGAAGACACCCAATAAATATTTGTTGAATGAATAAATTCCTGGCTTGCCCCATGTAGCTCCACCCCTTTTCTCTCCCATTTGAGAAAACGTATCAGAATGCAAGTGGGTAAAAAAAATGGCATTATTAAAGAGACAATCTCAGAGTCATTTGAAACATCAACACTCTATTACTTGTCATAAGTTACTGGACACATAACTCAAAACTGATCATCACAAATGAGGTCGTTTGAGACAGTGGTTGAGAATAGCTGATTAAGACAAAGCTACGAAACATGAAGCACTCTCTGCTCTTATCATTTTATTTTCCAGAAGCTGAAATGACAATACACTCAGTAAGAACTAATAACTGACTCATTCTTACCCTCACCGTTCTCTATAACATAGGTTCTGCTCGCCCCAGGAGAAACCTTTCTTTAAAGCAAACGACGTTACAAATTCCTTTTCAGTTATTTTTCTCCGGTACCAATGAGGTCCACCAAGTTGCTGTTGTCTCCAGTCAAAAGCCAGCCCACAGCCCCACACGCTTACTTCCAGGAGGCTGTGTTGCTGATCCCTGCACAGCGATATAAACTCACTGCACCAGCGTGACAATACTGGTCTCCCTCAAAATTGGCAACTGGTATGTTTTTGGCTTTTTGGTGTTTTGTGCGTATGTGTTTTACCTCTTGGACAAAATATGTTTGGTAAAGTTGCTGGGCTCTCGATCAGCCTGGTTTTATTTCTGTTTATATAAAGCATCCCCAAATATTGATCACATGATGAAATACAACCAAAAATGCGAAGTCCTAACAAAGGTGTCAATCTGGATGTGTTAAAAAGAGAAATAAATCTGAGAAAGCCAGACGAGAAACCACACAGACAGCCACATACTCCAAACAAGGCTAAAGTTAGTAAAGCAAAATATAGCAACCCAAAGCTAGTAACATCATGACCCTTAATAGCCTACAGAATTAGACACTCCATCCACACGAACAGATCTGAGCTCTTCAGATCACCCCACACGCTGAGTGGCAGTAAAGATTTTGTTTTATTTACGAAAAACAAAAAGATCTTTAACTTTATAAAGGATACTAGCGTTTGAAGTCTTTGGGCCCAAATTAGAGAGGGGGGATGAGAAAAGGAAAAGTATTAGGGTATATCTTAAGGTTTCTTATTACTACCGAAGGGAGGGGTAGTCAAGGCAAAGTGCCAAAGTTAAAACACAAACAGCATATAAAAATCTGGAGCTGCTTGTTTAAAAAAACAAAGACCATAAACTGTTCAAGCAACAGTGTGCTTTGTCTTATCTGACAGAATGCTGCGCCGTCCAAAGGAAAAAAGGCAGGTCCCCCCACCCATCCCTGACCTTTTAGCCTTTTGAAGACCTTGATCAGTTTCCACTAAAATGCTTCATTTTCAGTCATGTTTAGAAGTACACATTTGTAGAGGTTTTTACCCATTTAGGTGCCAAGGATCCCTTTGGCAGTCTGGTAAAACCTACTGAGCCCTTCTCAGAAAAATGGTTTAATTGCATAAAATAAAATAAAATAAAATACAAAGGACTACAAGTGAAAATAATTATACTTAGTTATCAAGACAGTTTTAAGTTATGAGACGATAATGTATGCAGTTCTGTATTAATGCACCAAATAACAAATCTAGCAGCAGTTCTATTTGTTGCCTGTACTCATGAAATGCTAAATTTCAATCTGACTATAGTGAAAATAGAGATGCATCCCGCCCCCATCCAAGTTCAAGGGCTTCCTGAAGGACCCTAAAACCCCTTGGTTGGGTTTGGGAGAGCCAATAAAAATATATCTGGTGAAGCATCAAATTAAAAATAAAGCCTGGGAAAACAGATTATCCATTCAACTGTGCAATATTTTTCTAAAAAACCATGATGGGTCCTGAGTCAGCAAGAGAGCTGCACGCTTCAAACTGAATCCAGAAAGGGATTCAGCTTCCCCCATGCAAGTTACAAAAAGTCTGAAGCTTTGAGAAACTGACAGCACTGCTGGAGTCTGCCTTGAAGTGGGAAAACAGTGACCTGGCAGTGCAGTGATCCAGCTCAATTGTGAACTTGAACAAATCTCCTTCCTTTCTGGAGCCTCAGTTTCTTTTTCATTAGTAAAATAAAAGGGCTAAACACACACCATGACCTCGCAGGTCCCTTCCAGGTCTAAAATCCTATCTTCAGATTATCTCTTCCTTATGCTGGCTTTTGTAGCCTATTTAGATTAATTTCAAAACATTATTGCCTTGCTTAAGTTTGGAACAGAAAGTTGTACCAAATCTGAATGTCTTAACATATAATCAAACACCAATGAGCCAAATATACGCATACCATTACCACCTTTTTTAAAAACCCTGTTTTGCACATATCTACTTCAAAAAAAGTAATCACAGCGTTGGTCTTTTGTGCTATTTAAAGTCAGTTCCCATTAGAATTCTAGCACCATCACCTTAAGAATATTCAAAATTAACACACAGAATGTTAACTATGCATTTTCCACACTAAACCAAGGAACAGTATTACAGGGTATACACCAGGAAGGGCCCTTAAAGATCACCTAATCCAATCATGTTTCATTATCACTTTAGACAGAGAAAGTAGAAGACTAATCCAAAGTCACAACACTGGTTGGCAAGAAAGCAGAGATTCAATCCCGGTCTCCTGACTGTACCTTTATGCTCTCTCCACTACACTCTCAAATCCAGACACACTTCCCCAATTTAGGCTTAAAAGGAATAGCAAGAAAGACCTGACGCTTAGACTAGTCATTTTCTCTACTTTGAATTACGTAATGGGCACAACAAGGGATGGTGGCATGACACATTCATTGGCTGGAATCAAGGAATAAGGAAATTCCATTAATCCACCAAAAAGGTGATGACCCAACTAACATCCTAACTACCTGGCAATTCTCTTAGTACTGTACAGTATGTGAAAAGACCCATATTTGCATATGGATTTAGACATATAGCTATATGCAAATAGCTATACATATAAACTTCTTCACACATACATATATAAGTATACACATATATAGACATACACATATATACATATATATAGTTCCTCAGTCTGCTTGCCAGGGTTTCTCACTAACATTTTACCATGAAATTTAAAAGAGAAAAGAAAAAAGGAGAAATTTAGAGGAAAACAAAAAGGTAGTTACACAACAGCTTAAAAAAAAAAAAAAAGCACTGTGTTTTATAGGCAAAAGCCTCTATCAATATCAATATTGGTCATTTTTAGACATCAACACTAATTTTATCAATAAGAAAACCTACTAGAAATTCTTTACCAATGTTTACATCCCAGATGATCAGATATGCAAAGTTGATGTTTGATTGTTATTGTTGTTTTAAGAGGGGACTGTCTTGAATCCGATGGATAGGATATGAATTAGTAAGGGTCTCTCTCTTTTTTTTTTAATGTTTATTTTTGAGACAGAGAGGGACAGAGCGTGAGCAGTAGAGGGGCCGAGAGAGAGGGAGACACAGAATCAGAAGCTGGCTCCAGGTTCCAAGCTGCCAGCACAGAGCCTGATGTGGGGCTCGAACTCAAAAACTGCAAGATCATGACCTGAGCTGAAGTCAAACACTTAACCGACTGAGCCAAGTAAGGGTCTCGTTAAAGTCTACCTACTACTCACTATTTCCCCAGCATTCTTCAATGTACTTAATATTTCTAGAGAGTCAGAAATCTACTAAGAAAGAAAAGAAAAGAAAAGAAAAGAAAAGAAAAGAAAAGAAAAGAAGAGAAAAGAAAAGAAAAGAAAAGAAAAGAAAAGAAAAGAAAAGAAAAG
>NW_024412396.1:32496565-32499419 GCF_014898765.1 Herpailurus yagouaroundi | reverse complement strand
ACAAGCAAGCAGGCAGCCACAAAGGAAGGAAGGAAGTTAGGAAGAAAGAAAGCAAGCAAGAAGGAAAAAAAGAAAAAGAACAATTCTTCTCAAGTATTCAAAAACCTGACCAGTATCTTCTCAGTAGTCTGATGTCAACTCACATTTCACTTCCTCAGAGAGACCTGCCCTGACCCCCTAGCTAAAGAAAGCAATACCTACCTGGGGCAGACATTCCCTAAGTTAACCTCCTTCTGTTGAGAATTTGGCAACACCTGACATTGTCATTTATAATCCATTTGTTTACTCGTTTGTTTCTGCTTACCCTGTCCCTCCACACTAAAATGAAAGCTCCTTGTTCACTGCTGGATCCTCAATGCCTAAGCAGTGCTGGCACATAATAGGTGCACATATAACTGCCGAGCGTCTGGTCCAAAATATTCGAGTGCCAACTATGTCATACTTAGTGTCTCCTGGAAAACCATTAGTCAGGGACAAAGCACATGCAATGAGTAATGCATTTACATAGCCTACTTTAGAGTAAGCCTATGATACCAAGACAATCCTGGGTATAAATCCTTTCCACGGCTTTGGAATGCCCTGCACTTCCAGCTAGAAACACAAAACCTCTCCAGGCCCACTCACACGCTGCTTCTCTGAAACATCTCAACAATGATTTCCTCAAAAGGAAATAATGAAATAAAGTTCTGGCATAAGTTAATCTTTCCTGTCAGGTTCACAGAGTATGTTACACATGCTTTGAAGCCAGACACACAAACAAAATCAAACTCCACAAAATTAGGTTGGGCTGAAGTTACATAAGACCAGCTAACCTCCTGCTTTCTCCCTCATTCCACCCTCCTTCCGGTGAACCCTGACATCTGTCTTTTCAGCACAATTCAGATGCAGGTGACAAAAACCGCTTATCTGCAAACTTCAAAATAGGTAATGAGATTTCCAATATTATTCCACTTAATACTGTAGCAACTGTAGCAACAAAGTGAGGAGGAATAGACAACTTCCAGCTGTACTGTGTCTGGAAGCTTCTCTTAAAAATTCTCTTCAAAATTATTTTTAAGCCCACACTTACTTCAAGGCATTCAGTTATCAAAACACGTTTTTCAGAGTTCCCTGAGTTTTTCCATACCCGTGGCTCCTCATATGTGTGAGAAGCCTACCTATCAGCACAGATGACGGTCTGAACACAGGTCTTTCAAGAGAGACGACAAAAGCGCGGTTCCCAGGAGTGACACATCCAAAGGAGAAAATAATCCTTTCTCCTCCTAAATATTAAATCCAAGTTGCTTCCTCTCCCGAGTTTCCTGGACTTCCCTCCTCCCCATTCTGCTCCCCTTTCACTGCCCACTTTATCCTGCTTTAATCCTACGAAGCCTCTCTCCCGGCTTATTAAGGGTAAACAAAAGAAATGTCACAAGGAAACTCAGGAAGTAGATGAAGTCTCTAATTGCTGCCGTTTAACGATTGTGGATAATTACTATCTTCAAAATGTGGTTTTCACAAGCGGAGAGGGAGCCGAGGCGGGCGAGCTCCACGCCGCCAGGAGCACATCAGCGAGGCCGCGGCCCGGGACGGAGGGGATGCGGCCCCGCGCCCCGGGGCCCCGGCAGGCGCAGCCGCGTCCCTGCCCCCCCAACCCCCGGACACTGGCGGCTGGGAAAGCGGAGGGCCGGCCTGCCCGCCCAGGTCACAGACAGTTCACAGCCCCCGGCTGCGGCTACCCGCGGCGGTCACCATAACAATATGCAAAGCGCTACCCGCGGACGCCCACCCCACAGATCTCGCTGCCCGCGGCAGCCAAGCCCGCAGCGCCGCGCTCCGAGTTCCGGGACCCGAGACCACAGTTCCCCGAGGCAGAGGGGTCCCGGGGACCGGGCTCCACCGGCCTTTCAGCTTCGCCAACTGGGGGGTCTCCTCCGACACCGCGAGGTGCCTGCGACGGTGGCGCCTTGGCCCGGTCCCTAGCGGCCCTCCCCGACCCAGGACGCGCGGGGAAGTCGAGCAGGGGTCCCCCGCGGTACGGACCGGGACTTGGTCCCTGAACGCTGCGCCTCGCGGGGCGCGGTGTCGCCACAGTCCCTCCCTTCCCGGGGCCGGCCCCGGTCCGCCACTTCCTCGGCTGCCGCCGTCCTCCGCCGGGAAGGCGCGTCTCGGTGGTCTCTGCAGCGCCCCGCGCGCGCTGATGGGGAGCACCGCTCCCCGGGCGCCTGCCGCCCGGGCCCCTGAGCCGCCCCCGGCGCCCCAGCCGTCCCCAGAGAGCGCCCGAGCCGCCCTCCTGGCCCGGCTCGGAGATGCGGGCGCCCGGCAGTCACCCAGCCCGGAGCGCTCGCCGCCCGCCGCCTCGGAGATCTCGGGACTCACCCTAGTACTACCAGCTCCCCATATTTCACAGGCTCCTTATTGGGGGCGCAGTGCTCCTCCTGGCCGGGGGAAAACATGGAGCCCCGATCGGCCGCCGCCGCCGCCTCCTCCGCCGCGATCCCCGCGGAGTCCGCGCCGCCGCTACAATCCCATCCTGAGAACGGGGTGAGCGCGCCGGGGAAGGGCACGGCGGCGAAGGGGGCGCGGGGCGGCCAGTCCCGCGGCTGCTCCGTCGTGGCTGTGCGGCTGCCCCGCCGGGCTCCCCGGAGCTCCGCTCGCCGCCGCCGCTCCGAGCAGGACTCGGCAACAAATGGGACCGGGCAGCAGGGGGACCTGCCCGCGCCAAGCGCCGCCGCCGCCGCCGCCGCCGCAGCCGCCGCCGGAGCCCCGCCAGGGAAGGAGGGAGGGAGAAAGCCAGCGCGGGAGGGGCGGGGGCAGCGGGCGGGGGAGGGGCGGGGGCAGGACCGCTGAGCCGCCCCGCCGGCGCGCGGGCAGG